>NC_068277.1:50605624-51315624 GCF_025860055.1 Xyrauchen texanus
ATACACGTCAAAATAAAAGCATGATTCATAATTAAAGCTAAATGCCTTGATCAATAATTAATTAATAAATAATGATTAATAAATAAATAAATAATTAAATTAATAATTTTTTTTATATAATAATTAAAATTAAGCAATATATCACAAGCAAGAGTGATTTTGTACTGAATAAATGTTTGTTAAAAAAATTCAATGGTATGTTGATAAGTACTGCGATGGACTAGCGACCTCCCCCGCCTTTCGCCCAATGTTAGCTGGGATAGGCTCCAGCCCCCCGCGACCCTGTACACAGGATAAGCGGTTGATGATGGATGGATGGATGGATGTTGATAAGTAATTTTTCTATTTTTATTTGTTAATTTTTTTTTTTAATGTGTAAGGATTTTTTTTATTTTTTATTATTAGACACTAATAATAATGAAATGAAATGAAACTTTAAAACATTATGGAAATTGAATAAAAAATAAAAGGAAAAAGTATCTGGGGGAAAAAATAAAACAGATTTCAGCATGATCCTGCTTAAAAGCAAACAAGTGTTAGAAACACTTTAAGGAAACATGCATATCTTTTCATTTTTTCTTTACATTGAAATTTAAAGTAACTTTAAATAGCCTAAATGAGTTTGTTCCATAGCATATGATCAAATTAGCAAATGTTCCCTTTACAAAAAGCTTCACTATGATGTTGCGCTTTGCTAAGCGGTTGTGTCCGAGGCTTGAACCGCTCGGTCAGGGTGTTCAAGTTCAAGATGCTAACTGTCAAGTCGGTCATGTCTCAGATCCAACATTACGATTGGCTGATCACGATCGATCTCATGGATGCATATTTCCATATTGGAATTCTGCCACAACACAGGAAGTTCCTGAGGTTCGCTTTCGGGGAAGAAGTCTTCCAGTATCCGGTTCTTCCATTCCGCCTAGCCCTATCACCCCGCATATTCATGAAATGCATGGATGCAGCACTGGCTCCTTCGCGACTCCGGGGCATCCGCATTCTGAATTACATAGACGACTGGCTGATCCTAGCACAGCTCCAAGAACTGGCAGTTCAGCACAGGGATATTGTCTTAGCTCATCTGGTTTCTCCGGGTCTGAGACTCAACGTCAAAGAGTGTTCTCTCTCCCACCCGGGGAATCACCTATCTGGGGGTTATATGGAATTCAAGTTGATGGCGGTACAGTGCCTTGCAAAAGTATTCGGCCCCCTTGAACTTTTCGACCTTTTGCCACATTTCAGGCTTCAAACATAAAGATATAAAACTGTAATTTTTTTGTTAAGAATCAACAACAAGTGGGACACAATCATGAAGTGGAACGAAATTTATTGGATATTTCTCTATCAGTTTTGCACATCGAGAGACTGAAATTTTTGCCCATTCCTCCTTGCAAAACAGCTCGAGCTCAGTGAGGTTGGATGGAGAGTGTTTGTGAACAGCAGTTTACAGACGCATTCAGGGCCATGTATGCGCCATCACGTCCAGACCCAGGGGGGGCTGGGTGACTCAGGGAGAAGTAGAGGAGACATTGCGCTGTTCATAGAGGCGAAGAGGTCCTCTTCTACCCTGTAAATTCTCTCCCAGATTTGTTCCACTACCTAGGGGTGGAGTTTCCACTCACCCGTCGGTATTTTCTGTCTGGAAAGTAAATATGCTCCCACATATGGGCATCCAGGGATATAAACTGCCCTGAGTGACAGGGGCTTGCCCTGGGCCCCAAGGAGAATCCAACGTGCCAGAAATTTAGCTGACATGAACGTGGACCTCCTTGATGGTTTATGTAAGAGACTACCGCTGTATTGCCCAGGGGCAGCATGGGTAT
The DNA here is from genome assembly GCF_025860055.1 of Xyrauchen texanus. Taxonomy (NCBI): domain Eukaryota; kingdom Metazoa; phylum Chordata; class Actinopteri; order Cypriniformes; family Catostomidae; genus Xyrauchen; species Xyrauchen texanus. The sequence goes on from NC_068277.1 coordinate 50,607,442, forward strand.
TGCGTTCCCAAAAGCGCTTAGCAAAGCGCAGCATCATAGTGAAGCTTTTTGTAAAGGGAACGTCTCGGGTTACATGTGTAACCCTTGTTCCCTGAAAAAAGTGGAACAAGATGTTGCGCTTCTTTGCCGCACTGGGACGTCCCAGGACTGCTCTTCAGAAAAAGATATCTGACGACACACTGGTGACACGTCAATTTATAGCCTGGCCACAGGTGCATCTAATGATCTCACCAGCCGAGGCTATAAATTCCGGTCAATGTTCACAGCTGGTCACAATGCAGGATTGTTCCCAAAAGCGCTAAGCAAAGCGCAGCATCTCATTCCACTTTTTTCAGGGAACAAGGGTTACACATGTAACCAGAGACGTTTTTCTATTAAATTGGAATCAAGAACCATGAATTTTCACTGGTATTGGTACTTACTACTGAAATTTTGGTATATATTTTGTGGCAGCGGGGACGTGGTCGAGATAGGGAAAGTGGTATGGGTGCTTAAAGCTGAGCTAGATTATGTCTAACACCTGCCTCTAATTCCAGTGAGCATAGAGAGAGCGGCATATAAGTGGCCATGTCACCAGCAGAGAAGAGAGTCTAGCACAAGGAAGCCCACGATGCTCGTGAATCTGATGTGTTCGTGTAACCTGTTGTGTTCGTGAAGCGGTGTGTTCGTGAAGCTCACGTGTTTGATGTCCGATTAAAAGTCTTACAAGAGACTGGAAAACCGGCTTACCTGCTTCCCTGCTTCCTCCTTCCCTTCTACAGTGAAGTCCTTTACATATATATATATATATAGATATAATGTATATATGTACTGGCAGCCAACAGTTTGGAATAATGTAAATATTTTGCTATTATAGAAAGAAATTGATACCTTTATTCACCAAAGTGGTATTCAACTGATCACAATGCATAGTCAGGACAAACCCATCTAAGCCCACCACCAGTTGTCATTTTCCTTTTGTAAGTATTTTTCTAGATGCTATCCATGTTTTATATATCAATGACTTGCAAGCAAACAACCAAATAAAGGATTTCAAGAAAAAAAAAATGGTGTTCACTTCCTACCCCTACTTCCAGGAAACATGGGAAAGTCGAACCCTCCCAATAAAAAGGTAATTTTCATGTTACTAATAAGTATTTTTTTGTTGACATACAAATCTAGATAATCATGAAGGTCTCTAGAATCACCCAAACAAAACAAATCGTACAAGAGATCTATAGTGTCTTGTATACTTAGTCAAAAGTCCAAGTGGCAACAATAGTTGCCACCGGTCAAATGCCTTGTAAGTACATATATCATAATCATGGGGAAATGGGGTATACTGGTTTAATAGGTTAATAAATCAAGGTTATTGGTCTTGTTTAGTGCTTTTTGCTTTTATAATATCCCAGCTAAACATAAATTAAAGCATGGTATTAATTGCTGTAGTTTATCTTTTTCAACCTTTTATGATATGTCCTGTAAGGGGCAAAATATTGAGATATGGGAGGTGTTGACCTGCACGACCAATGTGTAAACCGTTACAGGATTGGCATCCGATCAAAGAAGAGGTGGTGGCCATGCTACAGCTGGGCACTCAACAGTGCTATGGTCAATGCCTGGTGTTATTACAGCTACATGTGTAATGGGAAGTGGGAGGTGAGGCTGCGGGGTGGCAGGTTGGAAGGATGGGGTCTAAATGTTAGGTGGCATGACACAAAATCAAAACATGTATATATTAATTTATTTCATTCATTCAAAACCCACCCATTGAAAATTCATTCATTCATTCATTCATACCGGCCATGTAAAGAGGGAGACAGAGATCTCCTCTCCTTCCAAAGGATGGTTGCCCAGAGTCTTCTCCAGCGCCATGAGATGAGGCCAAAGGGGCATGGAAGAAGGTCAGTATTGGGCTCTGCAATATGTGAGGCTGCCAGGTTTGACAACTTGAACCACTGGCCCCACAACACAGGAAGAAAGTACATGAGGTGTTGAAAACGTGATGGACGCCCTTTGCATGTGAGAAATGTGGTGTTGCTTTGCATGTTGAGTGCTTCAAGGTCTTTCATGTGATCCACTAAAACTCTACCCAGGAGGGAGAGGAATGGAGGAAGAAAGAGAGATAGAAAGAGAGATAGAAAGGGATAGCAGGGAGGACACGTATGACATAACTTCCCATTCCGAATGTCTTTTGAAATAAATTGCCTGTATGCACTGATGTAATTTTTTCTTAACTTTTTTATACACAATGCCCTGTTGGGGCAACTTAATGTCTTCACTTTGTTCTGCACTGTGTTCCACCACTTTAAGTGAATGGGTTTGTTGATGACTGCTTAAATCCCCATTTATTCAAGAAAATTTGGACATTTTAATAATTTATTTTCAAAATCAAGAGATTATAAACTAGAGGCAGCTTTTTGGGTTTGCAGTGAATGTTTTTACACTTTTACACTTAATAAATTTGTTTATGAATAAAGATTGATCTGTTGAAAGCAGTTATTTTGAGTAAAATGCCAAATGTTCTCCTCCTATTCAAATTTGACATTGAAGGCGTGCATACAACATATTTGCCGACCAGCAACTATAGTTGCCGCACATTCAAATATGATTTTCAAGAAGAAAAAAAAAATCTGGTGAAAATAAATGCAGAACGTGTTCATATAGGAGACTATTAACATGACTATATGCATGAATCCATTCAGAAAAATTTGAAAAATCTTTTTACTAAGATTTCACATCATCATGTGCAGCATTGACAGCTTTGCAGATCCTTGGCATTCAAGCTGTCAGTTTGTCTAGATACTCTGGTGACATTTCACCCCACTCTTCCTGTTGCACTTGCCATAGATGTGGCTGTCTTGTTGGGAACTTCTCACACATCTTACAGTCTAGCTGATCCCACAAAAGCTCAATGGGGTTAAGATTCATAACACTCTTTTCCAATTATCTGTTGTCCAATGTCTGTGTTTCTTTGCCCACTGTAACGTTTTCTTTTTGTTTTTCTGTTTCAAAAGTGGCTTTTTCTTTGCAATTATTCCCAGAAGGCCCCGAGTCTTCTCTTTACTGTTGTACATGAACTGGTGTTGAGTGGGTAGAATTCAATGAAGCTGCCTGCTGAGGACATGTGAGGTGTCTATTTCTCAAACTAGAGACTCTGATGTACCTATCCTCTTCTTTAGTTGTACATCTGGCCTTCCACATATCTTTCTGTCCTTTGTCTTTAAAAACTGTAGTGTGAAATAATTTTTTTGACAATTTCAAGCACTGCATAGCCTTCATTCCTCAAAACAATGATTGACTGTCGAGTTTCTAGAGAAAGTTCTTTCTTTTTTGCCATTTTTTACCTAATATTGACCTTAAGACATGCCAGTCCATTGCATACAGTAGCAACTCAAACACAAAAACAAAGACAATGTTAAGCTTCATTTAACAAAACGTCTCGGTTACTAAAGTAACCTCCATTCCCTGATGGAGGGAACGAGATGTTGTGTCGATGAGTTGACACTAGGGGTCGCTCCAGCGGAGCCCAGATTTCTCTGATTTTGAGAAAAGGACAATGAGAATTGCCGTGTGGAATTTGCATGCCACTCCTCTGGACATACAGGTATAAAAGGAGTGACGCTGCAAATACCGGCGCTTTCAGCGGTTGATTCAGTGTTGTGGCTGGAGGGACACAACGTCTCATTCCCTCCATCAGGGAACGGAGGTTACGTCAGTAACCGAGACGTTCCCCATCTGTCACTCACTCAACATTGTGTTGATGAGTTGTCACTAGGGGTCCCAATGAAAAATGCCACAAGAGCTGAACCGAGTTACGCAGACTGGCGGTGCGAGATGGGCAGACCTCTGTGTGCCTCGTAGCCAGAGCAGCAAGCCATCGCATAACTACCCCCAACACAGTGGGAGCCTCTCTGCTGTGTACACTCGCGGCTGCCCGGACAAATATGGCTGTCAGCTCTGCATCAGCCTGCGACTGAACCGCCGCACCCGAGGGTGGGAGTCCAGCCGAGTCCTCAGCGTCAGACATGACGAACCTGCTCTGCGATGCCGCGATCGAGATCTCATCGTCGTCAGGCTCTCCGAACGAGATCGTGGTTCCTTCATGAAGCGAATCGGAAACCGCGCTCCAGCGGTCGGTTGGAGCATACAAGCGTGACAGGGAGTGGGAGGTCCATGGGGTTATACCCGGCGGAGAGGGAGCCTCTCCACTGAGGTCCCCATATCGCCCCCAGTGCTAGCCGACACTGCCTCATACCCGTAGGTAGAAGGACCGAGTCGGGGAGAGGCTGGGGTGGCTTGCGCTCTTACGAGGGCGAGCCGCGACCGCAACATAGCCATGGCCATGCCCTTTCAGTGAGGGCATGAACCCATCCACAAATGCTGACTCCTCGTGGGTAGCACCCTGACACGAGAGGAAGCGATCGTGGCCATCAGATGGGGAGAGACAACGACCGCAACCAGGAAATACACACAAATGGAAAGACATCTTGAAAAAGACACTTCACCGTTTGCGCCACTCTTTTAGAGAAATATACTCTTTTATTGGTGTTTTTATAAATATATGGGAATATAAACAAAGTTATTCACTCCGTGAGGTCTTTTTCTGCTGCTGAAGCGCCCAGGGGTGTGTGCTCAGCACAACGTAGTGTGCGAGGGGGAGAACCGCTGGAAAGCGCCGTAAAACCAACAGCTTGTAGAGATGAATGAACGGCAGAGGAATTCAGCTCTGTGACTGCTCTCTCAGCTCCGAAGAAGATATCTGATGTGTTTTTGCAGCGTCACTCCTTTTATACCCGTATGTCCGGGAGAGTGGCATGCAAATTCCACACACCAATTCTCATTGGCCTTTTCTCAAAATCAAAGACGTCTGGGCTCTGCAGGCGCGACCCCTTGTGTCAACTCATCGACACAACGTTGAGTGAGTGACAGATGGGGAACAAATAGGATTCAACTGTGTTTGATATAATGGCAAGTGATTTTCTATTACCAACTTAGCAATGTAGTATGATTACTGAAGGATAAGGTGGTGGAGTGATGGCTGCTGGAAATTGGGCCTCAAAAATGACTTTTATCAAATAGTGATGGTGCTTTTTTTTTTTTACATAGGTTATGTCTATGACTATACTTCGTGATCAGTTGAATGCCACTTTGGTGAATAAAGGTTTCAATTTATTTCCATAATAGAAAAATATGTACATAATTCCAAACTTTTGTCCGCCAGTGTATATACCATATAAATATATATATTTTATACATTTATATTTTGTTATGCAAATGTTTAACCTGGGGTTTATCTTATCTGCTCTACCCATTGGAAGAGAAAATAACTAGATTAAATAAATTAACAATGCCCAAACAGCAGCAGGGGTTAATAATCCTGAATTTTCTTTTTATAAAAAAATTAATAAATTGAAGCTGTGCCAAGTCTTTGAACCCCATTCCAAGTTCGACTTGGCTCAAGGATGGGTCAGTGCTTGGCAACATTCTCCTAATCCCAATCTCACCCTCTCTTCTCTCTCTCTCTCTCTCTCTCTCTCTCTCTCTCTCTCTCTCTCTCCTCACTCTGTGCTTTAAACTGTCCCCCACTGATTTGTTTCAATTAATATTTTATCTCTTAATCCTGTGACTGTGTGGACCATTCTCTTCTGCCAAACATGGAATTGCATGTCAGGCTCAGAAAATCAGGACATGGTAGAACTGTGGCTTCTGGAGCATTGTTCTGGCTGTTTTGGAAGCTATATCGATGTGACAGAGAGTGGATGGTGCCAAGTTCTAGCTTTGGGAGAAGGGGATACAATGTCTGCTATCTGCTACCTCTTATAGAGGAATTATACTCTGGTATGGAGAGAAACTGCTTTACAGAAGCGCTCTTCTGCTGTGTATGGAGGGTTCTGAGTCTCAGAGGCTTTCAGATGTCCTTCTACTCAATGTCAGAGTAGAAGAATGGCCGATTGGCCAAATTTGTATAATGTATATTATTTTGTAAAAAAAAGTGCATTTATGAATGAGGAGAAAGGGCAGTGTGGAACAATATGATGAAAATCACCTCTAGATTTTCTGTTATTCTATTTCATGTTTTTCATACAGTCATTCCAAATTCTGGAATTTTCTTTTCAAAGGACAATGTAGAATATCACCACCTTTTATCTTAACCACCTTAATCTCCTCTTATGTTAACCCATTGCAAATTGTGACATTCTGTCATCATTTCCTTATTCTCATAATGTTCCAAAACTGTATGACTTTCTTTCCTTTTTCAAACACACACACACACACACACACACACACACACACACACACACACACACACACACACACACACACACACACAAATAATGCTTTGCAGAACATTACCCTCAGTCACCATTGACTTTCATTTAATCAAAAAAGCCAACATTCTGTCTAACATCCCCTTTTGTGTTTCACAGGAACAAGTCATACTGGTTTTGAATGACATTAGGGTCAGTAAATGATGACAAATGATGATTAAAAGATAAATTATCTCTGTAATTATTGTCCTCTACTAGCATAATATCCCCTCCAGCCATTTTTACAATGGAATATGTTGTGGAAGACAGCTCCGCTCTTCCCTTATAAGGAATGTGGCTTTCAATCCCAACCAGTGTCTGAATGAGTCTCACAGGAAGTGATAGTTGTGAAGCAGGGTTACACAGCAGGAAAGGGGTTTACACTTTTCTTTGCTTTGAGCAATCCCCCCACGTTAGCCTCTTTTCCTGTTAGACAATGGAATGATTGGATATGACAAGACAGTCTGTTTCAGCCCTATCTAGTTGAAAAATCTTCAAAAGGGATAGCACTGAGTTGTTGGAGAAAAATAGAATCCACCAGGTAACTCTTTTGTGTCGAGACATGTACAGTATAAATGCGTGAATACATTTTCAAAATATAAATATAAGACAATTGCCTAAAATGAGATCAAATACTGTATGTGATGAAAATACTAAAGTGCCACTGCCCTAGTGAAAAAGTAATATACAAAATTGTATTTAAAAATACATTTATTTTATGATAAGTATACTACAAATACATTAACATATCTATGTACTAATTCAAAGTACCATGTAATTGCACTTATTTCATGCTTTCTTCGATAAATGCGCACCGATAAACTTTGATCACTACAAATGAAGTGGTAAAATAGTATGGCTTTTACAAATGCAATTAGGGGAAGTATGCATTGTTCAAATATAGTGTTCTTTCAGAAAGTACACTGGTGAGGGTCACGTGGTGCCATGCGAGGGTCGGACATGTGAACGGCGAGCTCTTCGCACTTTGCTAGTTTTAATACTTTTTATTGTAATAAACTCGTGAGATTCGATACACTCAGATTCTTGACTGTTCTAAGAATATATGTCAAAGAATTAAAAATCCTCGGGCTCTGGAGACATTAAAAGACACTTATGTTCTCAAGCTGAAACCCCTGAGGATTTCGCAAGACCGGGACTCAATTTGGACAATGCGGTGAAAGAGATTCAGCATCAACTGTTGAACATGTTGGCAATGCTGGCGAAGGTTGTTGCTGACTTAGAGGATCTTGCTGTAATACGTCGATCGACACTGCCATGGAGATGAAATTCACTGAGATGGTTACAAGAGTTTCGAGATAATCTGGAGTCACCAGAGAGGGAATTTGCTGCTAATGTGCTAGCAACCAAGATAGACTAGGAGCATGTCTGGGAAAAGTTAGAAAATTATAGCCAGCAAAACAACATCTGAATTGTTGATTTTTCTGAAGATGAAGAAGGTCGAGATATGGTGACATTTCTTGATGGGCTCTTCCCGAGTTTCCTCGACATAACAGGCCATAAACTGGAAATCAAGCAAACTCACAGAGTTCTGGCTCGGCGATCCGCTGAGGGAGACAGGTCCTGATCATCCGATAAAATCTTGTGTTAAGTGAGGAGTAAAGGAAGGCTTTCTTGGAAGAAGAACAATATTTTCTTGTTCCCAGACTTTGTGAATTAGACAAGAGAGAAATGTGATCAATTCAAGGAAAGCAAGAAACTCTTACATCAACGGAAGGTCACTTTTGCACTGATGTTTCTTGCCAAATTGAGAATATATACTAAGAATGGCAGCAACATTTTTACATGCCCACAGCAAGCGATGTCCTTCATAAAGTCAATGAAGTGAGTAGGTCATTGTGTGCTACTTTCTCTGCAGCCAAGTGGGCCTGGTTCACTTGACCATCCGAGGAACTGAGAACCTTCTTTGTTTCTTTTTGTGCTAGTTCTCATAGCGGCTGCAGTTTTGTTTTGTGGGATAGCACTGCTTCGGTACAGTTTGTGGATTAATCTGCACATTCCTTGTGCTTACACATCCTGTTGGTTGGAGTTTGTTCTGTGGAATATTTCTTGCAAAACATTTGTGTGATTAGGACATTTGTGGACTCATGTAACAGCTGAGTGGGCATGACTCAATGAACATTCACTTGACTGTCTGAGGAAATTGGGCACCTTTTTTGTTTCTTTTTGTGCTGGTTCCACCTAGCAGCTGGAGTTCGTTTTGTGGAGGAACACACCTTCTGAGCAGTTATGTGTATGAATCTCCATTCATCTACGTTCTTTGTGCTTATGCCTCCTATTGGCTGGATTATGTTTTATAGATTATTTTCTGTTGTGTAATTCTGTCTCACAAAATCAGTGTAGAAGTACCAGACTTGAGCAATTCAATGGCAAAGTTGTAGCAGGGGCTCTTGTAGGTGTACATGGACTGTTTGTGTTTAGAGGGATGGACAACGGTTGGTGCTGTTGTGCATGGGGTTAATGCACACCTTTTTCTTTTTTCTGTTTGTTTGGTTCTGGGGAAGTTCAGGGTTTGATTGTTACACTAATGTTTGAATGTGGTCGTTATAATTTAATTTTTGACACACAATATTTTTTTTCTAATATCTCAAAATGTCAAATGTTAATATGAGTGGATTGTCTCTCTCCACATGGAATGTGAATGGGTTAGGCAACCTCATAAAAAGAAGGAAGGTTATTTAATTTCTTAAACAAAATAAATATGATATAGTGTTTCTTCAAGAAACTGGAAGCTGGACATTTTGGGAAGATATGGGGTGGACATGATTTCTTCAGTGCTGGCTCAAGTAAGAGCATGGGAGTCATTACACTGATAAGTAAACATCTACAATTAAAATGTCTTAAACAGATTAAAGATAAATTAGGAAGAATAATTATTGTTTTAGCAGAAATATAGGGGCAATGGTTGATTTTAGCTAATATTTAAACACCTACTGCTGATGAACAGGGCTTTTTTATAGATCTTGAAGAGATGTTGCAAGCCACTGGTACCCCTCATGATTATAATATTGGGAGGAGACTTTAATATTTTGATGGACTCAGTCTTTGATCATAGTGAAGCAAAAGTGTGTAAGCACCCTAGCACAACAGGGATGCTTCACAGGATGTGTAAAATATATGTTCTCTTACGAGAGGTTCTCTCGTATTGCGTAAGCTAGCTTACGCTACGGGAAAGATTAATCTTTTCTGAGATATTGAAGCCAAAAAATTATCCTTAATTTTGTATCATTTGTCAACGCAGTGCAGCAACTGCAGACCTTGAGCGGGCTAGCTAGCGAGCTCATTGGTTGCTCTGCGGCAACTGCTGCAGCCTATAGATCGAACTTGAGTGAACTCGCGCCCAATGAGAGAGCGCCCGCGCTATTGCATCAAAGCCCGCCAAAATGGCCGTGGCTAGAGTGCATATAAGCGTAGTTCGTGAGGCTGGAACCCTGATTTTCATCTCTTCAGCGAAGCTCTTCGCATCTCTGAACTGGAAGCCGCGTCGCCGTTCGAGGGGCATCTAGCAAGCTTGGACAGCGCTCGAAGAAGCCGGCTGTCTCCGCCACCTTCAGCCATCCTGCGAGCTACGCCATCCGGTGACGTATCCTTTTTTAGAGCAAGCTAGTTCTTAACGAACTTCACAAAAGAGTAACGAGCATCTTTTTTAAGATGCCTCGCACCACTTGCGGGACGCGCAGTTGCCGCCCAGCGGCCGCACTGCTGCCATCTCGGAGGATGAGGCGGAGGATAAGGGCTGTTCCATCATGGCTTCAGACAGCGAGGAGTGGTCAGGCTCCCACGCCTCCTCCTCGGCCCATGAATCCAGCAGGACCCGCGCCGGAGTCGAAGGGAACTAACACGCTCCTCACACAGGCCGTCGACCGCCTCGGCTCGAGTGGTCACCGCCCCTGAGCAGGCTCCCAACAGACTCAACGGCTGCTTTCTTCAGAGCCGCCGCCACGCAACACCCGCGGCCCGGCCGCCCCTTCCTGCCGGAACTCCACACTCAAGGGCTACTCCTCCATCCCCCGGTCGAGGATTCGGTAGCAGCACACCTTTGCCCGCCCTCGCGAGATGGCGGTCTAAGCCAGTGCTCCCGCCTAAGGCCTGCAGAGCGACTTCCGCCTATGTTGGCCACGCTTATTCCGCCGCCGCCAAGCCGCATCTGCTCTGCACTCCATGGCCGCCTTACAGATCCTCCAAGCGGACCTTCTTCGGAGTGGGATGAGAAAGGCAGGCACCCAGAGGCTGTTACAGATCTAAGAAGTGCGACGGACCTTGCCCTTCAAGGCCACCAAAGCTGCAGCCCAAGCTCTAGGGAAGTGCATGGCCTCGCTGACTGTGACCGAGAGACATCTGTGGCTAACGCTAGCCGACATGGGAGAAGCAGAGCTTCCACGTTCCTCAACACACCGCTCTCTCCGACCGGTCTCTTCGGCTCCGCGGTGAGTGGCATTGTTGACCGCTTTCAGAAGTCCAGAAAGCCACCCAAGCCATGAACCTCTTCCTGCCGCGTCGCGCTAGCTCCTCTGCAGGCCGCCCACGTGACCAGCCTCCTGCACGCAGCCTCTTCACAGCCTCAGCTCAACAAAGTCAGACTTCTCAGCTGCCGACAGGGCGGTCGCCTCGAAGGCAACCGAAGTCCTCCTAGCCTTGTTGAAAAACGACGGCTCAGTCCCGCCGCCGGACCACCGCCAAAGATTTGCCCCCTGTCAGTCCCCCTCTCTCAGGCTACTACAGGGGTGGATTCAGCAGCCAACAAGCCGGGTGATACTGCCCGCTTGCTCAGCACTCAAACGCCGCTTTCACGGCGACCCAAAGAAATCTTGTAAAGAGCAAACATGCCTTATGTGTAGAAAATGTGCCCACAATCCAGTGTTCACCCCTACACACAACCATTACACTTCCCGTGTTCCTATCAGAGCCCACTCACATAAAACGGACACAGCCCTCTCGAGTGTTAGAGTCAATAAACGTGCTCACCTAATCCGTAGGCGCGCCTCTTCTCTGGCCGCTCTGTCACACGACCAGCCTTATGTGTAGAAAATGTGCCCACAATCCAGTGCTCACCTCTACACACAAGCATTACACTTCCCGTGTCCCGATCAGAGCCCACTCACATAACCCGCTCGAGTGTTAGAGTCAATAAACGCCACCGAATACGCGCAGCGCTACCATTCTCTGCCCGCTCTGTCACATGGCCAGCAAACACTTCTCTGTATGTAAGTCCCGCGTTCGTGACTATGCTCGCAAGATCACTTAACAGATGTGACTCTTTCCCCATTCACCTCAATCGGAAGTCACTCACAGAACAGCCTGTCCCTGCTGTCTGCGAAGCAGTCATGCATAAGCACAGTAAGCCCGCCACACATTCTGTTCAGCTGCTGTGTGCGGCAATCTGGCCATTCACCCTCTAGCTGCTACGCTTCAAAGCGTGGGAAGCTATCCCAGGGATATCCAAATGGGTGTTAAGCACAATAAAACAGGGCTATTTGCTACAGTTCGATCGCCGCCCTCCCTGCTTCAGAGCGCAGCTCGAAACTATTGTGAACACGGAAGCAGCCTGCATGCTTCGCTCAGAAATAGCAAACCTTCTGTGCAAAAGGGCCATAGAGAAAGTGTCGCCTTCGCTGAGCTGAAGTCGGGTTTTACAGCCGTTATTTTCTTGTTCCCAAGAAAGACAGCGGCCTCAGACCAATATTAGATCTCAGGGGTTTGAACAAGGTGCTTGCAAAAGACCGCTCAAAATGCTTACAATCAGGAAACTCCTCGCAAGATACGCCCAGGGGACTGGTTTATTCTCTCGATCTGAAAGATGCCTACTTTCAGATTCAGATAAATTCCCGCCACAGGCAATTCTTGAGATTCGCCTTGACGGCCAGGTTTATGAATACACCGCCCTTCCGCTTGGCCTGTCTTTAGCACCTCGCACTTTCACGAGCGCATGGATGTAGCGCCGCACTCCTCGCGGAGTCAGGGCTTGCGAATTCTGAACTATTTGGACGACTGGCTGATTATGGCACAGTCACATACGGAGCTTCTGTCTCACAGAACAGTTCTCCTCAGCCATCTGAACAGTTTGGGTCTCGCACGTGTTCAGCTGACTAGCCGCCCTTTCAGATGAACAGCCTCACGCCTCTGAAAAAATTTCAGAGAGTGCTAGGTTACATGGCCTCAGCCGCAGCAGTACTTCAGCTGGGTTTACTGCGCGATGCTCGCTTCAGCATTGGCTAAACACCCGCTGCTCGCCGGGCTTAGGCCACAGGTCGCCAGCCGATCAAGGTGACTCAGACCTGTATTTCAGCTCTGCAGCCCTGGACAGTGGCCGAATGGTATCAGCGGGAGTGACGATGGGAGCTGTATCTCGCCGAAAGTCATCTCGACAGACGCCGCCCAACACGGGTTGGGGCGCGGTCTGCGAGGGCTCTCCGGTTTTTGGCCTATGGTCAGTTCAGGAAAAGCTCCTTCACATAAATTGTCTGGAAATGATAGCGGTCGAGCACGCCGCAGCGCTTTCTCCCGGTCATTCAGGGTCACCACGCCCTGGTCCGCTTGGACAACAGATCTGTATCCTACCTAAACTGTCAGGGCGGTGTCAGATCCAGGAACCTCTTCCATCTGACCTAAACGCATACTGAGTTGGTCCCAGTGCCACCTGCGCCGCTGAGGGCGACGCGACGTGCCAGGCCACCTGAACGACGGCCCAGACAGACTGTCCAGAGACAATATTCCTCCAGGGGAATGGTCCCTGCACGCTCAAACAGTCCAGAAGTTATGGCGCATATCCGCAGAGCAGAGATAGACCTCTTAGCGCCAGAAGAGAACTCTCACTGCCCAATATTTTTCTTGAAAGCGAGGACGCCGCTGGCCCAGGACTGGCCCAACTGCCCGCTTACGCCTTCCCTCCCGCCTCGCTATTGCCACAGGTAATGCAGAGGATCAGGGAAACGCGCCACTTGGTGCTCCTCGTAGCCCCGCTGGGAGAATCAGACATGGTTCCCGGAGCTTACGCAGCTGTCACTGACAGCGCGTGGCCCATCCCAGTGAGAGCAGATCTCCTCTCTCAAGCTCGCGCACGATCTGGCATCCCCACCCAGAGCGCTGGGCGCTGCACGCGTGGTGATCAACGACTACCCGCCGCTCTGCCAGAAGGGGTAATAAACACCATCATACACGCTAGAGCCCCTTCCACGAGAAGACTCTATGCGTCAAAATGGTCTGTGTTTTCAAAATAGTGCACCGACAGAGACCTGGACCCACGGACATGTGGGGTGTCGCCGCTGCTCGTGTTTTTACAAGAGCTGCTGGATAAGGGCAGATCCCCATCCACGCCAAAGTGTATGTGGCGGCCGTCGCGGCGCTCGCTGAACCCCTGCACGGCCAGTCACTGGGAAAAACGAGCTGGTCATCCGCTTCCTCAAGGGAGCTAGAAGGATGAACCCCCGCGCTCCCATCGGTTCCTATCTGGGATCTTTCTATAGTTCTCAAACTATGAAAGCCCCCTTTCGAACCGCTTCAATCCGTGGATTTGAAATACCTTTCACTCAAAACCGCTTTTCTGACTGCCCTGTCATCAGTCAAACGTGTGGGAGACCTTCACGCTGTCTGTCAGCCATGCGTGTCTTGAGTTTGGACCAAGTGACTCCAAGGTCATTTTAAAGCCTAGACACGGCTATGTTCCCAAGGTGATCGGTACTCCTTTCAGAGCACAGGTCATTTCCCTATCGGCGCTGCCAGCATCCGATAGCTTAACGCGACGCCAATCTCCTTTGCCCAGTCAGAGCACTGAGATTGTATACTGCGCGCTCCGCCTCTTTCAGACGCTCTGAGCAGCTTTTTGTTTCGCTCGAGGGCGCACCAAAGGTCTCGCCGCCGAAACAGACACTGTCTAGATGGATAGTGGATGCTATTGCTGCCGCGATACGCGTCAAAAGACCTGCCATGCCCGCTGGGCATTAGGGCTCACTCCACTAGAGGCATGGCCTCATCATGGGCATGGTCCAGCGGGATTTCCATTCACGACATATGTGTGGCAGCGGCTGGGCTTCCCTCCACCTTTGTCAGATTTTACAATCTGGAAGTGCCCGCCCTGCAGGCAAAACTACTAGCAGTTTAATCACGCTACAGCTCCCCTGGTGAGCTGCACTGATGGGACTCATTCCACACAGACCGGCACCGCCGCTCTGTCGCTCCCTTCCCACTATGTGCTTATGTATTACACACACACTGGCCCGCACTCTTGCCGGCCAAATATTATTTCCCCACTCACAAGGGCTCCCCGGGTCCCCCCACCCCGGGGCTCATGCAGTGGATGCTTGAGCGCGACGGCGCTGACAATGGGTTCCCGTGAGCGTAAGCTAGCTTATGCAATACGAGAGAACCTCTCGTGAAGAGAACGAATCGGTTACCTAACATAACCTCGGTTCTCTCTAGATGAGGGAACAAGTATTGCGTGAGCCGCCGTGCTTCGCGCCTCGAGCGACTTTCGCTTCATTCAATGAAAACCAGGGTTCCAGCCTCACTGAACTACGCTTATATGCACTCTAGCCACTGCCCATTTTGGCGGGCTTTGATGCAGTAGCGCTGGACGCCTCTCATTGGACGCGAAGTTCGCTCAAGTTCGCTCTATAGGCTGCAGCAGTTGCCGTAGAGCAACCAATGAGCTCGCTAGCTAGCCCGCTCAAGGTCTGCAGTTGCTGCACTGCGTTGACAAATGATACAAAATTAAGGATAATTTTTTGGCTTCAATATCTCAGAAAAGCTGAATCTTTCCCGTAGCATAAGCTAGCTTACGCAATACTCGTTCACTCATCTAGAGAGAACCGAGGTTACGTTAGGTAACCGATTCATTTTACAGATATTTGGAGACGTTTGAATCTGGTAGGGACTATAATTTTTTTCATCAGTCCATAAGATTTATTCTAGAATATATATATATATTTTTATAAATAAGTCCCTCATTTCATCTGTTGTTTATGGTTCAATTGGAAACATTTTAGTCTCAGATCATGCCATGGTGAGTTTAGAGGTGTTGCCACATACGGACAAAAATAAATCATATAGTCGGTGCTTTAATGTATCCCTGTTTCAAAATCCTGGATTCCAACAATGTTAAAGGCTGAAATCAATGTCTATTTGGAGACCAACTTGTCCTCAGTATCCTCTGTGGGCATGGTTTGGGAGGCACTTCATACCTCATTCACCAACAAATCCAAAGCACAAGAACTCATGAAGTTCAAAGCAAATATTGAAAGTGCAGAGGGAGAGCTGAAGCACCAAATGTTGTCTGATGGCCTCAGAGAATTGACCCGATTGAAATACAGATACAATACTATTTTGTTGTGGAAGGTGGAGTTTTAGCTATTCAGGAAAAGACAGTCATATTTTGAGTCAGGGGACAAAGCAGGGAAGCTTTTCGCTAGATATATAGAGTCTTTTTCTACCATTCTCTCATATTTACCTCAGCTATCAATAATTATAATGCTTTTAAAGAATTATATCTTGATTCTTATAGATCCACATCTTTGTCTGATGGTGAAGATATTAGAAACTTTGTGGAACTAGTAGAACTCCCGAAACTGACGGCTTGATTCAGAGATAATCTTGGAGGAGCTTGGTGAGGTAAATAAGGCCTTACCTAGAGGTAAGGCTCCCGGCCAAAATGTGTGTATGTTTGTGCAAATCATTTTACACTGGACTTCTTATTGAATGAGTGTCAATATAAAGCAGTATTTAAAAAAAAAATATTCTCAAGCATGGATCAGTACCTACTGTTCGTGTTCCAGCTTTACATCCTGAAGATGTAAGTATTTGTGAATGTTTGCAAATTGCCTTTCTGGATGTACTTGTCAGCTGCTTCCATGGCTAATGCAGATATATATGTATATATATACATACATGTAAGACTAAACTCCGGTATCCAGTCATATTGGTTCTGATTTGTTGTTGCTGTAGTATCTGAAGCATGAGCTGTAAAGGCACAACCCTCTTCTGGAAAAGGGGCGGGGAGCAGCAGCTCATTTGCATTTAAAGTGACTCACACAAAATCAGCATGTTTTTGATACCACCCAAAAAGAGGCATTTATAACATGGTATAATAAATGATACATGGGGTATTTTGAGCTGAAACTTCACAGACACATTCTTGGGACACCTGATACTTATATTACATCTTGTAAAAAGGGGCATAATAGGTCTCCTTTAAAGACACACCCACCTGCTGGCAATGCCAATCAGAGGATGGAGACACAGTTCATGTTTTTTGGTGGTGTGCTGAGATCCAGGAATTTTGTTTGAAGGTTCAGAGTTTTGTGTGTGATGTGTTGGGCACTCGGGCTTTGTTTTTCCCCAGACTAGGAGATAAATACATAAAAAATAGTGTCCTGACAAGTGTTATAATAGGCAGGCAGATTGTTTTTAAGGGGATGGAAGTTGGCTGGAGCACCCTCAATTTGGGAGTGGTGTGAGGAGATGGGGAGGGTGGCAGCTTTTAAGGAGGTGTCGTGTAGAAAGCTGGGGATCTGGGATTGATTTGATGGGAAATGGGGCAGTTATTTAAAGTTTTTGGGGGACTGTTGGGGAGGGACTGTGGAGAGAGAGGCGTAGTTTTAGATGTGTATGATTATTATAATTTTTTCTTTCTGTGCGTGTGTACTTATTTGAGACCACGGGGATGTTCGTTGGGAGTCGGTGTGGGGTTGTTTATTGGGGAGGGGGAGCGGTAATAGTGGGAGTTAAATGTTGAGTCATGGTTTTGTTTTTCTTTGTCATTTCTATGAATCAATAAAAATGTTAATCTTGAAAAAAAGTCCCCTAGTTAGTTTTGTATATATGTACTGTATATGTATATATACTGTATTTTTATTTACACCATGTCTGTTCTGAGAACTTTTAAGAACACACATGTCATTTCAATTTCAACATAATGTTATCTGTAAACTTTACAGTGTAAAGGGATTAATAGAAAGTAGGCGAGAACCATAAATAAAAAAGAGACAATATAAATTATCTTTTAATTATAAACTTAACAAAGAGACAAACACACAGACAGGTGTCGGAGCAGCATCATGACTCGGCCCCGCCCTCCGCCCTGCCACATTCCTCCCTCGTTCTCTCAGGATCACGCCCCCCCCCTTCCATCCCATCTGCCGGTAGGTCATCCCAGTGTTCCTGAATCTGGGAGGGGACGGGGGAGGGAAACAACAATAATTAAAAACACATGGGGTACTCCCTATAAAAGTGTAGTTCCCCCAAAAAACCAAAGTAAAATTTACAAGAGAGGGAAAGGCCAACGCGTAGCGGCAGCGGGAGAGAGAGGAGAGAGAGAAGAAAAAAACACTTACTCGCCGGTTCTCTGATTCACCATTGCTTGGTCCCTGGCCACTTTTCCACCCTCTAGCGGACGACAGCCGTGCCCCCCCCCATCCCCCCCCCCACCCGGGTGGATCGGAGGTAGTCCTCCGGCTTATGACAGACGGAACGCACCGCCGCATTTTTGGTGGTTGGTAGGGGTCTCCCCCGCCCCTGGCAGTGGTAACCGCTCCAGGCAGTTGGTTGGAAGCCCTTCCTCCCCTCACGGTTGGTGGCCATTCCAGGCCGGGCTCCTCTGTCCTCCGGTGGATGGCCGCGGCTGCTCCTTTCAGGTGGATGGTAGAGCAGGACTTCATTACGCCGCATCCCCCGGGTTTCGGCACTAGTGTAAAGGGATTTATAGAAAGGCAAGAACCGGCTTGACAATATAAATAATATTTTAATATTAAACTTAACCAAAATGACAAACACACAGACAGGTGTCAGACAGCTGTCCATAAATCTCTCTCTCTTTCACATTGCCGTCCTTGGTTGGCCTTTATCCCTCTCGGAGGCTTGATTAGCCTTATTAGGGGCCTTATTAGATGCAGCATCATGACCCGGCCCCTCCCTCCGCCCTGCCACATTATCGCACTAACAGAGAACAAACTCTTTATTTGTCTGTCTCATAACTCGGATGTCTTATAACAAGAAGATACTAACGCTAGAAACGTATTAATTTAAAAATTATAATTAAAACATTATTATGATTTATTTTTTAATAGCACAATGCACATTCCTTAAAACACAAGAAAATTAAATGCTGTCTGTTAAGTCATTGATGATGATACTACTGGAACACTGAATTGGATCAACTGCGGGATCTTGTGTATGGGTTCCTCTATATGTATCTGTTAAGGTCTCAATCAGTTTTTGTTGTTTGTGTCTGCATTAAACAGTATGCCCTGTGTTTATTCAATTTTTAAAGAAGCATATTGCATTCATTATTGTGTAGTTTGAAGTACTTTCCTCATCCCCAATAATAGGGTACAAAGCTAAATTTGTTCTTTATCCTACTTTGTCTAATACTGCTTGTCTGTTCAATCTCCTCTTACTTAGAATTAAGATCTCTCTTGAAAGAAGACTAAACACAAAACCAACAGAGAATGTAAAACATTTAATTTGCTTGTTAACATTGTGCAGTCAGCATATGGTCATTCTACAACTGTCATGCAAGTCATATCATGTAAGTTATAACTACCTACATGAACATCTAGACTTATAATAGTGTATAACGGAGCATCTCCTTATTGTTCAGCACACATCTACAAATAACACAGAATGGCAGTGAAAACTAGCTAGACAGCACTATCTCATCCACTTTTATTAATTTCTGGCAAGCCGCAAGTTAAACACTGTCAGCCAGGGGCCTTTGTAGATCAGTGATTAAATGGACCATTCAGACATCTGCATTTTTTCACTTTTCAAAGGCAAAATGGTACTTTTACAATTTTAATAAAATGGCAGGTGTTAAAACTACACAGAATTATAGTCCTTTCCGGGAATATTAGGGAAAGACTTGTAGTGCAATTCCTCAGTGTTACTTAACAGTGGTTAAAGGCTCACTATGCTTGGTCCCTCAACTTTCTTCCCGGTAATGCCCACACTATAATATAATAGTCCATGGGTAACTGTAGCCTTAGAATCTGCTGTGTATGTCATTTGAGTGGTGTGGTTACCATCATTTAACTGTAAAGTTTCAGAAGTGTAGCACTGGGATACTGGCCATATATGATTTCTGGTGTTGTGTGATATTTCCATTTTAACAGGAAGTCTGCATATGGCATTACAATATGTTGTTCTAAATAGGGATTTTGAGATTAAAAACATCATGGTTACTTAAAGGTAAGAGCTTTGAATCTACTGTTAAAAACTGTGAAATGTTGCATTTAGATGTGACTAAAATATAAATTATATAAATATTTATATAATATATAAACATAATACGGCTGAAGTCAGAAGTTTACATACACCTTAGCCAAATTCCTTTGAATTCCTGACATTTAATCATAGAAAACATTCACTGTCTTAGGTTAGTTAGGATCACTACTTTATTTTAAGAATGTGATATGTCAGAATAATAGATCATGATAATGATTTATTTCAGCTTTTATTTATTTCATACTTTGATAGTATTTGGTATCATTCCCTTTAAATTGTTTGTACATGGGTCAAAACATTTTGGGTAGCCTTCCACAAGTTTCTCAGAATAAGTAGCTGGAACTTTGGCCCATTCCTCCAGACACAAGTGGTGTAACGGAGTCAGATTTGTAGGCCTCCTTGCTTGCACACGCTTTTTCAGTTCTGCCCCAAATTTTCTAGCGGATTGCGGTCAGGGCTTTGTGATGGCCATACCAATACCTTTGGACTTTGTTGACCTTAAGCCATTTTGCCACAAATTTGGAGGTATGCTTGGGGTCATTGTCCAGCTTTTCTTCCTGGCTGATGTCTTAAAATGTTGCTACAATATATCCACATAATTTCCCTTCCTCATGATGCCATCTATTTTGTGAAGTGCACCAGTCCCTCCTGCAGCAAAGCCCCCCACAACATGATGCTGCCATACCCATAGTTCATGGTTGGGATGGTGATCTTAGGCTTGCGAACCTCATCCTTTTTCTTCCAAACATAATGATGGTCATTATAGCCAAAGTCTGCCTTTTTTATTGTGGTTTTGGAGCACTACTTCTTCCTTGTGTAGTGGGAAAGTCAGTTATCTTCCCTAGTAAATGTAAGTCAATTAGCTGTCACCCTTATGATATAAAAGGGGAAGGATTCGTCTCTCGGAAGTGTGTCATTGTCAACATCACAATTACGTCACCAGTGCAGAATTGCTGTTTCTTCCAGCATCAGATGGGGACACTGAGAAAGGTATGAGCGGTCGGTTGTTTCCAGATTTTATTTGTATTTTAATTTGGTAACTGAACACCCGTTGGTCGTTTGCTGTTTGTATGATAGTAAGCGTTGATTGCTTGACTGCCATTCCCAGTCATATGGGTCGCAGCCGCGGGATTTCACGTGCGGGTGTCGCTTTGCTTTTGTGGCTATCACTGCTGTGTGCATGCCTCTACTATGTCTGCATCGTGTCATCATTGGTATGTATACAGGGGTGCTTGCTAATTTTGGGACGAAGGGATAAAGGTAGCAGTAGTAATATTGTGTTTTGTTTTAGGTGCCCTTCCTGGTACAACGGGATCGTCCATGTAAACTACTAGTCCATTGTTAACGGCGTTTTGTGCATGCCTTTGAACTCGTCTGCATCG
Source organism: Xyrauchen texanus (assembly GCF_025860055.1). NCBI lineage: Eukaryota > Metazoa > Chordata > Actinopteri > Cypriniformes > Catostomidae > Xyrauchen > Xyrauchen texanus. Next base: position 50,628,344 of record NC_068277.1, read on the forward strand.
TATCGTCATCGTTGTAAACATGTAAACAACTAGTCTGGCCGTGTTTCACGTTCTGCCCTGGGATAACACTGCTGTTCTGTTTTTGTTTTGCTTTGTTATTGCCTGTGTTGTGTTTTTGTGTGTTTTTTTTTATTTTGTTTGTTATGGTTTTGTTTTTTGTATTGTCATTGGTAGGCTTGAGTTTTGTCAATACGTAGGTGTGTGTGTGTATGTTTATGTGATTTTGAACGGCGCTGTGACACTGTTTTCATGTGGTATTATGGTCGGTAATTGTTTGTTTAATTTGTTTCTTTTATGAATCTTTGCCTTTTGATAGATTGCTGTGATCTTATCCAAGTTGTGCCAGTGCTTTAGAGTGTGAAGCTTTGAGAACATTAACGTGTTTATTCCATGTGTTTACAGGACTTGGGTGCCAAAAGCAGGAAGGCCAGCTTTATTCTCTTATAGTGGTGGTGGTGCTTCTGACTGTGTGCGGTGCTCGTCACTGGAATCCTGATTTAGGTGTGTGTGTGTGTGTGTGTGTGTGTGTGTGCACTTGTGAATGCTGTGATTCTCTATTATAGGTGTGATACAATCTCTGGTAGCCCGCACCTGCTGGTAAGCCCCAGGTTGAACAATTGTTGTAGTTATAATCTCTTATAAACTCCAGTGGCGCCTTGGCTAAGGCCTCTTTCATTTTAAAGTTTTGTCTTAAAATCTTGTTTATAAACATGTATATTTTTGTAAGGTTACTCATGTCTCTGACCTTACATTGAGTAAAAGATCTGGTTATCTGATACTTTAGTTCCCTGTGTGAAATTCCCAGGGTGGTGTAGTCTTTGGCGTAATTTTGTGCCATACTATAGTTACACTTTCCTTTTAGCGGCCTAAGGTCACTTGCTACACTTACTGAACAGCCTTTAAGATTATGTTGATTAAGGACTTGTTTTACTGTGGATATTGATACTTGTCTACCTGTCTTCACAAGGGCCTTTGCTGTTGTTCTGATATTGATTTACACTTTTTGAATCTTTAGGAGCCAGAATGTGTCTCATTTCTGAGTGGTATGATGGCTGCGTGGTCTAATGGTGTTTATACTTGTGTACTATTGTTTGTGTAGATGAACGTATACCTTCAGGCATTTGGACATTACTCCCAAGGATGAGCCAGACTTTTGGAGGTCCATAATTTCTTTTCTGAGGAAGCAACATCAAATCGGCTGTTTGGGAGCATGTGGGGGTCTAATTAAGGCTTAAACTCCCTTGAAAGACTTTGTAGAAAGTACTTGTAAAATTAAGCTTAAATAGTAAACAAAAAGATACTTTTCTATAATCAGTTCATATTTCACTACAATTGTCACATACTTTTACAGTGCATCTTGATTTATAATGTTTTATTATAAAAATATCTATTAATCTAGTTTCAACAACATAATGGAAAGTGCTCCGAGGCAATGCAGCTGCGCAGAGACAGCACTTTGAAGTGAGGTTTGAGTGAGCACAACATTCCAATTCACAAATTCATCTTGCTTCGATTCTTCCATCCTTGTTTCCTTTCCTTGGATACTTTCCTCATTTCCTAAGTTTTCTCTTAGAATCATCATTGGCCAGAAGAAAAAAAAGTTGTACATATTGAGACAAAAAGCATTTATTACATATTTTTTCCCCATACATTTAAAGTGAATGGTGACTGAGGCTGTCATTCTGCCTAATATTGTCTATTGTGTTCCAAATAAGACAAAAAGCCACTTGAGTTTGGAAGAACATGAGGGTGAGTAAAGATTACATTTTTTGAGTCATTTTAATGACACCATATGACACAAACATGCTTGAATCACCACACATGCAGTACGTTGTGGATCTTGCCATTTTTTTTTTTTTTGTCTCTCTGGGGGATTGCCTGTCATATTGATTAATATGAAAATCTGCATGGTGGGGTCCTAATGGCTGATGAAAGATGAGATTACAATAAAAACAGATGATGAGAAGGGCATAGAGATAGAGGGGTAGATCAGATGAATGAGCAATAGAGCAGATCTCCCCTCTTCTGAAGTGGGGGGAGTGCAGTGGTTAGGTGATGTTGACAAATTGACTATGAATGATCAGAAAGGTGAATGCTGGCACACTGCCCAAAGAAGGTTATCCTCTATCTACAGAAAGAGGAGATGGTATGAGAAATGCACAGCAGTAGATGGAGAGCGAGAGATGTAGCGAAGGCAATTGTCATTCCTTTTACAAATTTACCAAGATTATTTCCATCTATCCCATATCGCTTCTCCTAGTAATTACCAGAGTCAATACAGGGTTGGGGAGGGGACTTCTGAAGGATTGATCTTGCATTCTGCTCAGGTCAGCTTTGAAATCAATTCTGTTGTTTGACAGAAGAGAGGTTGACTCAGAGTTCTAGAGGGAGAATGCTCTGAGTTTAGCTGGATGTTTGTTTAGAATCAAATGGAGTCATTGGCATGCATAAGGCAATCTTGAGCAAGTTTATATATGCACAAACAAGGAAGGCACACGCGTGGTCCAGGGCTACAAATCTCAATCATGAACACTTGTGATTAGAAAGACAACTATCGATCTGTTTAGACACTCTCTCTTTCGTAGTTAAGCACTGACAGTTGAGATGTGGCAGTTTCTCAGAAAGCAAAGGCGTCTCGATTGATTGTGGTCCTGAAAATAACTTTTTGGAATTCAGACAACATAATGTTTTTTTTGTTTGTTTGTTTGTTTTTTGTGGATGTTTATATAAAATAAAAAACATTCATCTGTCTACATTCACAAGACCTAATCTTGTTGGAGATTAACCGTAATAAAAATTGCTGATAGAGTGTCAAAGACAAATCACTGTGAATCCAGATCACTGTATAGTGGTTCACAAAGAGAAACCTTCAGAAGCATGTACATTAAGATAATGACAAACTATACTATGACAAACATCTGACTCATAACGTTTAAAAGGCTTCCAATTACTGTGTAGCTTATTTACTACAAACATACATGACAGGAAACATTGGAGCTAGCATTGGAGCTAGTCATGGCAGCTAAACAGTGTGGTGTGAAAGTGTAATGTGAAGATGTTGACATACTTTGCACTGAACAATCCGTAAGTGAATCTAAGGGGCCTTTGGGACCTTTGATGTATAAGCAACACTTTGCTCAAGTGGATACTAATTTTGAGAGGGTTTAAAGCACATCAATGCATAAGTTTACTGATTTATCAAGAAAAAATAATTCTTCTCACATTATTCAATTTTACATTTTTAAACAATCAATTTTTACAATTAGTACTACCAGAGTTAGATTTGAGTCACATTAACATCTTTCTCTCTCTCTCTCTCTCTCTCTCTCTCTCTCTCTCTCTCTCTCTATATATATATATATATATATATATATATATATATATATATATATATATATATATCCAATTACACACTTGGATGGATGGATAGATGTTTTATAGATATTTCTAGAGATGGGTACATAATATATTGCATTCTATTTCAGTCATTTTATTTAAATTGTAGAGACATTTTTGTCATAATATAATGATCACATGCATGATTCCATTAACAAATTAAATAAACATAATAGACAATACAGAATAAAATTATATACATTAAGCCTCTCCCCCAAAACAACAGGTGGGTGTGTCTCTTGAGAGAAGTCCCCCAGGCTCTGAATTAGCATACACTGATGCCTCATGACCTTTCCAAATCAGCACTCCAAGAGTATCTGCTGCTTTAGGGGGGTGTATGCTACTCTCAAAAATAGTACAAACAAAAGTATTGGCAGTGACATAAATGTTGTGTTTCTCAAATTTTGATGTTCAGCCATCATCGCGTTGTATCAAAATGGCCTCACATGCAAGGAAACTTCTGCAAAGAATATTGCACCTGAAAGAACCATTTACTGGATCATCAAAAACTTCAAGGAGAGATGTTATGTCTGATATCCAGCATGCAAGAGCGAATTGCGGAGATTATGAAGAACAAGGGTCAACATTGTAATTATTGCCTGCATAAATTGAGTTTTTTGCCAATAAAAGCCTTTAAAACTTTTACCATAGAAACATGTGAAAAAATAATCTACAAATACTGAAGAAACAAACTTTGTAAAACACAAAATTTATGTCACTGCCAATACTTTTGGCCAAGGCTGTACAGAGCAGATGGCACAGCTGTAAAAACCTAAAGAACTGAGATCTGGGAATACTAAAATGTTGAACCATATTTTCAAAGGATCTCAACACTCCACTCTCATATAGGTCACCAAGCCTGTTAACGTCCCTCACAATCCAATCTGGCCAGTAGAATGGGGACTTATGAAAACAGAATTTTGGGTTCAGCCATATGCTCGAGGAAACATCTCGAGCATATGTTCATCAAATAAATATCAGAATTTAACAATCTGAACACTTTTGTCCATACCAAGTACAAATACGAGATGACGGGGTCTACCCTAACTTCTCCGGTTAGTTTAATAGGTTGTGCAATGTTGAAATAGGGGCAAGAACTTCCTGTTCAGTACAAAACCAGGGAAGGGCTCTCTCAGGTGAAAGTGACCAATGAGACAATTGTCTGAGACCGAACACATAATAATAAAACAAGGCCTAGCCCATCTTTATCAATTGGACTATGTAACTTATTGACATGTAATCTGGGATGTTTACCATTCCAAATTAAGGACTTTTCTATGATATAAAATTGCTTGAAATAAGAGAGGGGGAAATCTACAGGTAGAAATTGAAGCAGGTAGTTGAATTTTAGAATACAACTCATTTTAATAACATTAACCTTCCCAGTCATAGATATATGTAATGAAGCCCACCTGCCCACATCCCTCAAACGTTTTTTATTAAGGGGTCAAAATTAACTCAATACAATGCCAAAATACTTAATGTCCTGTTTGGGCCACTGGAAGGCACCCGGCTGAAAAGCTGTTATTGGCAGTACACTGTCAGAGCCAAAGCTTTGGATTTAGAACAATTGACTCTGTATCCTGAGAACTTAGAAAAGGAATTAATAATTCTGTGGAGGCAAGGCTGAGATCTAGTGGGGTTGGATTCAAATAATAAAATATAATCTGCATAAAGCAAATGCTTATGCGCACACCTCCCGCTACCACCCCTGGAAAATCCTCCTCCTTTTTTTATCACGGCTGCTAGTGGTTCCAGGGCAGGACAGAACCTGCTGGATGCCACTATCCAGAGTAAACCGCCACTACCGGGTGTCTATAAGGTAAATGATTATATCCAATAAAAGTATTCCCTAACCCGTACATTTCTAAATCTTAAAATTGTAATCCCATTCTACCATATCGAATGCCTTTTCGGCATCAAGTAATATGATAGCGACCGGAGTCTGATCATTCTCCACTGACCACATGATATTGATGAAACGCCTAATGTTATCAGAAGAGATTTAGATTTTTTTTCACATAATGTCCCCCTAGAACAGTTATGGAACAGTCTGTATCGAATCTCACTGGTTTGACATTAATAGTGTTAAAACTAGCAAAGTGCGCAGAGCTTGCCGTTCACATGTCCGAACCTCGCATGGCATCACGCAAACTTCCCCCTATGTCTGTTCTTGAAACAAAGATATTATTCATTATTTCTATAATTTCCATAATGAAATCATGCTTAATCTTTAATATTAAGAAATTGCACCAATCAAAGCATATAATATAATGACATATAATAATAAGTGAAATATAATTGCATGCAGCAGGGATAAGTTTAATTGTTAATCAGCATATCAAGCAATATACCCTTAATAGCCAGTGAAAATTTACCTTCTCTGCTAGATCAGATAGAATAAAAAGACTATATTTTAAAGTTTGAAAAGGTATAGTCCGACTCAACTACATGATACATATCTAAGCTCTTCACAATGGTGTGATGTTAATTTTTAATACCATTGTTAATTGTTAATGCGATACTTATTATGGTTGCTGCTTAAAACATTTAACCTTTCCTGGAGCTCCTAAGCCCAATTTATGTGTATATTTTTTTTTCTACCCTGTAAGCACAAGCTTTCTTTATTTGAGAGACATAATTAATACAGCACAGGCTTCTTTGTCTCAGGAGGGAAACTACTCCAGATTTCATTACCTTTTGCCCTCTGGACTGCTATTAATCTGCACTCTCTAACCATTTGGTAAACAACATAGAAATGCAAGGGGAGCAAAAGAGAGTTGGAGGTTGAAAGACAACAAAAGAAGATTGTTGTTCACTCTTCTGTCATCAATCCTATGGTGGGGCACTTATAATGATATATAGTGCACACCTACATAATTCTGTAAAGGTCAGGGTATGCTGATAGGTCCTTTGACCTGCAAATTGCGTACGCTCTCTGAGCAAACATTTAAATTTGCTCAGTTTGCAAGTAAGAGTTTTTTTTTTTTTTTTTTAAATGCTATTTGCTCATGTGGTTACTGTGGTAACAGCTTGCATCGGCTTGCACTCTAAGGTCTGCTTTTGTCCATGACACATAGAAGTGTGTCCTAATAAACGTTAGCTGTGTACAAATCAGGCACTGACACATATAGATATCTTAGGTAATTATTTTAAATAAATCCACAGATAACTAAGTTAAGTCACTAGTTAAATAAGCACTGGGCTTTCCTAGTCCAGATACACATTATAAATCAAGTTACTAGCCGTTTAAGCCTTTTGGCCAAGCAGGCCAAGGTACAAATATAGATTTAGTTCAGTAGCGTTATGCCATTCGATCAAGCAGGCCAAGGCACCCCTACAGTAGCTAGCATATACTCAGTGCATATGGTTCTTTGGGGCAGCAGCGGTAGCACACACGTCTTGGTGGTAGATTTGCTCTTTTTGTGGGTTGTGTTTTGTGTTATGCATTTGTATAGCTTCCCTGCTTTGTTGGAGGATTGCATTAATGTCTAATTGTGCAGTAGCATGCCATAAATTCTTGATGCTGCAGGTCTTGTGCAGCAGCAACAGCATGTCTACATGCTCAACTCAGTATGTCTGTGTATGTTCTAGCAATAGTAAATCTATGTACTTGCGCCGCAGAAGCAGCTTAGCAGATTTAGTCCACCAAGTGTAATATCCTATCAATATGTAATACCCTCATTAACATGCTAAATCTTACAAGGTGCTAGGTTCTTCAAACTTGTTATCTTTTATCCAAACAGCTCGCTCTCATTTGAAATGTCAACAAAAATCGACTCACTGATAGGTCCTTTGACATGCAATGGGATAGCCAATCAACTTTCTTACTCTCTGTTTTCCTAACATTTAAATTTGCTGCAAGTAAGCTGGTTTCACTACAGCACGCTGTGAGAGTTTTCTCTGAAACCCTCCACCTCCCCAGCTTCACTTGTCTAGATCTGCTACATGGGAATTGTATTTGTTTAATTGTGCAGCAGCATGTCCACATGATTAACTCAGTATGTCTGTGTATGTTCTAGCAAAGAGTTTCCCAAACTTTTTCTGCCACGGCACACTTTTTATGACTAAAAATTCTACGTCACACCACTATCCCACATAGGCTAACCATCAGCAATATTTTTCCTTTTCAAGAACTTGTCCATGTTTTCTGTGCATCTTAGTAGCGTGTTTACTTAAAATGTTGGAAATTTGGATATGAAAAAAATTTACAGTGACTCCCATGTAAAAACCCATATTTAAATGTCTGTCTGTTATTGCACAAATGCCATAATCATTAACATGTAAATGTAAAAAGCTAAAAATATTCCAGAATATAAAAATTTGTAAATATAGCTAAACTAGAATATTCACAACTCAATATCAGTAAAAAGCTGGATAATTATTAAATAGTTGTGTCACATTGGATGAAAGTTTTTCAATAGTCAGATGTTTCAAATAAAAAAAATGTAAAAAAAAAATGAAGAGGAAAAACAACAATGTTCAGTGTTAGAGAGGACCTCACTGGGGTTATTTCATGCCCACATGTATCACCGAATACATGTTCAGTCAGCAAAATTACTGGCTAAAATTTGTTTTTTTTACATAGACAAGATGGAAAAAATACTGCCTGGCCAAAAAAAAAAAAGTTGCCGTTTGGATTTAAATAAGCAGATCCTTAAGAGCCAATGATTGGATCATTATTGCAGAGATTTAATACGTTTCAGCTGGCAACAATACTTTTAATCCTAACTTATGCAGTGTTGTTTCTCATTTCTTAAACAACCATGTTGGAAGACATATCCCGTGGTCATGGAAAAGAATGACAATGGCAAGATTCTTTGGGCACAAAAGTTGTTCAGGGAGCATGAGGAATCATTTTCACACATTAATTGGCCACCACAGAGTCCTGACCTGAATCCCATTGAAAGTCTTTGGGATGTGCCGGAGAACACTTTACGGAGTGGTTCGACTCTCCCGTCACCAATACAAGATCTTGGCCAAAAACGTTATGCATCTCTGGATGGAAATAAATGTCGTGACATTGCATGAGGTTGTTGAAACAATGCCACTCCGTATGAGCGGCATAATTAAAGCTAAAGGCGGTCCAACAAAATATTGGAGTATGCGATTTATGTATTTTTTTGGCCAGGCAGTGTATGAATTATGTGGCTAAACTCAACTTAAAACATATGATTGACGAAAATATGACAAGAAATAAAAAACACTGCAAGATATTACCAGTGCACTAACATGCTGGTGTAAGAAGCACAACCTCTCCCTCAACATCAGCAAGACCAAGGAGCTTGTGGTGGACTTCAAGATAAAAGACAAGAGAACACAGCCCCACCACCATCAATGGAGCACCAGTGGAGAGAGTCAGCAGCTTCATGTTCCTCGGTGTCCACATCACTGAGGAACTCACATGGTCTGTCCACAGTGAGGCCATTGTGAAGAAGGCTCCCCAGTGCCTCTTCTTCCAGAGACGGCTGAGGAAGTTTGGAATGAACCACCACATCCTCACACGGTTCCACACCAGTACTGTAGAGAACTTTAAGAAAATGATGCTGTAATGTCTTAGTGTTACACCTTTCCAAGTGTATTCTCAAACATTCCATAATATGCATTAATTGTAATTGAGGAAGAAAGGAAAAATGACCTTTTGTTACTCGTATGGATGCAATGTCCAGTAGGTCCACTCACTATATTTTGTGTTGCGCTGAAACCTACAATAGCGATGAAGATGCAGCATTAAGCAAGAGCAAAAATTACCAATGCCATTGTAGAAATGCACTATTCACAGCTTTGAATAATATGGTCAATCTCGATATAGAAAAAACAAGCACGCTTGTTTCCTCAGTCATGCACTTCGTCGGTTAGCAAGAGCATGCATGTAATCTGAGACAGCCTCTCTTAACACATCAGGTATTATTCTAATAATTATAATTGGTTATTAAATCCCATAATCAATATGTTGAATGTTCATCATATGGATGCATTCTTACACCCCTACTATTATTAAGCATTAAAAAACACACTCTGGAATACCCATGGCTATGCCACTGATGTGAAGACTTGCTGGCCAAAGAACGATCTGAAAGCGTGTCTCTCTACTCTCTCTTCAGTTTACTGTAGTTATTTTAATAAGTGGGTACTACTGTTTCATTGTGGCTGGGTGAACCATGTATTTGTAAAGCATGGTTGGCTTGACTGTAGATTACATAACTATTGTGTATTTATGCTACATTAAGTTGAAATTTGTAGCCCCTGCGTTCTGTTCCATTAAGCTGCACTCTGACTAGCTGTTTGAAAGGAAGAACTCCAGCACTGTCTCTGCCCTGGACAAAAAGTCACAGTGCACTGTGTTAGAGACTGTTGCTGTAATGATTCAGACCCCAATGTTTCATGTTCCAATGTTCTATGTTCCTCTAAATCCTAAAGTCTCTAAAAAATTGAAAATGATTATGTCTAGCATGAAGAATCAACAACAAATTAACTGAGGATCTAATACTTCACTATACAAATGATATGCTATTATTTCATGTATTTATTTTAAGTTTTCCTAGGTTTACACATCACTGCCAGTGCCACATCACCACCGCGGTGGGGGCGGTCGCCACGGTGATAAAAGCAGCCCTACTATAGACATATAGTTAATGCATTTGTATGTAAACATTAAATCTTAAATATGAGACCAATATAAAAAGGAAGCTGAATATCAGAGCAACATTATTTTGGTTATATAGACTAAGGTCTCCTTAAGCCAAACAGGAAAATGGCTCTATTATTCTTTTACTTTATTGTTACCAAACCAAACCAAAGTCATCAAAGTTAAACAGATTCCCTTCATGCTTCACAGTGTATTCTGAAGCCCATAGCATTTTTTTTAGCAATTATTTCTGGCACATGATGCTAACGTTCCTATATTCCCATAATTTTGCTGAGACTTTCGGCAAAAATAAATAAATAAACAGCACCAAATGATGGTGGTGTCTGCTATTCCTCCTCGCTTTGTAAGAGACAGAGACTTACAACCTAAGGTGTTTTGCCACAGTAGCTCCATGTTTGTGTATCATGGCTTGTTAAAAAAATAGCGTTTCTCTGTGAGGAGTGTAATATGCTGCGGCAGCGGCTGCATCTAAATCTGCTTCTTGCAGAATCTTGCTGCCTATGAACGATTTCCCTAAAGCTGCCTTTGGGAGCATTCATGCCTGAACATCACACATTAAAATAACACACCTTGAATAAAATGAGATGATGGTCCAAAAATTTTAACTTAGAAGGCTATAAAATTTTCTTATTAACAGAAGACACAATATCTTTATTTAAAACGTGTGAACACCTTGCACAGCTCGCAGATTTTTCACACCCCAAAGATTTTATTTTTTTACATAGCAGTTCTCTGAAACAGAGACTCGCATTTTATAGTCCCCCAAGAGCAGACAGAAGCCATGTGATGTCATAGCTACAGTAAGTTTGTCTCTAAACAGTGTATCCACTTTAAGACCCCATGAAACTGCTAGTAGAGTGCAGTTTTCTCTCCTGTGATGATGTATTTCCGATTGAAACAGGAAGTTTTGGGGGAACATATTGAAGAGATTTTCAATAGTCTTTTTTTTAAAAGAAATTGTGATGTCACAGTCAAATCAAATCAAATCACTTTATTGTCACATTACCATGTACACAAGTGCAACAGTAGGTGAAATTCTTGTGTGCAGTTCCGAGCAACATAGCAGTCATGACAGTGATGAGACATATACCAATTACAATAAACAACATACTTACACAACACAATTTACATATCAAATGTACACATACTTACACAACACGATAATTATATACAATACACACAATATAGAATACACAATATACAATACAATAAGTAAGGAGTATATGATATATATATATATATATATATATATATATATATATATATATATATATATATGAAGTAGTATATTGAGGAGAATATGTTGACAGTCCAGTGTGAGATTATAGCTGAATAAAGTGCAGTGCTAATTATTGATCCTGATAGATCAAGTGTTCAGCAGTCTGATTGCTTGGGGGAAAAAGCTATCATGTAGTCGGCTGGTGCGGGTCCTGATGCTGCGATACCGCCTGCCTGATGGTAGCAGTGAGAACAGACCATGACTCGGGTGGCTGGAGTCTCTGATGATCCTCCGAGCTTTTTTCACACACCGCCTGGTATATATGTCCTGGAGGGAGGGAAGCTCACCTCCGATGATGTTCCTGGCAGTTCGCACCACCCTTTGCAGGGCTTTGCAGTTGTGCGCGGTGCTATTGCCGTACCAGGCGGTGATGCAGCCAGTCAGGATGCTCTCTACAGTGCTGGTGTAGAACCGTGTGAGGATGTGGTGGTTCATTCCAAACTTCCTCAGCCGTCTCAGGAAGAAGAGGTGCTGGTGAGCCCTCTTCACAACGGCCTCAGTGTGGACGGACCATGTGAGTTCCTCAGTAATGTGGACACCGAGGAACTTGAAGCTGTTGACTCTCTCCACCGGTGCTCCATTGATGGTGATGGGGCTGTGTTCTCCATCTTTCTTCCTGAAGTCCACAACAAGCTCCTTGGTTTTACTGACGTTGAGGGAGAGGTTGTGCTCTTGACACCAGCGTGTCAGAGTGTGCACCTCCTCTATGTAGGCTCTTTCATCATTGTCAGTGATCAGACCTACCACCGTCGTATCGTCAGCAAACTTAATTATGGCATTGGAGCTATGTGTTGCCACACAGTCATGTGTGTTCAGGGAATACAGGAGTGGGCTGAGAACACAGCCCTGCGGGGCTCCAGTGTTGAGGGTCAGTGATGAGGAGGTGTTGCTGCCCATTCTAACCACCTGACGTCTGCCTGACAGGAAATCCAGGATCCAGCTGCACAGCGAGCTGTTTAAGCCCAGAGCCCGGAGTTTCTCATCAAGCTTGGAGGGCACTATGGTGTTGAATGCTGAGCTGTAGTCTACAAACAGCATTCTCACATATGTGTTCCTTTTTTCCAGATGGGAGAGAGCAGTGTGTATTGTAGATGCAATGGCATCATCGGTGGAGCGGTTGTTGCGGTAAGCAAACTGCAATGGGTCCAAAGGGGGGGGGCAGAACAGAGCAGATGTGATCTCTGATTAACCTCTCGAAGCATTTACTGATGATGGGGGTCAGAGCAACAGGACACCAGTCATTTAAGCAAGTGATTATAGCTTGCTTCGGAACAGGCACAATGGTTGATGTTTTGAAGCACGTGGGGACTACAGACAGAGAGAGGGACAGATTGAAAATGTCCGTAAAAACACCAGCCAGTTGATTCGCGCACGCTCTGATGACGTGGCCCAGAATGCCGTCTGGACCCGCGGCTTTACGGATGTTCACCCATCGGAATGATCGGGTTACATCCACAACAGAGACGGAGAGTGAATCAACCTCTGTAGCATCAGCCGCGAGTGCTCTCTCCGCGAGGACGGTGGTGTTGTCCTCAAAACGAGCATAAAATGTATTAAGTTCGTCCGGGAGAGATGCAGCAGTGTTCATGGCGGAGACTTTATTCCGTTTGTAGTCCGTGATTGTGTTAATTCCCTGCCACATACTTCTGGAGTCAGTGGTGTTGAACTGACCTTCAAAAAACTGACCTTTGTGCCTGTACTGGCGTTTGGCTGTACTGATAGTGTTACGGAGGGCATAACTGGCTTGTTTACGCTCCTCCGTGTTAGAAGAATTAAAAGCTGAGGTCTGCGCAGTGAGTGCCGCGCGAACATCGGCGTTAACCCATGGTTTCTGGTTGGGTTATATCCGTATAGTTTCGGTCGGAACAACGTCCTCTACGCACTTCCTGATGAAACACGTTACGCTGTCAGCGTAAACCTCGATGTCATCATCAGAGGCGGACCAGAACATCTCCCAGTCCGTGTGATCAAAACAGTCTTGTAGCGTAGAGTCTGATTGGTCCGACCAGCACTGGATCGTTCTGAGGGTGGGTGCTTCCCGTTTTAGTTTCTGCCTGTAAGCAGGTAGAAGTAGAATGGAAGAATGGTCCGATTTGCCAAATGGGGGGATGGGGAGGGATTTGTAGCCTTCCCGGAAAGGAGAGTAACAATGATCTAAATCCCGGTCCCCTCGTGTGTTGAACTTTATGTGTTGGTGGTATTTTGGAGCGATTGTTTTGAAGTTGGCTTTGTTAAAGTCCCCGGCAACAATGAACGCAGCCTCAGGGTGCGCGGTTTCCTGCTCACTTATACACCCATACAGTTCCCTGAGTGCCCGGTCTGTGTCGGCTTGTGGGGGGGATGTACACAGCTGTGATGATGACCGCTGTGAATTCCCTCGGCAGCCAGAATGGTCGACACAGAAGCATGAGATATACCAGATCAGGAGAGCAGAAAGACTTGATTAAATGTACGTTCCTCTGATCACACCATGATTTGTTGATCATAAAACATACACCACCACCTCTGCTTTTACCTGAGAGGTCTTTCGCTCTGTCCGCTCGGTGCACGGAGAAGCCCGCCTCGGTGTGGAGCTCTTCAATTCTTTTGTTGTTTTTGTTAGTTTGTCCTGTGTTTAGCAATCTTTTACCAATCAGTTTTACCAGGGACGAACTGCTGAACATTCGGCAGCACATACCGGATAATGTTTTTCCGGTTTTTCAATATTCGGACGTTTTACTGGACATTTTAGTTGGAGGCGCTGCTGTGTTGTTTAGATGCGCTACGAGACGCAGGCGAGGGAGACGAGCTGGCGCGCTGGTTAAACTCCGTCAGCGCGGCATTCGAACAGCACTGCCGAGCATTCATCTCGCAAATCTCCGCTCTCTTCCCAACAAAACGGACGAACTACATCTCCTCACACATACTAATAAGGACTTTTCAAACTCTGCTGCATTGTGCTTCACTGAAACCTGGCTGAGTGAAGCCATTCCGGACAGCGCATTACATCTGCCGTGCTTCCAGCTGTTCAAAGCGGATCGCATCGCGGAGTTAACCTGTTAACCTGCACCAGTGCGCAGTCGCACCGAAGAGTCCCCCCCCCACCCCTAGTTTAATGTTTATGAATAGATTTAACGTGAAAGAACATCATTAATCTTGGCAAACTATATATCATTTTAAAGGTGTAAGCCTCAAGCATCGATGATAGAGCTCTGTTTTTCGATGAAAAGCTTATAACGAATGTATTTCTTGCATTTATGTAAGCAATACAGATCAAACAAACGTAATCAAAAACGGAGTACATACCAGTAGTGTCGTAATAACGAGCCACACACGCATCCACTGCTAAAAGTTCCAGATTGGATGGAAAGGTGAGGGTCCACTGAATAACATCCCATAGAGCATTTTTAGTCCAAAGAAACAATAACGTTGTAACATTGATGGTTATTCCTTTGTTTACATCGAAGTTTCTTCAGGGTGAAGTATCATACTTGTCGGTTATGCAATAAAATTATGCATAAAAACAGACTCCGGTAGCCGAACGTTATATGGGTGTGTTGCTTAGAGTGTAATGAACAAATTAAGACCGCACACACACACACAAATACAAAGATAGGCAATATATAGGTCGAAATATCCAAACACTGCGGTCAGTTTTTTGACGTCATGATATGCTGATCCTATTGTTTTGTCTTTACAACGAAAGCCAATGAAATAATTGAAATGATATGACTGATAGAAAATGTAGCCAAGCAGTGCACGATTCCAACGATATCCGGAAGTTTAAATTCCTCGCGAACAAGATGTTTTTTATTTATTTGAATCAGCCACTCTAACCTGCGAATTAGGCTGTGACCACACCCCGCCATTTGACAACAAACGAGCCATAGTAAAAGACGGTTCCCCAGTCAACATCTGTTTTCGCGTCTTACTTACTGGACGGATTATCTCATCAAATGGATCGTCAAAAGAAGTTTTTTTCTGCTGAAGATGTTTTATTTGAGATCACTCGAAGCAGCGATGACGAAATTGAGGAGTGAATACAGCGACGACGGTGATATACTTGAGGACGGAAAAGATGGTCCAATTTTACATCGGTGAGTTGCTATGTAACATGCACACATTATACGTGTGTGTGTGTGAGAGAGAGAGAGAG
This sequence comes from Xyrauchen texanus, assembly GCF_025860055.1. NCBI lineage: Eukaryota > Metazoa > Chordata > Actinopteri > Cypriniformes > Catostomidae > Xyrauchen > Xyrauchen texanus. The sequence goes on from NC_068277.1 coordinate 50,643,803, forward strand.
AGAGAGAGTGTGTGTGTGTGTGTGTTTGTTTTCCCATTTGATTTATATGGTAAATGCAATGTGGTCTGAAAAGACCAAATATAAAACAAATGGCTTGTCTGATGGCTGGCCATCAGTGTGATTGTTTGTTGGTTCTATGTCTGACCATCCATATGAATGCTGTCTGTATCACTGGCCATCACCAGCCATTGAATGTTGAATGGGCTGACTATCGGTATGAATAGTGTATATGACTAAAATAGCTTGCAGTACCCTTCATAACATTTGATCATTAGGTTGCTTTTTGAGGTATCCAAGGAGGCTTCTTGGTACCTGGACATAGTCTTGGAAAAAATATTGCAGAAATCTCATTTTTCATAATATCTTCCTCAAATGTGAAATATAAACTGATGAGACATGTGGCTTTCAATCAATTGCCTAACTGGATTCATCCAGGTTTGTTTTCATTGATTTTTCCATAAAATAATGAAATGTTACTTGCAGTACAAATTATCTTCAAGACACTTTAAATTCTATAAATTTTTGTCTGTGTAAGTTTTTTCAACTTTTACATTTGGGTAATAAACTCCAAAGTGTCTTCTTTTTAAATATGTCTAAATTGTGCATGTAGAGCAAATTGTTCAGTAACTACAATTATTTTAGTTTGGGGATGTCATTTCTGGGGATGTGCCTCAGGCAGGGGAGGTAGAAAGGGAACCGACATAGTCTTGGAAAAAAGCTTGCAGGAACCCCATTTTTCATTATATCTTCCTCAAATTTGAAATATAAACTGATGAGACTTGTGGCTTTCAATCCTTTACGTAATTGGATTCCTCCAGGTCTATTTTTATATATTTGTACATGAAATAATAAAACATTTTTGAAGTTCACATTATTTATGAGGCACTTCAACTTTTATAACTTTTTATTTGTTTGAGCATTATCAACTCTGATTTGTTGTTAGTAGAGTGCCAAGTGTCTTCTTTCCAAAGAGACCTTAATTGTGCCTGTGGTACACTGTTCTCAGGAGCTATATTTATTTTAATTCAGGTATGTCATTTTCAGCTGTGAGCCCCTGAGTGGGGGTGCAGGTTAACAGGTTAACGGGGAAAACGAGAGGCGGTGGAACATGCTTTTACATCAACGAAAGTTGGTGTACAGATGTAACAACACTAAAGAGGATGTGCTGTCCTAATCTGGAAGCACTCTTTATTAACTGTAAGCCGTTCTACTCGCCGCGGGAGTTTTCTTCGTTTATTCTGGTGAGTGTTTACATTCCTCCAAACGTGTCTGGGAACTTAGCGCTGCAACAGCTGGCTGATCAAATCTCAGACACAGAACAACAATACCCAGACTCAGTCATTATTATTCTTGGGGACTTTAACAAAACAAATCTCACACGCGAACTGCCCAAATACAGACAGCACATTACATGCCCCACCAGAGACAGGAATATATTGGATCACTGCTATACAACATTAAAGTATGCATATCGCTCTGTCCCACGTGCAGCTTTGGGACTCTCTGATCACTGTCTGGTTCATCTTCTCCCGACCTACAGGTAGAAATTAAAATCAACAAAGCCAGTTGTAAGGACTATAAGGAGATGGACTATTGAAGCAGAGCTGGAACTACAAGCCTGCTTTGACTGCACTGATTGGAGTGTTTTTGAAGCTGCAGCTACAGACCTGGACGATACTGTTACATCATACATCAGTTTCTGTGAGGATATGTGCATCCCTACTAGGACATTTTTGTCATTCAACAATGATAAACCATGGTTCACAGGAAAACTCAGACAGTTTCGTCATGCCAAAGAGGAGGCTTACAGGGGTGGGGATAGAGTCTTGTATAATCAGGCCAGGAACACACTGAATAAGGAAATCAGAGTGGCTAAAAGAAGCTACTCTGAGAAGCTGAAAAGCAAGTTTTCAGCTAACGACCCTGCATCAGTGTGGAGTGGCCTGAAACAACTTACTAATTACAGGACTCCTACCCCCAACCCTGTGGCGGACCAACGACTGGCTGACGACCTGAATGTGTTTTACTGCAGATTTGAAAGGCCCGATTTCACACCCCACATGCACTCGGACCTTCATTTCACACAACCATTAACACCTCCTGCAACCCCCCTCCTCCCCCCTCCTGCTACACTATCTGCACTCAAGATCTGTGAGGACGATGTGTGCCGTGTCTTTTGGAAGCAAAAGACAAGGAAGGCTCCAGGACCAGATGGCATCTCACCAGCTTGCCTTCGTTCCTGTGCTAACCAACTGGCCCCCATCTTCACTCAGATCTTCAATAGATCACTGGAGCAGTGTGAAGTCCCATGCTGCTTCAAACGCTCAGTTATTATCCCCGTCCCTACAAAACCTAAAATCACAGGACTTAATGACTTCAGACCTGTCGCCCTGACATCTGTGGTCATGAAGTCATTTGAGAGACTGGTGTTGGCCCACCTGAAGGACATCACTGGACCCTTTCTGGAACCCCTTCAATTTGCTTATCGAGCAAACAGGTCTGTGGATGATGCAGTCAACATGGGTTTGCATCATATCCTGCAACATCTGGACAGACCGGGGACATACGTAAGGATCCTTTTTGTGGACTTCAGCTCGGCCTTCAACACAATCATACCAGATATACTCCGGACTAAGTTAAACCAACTCCCTGTTCCCACCTCTACCTGTCAGTGGATTACCAGCTTTCTGACGGACAGGCAGCAGCTTGTGAGGCAGGGAAAATTCACTTCCACCACCTGTACCATCAGCACTGGTGCCCCCCAGGGATGTGTGCTCTCCCCACTACTCTTCTCCCTGTACACCAATGACTGCACCACCAAGGACCCCTCTGTCAGGCTCCTGAAGTTTGCAGACGACACCACTGTCATCGGCCTCATCCGAGATGATGATGAGTCTGCATATAGAAAGGAGGTTGAATGGCTGGGTTTCTGGTGCAGTCAAAACAACCTGGAGCTGAACACACTCAAAACAGTGGAGATGATTGTGGACTTTAGGAGGAACACCCCAACATTGTCCCCCCTCACCATTCTTAACAGCACTGTGGCAGCAGTGGAGTCATTCAGGTTCCTGGGCACTACCATCTCACAGGACCTGAAGTGGGAGATACACATCGACTCCATTGTGAAAAAGGCCCAGCAGAGGTTGTACTTCCTTCGCCAGCTGAGGAAGTTCAACCTGCCACCAGTGCTGCTGAAGCAGTTCTACTCAGCAGTCATTGAGTCTGCACTTCAATAACTATCTGGTTTGGTGCAGCTACGAAATCAGACATCAGAAGACTACAAAGGACAGTTCGGTCTGCTGAGAGGATTATTGGTTGCCCCCTGCCCCCCCTTCAAGAACTATACACTTCCAGAGTGAGGAAAAAGGCTGGTAAAATCACTCTGGACCCCACTCACCCTGCCCACTACCTTTTTGAACTGTTGCCTTCTGGCCGGCGCTTCAGAGCCCTGAACACCAGAACCGTCAGACACAGGAACAGTTTTTTCCCTCAGGCCATCCATCTAATGAACAATTAAATTGCCCCATTGAGCAATAATTATGTGCAATACACAGTTTAATTTTAATTTATATTATCCAACATATCCACTTCTGCCATTACTTACATTGCTCTGTACATAATATACAGGTTTTTGTTCTTTATATAACAAGATTGTATTAGATTTGCACTACGTGTGTGTATGTGGGTATGTATGAAGGTGAGTGTATGTACGTATATGTATAATTATTTATTTTGTGTTCTTTTTTGTTTTTAATTACCTATGTCTTGCTGCTGTTTTTGGTATTGTTTGTATTGTTGTTGACTGGAAGCTCCTGTCACCTAGAAAATTCCTTGTATGTGTAAGCATACTTGGCAATAAAGCTGATTCTGATTCTGATTCTGATATGCATAGAAATCAGCTTGCTTAAGTAAGAATAGGTCAAATCAGAGAGGAAATGAAACAAGCCAAATATTGCCTTAAGCAAAAAAGTCTCTGAACAGAACTGAAACAACCTTGAAGTTACAAGTCCAAACAATGCTTTAAATTTCAATGAATCTGAAATTAAGTATGTTTAGCTTTTTATATTATCTCTTTTCTTTCGGGATTCTGTTGACACATTGGCAGTATTTAGACTGAAAAATAAACTTGTCTTATTCACCTCTGTTTAGTTTGGAGTGTTTTTTCCCAGCCTGATTGGATGTTGTTGTTTAGCCTTTTAACAGCTGGTCCTAGGTCAGCGAGAGACACATTTCTCAGTGATCAGTTTACAAGTCAAGATGGTAAGGGCTTAATAACTCATGTTAGCTCACAAAATGGCCGACAAAATATAACAACCATTTACTCAAAGGAGTCTGCCCACTGCCTACTAAGAGCTTCTGAAACCTATTAAACGCTTCAGCAGATGCTATTAATGGAGGCAGCCTGAGAGGTCAAGGGTACAATCTCGATCTGGAATTGAGTCAAGTTAAACCTCAAAATGAAAAAGGGTGAGAGGGAGCCAACAAGCAGGAGAAAAAAAATAGAGACAGGGAAACAGAGAGAAAGCTAAGAAAATAAGTCTCTAGGGTTGCCTGCTGTTTCAAGGGTAATTTAATCAAAATCAAGCAAATACTCTCGCTAGGGAGCGAGTGTTAAAAATTTATTGAACAGCCGTGCTGGCGATATGATGTCAGCACAACCCCACATGACATCATTACAAGTTGAACTATGTCCTCAAGTAAAGGCCATGCTACTTTGCTCTTTCATTACAGCTTTGTCACACCTACACGACATTGAAAGACAAATTCAGTGTTCAACAGACTGGGTGGTTTTTATTTGTTAATTATCTTGCCAGAACTTTCTATAAAATGTCTTACACTATGGTTGTGGCTCAAAACCTAGGATGTGTCTGCAACTTACGTTTGGCTGTCTGTATACATTATTCTAACCAAATATTGTAAAACCTCTATGAGACTATTCATAGGCAATTTTAGCCTGGGCAACATCAGCGTTATGTGTTGGCCGGTTGAAAATGTGGCACAAGCACCTGCTTTGGTAGCACCCATGCAATTACTAATAATATTGAATAATTTCAGGATTGAGATGCACATTTGATTTTGGATCAAATTTTGGTTTTGCAGTCACCACCACTTATCCCTGGGTTCACAAGTGCATTTAAAATAGTCTGTGCGGTTGAGACCAGTCCGTGAGTAAACACATATACCCATTCCTCCGATCTGTGAGTTAACACACCTGCTCTGCGCTTGCGCTGTTCTATCCATTAAGCCGTGTGGATAAATGGAGTGTGTAGAGCTGTTTCATTCTGCTTTTGAAGTGAGCAAAATTGGTAAGACTCATTAATATTAATGGGGAAAGCACTAACTGATTGGTCACTGACAAGTTCTGATCCCCTGCCATCCTATGTTTTCAGAAATTAGCTTGCGGACCACATCAAATTAAGTGAGTTTGAGTTTGGCACCTGTGTATTATGCGGTGATGTCACTGAGTATGTGTGTGCATTTGTTTGTATGTGCCGCCACACATCTCGGTCTCTTTTGGTCGCTTTCATTGTGTAGAATGTGCACATCTAACTGGAGCTAACAAGCATTATGTTGTGTCAAGAATATTAAATGAACCATGTGACATTTAAGCAGAGGCGCTCATAATTCAGTAGTGGCGGTGCACCGCTGCAGAATGCATAAGGGTGAAACACTTCACAAGTACGAGAGATTGATGGTCCATGCATATTCTGAAGTTAGTATTTAATTAAGCAAAATATTACGTCACAATGTTTACAGGACATTAATGAACTGTAACTATTTCCTATCAACACTTTTCAGTAATGTTTTAATATATTGTTTATATGTATATCTATAAGAACATCCTTGGTTTCCTATCTGTCACTCACTCGACGTTGTGTTGATGTAGTGAAACTAGGGGTTTCTCTTGAGAGCCCGAGACACCTCTGATTTTGATAAAAGGCCAATGGGAATTGGCGAGTGGTATTTGCATGCCACTCCCCTGGACATACAGGTATAAAGAAGGGGACGTTCATACTGCTCATTCAGATTTTCTCTTCGAAGCCAAGCGGTCGATGGTTCAGCGAGCTGAATTTCCCACGACTTCCATTCTCACCTCTGCTGGATCCTTTCCCTCCTCTCTGCATGGGTGGACTGCAGAGATCGCCCCTGGGCGCTTCGGCAGATCAACTAGAGTATATTCTAAAAGAGTATTTTCCATCTAAAAGAGTATATTCTAAAAGAGTATATTCTAAATGAGCAGCACACATCGGAATGTCTTTTTAAAGATATGTCTTTTTAAAGATGCCCTTCCAGTTGTGTGTTATTCCTGGATGCGGTCTACATCTCTCACCTTCAGACAGCCACGATCGCTGTCTCTAGTGCGTGGGCGTCGACCACAGCGAGACATCTTTTGTGGATGCATTATGTCCTCATTGCGAGGACATGACCATGGCAACATCGCGGTCGCGGCTCGTCAGAAAGCACGCCACCCCAGCGACTCCCTGCCTCGGTCCTCCTACCTGCGGGTATGAGGCCAGCGCGCCGAGTACTGGGGGCGAACCACAATGGGACCACCTCCGCCGGGTAAATCCCCACGGACCTCCCATTCCCCAGCATGCTCGTTTGCTCCGGTTAGGCGCTCGCACGAGTGTGCCGGATCATCCCAGAATGAGTTCGACCTCCTGTTCGGTGCCCGCGAAGGTGTTAAGCTCTCGAGCGCAGCGTCGGAGAGCGGAATAGTCCAGTCAGATGTGGAAACCTCTGCTGGGCTTCCCCCCTCAGACATGGTCGGCCAGTCACAGACGGACACTAAAATGACGGACATGCTTTCCCGAGCCGCCGTGAGCATCAGGCTAGAGTGGAACCCTCCGATCTACTCTGAACCCTCGAGGCTCGACAATTTGTATCTGGGCTCACAGCTGCTCACAGCCACGCCCCGCCCCAGTGCCTTTCTTCTCTGAGGTGCATGAGGAGCTGACAAGGTTGTTTAACTGCCCGGTCCCGATCTTTTGGCTCCTCTGCTTTCACTACCCTCGATGTCGGGCGGCCGGGTGTTTTTCGGTGATGTCCCAAGTGGACAAGGAGACAAAAAACCTGGCGAGGGCACCCCAAGCTCCCGTCCAGGGCCTACGGTGCTGCTGGGCAAGCTGCCTCCACCCTGCAAGCCATGGCTCTCCTGCAAGTACACCAAGCCAAGGTGCTGAAAGAGCTAAATGAGGGTAGTTCCGCCCCGAGATTGATGCAGGAGCTGCGCTTGGTGATAAACCTATTTTTCTGGAAAGAAAATAAAAAAGAGGGAAAAGGCACGACTGGGCTAGCCTCTCCCTTTCCTTTGGGCAGTCGACATGTCCCCAAATGGCTGTTCAAAACTCATACTAGCATCAGGGGAGATTACTTGCTGGCCCGGTGCGCTGGTTATGCGACACACAGTAGTCAGCCCGTCTCTCACCGCCAATCCACGTAACACAGTTCAACTAATTGTGGCGTTTTTGTTGGGGACTCCTAGTGTCACCACATCGACACAACGTCGAGTAAATGACAGATAGGGAACTTCCTGGTTAATTCCATAAGCTCAGTTCCCTGATGGAGGGAATAAGACGTTGTGTCCCTCCTGCCACAACGCTGAACTACCTGCTGAGATGGCCGGGGCCTTATTTTCCTCAGCACAAAACCTGAATGAGCGGTATGCATGTCCCCTCCTTTATACCCGTATGTCTAAGGGAGTGGCATGCAAATACCATTCTCCAATTCCCATTGGCCTTTTATCAAAGATCAGGGGTATCTCCGGCTCTCAAGAGCGACCACTAGTGTCACTACATCGACAAAACTTCTCGTTCCCTCCATCAGGGAACAGAGGTTATGGAAGTAAACAGGACAATTTTCAGCCACGCTGGATGAAATATTTCTGCCAAGCTTTTCACTAAGCATTCTTAGATTTTTTTTTTTTTTAATTTCTTTTAGAATGACACTCCTACCAGTTGACATTTTGGATTTCTTTTAATCTTCTTTTCAAGAATGTGTACTTGCTCTTCAGATTGACTCCAAAAATAGTATTATAATCCTGTATATCTATCACTTTTTCCCTTACAACTCAGTACACTTGACATTGCATGCTAACGCAGATGGGGAGATGTCCTTCTACACGACCTACTGTAGGTAAAACCTCTCTAAAATAACGCCAATATTCTAATATTGGCTATGGTGTTTGAGCCTGCCCTTTTAGGCTTAAAGCTGTCTGCTGTAAAAGCAATCGGCCTCAATCTGAGGGACGATTCAGCCTCCCGTGCCCTCCCACTTGCCTCTTCTGAGATAGGTCGAGCAGGATGATTTTGAGGTGGTCCTCGGTCCGGCACATACCCTGCGAGCCCTTAATCTCCATGCAATGGATCAATGCCGATACATTATGTGCATGATGATTGCACGAGATGCTCACACTTTTTTCAATAAGAGGTTTCCCGCTCCAAAGCCCACACATTATGCACAACTGCTTCCCAATGGCTAGCGGCACATTATATCATGTATGAACATACAAAGATTGTAAAGAGAGTAGAGTGCTCACACAAGACACTCACACTTTTTCCATAAAGGGCATCCCCACTTCAAAGCCCACATATTTTGCACAACCGCTTCCAAATGGTGAGCGGTGCATTATGTCATGTCATGAACATACCAAATTGCATGACGAGCATTCCGACTGGGTGCTAAAAAATTATCGGATATGGTTATATGATACAATTTGCATGTCAGCCGCCCTGTTTCAACGGTCTTCTGTCTTCCACAGTTCCATCCGAAGCTGCGCCAGTGTTATAAGCCTGCTGTCCCAAGTCAAGTCAAGTCAATTTTATTTGTATAGCGCCTTTCACAACACACATCGTTTCAAAGCAGCTTTACAGAATATTAGCATTAACAGACGATAAGAACTGTAATGTCTATAAAGTCGATTAATCATCATTGTGTAATTTAGATAAAATACGAATTTTAATAGTGTTTATAAATAATTAAATGATAATTGTTTTAATAACCCCAGTGAGCAAGCTATAACCCCAGTGAGCAAGCTAAGTGAGTCCCACTGTGTGAATGCGTTGCAAGTCCTCACGAATATGTCAGTGCTGGTGTTTACAACAATCGAGCACAATCTCTGGTCTGACCACATGATATGCCAGTGTTGCATGCACAGACTGCAACACACACAGCGGGATTCACAGCCGTCAGTTCCTCATTCTAGAGAAGGACAGCGGGCTTCTGCCCATTCTAGTTTAGCCACTTGAAGCCGTCCTGCGGGATTGCGGCATCATATTTTCTCTCTGGAAGTTTATGCTGTGTAGTATGGCCTGATGGGATGGGATTTTGTTAGCATGCATATAAAGTGTACCGAATCATAAAAGAACGTCCCATCGGTTCCCTAAGGTGAAGGGAAAGAGACATTACTAACGCTGGGCACACTACAAGATTCAGAATTCTTCCGAGGTGTGAGCGATGCGCTTCTTGTCCCTCAGTCAGAAAATTCTGTGGAATGGTGTTTGTGCACCTGCTTTTATCGAGTACAGTTTTGCACCTAAATCAGTGGGGCTCAAACACCATAGCCAATATTAGAATATTGTTGTAGAGAGGTTTCAACTAGGTCAAGGACAACTCCCATATGCATTAGCACGCAATGTCTCTGTAAGGACTTCACAACAAGAGGGAAGGAGGTCACGGGGAACCAGGTTTTGTCAGTCACAGGTAACACTCTTTTAATTGTCATTTTTTCTAGATTACAGCTTCACAATAATTAATTAGCTTCACAATAACTCGTCAGCTTGACAATAACTCATTAGCTTTACAAACAGACTCCTGGACCCAGACTCTCACTATCTCTCTACTGGTGGCGAGCTGCTTATATGCCACCCTCCCCATGCTCACTGGAATTAGAGACAGGTGTTAGACATAATCTAGCTCAGGTGCAAGTGCCCTTACCAATTTCTCTCCACACGGTCACTTGACCATGGCCCTGCTCCCACAGTCTCGTTCCCTTGACCGTCTCAGGTAACCTATGCTACGTACTGTACGTAACAGAGAAGTTTTAAAATGAAATTAATGAGTTTATTTCAAAAATATTATTATTTTTACTTGAACAGCACAGAGGGCCTTCTTTTGCTAACTTTTCATGAATTGCTGTCTCTTCAAATTGCTGCACATACTTGCTGTACTCTTGTATATCAGCATACCAACCTAACCAACCTGGTTTTATAGAGTCATGTTGGTATAATCTACATTTTCCAAATAAATTTGTAATTGCCGTGTTGTATGTATCGCAGCAGTTTCCTGTTTAAATAAACACCAGAGGTGCTACAACACTTTGTTATGCACTTTCACACAAATCACAAGTAAATGGCACAATATCAGTTCATATTACCCACATGCATTGATATCATCACATGATCGGGTGACCCCATGAACTAGAGTAAATACATTCAAGTCTTATTTAGTCTGTGGATGGGTGCTGGATATTAAACGTTTACCCAGTGGGAAAGAACAATCGAGAAGACAACCACATTAGTGCTAACGTAAATGTATGTTACCAACAATAAAACATTGTAGCACACTATACATATTACAGAAAAATGCTACAATGTACAAACAGACAGAAAAGCTGTTCTGGCTCTGACCTATGTATTTGTAAACCAGATGTCACTGGGCTCAAAATAATGGTATGAATATTTCTATGAAATATCACTTTTATCTGTTTCTCAGGTTCAACTCGTGCTTTGAGATTTCCATCCATTGTAAATAAGCTGTAAACTGTAAATACGTTTTATTATAAATTTAGTTCTGCTGTATGCTTTCTTGGCTCACTTCATAAGAAGTCTTTAAATAATAACGGAAATAAAAATACAGATAATCAAGCTTCTTTTGAAATTATTACTATTTTTTATTTATTTATTTGGTAATTTTTATGCATTCATAGCATCATATTTATAAAAAATGGTCTCCGGCTCTTTATTTATTTCATAGCTCTGTTAGACTCACTAATACCTTCTGCATTTACAATAACTGAGACAAGACCCAGCCAAGTTTTGTTTTACCTTGAATGTAACATTTTCTCCTTGAAAATATATGTATACACTAAATAATATCAGGGTATTCAATAAATAAGAGCCTACACATAAGATATAAAAGCAAGCTTGCATGTGGATGCTAACTGTCCCGAGTCATGAATGCTTTATGTTAAAACGATACAGAATGCTACTGTTGTACGTTCAAGATTCAATTTAATGTCAATCAGCATTTACACAGGTGTACAAGATAAAACCTTTTTTTTCTAAAAGGCAAAGATGGCAACAGAAGAACACATACAAAAGGGAGAGACAGGCAGGTAAATGTCTCTTGGTTCCCTGAGAGGGAGCAAGATGTTGCGTGATGACACAGTTGGGATCACGTCAGTGGTAATGTGGTCTGAAGCCACATATATATAATCACACCTGTTCACTGGCTGATGGCGCTTTAGTGACGTCCATAAGGAGCTACGTCATGGGCTCCTTATAAACAATTGCTTTGGCACAATTTCTTCAGATTTTCTGCAAAAAGGCACTAGCCTATACAGCAACTAGTGAGTATGGCCAGCTAAGCAATGTTTTGTTCCCTCTCAGGGAATCAAGTTTAGGTTCATTTTTTATTTGAAGGAACTTTTACATTGTGTGATGACGCAAACCTAACGCCATGTGAACAGCAGAGGCCATTTGTCTAAGCCTGTGTGGCAAGCCTACAGCGGCGCACAAGTGAGCTAAAGTATATAGAAAATTATGAATTTACTTCTGTTCTGATGGAAATAACTGGGAAGCAGGAGTCAAACTCTGATACAGATTATAAAATGTAACAAAAGTATTCAGAGAGGACAACCCTGCACCCGCCATACACATCTTCCAATGCCACACCCCTCGTAGAATGGGCCTAAATACCTAAAGGTGGAGGTGAACCGCGCTGGCGCCAAAATTCTAATGGTTATGGGTCATTGACCCAAAATATGATTTTTTTTTGTTTTGTTGACTATAGCGCCACCTATTGGCTGATCAGGTGGATTCTAGCTTTTAATGAAACTTTGATTTATTTATTTTTTCTGTCTCTGGACACCACATGACATTTTTACTTCAAACCCCAGAGATATTATCAACATGACTTTAAACTCAGGAATTGAAAATGCAGTATGCTCATCATAGAAAAGGTGTATTCAAGTAAATGGTTTGTGTGAATTGCATTTTTTTTTTAATGCATTTTAATGTAATAGTTCTGGACAAAAATGACAATCATTTAATTGACCCTTACATGTTGCTATAATATGCACCTGTTACCCTATGTTAATGCATTTTATGTTGAATTTTGTGACAATAATCCACGTTACGATCATGCAAAGGATTTTCTCTAGATTGCTCGCTCAAAGTCACACTTTTATTTTTCTACTCCACTAACAGAACTAACAGAAACTTGGGATGTTTCTATGAAGGATGACTAAACAGTGGTGTAAAAAGTTGTTCTACACAACAAAGTGTTTAAGTTAAAAACATGTTGTGTACACTTGTCATAGCAATTTCTTACCTTCTGTTCTCACATTTTTTCCCTTGAATTGATCTCTAGGCCATTTTTGAAAGTCAGCGAAACTTGTGAAAATGTGCATTACCTTCAGTGGCATAAGTTTAATGTGAACACATTGGGAAGAACATGTCAACCCATCGCTAAACTATCTTTTTGCCACTGTATTCAGAACACTGGCACCACAGTGGAGAGAGCTCTGTTTCTGGGGAGAAACTGGGTCCTGGCCAGTTTCTCCCCAACAGCAAAGAAACGGGTAGATCTTTCATCACACCTACCTGCACAGACCAGGAACCAGAGCTTGATGGAATCATAACTGCCTGCTTTCTCCAACTTCATCGGGGGGGGTTGCAGGAGGCTCACAGAACTTCCAGTGTCTAATACTGCTTTCACTCACTGGCCATTACATTTTACCTCAACTTCTGGAGCTCCCACCAGCACTCAGAGATGTGTTATGCAGCCCGCCATCCAGGCCCACACCTTGGGTGGGTTTGGGTCCATGGGCATCGGTTAATTCGGTGCTGCGGCTGTTGGTGGCAACAAGAATGGCATGGCTGTACCCTCTGCGCATAGTCAATTCCCTGGGCCCATCCGTGGGAATCGCACAGCTCTCTATTCAGCTTCTCAGGCATAGGTGGCCTCGGATCATTCCATTGCCTTGACAAGTTCCTTCAGGGTGGAGGGATTTACCAAACCGACCTGTCAGTGATGAGCACAGGGCAGGGCTTTCAACATCCTGTCTATCACCACCTTTTCGATCACCTTGGTGTAATGTCCTCCTCCAGAAGACACAGTTTCTCCAGATGCTGTAATTGTGCTGCCTGCGCCCTCACCGGCACATTGGAGTCGAAGCCCAAGTCATGGAACCTCTGTTCAGGGAAGACTGGCAAGAGTCCCACCCGAGTGAGTATTTCTCTTTTTAAAACTGCATAATTATTAGAGGCAGCAATCAACAGCGAGTAATAGACACGATGAGATTGCCCAGTAAGGAGATGAGCGATCCATTTTTCCCCACTCAGCCTGTACCCAAACCTTGCATGCTATCACCACCTCAAATGTGTGCAAATATGCCTCAACATCATCCTGATCCGTCCGTTTCATCAGGAGATGTTGAACGGTTAACCTCAGCAATAGTGCCAGGGCTCTCGCGGTCCCCTCTGATCACAACCAGTGAATCTCCTCCGTGGTCTGGGTCTGGCCGGCGACAAGCTGTTCCATCACATGCTGCTTGCAAAGCGCCAACAGTGTGCATCACAGCTTGTTTTTCTGTGGGATGTCAAATACTTATCTTTTAAACAATGTTTTTATATTATGCATTATCCTCAGGTTTATTTGTGAGGTTTTGTGGAGAAAACATTTCAGGAGTCTGCAGATTCTGTCCAACACTGCCTTAATAAAAAGATGCAGTAAAAGAAAATGCTCAATAAACTGTTGGATTCCATGAATTACATATTGCGCCCCCACAATATTTATAACGCTTTTGAACGTGGAGCTGGGATTTCTCTGTGATTTCAAGCACTCTGGTTACATTGAAGCTTGTAATTCTGCATCTGGGATGCCCAAAAGCAGTTTTGTGCCACTCTGTATTGGACATTTACTTGTTTAAACTTTGTTATAAGCCATAAGAGGTTATAGTTATTTGAAGCCTATGTTGTTGTTGAGTATCCATATGTTACTCTGTTAAAGGGCTGTGCTTAGTGTCCATATATTCCTATAAATCATGACTGATCAGGGTCACATGGACAAAATGCAGTCTAATTATTTATGGGTTCCTTAACACAGACTAGTTGACTAATTTCTCAGACTAGTCGATTATGAAAGTTGGTGGTTTTGCATGTCCCTACCTTTTATCTGCAAATTCTGTATTACAAAATGAAACAAATATCACATCAGACACAACTGTTTATCAATAAACGTTTCTTATGTTAACAAAGCTAATTGTATCATCACAATAATAAATCAAAACAATGCAGTACATATCAAATCTAAATATCATTGTAATATCGAATCGGGAGGTCTGTGGCAATTACCACCCCTAACTTTGAATGGGTTACTTATAGTTGGCTCTGCATATTAAGCTGAGATTGGAGAAAGTAAAGTAGCCTCGAAACAGCCTAAAGAAAAGGACTTATGGCCAATGGGCAAGGACTTGAAGGCCTATACTGAAAAAGGCACAATTACCCCATGTTGCTCAATTGAGTTTGGGTCCAATGCCTTTTTTCTATCAATGTTTCATTAAGATTCCTTTTCCAATTAGACAAAACACTCTTGCAAAGAAACAGTAAATTGAGCAAAGATATAATGCTGTTGCAATAGATACGCTTCAGTACACCTTTTCTTGCTTGCTTGTTTCAAAGACTGATGGCTTGAATATGCATTTTCATTATCGACAAAGACAAAAAACTTAACAAAGGATATTTACTGTGCTAGTCGCCTTTTCTACCTGATCTTCAGTTCAGAGTTCCTGCAAATCCTTAAAAAAGTCTTAACATTTCTTAAATGATACAACAAAAGTCTTAATTATCATTTAAAGCGGTCTTAAATTTGGGGTCGGAAAGACATGAATATTGATATGACCTAATGTGATTATCAAACTTCAAAAGATATTGATCTGATAAAATAAATGCATGCGCTACGTCCTTCTGAGTGGCACTGTTGTATTTCTCCAAGCATGCGAGGGCTTGTGAGTGTTTCCAGGGGTTGCAGAGCAGTTCACAATCATTAAGCCATATCAGCCATATCATATTGACATCATCAGTTGTTGATGATGACAATATAGTGTTGATGAAATATGACATTGTTTACATTGTAATATGTTGTAACGTTTTACATGTAACAGGGTTACATATTTAAAATACAACTCAACTACACAGAAATCATTGGTAATTAGAATACAGTTACATTAAAAAGTATTTTGATTACTGAAGAGATTATTTAGCATTTTATTGTCATTTATTTAATTAAAATTTTTGTCCTTTCAGATGGAAAACATTTATACATATAAATGATGCGATCCAAAGAGTATTTGAGCAGTGGTAAAAGTGGTACGTTTGGAGCAGAAGAAATATAAATAAATCTTGTGTGAATTGTCAGCTTTACGCTAAGATAAATAGCTATTTCTAGCCATTTACATGCATATTACCAGACATGATCATATTTTTTTTATCAAGAACATTCACGTTGGATCATAATTTATTTTTTTCTAGTAAGACCTTTTTTGATATTTTGATATTAGGACAACAATCATACTGTACAGGCATTTTATAGTCAAAACAAGTGAAAAAATCATCCCGGTTACTGTTGTAACCTCTGTTCCCTGATGGAGGGAACGAGACGTTGTGTCGATGTCGTGACACTAGGGATCGCTCTTGGGAGCTCCAAACACTTATGATCTTTGAGAAAAGGTCAATGAGAATTGGCGAGTGGAATTTGCATGCCACTCCCCCGGACATACGGGTATAAAAAGAGCTGGCTGCAACCACTCATTCAGATTTTGTGCTGAGGAGCCGAGACAGGGTCCCGGACATTCCAGCAGGTAGTACAGCATTGTGGCAAGAGGGACACAATGTCTCATTCCCTCCATTAGGGAACAGAGGTTACAAATGTAAATGAGACTTTCCCCTTCTGTCATTCACTTGATGTTGTGTCGATGTAGTGACACTAGGGGTCCCTATACAAAACCACCACAACAGCTGAACTGTGTTACGTGAACTGCAGATGCAGGTGCATGCAAGCTGCTGCGTGCATAATAGCAGGTGCATCAGTCTGCACGCAGCCTCCCCAATGACCCAAAAGATGTCATGTAGTTCCCCACATCCCTGAGGGGGGAAGAGACATAACTAGCATGGGACGCCAGCCGCAGCCTTTTCTCTCTATGTTTTTTTCTCCACAGAGTATTAGATTTGGCTGGGGCCATCTAACACCATTATACATGCCATGGAAGGTGTTATTTTCCTTTCCTATTCTTTCAGGGGAAAAAGACCCAGCAGAGACCACATCCTGCCCGACGGGGAGGTAACATGTTGCAAAATGTCACATGGGCTCACCAGCTGCACATGGAAGAGGCGCGGTGGTAGGTCCTGCATCAAAGGGGAGGGATTCTACAAACACAGAGACCGGGCCAGAGAGTGCTCTGCCCAAGGGAGTAGCAGGTCTGCCGACAGCAAGACCGTGCTGCGGAAAATACATCACAGGGGGCTATCAGAGTAACCTGCACCTATGGAGCACCTACTCCAGTACAGGGAATATTAAAACACATACTGGTTCTGGCTATGAATTCCTCAGCCAAATTAGCGAGCCACAGGGCTATGGAGGAAGACATTCAGAGTTTGCCTCATGGAGGGGAAAAGCGCCGTATGCAAGCGGTGTACCCGGCCAGCTGTCTCGTAACCTTACCTGTTTATACCTGAAAATGCATGGGATGAGACCGGCTCACCCTGGAGAACATAAAGTCTCAAAGGTAGTGGGTGTTGCCCAGTCCACTGCCCTGCTGATGTCTGTTAGAGAGGTGCCATTGGCCAGTGCCCATGAGGATGCCAGACTCGTCGTACAGTGTTCTTGTATTACCAAAGGGCACAGTACAATGTTATTCATGATCCAGTGTGCAAGTCTCTGTTTGGAGACAGCGTTCCCTTTCTGCTGCCTGCTAAAGCAGACAAAGAGCTGCTCAGTGCATCTTGAGCTCTACATGTGATCCAAATAGATGCGCATAACATGCGCCGGACACAGCAACGATAAGTCTGGGTCTGCCTCCTACTGGGGCGGCTTTGCTTGCAGGCTCACCACCTAAATTCTAGAGAGGTTGTGGGAATACTGGGTCGGGGTCTCAAGACCACGTGAGAACAGTCCGAACCAAACTCCTGGCAGGTGTCGCTGCCAGAGGATACCTGCAGGTCCCCAATCCTCTTGATGGATTTCGTGAGTGCAGTCAGGAGGGCCTTCTTCAAAGAAAGGGCTTCCAGTTCTACTGGCCTAGAAGGACCACGGAGAGATTCTGAGGGAAAGGGGTATAGCCTAGGGTGATTCAGCCTCCTGGATCCTTTCAGGAACCTTATAATCAGGTCTTGCTTCCCCAAGGACTTACCGTCCACCGTGTCATGGTTTACCACTTTAGTGGCCACATACATCTTCAAGGTGGAGGGGTACAGCTGCCCCTCCAGCCTTTCCTTCAGGAAGGAAAGCACTGACTGACTGCACATCTTGGGGCCATCGCATTGTGAAGAACACCAATTTGTGAACAAACACAACTTCAGGGCAATTAGCTGCCTCACAGAGGGAGCCTTAGCATGAGTGACCCTGTCTACCACTGCCAGTGGTAGGGCACTTAAATCTTATGCATCCTGTCGAGGGGCCAGACATGGAGATTCCAGAGGTCTGGGCACAGGTGCAAGATGGTGTCCCATCCCTGAGAGAGGAGGTCCTTCCTCAGGGGAATTTGCCAGGGAGGTGCTGTCATGAGCGTGAGGTCCGAGAACCAACTCTGGGTGTGCCAGTATGGGGCCATGAGGGTGACTGGTTCCTCGTCCTCCCTGACCTCGCACAGGTCCTGATAAATGGCAATAGCCTCTGCAGAGCGAGCAGTACAGCCAGCAACTCAAGGCAGTTTATGTGCCAACACATCCGTGGTACTGTTCAGGAGCCAGAGGCTGTATGCCCGTTGCACACAGCGCCCCAGCCTAACTTTGAGGCATCTGTTGTGACCACGGCACGCATGGACACTTGCTGTAGGGGGACTCCTTCCCGCAGAAACACAAGGTCTGTCCAAGGGCTGAACAAGTGGTGGCAGACTGGCGTGATGACCACGCGATGTGTACTATGGCGCCATGCCCATCTCGGGACTCCAGTCTGAAGCTAGTGCTGAAGCAGACTCCTAAGCATCAACCCGAGCAGTGTGACCTCCACCGATGATGTCATATGCCACAGTGTTTCAGTGAAACCGCTATCCTCCTCTTGATTGACTTCAAGCAGTTCAGCACCAACTGCATGTGATCGCTTGTGAGGCACTATTTTTGAGACTGAATCTCCATGGCACCAGGGAGTGCTCACTCTTTTCCTAATTGATCCAAAGCCCTAGATGGCTGAGGTGCATGAGCACCAGGTCCCTGTGTGCACACAGCAACTCTCGAGAATGTGCTAGAAACAGCCAGTTGTCAAGGTAGCAGAGTATGCGGACGGCCACTTCCCTTAACGGCCTCCCGGGCATACACCAAGATGGTCGCGTTGCGAAAGCAAACCTTTTCGGTGTCCCTCACGTTGAACAGATTCAGCCATAGGTGGCGCTCTTAATCACCAAGGTGGACATCGCTTGCCCGCTTGCTTGTACCGTGACTTTCGTCGCCAGGAGGGTGAGGTCGGTCACTGAGCGCAGCTCCTGCATCACATCGGGATCAGGACTACCACGTGCAGTTATTTCAGTGCCTTGGACTAGTGGACTTGTAGGAGGGCCATGGCATGCAGGCCGGAGGCGGCCTGTCCAGCAGCACTGCAAGCTTTGGTCGCCAGAGATGAAAGTAGTCCTACCGGCCCTAGACTGGAGTGCCAGGCGATCAAGGTTACTGAGAATGGACGAACTGGGAAGACGGGTTCGGGCAGAAAAGGCATCCTCCACGACCTCGTCAGTTCGTCGTGCACTTCCAGGAAGAAAGGGATCAAGGGGGTGACCAATCATCGAACCCAGGAACCAATCATCTAGCCGCCAGGGTGGCGACCCGGGCAAGCACGGTGGTCAGCTCTGCATCAGCCTCAGACTGGATGGGCATACCCTGTATGGGCAATCCGACATTGCCAGCATGCTCTCCGATGCAGCGATCGAGGGCTCATCCTGCTCCTGAGCTCCGAAAGAGACGTTAAGCTGGCCGTGAGTCAAACTGGTCTCATTTCAGAACCAGATGGGGGCAAAGAGTGTGCTGGGGAATGGGAGGTCCGTAGGGACTTACCCAGCGAGACTGCAGCCATTGGAGTCCCCAAATTTCCTCCAGAGCTAGCCGAGCCGGCCTAGTACTCGTATGTATAAGGCGTGGTGTGCCATGGTCATGTTCTCGCAATGAGAACATGAACCAGCCACGAACGCTGCCTCAATGTGATCGCTGCCCACACATGTGAGAAAGCACCCGTGGTCGTCGAAGGCGGAGATGCATCTTTAAAAAGACGCATCTTTAAAAAGACGTTCACGTCCAATGTTTTGCTTAAAAAGAGAAAATATACTATTTTAGCACTGTCGAAGTGCTAAGGAGTGTACACTGCAGTTATCGTGCAGAAGGAGAGAAAGCCACTGGAATGCGCCATATATCCAACAGCATACAATTCTTAATTTAGAGGTGAATGGACTGGCAGTGGAATTCAGCTCGCTGACACACAACCGCTCGGCTCGGAAGAAAAAATCTGAATGAGTGGTTGCGCCAATTCTCATTGGCCTTTTCTCAAAGATCAGAGGTGTTTGGGGCTCCCAAGAGTGACCCCTAGTGTCACTACATCAACACAACTTTGTGTGAGTAACAGAGGGGGAACTACAAGTGCTGAAGAAGTAATATAAAGTATTTAGAATACATTACTGACCTTGAGTAATCTAACGTAATACATTACAAATTACATTTTACAGCATGTATTCTGTAATCTGTAGTGGAATACATTTCAAAAGTAACACTTCCAACCCTGCTTATACATGGGGTCCTTTGCACTAACTAGATGCCCAGCTCAGACAACACACTGACTGGTCGATTGGTAGTTTTGCACATCCCTACCTTTTAACTGCAAATTATATATTACAGAGTTAAACAATTGTTGTTTCTGACACAACTGTTCTTCAATAGACATTTCTTTCTGAGAAAAAGGAGTTGAAGCTTTTTTTTTTTTATCTTTTAAAGCTTTTATATCAAATCACAATACTTACAGAATTGCATTATTACAATACATATAGAATTGGCCATGAAATATTGTTGAAATATCGAATTGGGAGGTCTGTGGCAATTCGCAGCCCTATGATATGTTTGTAGAAAACATGACGAGTATTTTAAACTTGCATATATCCTACCGTTTTACTGATAAGCATAGTTAAGGCCATGTTGAATGTGTGCCCATGCCTGTTTAAGTAAGAGTATGTGATACATTATTTATTTTGAGATAGTGTGTGTTTGTTTTGGTATGGGATACAGTATTAATTCTTTTTTTTATTCAGGTCCTGAAAAAGGTCTTAAAGAGTCTTACATTTAATATTAAAGAGACTGAGAACTGACAAACAAATCTATATACTGTACATCAGACTCTTTTATTTATTTATTTACATTTAGGAATATATGATTACATGGTTAATTTCAGCCCAAAGGAAAATTGATTTGCTCAGACATTGCTCTTCCATAGCACAGGATACTTCTTGTGATATTGCTTTGATGTTTTAGCCTCATATATTTCTCTTAAAATTCCTTAGAAGAAATAAAAAATAGACACAAGCGAGTCAATTGTTGACATACAGTAAGCGTATAGAGCTATACAATTAATGTGGATACTGTTGCTCAGATAATTTGGCATTGGAATAATTTGATGAGAAATTAGTTCATATTAAAAAACATTTATAGCAGACTTTGGTATCTTGACAAATCGAAGCACAGTTTGAGGCACTGATAAGATTGCTTTTGAAACTCAGTTACAAAAAGAGTGAAACATTTGATTCATGTGGTCTTTTTCTAAGGAGTAAAATCTGCTGGAGACATAATTAAATAAAATCTAAATTTGATCTCCATTTATTCTCATTGCTGTTTGACAGAAACAATTGAGTATTTTAAGAGATCTCATTTGTGATTTTTGTCTTGAGTACATTTTGGCGAATTTACCAATTCGTAAAATTTCTCAACCTGGCTCTTGGCCATGTTCTCTGCCAAGGCGATGAATGACACTTGGTGACAGTCACTGTGAATCTTCACTTGGTGAATTTCTACCCCTCCACAGTTCCCTACCCAGGTGAAGCTAACACAGGATGTTATGTCATCAAGTACATGTCAAGTCAAGGAATGCAAATCAGGTATCCAGTAATGGTCAACCAAAAAACTAAATGACACCCAAGGAAATGTTTAGCATTCTGTCAAGAGGTGCCAAAAACACTGAGGTGTATTAAAGGAGGAAATAATGCAAAAATCTAGAAGGAACAAAGGGAAGTGAAAACACAAACAAACACATTCACACATACACAAACACACACATACATAAATTAGCCCCAGCGATGTTCTCGTTACTGTCACCTAAAGATGTTCTGCTTACGGAGGAGAGGTGTCTGAGCCCATGACAGATTCAGGTTTGGAGAAACGGCTCGATTTTACCATCGAGGCGAAATTGGGAACGACAGCTTGTGTCAGGAGTGCGGCAGGAACTTTATTCTGCAGGAGAAAGGAGAAAACTGCCATAGAGTGAAAACACAGAAGCATGCTGTTTTGGCAGGATAGGAATACACTATGCTGTTTTTCACATAATTCATGTTGTGACTCGGTTATCATGAATACTTTCAGTGGAAAATTTGCATGTACTAGCAAGTCAACAATATTTGACCAAATGAAAATATGATGAATGCAAATAAGTATTTTCAATTTCATTGAAATGGATGCTCATCACACACATATATATTGCTTTTAGTGAATTGCAAATGGTCGTAATAACAAGTAACCTTACAATGCTTCAATCAAAATGATAGAGAGGGTGGACATTGGATATGAGGATAATTTGTCTTGCAACTCATATCTTGCTGCTCTGTTTTCGTTATGAGAATCTGGTTAAGCCAGTGACAGGGTCACCAAACAAATAACAACAAATGACAAAATGGATTGAGAAAGCAATCTCTTCTTTTGTCGCTTCTCCCTCCCTTTCTCTGCAAAACAGAGCTATAAATGTTCACTTGCATAACAATGCTATAAATGGTCACATCTGAATTAAAGACCCACTATCATACTGATTCAAAATTCTCCTCTTTACCTATTTTTTGTTTTTTGCCATATCCGCTTTAGTGTGTTCACCTGTGCAATATCTAATTAAATTTTGAGCTCCTGGATTATGAAGTAAAGAGCCCTGCATGGACAGCAGCCCTTTAAAGAGGACACATTTATTCAGTAAAATCCAAATAATTTAACATGCTCATCATATCAATTTAATGTTTTGGATGATTTTGGAAAAGGCCTCTCAGGCAAATGCTGTTTTGTATGTGTCTCATTAGCATCTGTGGGATATTTTTATTGTAGGTGTAATGCACCTACAAAAGCAGTTTCTGCTCTTTAGTGGAGGAGTGAGAGTTTCAAATATAGATCTTTGTGTTTGCAGTGAAAGCAAGCTTTGCCTTGTAGGATCACATGATTGGTTGGTGCAGGTAGAAGACACAATAGATGTAGACACCATTGATGCTGTGGGATGGGATGAGATTTATACCTACAGTGCATTCAGAAAGTATTCAGACCCCTTCATTGTTTCACATTTTGTTATGTTGCAAGCCTTTTGCTGAAATGCTTTAAAGGATTTTTTCCCACATCAATATACACTCAATACCAGATAATGACAAAGCGAAAATTTTTGATAGCTTTGCAGATTTATAAAAAATAAATGACTGAAATATCAAATTGACAAAAGTATTCAGACGCTTTGCAATAACACTAAATAATTTAGCTCAGGTGGATCCCATTTCTCTGGATCATCTTTAAAATGTTTCTACACTTCGATTGGAGTCAGCCTGTAGCAAATTCAGTTGATTGGACATGATTTGGAAAGGCTCACACATGTCTTTGTAAGGTCTAACAGCTGAAAATGGATATCAGCACAAAAACCAAGCCATGAGGTCAAAAGGAACTACCTGCAGAGCTCAGAGACAGGATTGCATCGAGGCACAGATCTAGGAAAGGCTACAAAATTGTTTGGGCTGCATTGGAGGTTCCCAAGACCACAGAGGCCTCCATAATTCTTAAATGGAAGAAGTTTGGAACAAATAGGACTCTTCTTATAGCTGGCCGCCCGGCCTAACTGAGCAATCGGGAGAGAAGAGCCTTGGAAAGAGAGGTAACCAAGAACCCAATGGTCACTCTGGTTGAGCTCCTGAGATCATGTGTGGAGATAGGAGAAACTTGCAGAAGGACAACCATCGCTTCAACACTCCATCTGGGCTTTATGGCTGAGTGTCTAGATGGAAGCCTCTCCTCAGTGCAAGACAAATTAAAAAGCACATACAGGACTCTCAGACTGTGTGAAACAAGATTCTTTGGTCTAATGAAATGAAGATTTAAATGTTTGGCCTTAATTCCAAGCATCATGTCTGGAGGAAACCAGGCACTGCTCATCACCTGTGCAATACCATCCGAACGGTGAAGCATGGTGGTGGTAACATCATGTTGTTGCGGCATTTTTTCAATGGCGGGGACTGGTCAGAGTTTAAGAAAAGCTGGACATAGCAAAATACAGAGATACTCTGTATGTGAAAACCTGATCCAGAGCACTCAGGACCTCCCAACAGGACAATGACCCTAAGAGCTTAGACAACACAATTCAAGAGTGGTTTAGGAACAACTCTGTGAATGTACTTGAATGGCCCAGCCACAGCCCAGACTTGAATCCAATCGAACATCTCTGGAGAGACCTGAAAATGGCTGTCTACCAACAGTCCTCTTCCAACTTGATAGAGCTTGAGAGGATCAACAGAGAAGATTGGCATAAAATCCTCAAATCCAGGTGTGTAAAGCTTGTCGCATCATACCGAAAAAGACTTGAGGCTGTAATCGCTGCCAAAGTTGCTTCAGCTAAGTACTGAGTTAAGAGTCTGAATACTTAAGTCAGTGTGATATTTCAGTTTTTAGTTTAAATAAATTGTAATTAAATTTAAATAAAAATGTAATAAATTGACAGTTTTTTTATTTTGGGGTATGGAGTGTAGATTGATGTAATAAATAAATAATTTAAAGAATTTTAGCATAAGGCTGCAACATAACAAATTGTGAAAAAAAATGAAAGCGTTTGAATAATTTCTGAATGCATTGTACATACAGTATTGTGCAAAAGTTTTAGACACTTGTGAATAATACCCGAAAGTGAAGATATTTTCTAAAATAATGCCACGAATAGTTTTTATTTATCAATTACCTTCTTTAAAATAGGGCTGTGCATGCATGAGTAATTGATTTATCGAGTAATCGCTCAGCTTTAAATATTTAACTAGAAAAAACACTACTTGAATATTGCACTTTCATTTTCATTTGTGCATTTGCCTACTGTGGGCAACAACAAAACTGCTTTTCTCACCTTAATCTTGCCATTACAACTCGATGTATTGGTTGGATCTGTGGATGCATGACATTGTTAAAGAAATGACAGGAAAGGAAAAAACAGGTCTAAGGTTTAAGATTGAACATAAATTCTAAATTTTAAGTAACCAATTACTTGTATTTTTAAGTGTTAGAATAATCTACTACAAATTAATTTGAAATGCCTATCCCTATGTATAAAAGTGTAGAAGTCTATAAATTCAGATTTGCTGTGACCACCCTTTGCTTTTAAAAACAGCACAATGCTCCTAGGTACACTTACACACAGTTTTCCAAGGTTGCTGGTATCTTTTCATAACTGCCCTGTGTTCCGGTAATCCAGTATTATACAGTGGCAAGCAAATTTATTTGAAAACTTTGGAATTACCCACATTTATGTATTAATTATTATTAAAATATGGTCTTATCTTCACCTACAGGATGTCCTAATAATAGACAAACAGAATCTGCTTAAAGTAATGACAAGCAAATAGTTCTAGATTTAATGTCTTTATTGAACATGTTGTTTAATTATTTACAGTCCATGCTGGAAAAGTATGTGAACCTCTGGGATTCTGACTTCTAAAAAGCTAATTGAAGGTAGGTGTTCCAGTCAATGAAGTTAGATTGTATGTGTAGACTTTGGATGTGCCCTGCTTTATAAAAACAGTCTGTGTACTGACAGATTCTGAACTTCTCAAGAAGCCTGTGAAGCTGGAAAAGGCTACTAAATTTCTAAAATACCTGGATGTTCACCAATTCACAGTAAGGCAAATTTTTTATTCAGAATTCAAGAAATTCAGCATTGTTGCTTGTTTGGCTAGGAGTGAGTGTCCTGCACAGTTCACCCAACAGCACAACGTGCAATGCTAAAGGAAGTGGAAAAAGAACCCAAAGATCTGCAGAAATTTCTTGAACTTGCTAAAGTCTCTGTTCATGTATTAACTATAAGAAAAACACTGAACAACAATGGTGTTTATGGGAGGACAACACAGATGAAACCACTGCTCTCCAAACACAACATTTCTGCATGTCTCAAGTTTTGCTTAAGACTGCCTTGATTCTCAGCAAAGTTTCTGGAATAATGTTCTGTGGACAGATGGAACAAAATGTATCTTTTTGGATGAATTACTCGAGGTGGTTACTCGGGTTGTAGACAGACTACAGTTAGAATGGCCACGCGAACAACAGACCCCCAAACGCTCTAATCTAGAAGACAGATTTCTGTCTGGTGGCGAAAAAAAAAAGGGAACGCTATATCAGTCCCTTCCTTTCTTCTATCACCTCCTTAACGAGTGTTATTGTTCATAGAGGAATCCTTATACTTCCCGTGTCTTCGTGCCCTCGACGTCGACATATTCGACTATCGTGGGTGCTGGAGTTTGGGGGTATTCGGTGATGTCACAGGTAGAAAAACACTTGCGGGTTATCTCTCGCCTGGCTCGGCATCATCGCTTAAGAGACCCACTCTCCCCAAAAAGCCGTGCAGGACATCCGCCACGCTGGTGGGGAAGGCTTATCAGGTAGCAGGTCAGGCTGGTGCTGCCCTGC
The DNA here is from genome assembly GCF_025860055.1 of Xyrauchen texanus. Taxonomy (NCBI): domain Eukaryota; kingdom Metazoa; phylum Chordata; class Actinopteri; order Cypriniformes; family Catostomidae; genus Xyrauchen; species Xyrauchen texanus. The sequence goes on from NC_068277.1 coordinate 50,670,157, forward strand.
AAACTATGGCAGTGTTACAGGCATACTAGGCTGATCTCTTGAAGGACCTGAGTTTGGGCACCATGGTCGACGAAGAGGCTTTCTCTGAGCTTCGCCGAGCCACGGATCTGTATCTTCATGCAACCAAGCATACGGCTCGTGCCATTGGCCAGCATATGTCTGCTTTTGTCAGCATGGAGAGACACTTATGGCTCAACCTGTCGGGCATCAGAGACAAGGACAAAGTTTTCATTCTCGATGCCCCGGTTTCACCATCTGGCTTATTTGGTGACGCTATGAACATAGTTATCACCAGGTTCCAGGAGGCAAAGAGTCACGAGGAAGCCTTCGGGCAATTACTTCCTCACTGCACTCAGTGGGAGGAGCCGTCGGCCACCGAGCCCCGCCCCGGTCTTTTTAGAAGGGAGGGGAGACGTGCTCTCCCTCGTAGAGACTGGGGGCCAGCTTGTTGCCCTCAGCAGCCCCCAAATCAAGACCTCAGGGCAGTCATTTCTAAGAAGAAAAATCCCTGATGGTCTTGCACCCAGCCTTGTGGGGGTAGCCCCTCTCGTGACGTGGTGCGTGAATCATTCACTTGTACCCTCCCGATACCTCCGAGAAACCTCCCCATTCCTGGCACCAATGGTGTTTCTGGAGTTAGAGGTTTCCAGCTAAATGTTGGGTGTTCCGTTGCTTCTTGCCGTAGTCCAGGACACGGAACACTCAACATCCCCTCAACAGGAAGTGTCAAAATTGATACCCATCTCAGAGAACCTGGCAGCGTGGAAACTACTGCCAGGTATTTCTATGTGGGTCCTAAGAACAGTAGACAAATGCTACAGAAATACATTTGTTCAATGTCCTCTGCGTTTCAAGGGAATGGTTCCCACTAGCAAGCATGTCTACTGTGGAAAGAACTGCAAAATCTCTTGGTCAAAGGGGCCATAGAACATGTTCCCCTTCTATAGAAAGAGTCAAGTTATTACAGCAGATACTTCCTGGCTCCTAAGAAGGGTGGGGGTACCGATCATAGATCTTCGAGGCTTGAATCGCTCAGCCAGGGCGTTCAATTTCAAGATGCTAACTGTCAAGACGGTAGTGCCCCAAATCCAACATCAAGATTGGTTGGTCACGATCGATCTCATGGACGCATACTTTCATATAGAAATTCTGCCACAACACAGGAAGTTCCTGAGGTTCGCTTTCGGGGGCGAAGCTTTCCAATATCGGGTTCTTCCATTCGGCCTAGCCCTATCACCCCTCACATTCACGAAATGCATGGATGAAGCACTGGCTCCTTTGCGACTCTGGGGCATCCGCATTCTGAATTACATAGATGACTGGCTGATACTAGCACAGTCACAATAACTGGCAGTTCAGCACAGGGATATCATCTTAGCTCATCTGTGTCTGAGACTCAATGTCAAAAAGAGCGTTCTCTCTCCCACTCAGGAAAATACCTATCTGGGGATGTATGGAATTCGATCATGATGTGGGCACAATTGTCTCCCTCTCGAATCGTGTCCATTCAGAACACCCTGAGCAAAGTCAGGCTAGGCCAAGGTTGCAATGTTCGTCAGTATCAACGAATTCAAGGTCTCATGGTGCCTGCGTCCTCGGTGATCCCATTGGGACTTCTGCACATGAGTTGTGGCTCAAAGCCAGGGGATTTCATCGAAGGGTCAGTCCCCCAAGGCAGATAAGGTTTACGCACCACATGCTTCGTAGACCTTCTATGTGGTTCAGAACTTTGGGTCCCACTCAAGGTGCGTTTTGCCGTCGCAAATTGCTAAAGACAGACGCCTCCCTGACAGGCTGGGGAGCGGTCATAATTGGTCGTTCAGCTCAAGGGTAATGGGAGGGTTGTCAGCTCGATTGTTACATCAACTGTTCAGGGCCAGAAATACGGCTGTATTTCTGGCCCTGAAATACTTCCTCCAGAGGCTGCCATGTCTTGGTGCGGGTGGACAACACAGCAGTAGTCGCTTACATAAACCATCAAGGAGGTCTACGTTCATGCCAGCTGAACAGACTGGCATGTCAGATACTCCTTTGGGCCCAGGGCAAGCTCCTGTCAGTCAGGGTAGTTTATATCTCTGGATGCCTGAATGTGGGAGCAGATTTGCTGTCCAGACAGGAAATACTGATGGGGGTGTGGAAACTCCACCCGAGGTAGTGGAACAAATCTGGGTGAGATTTTACAGGGCAGAAGTGGACCACTTCGACTCTCAACAGACAGCGCAATGTCCCCTCTACTTCTCTGAGTCACCCAGGTCCCCCTGGGTCTGGACGTGATGGCACATACATGGCCCAGAATGTGCCTGTATGCGTTTCCCCAGGTTTCTCTGCTCCCGGGAGTCTTGGCCAGAGTTAGCCAGCAAGGGCAATAGCGCTGCGGTGGCCGAACAGGGTACTGTTCTCAGAGATAATGTCTCGGGACATTCTGTCTCAGGCGCAGGGGACAATATTTCATCCCTGGCCCGAGCTGTGGAACCTTCATTTTTGTCCCCTGAAGGGTAACAACTGAGGGACACTGGGCTATGCTTCATTGCCACACTGGGATGCCCCAGGACTGCTCTTCAGACAAAATACCTGACGATGCACCTTTGACGCATCTATGTATAGCCCTGCTACATGTGCATCCAATGATGTCACCAGCAGAGGCTATAAATTCTAGTCAACTTCATATTCATATTAAAACCCATATTCACAGCTGGTCACTCCTAAAGTTGTTCCCAAAGCGCAAAATCAGCTAAAATCAGCGCAGCATCTCGTTCCACTTTTATTAGGGAACAGGGGTTACAGTTAAGTAACCTCAGATGTTTAATTTTATCAGAAAATACTCTAGAAATTTTTTTTGAATGTAGAGAAACTTAATAATAATATTTGGCATAAGCCCAATCCTACAGTTCATCGCTCAGATACTTGCTTGAACCGTCAGATCAAGGCGTTGACAACAGGGGAGCGGAGCTTACCCCTCCCAGGATGAGACCTAAACTTGTGGAGATGGGGTGGAGGGGGGTTAAAACAATGGAAGCCTGCAAATAATAGAGACAAGTGTGTAGGCTTATAAAGTGAATGCAGTATTGTGATTGGATCCTTACCCTTTCATTCAATCAGGTATCTCGTCCAGAGTCTTCCTGCTAGAACTAACGCTTATGCTTCCATTTCCAAATGCAGCTATGGGTGCCGATTAATTGGCGAAAACTATTAATCAATTGAAATTAGTTTTTTTTTTTCATTGAAACCTCGTTCCTCTATGCTTTGTCAGGCTTACACCCCCCAGAGTATCTTCAATCTCCGTCAGGGAAACAGTCGGTGAGATAGTATGTGCTTGAATTTCTAGCGTTGGCCTCGGGTTTTGGCTTCAACCAGGAATGCCTCATTGATCTCTTTGTGGCAGATCTGGTTGAGCCCATAGAGTCTTGTATTCCTGTTGGGGGTGAAGAGAGGAGTCTTACCGTGACCATAAAATTGGCTTTAAAGTGGGATTATTTGATCTCAGCCTGTGTCTCAGAAGGCTCTCTCTCTTCATCCCAGCCTGAGTACAGCAATGCCCCCATACCCATTACTCGTAGGGGGAAGAATAGACAGAGCTCCACACCTGAGTCTGTGGATGCCTGCCAGGATGCGGTGGCTATTCTGCTTCTGACCACCAGGAGGCGGCAGCCATTCCCACTGCAGTGCTTCCGACCGTCTGGAGAAGTAGGAGAAGGAAACTGAGTAAGGTGCCTGATCCCTAGTCACTGTCAGCAGTCATGGACATTGAAGCTGTTTGCCAGTCGCTGTCAGCACTCATGGCCATGGTGGCTTTTTTCCAGTAGCTGCCAGAGCTCCCGGCCATGGAGGCCATTCCCCAGTCACTGCTAGCACTCACGGCCACGGAGTCCGTTCCCCAGTCGCTGCCAGTGCTCCCGACCAAGGCAGTCCCCACACAGCCTGTCAAGTTCCCCTTGGTCATCGAGCCTGTCCTGTTCCCTGTGGCAGTTGACGAGCCTGTCCTGTTCCCTGTGGCCATAGATGAGCCTGTCCAGTTCCCTGTGGTCATCGAGTCTGTCCAGTTCTCTGAGGCCATTGACGAGCCTCTCCTGTTCCCTGTGGCCATTGATGAGCCTGTCCAGTTCCCTGTAGTCATTGAGTCTGTTCAGTTCCCTTAGGCTGTCGACGAGCCTGTCCAGTTCGCAGTGACTGTTGACAAGTCTATCCAGTTCCCTATGGTCATTGATGATCCTGTCTAGTCCATACTGTTGCTCAGTTCAGTGGCCAGCACCATTAGACACCAGCTACCAGTCTGTTACACATCCCAGTTACCAGCCCCCATCAGATACCTGCGACCAGTCTGTTGCTCAGTCCAGTGGCCAACACCCATCAGACACCAGCTACCAGTCTGTTATGCAGCCCAGTCACCAGCACCCATCAGACACCAGAGACCAGCCTTTAACTCAGTCCAGTCCATGACCTCGGTCTGACCTCAGTCTCCTTTCTGTCATCTGTGAATTTATTTGTATCTGTCTTGTGTTTGAGTGCATGGCTCTGTTGGGTTTTCTGGCTGCCATCCAATCTGCTGTCCCCGCCTGCTTGTTTCATCCTGCCACACCTCTCATTTCGTCCTTGTCATGTTGATTGTCTGCACCTGTCCCTCATGTATGTTCCTCTATATATTGTGCCCTCTTTCCTCATGTGTTTGTTGATTTGTTTTGTAAGCAAGTTTGTTTGTTCCTGTTCCAGTCTTGTTCCTGTCTATGGATGGTCGAAGTTATTTGTCTTATTTATAGTTTACATTTTAGTTTGTTTTCTGTTGCCTGTTTGTTTTCAGTTGTTTAAATAAAAGTTATTTTCTTTTTCACTCATTCCTACGCTTGGGTCCTTCTTCCTGCTGAGCATATCATGACACCCAGATGACACTGTAACAGTGTGATTCTATGGCATGTTTCTCATTAGACCCAGTCTCTCTTATGGAAGATGTCATCTTAAATACTTAAAGGTCCCACTTCCATCATCTTCTTGAGGTGAATAACTTGTATTAGGGTGACATATATGAATGAAATGGAGGGAAATGGAGGATGGGAAATAGGAACAAATCACCCTGTAAATTGAACATGACACCCCTTTGATTGTAATCTCCATGAAGATGTATTTTTTTATTTATTTTTTTGGTGCATGAAATATCTCAAATATGAGGGATTTGAATATGGAATTTATTTAAAATCAGACCAGCTTCTTGTGTTTCTCCTCAGTGACCTAAATTGCACGTCTCACTATTGTAAAAATGTGTCCCTAATTCATTTCTTAGTTGTGTTTTGTGAGGAAATTAATGTTCTGTGGATAGTTAAAATGATTATTTGTTTTGCATCAAACCATTAGCTTTATAGGCTGGTCCATCCCAATTGATAAGTGTACTTTAATACAACAAAGTTAGTTATAGAAAGTTGCCAAATAAAGTGTGGCAAGATACATTTAATCTGTTTAAAGTAAATTCATAACTCTAATATGATTTAGCATTCATCCCATCACCAGTGATCAATATTTCTTAATTCAAGTGTTCAAACATAAACCAAAAAACATCTGGAACAGTGGTTCTATTGATTCACAAAACTGCACTTCCTTGCCAAAAGAACAAGGCTGTACCATATCTGCACCTCAATTGCATCTTGAATTAATTAAATTAAATTAATGGCCTTTGTTTTACATTACGGAAATATACATCTATGTACTTTGTACTTTTCTCTGATAGATTTAAAAGGGGAGACTTTTTTTGAAGTTGCCCTTCAAAAATAACTTTTGAAAAATACGAATGAACCATTTTCAAAGTGTAGAACCGCAAATAGTAATCTCTCTCTCTCTCTCTCTCTCTCTCTCTCTCATGTACACACACAGACAACTCATTTGATTTAAATGGTTCTGGATGCATGTTTGTCTCTTCAGTAAGTTTCGTTGTCTTAATCCTTTTTTGCACTAAGACATAAATAATTCTAAGTGTAAAGTTTACAGTGATCACATGTTTGACAAACGAGTTAGCTATTTTTACAGAACAGATTCCAGATTAATTTAATTTAGCTTTTAAAGAATTTACAGAAATACATGTATCTCTGCATACAGTTAAAGGATTCCTATTTATTTTACAAAGTTTTGATCAAATTATCTTCAACAGGCCTGTGAAATAAATGGATATCTTGTGTGCAGATAGGTTTATTTAATTTATTGTGATGCTTCAAGTTATTATTCGGCACCTGTTAGAGTGTAATTAGATGTATGGAAACTCTCTTCTTTTTGCTTTTAAAAATACTGAAAATATGATTAGCATTACCTCTTACCTCACATTTACCACATACCAACAATTTAATTCAGGGGTTTTCAAATTGGGTGAAAGTGTGCCTCCCCCTAGAGATCTTGAAGAAAAACAAAGGAACATCAAGGCAAATATTACTTGAGAACAGAATATTTTTCTTGAATGTCATTTAAAATCAAGCTTTTATCCTGTTAAATTATACCAAACGGGTTAACGTATTATTAAAGGGTTCATGAAATGGAGAATAAAATTGTCCTTGATATTTAGACATATACAAAAGTATCACAAAAGTGGATACATTTGGACATTTTCACTTCAGGGTGTACTCTCTTTTGTTGCCAGCAGTTTATACATTAATGGCTGTGTGTTGTGATATTTTGAGGGGACAGCAAAGTTACACGGTTATACAAGCTGTACTCTCACTACTTTACATTGTAGCAAAGTGTAATTTCTCCAGTGTTGTCACATGAAAAGATATAGTCAAAATGTGAGGGGTGTACACACTTTTGTGAGATACTGTAAGAGGTAACTCTGATATAATAACAAACTGTAAATTTCAGAACTCAAAACATTCTCCCCAGTCAAATATGAGCATTTATAGTTGCTACCCTGCTGAAACATCTCTTTCTGAAAACTGTCTGTTCTTGACATCACAAAACATTGCTCATTTGTATTTACTCATTCCACAACATGCATCATCGCACCCTTGCCTCCATACACTGGCACACAGTTCAAGTTAAGAGAGCAGGTCTTGTGTGACTAACTATTCCAAACATAATACATCTGGTCTATTTTGTATTATATTTGTATATTTTTGTTGAAGCGAGTGCGTGATAGAGAGAAAGAAAGCGGTAAGGGCACTTGCACCTGTGCTAAATTATGTCTAACACCTCTACAGTGCCCCGCCACTCTCTGCTTATACAGCTTATGCCGCTGCCTATTTAGATGACATCATTATTTACATTAATGATTGGCAGCAGCACATGTAGCATCAGAGGGCAGTCCTGAGATCACTGCTGCGGGCGGGGCTCACAGCAAACCCCATTGGGGGGTGGAGGTACGGTATCTGAGGTTCCACTTGGGTCATGGGCGGGTGCGTCCCCAAATTGACAAAACTGCAGCGATTGCGACCTGCCCGAGTCCCAAGACCAAAAAGGGTGCGAGACTGGCAAGTACAGGAGATTTGTGCCTAATTGTTTGGACTGATCTCATTAAAAAGTGGGCTCCAGTCCCGGTCCAGTGGATGTCTTTGACTGTTTCAGTGTGTTTTTCCTGCAATGTGCACCTCAGTGCGCCTTCAGTATGTGTAATTTCACTGTTCTTTAGATTATGATGTGTTCATTTTTTTTTGGCTCATGTCAGCATGAATTTATTGTGAACAGATAAAATTCGATTCAAGCTTTGCAAAGGAACTGTTATTGAAGCTGTGATGGGGCAGTTCAAAACTTTTAAAAAACAAAGTAAACAGTTTAAATCATGAATATTTCAAATTTCATGACTGATTGATAGTTTATGGTACTGAGTGTTAACACTTGTTATGTGTAAATCCTGAAATGTTGTTTTATAATGTTCATCTAATTGAGTTTGCTGAATTTGAGGGGCTGCATGATGTTAGCCAATCAGAACAGTGGGCGTTTACGATTAAGTTTTAAGAAGGCGATTAGGCCAAAACCGAGCGTTTCAGACAGAGGGTTGTTTGTGACTGTTTTGGTGCAAAAAATAAACAAAAAATGTTATTATAATTATCATTGAGAAGATATTAAATTTATAAAAAAATAGCACTCCATGACCCCTTTAAAATGTGTGTTGGATGCATCAAATTATTGCTAGGAAATTTGCTTCATCAAGAAAAAGGTGCAGTTTTATTCAGTTGTCACTACAAAATAAATTATGATTTGAAAAGTGGAGGAAATGACAAAATTCACCGGTAATGCATGTGTCCCCTATTGAAATTTGTTAGACAAATAAGCGAGTGTGAAAAGTGAGTTTTATTTTGACAGGGCCAAAAGTGCCCATATATATATAAACATAAACTGAGAAATGAGAGCAGGAGTCATGCAGATATTTCAAATTATACAACAGTTAGTTCAGATCCTTGTATCTGATTGGACGAGAGGCTTTCCTACAGTGTTGATAAAGGAGTCAGAGCAGTACTAGGATGCTTTACTGTTTGTGTTACTCAGCTTGTGTTTGTGACATTCTAAACCAGAATAATGAGAGAGATTTTGATTCATCCCGGTGAAATTAAACATTTACGTTAAGACATTGCGATAAATTACCATCTTTTGTGTTATGAGTGCTATTGGGTGAGAGTGAGAGAAAATCTGTTCTCTGTCAGTGAGTGGATTTTACTCAGTAGGAACATCAGCATTATCTCTCATGATGCCTTCACGCGCTATCGAAATTATCATACAAGTTTACTTGGAATATAAACATACAGTAAATACCCCCTCAGGTCATAATTATGACTATGAAACAGAGATGATGTTGACACATTATGGGATCGGTGAGTTGTAAAAAGAAATACATTTTCAACATGGTGGAGGAGAGTACAGTGTTGCTGTCAAAATAAGAGTTTCAAATGAAATATGCAAGAATGAAACTGACATCCTTAATATTTTCTCTCTGACAACAAAACACTTGAATGTTGACAAGTATCACGTTATTGCGACTTCAGAAGAGGGAAGTAGGATAATTCCAAATGGCAAAATCATTTAGCTATCGTTCAAAGCGGCCACAGCTGAGGAATAGTTAAACTCACAGTGTCAGTGTTACTGTTCATCACTACGACAGATACAGGTAATCACACATGCTTAGTCTCTCTCTCACTCTCTCTCTCTCTCTCTCTCTCTCTCATACTCTCTCACTCACACAAACACATGCCTTTGTCACTCCAATAACTTGATAGAAACAGCCCAAGCCATCATTTCTAGTTCTAAAATAATGCTTTTGAATTAGTAACAGAGGCTTGGGTGCATCTTTCAAACTAGCAACAGCAGATCCTGATCCATGGCATTAACCTGTAGTTCAACACACAAGAGATTTTTTGCGATACTTTTGCGATTTTTCCTCATTAATTTATGTGTCTGTTGTACTGTTGTATAAAAGCAATATCACACTCGCCATCATGCTGTTTTGTCCAGATATTAGCAGTTAATCGCAGCTGTGACTTGCTCGTGAGACATTGGTATATGAAATCATGATTTTAAAACAGTCTCAAATTTAAGATGCACTCATAAGGCTAATTCAGAGCCATTGTACTCTATCTGTTCTATTTAAGGTCTACTTCATTCAGAACATCCTAAGTCAGGATGTCTTAAGAGAGAGAAAGAAACAGTGGTACCTTCTGTACCTAATGTGTACATAGTGTACCATTTTTAACTGTTCATTATTGGTTTATGTGTCTAATTAATGGAAACTCAAAAAGACACACCACTAAAATTGCATAAAGATACTTGTGAGACCTATTTCATTCTGCACCACATACACCTCATTGAGACTTGCCACCGAAAAATGTCTCAGATGACTACCATTAGCATGCTAAAGGACAGATGTTAATGTCTGGTTTGCTTGTGCTGATGTTTTGTAGCATGTTATTACCTCAGCCCAGATGACTCCCATTGCTCATCTCTCTCTTTCTCTCCCTCTGTCTCTCTCTCTCTTCAATTCAATTCAAATGTATATTTATTGGCATGACCGTATACAATGTAAATATACAATAAATAAATAATAATGGAATAAAAAGGGAAATTAAAATAGCAATTTCAATAGAGCTCTAAAATCATCAGGGGTCTGCCTCTCTCCCTCATTTGACGGGAGAACACATTCTGCCCTGCCAGCTGAATACACTCTACTTTCTCACCCATAAGTTACGAGAGTTTGTCTGTATCACTTATGTCTTGGAATTCAGGTAGAATATGAGCTATTTGTGTATAGTAAGTGTTTCTAATTGTCTCATATTTACTGCATTGAGTGAGGAAGTGCAGCTCGTCCTCCACGACTCCTTCAGTGCAGTGTGAACTATTTCTCTCTCTCTGTTTTCGAGCCGATTATTTGCCCAGATGTTCTTCCTACAAAATACCATTTAGAGGCCCATGGGTCCATATGTGAATTTATCCACAGAGTGCAGTATTCAAGATGTTATCTACTTATTCCTTGGTCTTGTGTGTGTGTGTGTGTGTGTGTGTGTAATAATGGGAATTTTTATTTTTCCATAAACTATTATTTCTTATCTATTAAGTTATCAATCACAGGATATTTATTTATTTGTTTATTACAAAAGGAATTAGTACTTTTTTTCCATACAAAACAAATACTATATCACGTTGAATTTCTGTGCAACAATGATGCATTATCTGTTTCCCACAAGTGTGTACATATACATAATATACGTTATTTCATACTCAAGTTGGCACTGTTGTTTCAGTGATTGAGTTGATTTACATTTGCTGTTTGATGAAGAAACAACATCAAAGTAACTATAGCAAGTGCAACACATGGACAGTATGATATAACTATTTTCATTTGTGTGTACTATTTCAATTATGTTAAATTAAGTTGTGCAACTATTTAGACTTAATAACTTATATGTAGTTTATGTGTATCTTATGTGCTGATTATGTGTAGCTCAATATACAGTATGTCTAACAGCCAGTTGCATCTCATGAAATTTCAGTGTGAAGTAATTAATTAATTTGTACTGATTTGTTGCATTATCTCTTTGATATATAACAAATAAAACATAAAATATATTGTATTTTATTATTTTCTAACTGTCTTGAAAATATTTAGAAAATTTAGCATTTTCTGGACATATTGAAGATCCATTTTTGGATGTACTGTACGAGCCGGGTCACTAAAGACCAGAATATATAATTGTGTTTGTTGAAATGCCCATTCATTTAAGGATTAAAACAAAAATTGCCAATGGGGAAAGAAAAATAAACCTAATTCAAGATATATTCACTGAAAACAAGTCTCTATATTTTTGGCAATTTTGTTTCCCTAGTAAATACTTGTTTAAATTTTTTTCTTTTATGGAAAACAAGACAAAAATACATCTTAAGACACCCAAAAGTGTTAATACTCTCATAATTAACTTATTCTCATGTTGTTAAAAGGTTTGCATGCAAGAGGTGATGTCATCACGGCGTTCGCCTGGCCTAAGCCTGGCAAAGCTTAATTTTGTGCCATTGGGCCAGGTGTCAAGATTTCAAGCAAATAAGGACTTTTGGTCTTTTTCTCACCCAAAGCTATCATATCGCTTTAGAAGATGTGGATTAAACCACTCGAGTCATATGGATTACTTTTATGCAACTTATTTGTCCTTTTTGGTGCTTTAAACACACCTTTGAAACATGTTGATTTGCATTATATGCTCATATATATAATGAGAGAATTATAATTTTTGGAAGAACTATTCCTTTCAGTCTATAATGTGTTTGTGTATGCTCTAGAAGTTGAGGTGGCATATTGGGCTAAAGCACATAACTGGTAAACAGAATGTTTCCAATTTAATCCCCACAGCAACCACCATTGTGTCCTAGAGCAATGTACTTAACTCCTGTTTCTCTAGGGCATTTTCCCTGTAATAAGTGCACTGTAAAGTCACTTTGAATAAAAACATCTGCCAAATGCATAGATATAAATGAGAGCAAAAGAGAGACAGAGATATACTTTGTGTGACAGAAGGCATGCACACATGTGCCTTTTAGAGATCCTTGCCACATTAAGATGTGGTCTCCTACATTTTGTGTGCTGGAATGTGCGAGGAATTACCCAGCTTGTTATGTAGGCTAATTCTAACCTTTTTTAGCAGGTGAGGCATCTGCTCAGATGAGAGAGCCCTGTATTAAAGTCTCTGGGATGGAAGGCCTACAGCAGGGATCGGCAAACCTTTTGACATGGAGTGCCATTTTTATTTTCCTGGTCAATGTCTACCAAAAAGAACACACAAAAAAACATGTAAATGTATGCGATTTTCCCCTTATGAAAATGTGTCTATTCTGCATTTATCTAATTTAATCGTTTAGGTATAATTACAGATTATATTAAACAGTTTGAGTGAAAAGTTTGGGCAAATCCCTATGATTATAATATAATCATGATCCTGCATGTGAATTTTCAGAGCATCTAAATCGCTTTAATGAAACAAAACCTGTTCTTTTGTGTTATGAGTTAAAGTTAATGTCACAAATTTGCTTATTTGATGACTGATCATGAAATTGTGTGGAATCTTAAATATTTCTTATATTATGTCACTGTAATCATTTAATCACTAGCACGCAAGCAACAGCGAGAGAGCAGGCTATTTTATATGTTTTTCGCACCTGCATTCCAATCTACATCTTGATGTAGCCTAATCCTTCCTCATTATCACACAGCATGTTTTCATCAGATGAATGGTAGGCTAAACAGTATTAAAGTGTGATGAGACTCACGCTGCTTGTGCAAGCCATTCGCGCATTACAAGCCGATCAACTATTTAGCCCTTTTCAGGTAATCGCACCTGCAAAATCCTAAAACTTTATTTCCAGGTTTAATGTATATTTTGAATAGACTCAGATTTTTGTACCCCACCATGTGGGTTTATGTTTTCTCTTTTAATCGTTTAATGTAATTTTGAATGTTTATGGTGTAAGCAGGGTGTACCTGTATGCTAGGTTGGAAATCTCAAGGATTAATAGAGGTGTTTTTCTTATTGCAATACGTGTTGTTCTGAAAGCAAAAAGAAACAAATGAAACATGGAATGTAGGCTGTCATTCGCAATTCAGGCCGAAGCAAATCAGGTGCGTTAACTCATGCGATTGACAGAAAGCAAAGCGCTACCTGCTTGTGATGCGCAAATGGCTTGTACGCGCTGCATTAGTCTGTTGGGTATACTGCGGTGTCATCAGATTTAAACTTTTTGCTTAGCATCCCATTCAGCTCATAAAAACATGCTGCGTGATCACAAGAAAGGATTACATCAAGATGTAGATTGGAATGCAGGTGTGGAATTTATATAAATGAAATGGTCTATTCCTTTCTCGCTGTTGCTGACATGCCATGATGTTCCTTCTTTACACAGAGTGCTTTTGTTTTCTGATCCGAGACCAGTTCATTGTTAAAACTTTAACAAAATGTAAGTTTGGTAGGTGTGCTAACAGCGAACCCACAGACATTGATAAGATCAGACAACATTCACATGTGGGCAAAACCCTCCTCAGAGTGTTGATGCTCAGTTGACGAATAAGGTTGGATATTTTTAATCTTAAAGTTTAAGCCTGAATCCCTCACACACAGGCACTATACAGTAGCACTCTTTAAAATCTCCCCATCCCTGTGTAGAATTGCATCAGTTTGTTGATAACAGCATGTGGAATAAGATTAGGCTCCTTATTAGTGACTACAGAGTGACGCCTGAACCTCTAGTTCCGACTTTGCCCGAGGCAATACAGACTCACACATACACACACACATATGCAAACAAACTACTGTAAGATTTAGGGAATATTTGGATGCTGCACACAGATACTGGAATCCAGCCTGAAGCAAAAGATTTCTGGCTGTAAATACCTCCATATTCTCCCTTTGCCCTTGTGTTATGGAAACCGATATTTTGAGTGCAGCAGCGACGTTGAGCTTTTAAGTTGAGCAGCTAAGTTTGTTGTTTATACAACCGAATATTGTTTATCCTTTAAGGCAGGAGATGAAATCAATTCTGTCTTTCTTTGTTTTTCTAATGATTGAGTTGATATTTTGGACATGCGATACTCATTAGGGGCTACTGAATCCAAACATCTCAGAACATATTAGGCATGCATAGAAAATGTTTGCTCTGATGGTTGACTGGGATTACAGAATAAACTGGAAGATGCATTCGATGACATTGTATAAGCAACCAGACATGTCCACATACTGTACCTGCTAGTGATAAACTAGATTTTCTACAGTGTCACCCCAATTGGGCAAAATGGAATTATAATATTTATATTCTGAAGCATCATGCCCATTTATAAAAACTCAGCAAAAAAAAACATCAGTTTTTCAGGACACTGTATTTTAAAGATAATTTAGACAAAATCCAAATAACTTTACAGATCTTTATTATAAAGGGATTAAACAATGTTCTATATCTGTCACTCACTCAATGTTGTGTCGATGTAGTGACACTAGGGATCACTCTTTGAAGCCCCAAACACCTCTGATCTTTGAGAAAAGGCCAATGGGAATTGGCGAATGGAATTTGCATGCCACTCCCCCGGACATACGAGTATAAATGTCCCTGCACAGATTCCCATTCAAAATGCTGACTCAGAACCACATTCTGTCATGCGTCCAGCATCAAGATTGATTCATGGCGGTAGACCTGAAGGACACTTACTTCCATGTCTCCGTTTTACCTCGACACAGCCCCTTTCTTTGGTTCGCTTTCGAGGGCCAGCCGTATCAGTACAAGGTTCTCCCCTGTCTGTCCCTGTCGCCTCACATTTTTACCTTTTAGTGAGGCAGCCCTTGCCCCACTAAGGGAGGTGGGAGTCCGCATCCTCAGTTATCTCGATGATTAGCTGATTCTAGCTTACTCTTGAGATCTGTTGTGTGCGCACAGGGACCTGGAACTGGGAAAAGAGCAAACTCTTCCTGGATCATCACTTTTCACTGGATGGAGTTAGACTTGGTCACAATAATAGCACACCTCACAAATGAGCGCGCATAGTCCGTGCTGAACTGCTTGAAGTCATTCAGGCAGAGAACAGCGATCCCGCTGAAACCATTTCAGAGGCTCCTGGGGTATATGGCGTCCTCGGCGACTATTACGGCGCTCAGGTTGATGCATACGAGACCGCTTCAGCACTGGCTTCAGACTCGGGTTCCGAAAAGGGCATAGAGCCATGGCATGCAGTGCGTAGCTATCACTCTGATCAGCTGCCGCATGTTCAGCCCATGGACGGACCTTGCATTTCTGTGGGCAGGAGCTAAGTGTCCAGTTGTGTCGTTGTTATGACAGATGCCTCCAAGTTAGGCTGGGGTGCCGTGTACAATGGGCACGTAGCCGTGGGCTCCTGGACTGGGCCGTGACTACTTTGGCATATAAACAGCGGAGGCTTCGGCCGTCAATCCAGGGCATGCATGTGTTGGTCGGGACAGACAACACACCAACAATATCATATATAAAATGCCAAGGCGTTTTACGCTCGAATCGCATGTTGCAACTCGCCCACCATCTCCTCCTTTGGAGTCACCAGCGACTGAAGTCATTGCGGGCCACTAACATCCTGGGTGACCTCAACCATGCAGAGGACACTCTGTCACAGCAGGTGAGTCGATTCTGCAAAGCACAGGTAGACCTGTTTGCTTCCCGGGAATCCCCCCACTTCCCGCTCTGGTACTTTCTGGCCGAGGCTCCCCTCGGCAAAGATGCGCTGGTACACAGCTGGCCCCAGGGGCTGCGCAAGTAGGCATGCAGCAGCTTGCCTGCATCTGCACCGCCAGTCCATGTAACACAGTTCAGCTGAGTGTGGCATTTTGTACAGGGGTCCCTAGTTTCACTACATCGACATAGCGTTGAGTGAGTGACAGATAGGGAATATCTTGGTTACTGTCGTAACCTCAATTATCTGATGGAGGGAACGAGACGTTGTGTTCTTCTTGCTACATGGCATGCAAAATTCCACTCGCCAATTCCCATTGGCCTTTTATCAAAGATCAGAGGTGTTTGGGGCTCCCATGAGCGACCCCTAGTGTCACTATATCAACACAACATCTCGTTCCCTCCATCAGGAAATGGAGGTTACAACAGTAACCAAGACGTTTTCCATGCTTGTTCAATGAAGCATAAACAATTAATGAACATGCACCTGTGGAACGTTCATTAAGACACTAACAGCTTACAGATGGTAGGCAATTGAAGTTACAGTTATAAAAACTTATAACACTAAAGAGACCTTTCTACTGTCTCTGAAAAACACCAAATGAAAGATACCAAGGGTCCCTGCTAATCTGCATGAATGTGCCTTAGGCATGCTGCATGGAGGCATGAGGACTGCAGATGTGGCCAGGGCAATAAATTGCAATGTCCATACTGTGAGATGCCTAAGACAGCACTACAGGGAGACAGGAAGGACAGCTGATTGTCCTCGCAGTGGCAAATCACGTGTAACAACACCTAAACAGGATCAGTACATCCAAATATCACACCTGCAGGACAGGTTGGCAGCAACAAATGCCCGAGTTACACCGGGAATGCACAATCCCTCCATCAGTGCTCAGATTGTCAACAATAGGCTGAGAGAGGCTGGACTGAGGGCTTGTAGGCCTGTTGTATGGCAGGTCCTTATCAGACATCACTGGCAACAACGTTGCCTATGAATATACATGTATTACCCATTCACAGTCTCAATTTGGTCAGCCCAATAGAGTCAGACATTTTACAGATCATTTGCATTAAACTGAAATTGCCATGTTCTACCTACCCTAATGTTTTTCAAAACAGTTTTTTTATTATAAAAATATAAAAACTGTAAATGTAAAAAATGTATGGGCTATAAAGTTGTATTGCAATTTTGCTTGGTTTATTTAACAAACCAAAAACTATGCTGGACTGGGATTTTAACCTGGATCGCAGTGCACATCAAACACAAATGATACCTTTAAACTAAAACATCAAACAATTTTAAACTACTTATTTGTCAAAAATGTCTTATTTCACTCAGGGTGAGAAAATGCACTAGAGAGCTACTGTACATGATGTTGGTTTCAAACTATGGAGAGTTCAAAGAGAGTGCAAAATCATTATGCATAACACACAAAACAATCAACTTATTACCCCTGGGCGATATACAGTATAATGTGGATCTAAGCAAGGATATAATGAGGTATATCACTTAACAATGCAGGCTCTTATACAACCCCTCCATCCCCAAATCACCCAGATATCTGTAAACACAGATTTCACTGGTGGAGGGTGTCGGGCCCTTACAAACAGCACATGGGTGGTCAAAACACTGCATATCGATTTATACTTTCTCTTCAGCTGTCATTTAGATTGTATCTGCTCCCTCCCTCTTTTTCTCTCTCATCTTCTCAATTTCACCCCCTCTATCATGTGCAATGTGTGAGAAGCATAGTTGAAAATCTAGGATTGAGCTGAGACAGTCAAAACAATGCCAGCCGACCAAACTCACTCGTGTAATCTCACTCCATGGCAGATGGCACAGTGTAACCTATAGCCTTGACAGATTGCTGTCTGTCTTCACCCTTCCAGAGCAATCTCTCTGTCCAAATGAGAGAGGAAGGGAGAGACAGGACAAACAGAGAGAGATAGAGAGAGAGAGATAGAGAGAGAGAGAGAGAGAGAGAGAGAGAGAGAGGGAGAGCTATGTTGATCCAAATAGTGGAAATTACAAAGGCAGAATGATTTGGCTGCTGTGGAATGCATTGACTACATGTAGATAGTATGGCTACAACTCCAGAAATGATTTTCGAAAGCAAAAAAGTGATGGATGCAAACTTTGGTCTATCAAAGACAAAAATAAGTCCAACAATGACACTCAAAGCTTGAGAAGGAAAACAAATCCTGTAAGCAAGCTGGTAATAATAAACCAGTCCAGCTGATGACTTGTCATCTATAATTCAGCAGTTAGAGGAAAAGAATAGCTTTAATTAGCTTCACAGTGCTGTAGCCTAACCTTCCAGCTCCTCAGTAACGAAGGGATGCTTTTAAGCCAACATGACACCGTTGGCATTTCAGGTCTTCTGGGGAAAGACCAATTACTAACAATGACAGTGCCTTACATGGTTAAATTGAGATATTATATAATTGTCCAAAGTATGAAGTAATGCAAGGAAATGTGATTATGATGATAGAGATACTGATTGATTAAAAGGAAGAAACCAATTCTATAATTATAAGGCTACATTACATTAATATTTGAGAACATAGCATATAGGACATTGGCAATTAAAGTTTTCAGAGACTAAAAATAAAGAAATAAAGAAATCATAAATATATAAAAACAAATTTTTGATTAAAACACATTTCAAGTTTGTAGAAATTCTATTTTTGTGTGCATGTTGGTTTCATAAATGTAAAATAAGTGATGTAACCATCAAGAAAAGGGTATTCAACTACTTGCCTTGAAACTCACTAATGCAAGTTTACACAACTTAATAATTTTTCATACATATTTTCATATATATTTTTTCCCAGAAATGTTTTATTTATTTTACTTTCTTACAAATATCATGAATTTTGTAGTAACAGATATTCTTCATGTTACTCTATTAGAACAAAACGTATCTTTTCTTAAAAATGTTGTATATATATATATATATATGTAATTTAATTATGTATTTTCTCAAATAACAACATAATGGCTACCTGCATGACATTTGATTTGCTCACCCCCCAAAAAAAGTTACTTTGAACTATGAAATATGTTAACCTTTGAACTATGAAAATCATGTTCATCATAGTAGAGGTGTATTCAAGTAATTTTGTTAAATTTCTTCATGTTTTTGAATAACTTATTTATAGATTAGACTGTTATTTACATGACAATCTGCTGAATGTTCTATTCACAAGCAGAGGTGACTAGAGTACTCTAAAACTTTACTCAAGTAAAAGTAAAAATTATTTAAAAAAAGAATTACTCAAGTAGAAGTAAAATGAATGATGTTAAAAATGACTCGAGTAAGAGTTAGAAAGTATCCAATAAAAAGAATACTCAAGCAGTGAGTATCTACTTACTTTCATATAAACTCAGCAAAAAAACGTCCGTTTTTCAGGACACTGTATTTTAAAGATAATTTTGTTAAGATTCAAATAATTTTATAGATATTCATTGTAAAGGGTTTAAACAATGTTTTCCATGCTTGTTCAATGAACTATAAACAATTATTGAACATGCACCTGTGGAACAATCGTTAAGAAACTAACAGCTTACAGATGGTAGGCAATTAAGGTCACAGTTATAAAGACCACGTGTAACAACACCTTCACAGGATCGGTACATCTGTATATCACACCTGCGGGACAGGTACAGGATGGCAACAACAACTGCCCGAGTTACACCAGGAACGCACAATCCCTCCATCAGTGCTCAGACTGTCCGCAATAGGCTGAGAAAGGATGGACTGAGGGCTTGTAGGCCTGTTGTAAGGCAGGTCCTTACCAGACATCACTGGCAACAACGTCGCCAATGGGCAGAAACCAGACAGGACTGGCAAAAAGTGCTCTTCACTGATGAGTCGCGGTTTTGTCTCACCAGGGGTGATAGTTGGACTCGCATTTATCGTCAAAGGAATGAGCGCAACACCGAAGCCTGTACTCTGGATCGATTTGGAGGAGGAGGGTCCATTGTGGCCTGGGGCGGTGTGTCCCAGCATCATTTGACTGAGCTTGTTGTCATTGCAGGCAATCTCAACGCTGTCCGTTACAGGGAAGACATCCTCCTCCCTCATGTGGTACCCTTCCTGCAGGCTCATCCTGACATGTCCCTCCAGCATGACAATGCCACCGGTAATATTGCTCATTCTGTGCGTGATTTCCTGCAAGACAGTAATGTCAGTGTTCTGCCATGGCCAGCGAAGAGCCCAGATCTCAATCCCATTGAGCACATCTGGGACCTGTTGGATCGGAGAGTGAGGGCTAGGGCCATTCCCCCCAGAAATGTCTGGGAAATTGCAAGTGCCTTGGTGGAAGAGTGGGGTAACATCTCACAGCAAGAACTGGCAAATATGGTGCAGTCCATGAGGAGGAGATGCTCTGCAGTAATTAATGCAGCTGATGGCCAAACCAGATACTGACTGTTACTTTTAATATTGACCCTCCCTTTTTTCAGGGAAACATTGTTCCATTTCTGTTAGTCACATGTCTGTGAACTTGTTCAGTTTATGTCTTAGTTGTTGAATATTTTTATGTTCATACAATTATTTACACATGTTAAATTTGCTGAAAATAAAATCAGTTGAAAGTGAAATTAAATTTTTTTTGGGTGAGTTTATAATGTAATGAATGTTTATTCTACTATAATCCAGTACATCATACACATTTAACATGCATTACAGAATTATTAATAATAATAATAATAATAATGGAAATTTTCATCATTCACCACCATGTTGTTCCAAACCCATGTGACTTCTTTCTTCCATGCATCAAATTAAAGGGATAGTTCTTACCCTCAAGCCTTCCCAGATGAGTATGACTGACTTTCTTCTGCTGAACACAGAACAGAAGACTATCTCAGCTCTGTTGGTCCATACAATGCAAGTGAACGGTATGAACTTTGAAGCTCCAAAAAGCACATTGAGGCATTCATATGACTACAGTGATTTTCAGAAGCAATATTATAGGTGTGGGTGAGAAAAGATAAATATATCTAACTTCATAATATATAAAGCCTTTTTTTTTTTTTTTTTTACTATTAATACTCCTCCCTGCCCAGTAGGTGGCGATATGTCAAAATAATTTAATCATCAAAAATACAAGAAGAATGTGAAAGTGGAGATTTATTAGTAAAAAGGATTTAAATATTGTTCTGTTTCTTGCCCACACTTATATCCCTTCTGAAGACATAGATTGAACCAGTGTCATTTGAATTCCTTTAATGCTGCCTTTATGTTCTTTCTTAGCTTCAAAGTTTTGGTCACCATTCACTTGCATTCTAGTATAAAGTTCTATATAATGTTTAGCTATACACTGATGCAAGATCATGCTTTATTCATGTCTTCTGTTGTTATTTCACAGCTTTTTACATCCTGCGTGAATTTAGTTCAGTGTAGTTTCAGCATTGTCAGTGTCAAAAGAATGTGGATAATTAGTCCTGTACACTGAGGGGTAGATTGCACCTTTTCTCTTTGCTTGGAAGCTTGTTGTCCATAAGACAAAGACGTCTGCATCTGTCAAACACTGTGGATGCGTCAACCTTGCATGTGCAGAAATGCTCACAATCGCGATAGGCAGGGCAAAACATTTGCACTTAAACCTTGGATGTTTACAAGGATTTATACAGTAGGCACTGATATGTTGCTGTGCTGAAATGAAATGTAAACTTTGTAACTGTGGGCTCTTATGTGATAATGAGTATCACCATGACACAGACAAGCCCACATTGTCACAATCTCTAAAATTTACCTCACTTTGTTTTTGGAGCTTGAAAATATAATCTTGAAATATCTCCTTGTCTTGGTGTAAAATGAAGGCATTGCGTGGAGTGTAGAAATGTTTGTTTTGCATGCTTGCTGCTGTAGTGTTGAGCACAATTAGAGTGAAAGCATGCAGCTGTGAAGTTCCGCTGTCGAGTCCCATTCAAAAATCTCAATAAATTAGGCATTTATTAACTCTTACTAATTTAAAACCAATAATGTAACTACACAAATGCTACCCATTGTAAAGAAGTAAAAGTATTTTTTTTTTCAGAAATGTACTCAAGTAAAAGTGAAAAGTACCCATATTAAAACATACTCATAAAAGTATATATTTTTATTTTTTTTCAAAAAGTTACTCAAGTAAATGTAAGGGAGTAAATGATGTGCATTACTGCCCAACTCTGTTCACAAGCCTACAATTCAGCCAGAACATAATTTAAAAGAAGGATCAAGTTAATTTAATGTTTTTCACTTATACTACACAAATCAGACGATTGTAGGACTGGGGAATGGTGGTCAATTAACCCAGATGTGATGGCAGAGTTTTTGAGAGTGTTTCTCATGAGACCTGGACATTGATCAGACTTCAAGAGCTGGGAAAGAGAAAAGGCAGTATTATCAGGACAGAAACATTATCAGTACAAGTTCTTCTAGCTAATTTAGCCCACAATCTCATTGCCCTTTAAGCCCATTTAGAGTGCTCTGGAATAGAACAGAGTGAACATATATATATAACTGTGTTGCTGTCTGTGCATAAGAGAGAGGAAGACATTTGCTGCAAGTATGTCAATATTCACTAAAACATATTTTAGAAACAACAAAGGTGTTTACCTACTGTTCAGCTACTATTTGTTTCCAAAAAGTCTTAATTATTACAAAGGATAGTTTGCCCAAATATTACAATTCTATCAATATTCGCACACACACACACACACACACACACACACACAGACATATTAATTAGGGCTGTCAATTTAACATGTTAATTTAGTGCTATTCATTTTATTAAAAATAACACGTTAAAAAAAATCACAATGCCCCCGGACCGTAATAAGGAAGATTCCTGAGAAATGCAAGCTTTTAGTACCACCTGTTTGCTCGAATGCACAGTTTATAAACAAAACAACCATCCAGCAGACAGCACAACACAAACATGCATTACTTTCAAAACACTTGGAGCGCAAATTCGAACTAAGGGATCTAAAGATGTGTTCTAAGTATTAAACTATATTTAACTTGACAAACTGACCTAAAAGTTTTATGTTTATGACACAACGCACCCAAGCCACTACACAAGCATCTGACGCAGATGTACAAATTCACTTGTGAAATGGATTACTGTGAACTGTATGCCAATGATTGGCTTATGTTCTATATATATATATATATATATATATATATATATATATATATATATATATATATATATATATATAATTATTAATATTTAAGATAACTGTATAATTATATATTGAATTATTGTTAAATAAGGGGCTTTCTCAGAAAATATTTGCATATGCGATTAATTAATCGGGACACAGTGTAATTAATTTGATTAAAAACTTTAATCGATTGACAGCCCTAATATATATATATATATATATATATATATATATATATATATATATATATATATATATATATACACACAAACATACATACATACACTGTATATTTAAGCAATACCACATGAGCAAGAGTGCGATATGGCCCTACATCAGCACTGCTGTGATTCGGCCGCAGGCACCAGGCGGCAGTCCATGTGCCGTAGGTAATCACAGCAGTGCTGATTTAGGGCCATATTGCACGATTGTGAGTGTAACAGTTCAAAGAACAAGAAAAGTTTACAAAATTTTTTAAATCTGAGTACAGTCATAAAAACGCATTTGTGCATGGAACTACTTGATTAAGTGGCAGATCAGAATCTGCCGTTGCTGGTTCAAAACAAATGACGCATCCTAGCATTCGTTAGTAATTCAAAAATGTCACTTCAGAAATAGTATCACAGCTTGTGCCGTTTAACAAGTTATTGGATAAACAAGGATGGATGCGTGTGTGTGTGTGTGAGAGAGAGAGAGAGAGAGAGAGATGGATCACCTGTTGCCACACCCAAGCAGTGATGCTGTCAGCTTTCTGAATATCAATTTTCTCAGTGGAAAAATAGCCATCCAAGCGGGGGTATTTCTCCATATTTCGTGTTAGCCAGTGTGCAAGAGTCTTTCACTATAGAAACCACAATGTCCACACCATTTTAAAAAGATTGTCCACTCCAATGTGGAAAGTCTGATGAGAGGAATGCGCCTTCAGTTTGTGTAATTTATCAGGTTGTGTCTCTCAGCTGTGATGCAGTAATGCTGATTGTTTGCTAAAATCTGTTTAAAACTATTTACTATCTTTAATAGGGTTGTAGTAATACGAGTGATCACGAAGTGCTGTACGTAAACACTGGCTGACGCGGATTCACTTCATGTCACCTAACTGGCTCATATTACACATAAAAATTATAATTTGCCACACCTACTGCCTTATATATATCATGTATAAAAATACATGTAAAAAAAGTCAAACAGTACCTCTTAACACATCTGCACTGCTCTTACACTTTAGTTTAAAATGGTATGAACACAAGTGGAGTGATACACACACAGTTAAGTATCGGAGTGCTGATGGTGTCAAACCATCATTGCTCATGGAATGTCTCTCATCCAATCAGATTCGAGGACCGGAACTATCCGTTGTATATACAGTATATCTGTGTTGAAATAAATGTTATACAGCTTCATGAAGATTTTCAAATTGCAGTGCTTCATGTACATTCTTTTTTTTTTTTTTTATCTGATATCACCCTTATTTCTATCTTTTCAAGCTTTAACACTTACTCAGGATTTCTCTATGTCTCATATAATAAAAATTAAAAGATATTTCTGAAACTGAAATGTTTAGAAATAGGGAGATGAACCCATTAACATCTATAAAGAGATTATGTGCACCCTAATTAACAAAGTAATGACAAAAAAAGAAAGAAAAATAAGTTTAATTTCCGCTTCTCTGTCACAGAGGGTCTAATACACATACTGTATAATAAAGCTTTGTACATTCACTCTCAATTGTCACTCACTGTTTGAGGCTAATTGGATTTTGATAATGAGTTGCATTACGTCAAGGGGACAGTTCCTGATTCCAGTTTATTTCAGTGCAAATGATTTGTCTATCTCAGGGATTTGTAATGGATTCCCGGGGCTATATATGCTAAAAGAAAGAGACACTTATTTGCCATTTATTTTCCAAAATGAAAATCATTTCATTATTTACGCAAATATTTTACTTCAAATCGAATCCTGTATCAAACCTAATTGTTTCCTTATGTCATGACACAGGAACCAAAGTGGTTTGATGTTACTGATGTGTCACCATATTTGATTTGTACACATGATGCATGCATGATTATGCAATGAGGGTTTAAGTGTAAAACAATATTCTAACAGTGAAACATGTCGGTCAGCAAAGTTCTGCTCTGAAATCCTGTATAATTCATATACTGTATTTGCAATGGAGCTGTTATTCTGGAGTGATCCTTCATGCTGTTTTATAAACCTTCTATAGAAGTTTGATTGCATTCATTCTAGAATTTTTGTTAATCATGCATGTCACAAGTGATTGTTGTTAAAACAGTCCTCCAGGTTTTATTAGAGAGATTAATTTACAAATCCTCTATTGAAAAACAGGACCTGATTGTGAGTGCACACATCAGCAGAGTTGTGATGGATGTGAGTGAGATCCAAGCATTAATCGATTTAAACTTCAGTCCTTTCATTCGTACAGCGCTCATTATCAGTCAGGCCGTTCCCATAATGCATTACTCTTCAAGGATGATCTGGCAACGTCAGCAGCATAAATCATACCTGCTTCTGTTTTTTCCAATCAACTGCCGTTGTTCTATTATCAACAGTTTCATACCAAGCAGCACAACAAATATGAACCAGCAATTGCAGGACTTTATCAACATATTGACTATACTTTTAAAATATTTTTTTTTAGTACTGGACCGAAGAAGCTGAATAACAGATAGTTAATTATGTTCCATAATCCAAAATAATAGTTGAATTTACACAAATTTCCCTTTTAATAAAGTTTGCATACCCTTGGTTCTTTAATATTATGTATAGACTCTTTGAGCATCAATGACTGCTAGCAACGTGTTGTGATAGTTGTTTCCCTCAGCTGTTCTGAGTGGCAAAACTGGATCTCCTCATCATTGATTCACTGTGAGTGAAGTCAAAAAGTGAAGAATATGCCAGGAAACCAAATAATTTACAATACCTGGAGGCTTTTTGTCAAGAACAGTGGACCGCTTTATTGCCCAGAACAAACCAGGAACTCATGGAGGCAACGCACTGTATCAAGAACCGGGGGTATGTAAAATTTTTCGTTTTCCCAGTCATATTCTTTTCCATAGGGTTTTTATCAAATTCTTCATAATAGAGTTTTAAGCCTAAACACAAATTACAAACTTTGATTTGATGCAAAAATAGCATTTAAAAAGTGGACAAAATACAAAAGGTAAAAGACTGTGTGCTTACCGTCCTTCATGTGGGAATGAACAACAATACGATGGAGCATTGCACATGACAAAACTGACTAAATAAAATACGAGAAATTATAAAAGAAAATTTCATTCAAAGTTGTTGATAAGTACAGAAATACTATATTTTAAATGTATTTAAAAATAGCCAGATATATGAAAACATATAGGTAGTTTGAGAGTAAAAGGAGACTCGATTGCCTCATTGACAGTATGTCATGGGGAGTAGTGGTCACTTCAGAACTCTTTTGCTGCCTTTTATTTTTCACAGTTCTCTAATTGGTAGATCATTTCCATACAGGATCATGGTTAGAGTAGTTCCTCACCAGACACTGTATCATTAAACACCTTATTTTAAATGTATTTTGAAATGAAATAACCTATACTTATGGCTTGAACAGGAGCATATGCCATCAATACCAACCATGGACCTCAAGGTGCATCTGTCTTTAAAGGTTTTTAAATGAACAGTTCACCCAAAAATGAATATTCTCTCATCATTTACTCACCATCATGAGATGTGTATTACAGTACTTTCCTTTTTCTGCAGAACACACAAAGATTTTTGGAAGAATATGTCAGCTCTGTAGTTCCATGCAATGCAAGTGAAATGGCTTTGAAACTCCAACAAATCACAAACAGGCAGCATAAAATTATCCAGTTGACTACAGTGGTAAAATCTATGTTCTCAGAAGCTATATAATAGGTGTGGTTGATAAACAGATCAATATTTTATTTATTTTGTAACTATAAATCTCTACATTCACTGTCACATTCTGAAAGTGAAGATTTATAGAAAAAAGGATTGAAATATAGATATGTTTCTTACCAAAAGTGATTGCATCGCTTCAAAAGACATACAGTTTTCTCGATGGACTGTATACATTTCTCCCAACTCAGGTCACTGCTTTCAAAACAGTTAACACAGCCATATGAACACTTTTTAATTGTCCTAAACCTACATTTTTCTTGAAACACGTCAAACAAATTTCTCTGATCCAAGATGCATGCTTTCAATACAGTTAATGGAGACAACTAAATTAAAGACACATTCTCAGATGCACATGTCAGGTTGTCAGATCCCTTCATATTGATATCTGCAATGTACACAGAAAAGAAAATGCAATTTACAAAATTTTCCACACAACTATCATGCCTTTACGAGCTATAAAAAGGGACAAATATTAAAATGCAGAGCAAACAAACAATAATGAAGACCAAATGGAGATTGTGTAATGATGGTGGGCAGAGAGAAAGAGTACAGCAGGGTGGAAGAGCAAAGAAGACACAGAAGAGGCTCAAATGATCTGAGAATCCCTCTAATCTATCATGTTATGAATCACAGTCTCTCTGAGACAAAGTGTTCGGCCTACTGGGAGAAGATCTACATTGACTTCAATCTCAACAAAAAAGAAGAGGAAAAAATGCCATTGGCCTGGATGCCAAAATAAATGTCCACGGTTACTGTAAAGCTTGGAAAATTCCAGAAAATGATGTCAAGCCTTTAGACAATTAGTTTCTGATAAGCAGTGAACCGAATTGGAGGTGTACCTATGGATATATTTTAAGGCATACCTTCAAACTCAGTGCTTGACATGATGGGAAAAAAATCAAAAGAAATCAGTAAGTCTAGTTAATCCTTGAGCAATTTCCAAATGCCTAAAAGGTACCACTTTCATCTGTACAAACAAAAGTACGCAAGTATATACACCATGGGACCATGCAGCCATTATACCGCTCAGGAAGGAGACACTTTCTGTCTCCTAGAGATGAATGTATTTTGCGAAGAAAAGTGCAAATCAATTCCAGAACAATAGCAAAGGATCGTGTGAAGATGCTGGAGGAATCAGGAATACAAGTATCTATATCCACAGTAAAAGGAGTCCTGTATCATGTAACAGTGGCGGCCCCTGTACTCAATTTAAATTCATAATTTTAAATAAAATTAGGGTGCCAGACAGGTTTGGGCCAATCAAAATTAATACCTTTATCCCAGACAGCTCTAAAAGCCACCAATTACGTGCATTATATGTATTATAAATAAATTCTCAAGAGTGTTTCAACTTCCAAAGCATAAGTATTTTAATCAAATAGCACAAGATTCCCAGCCAGCAAAAAGCAAGGAGTCTCACACAAAAATAACAGCATAGAATCATTAGCACATAAATTACAACAGAACGAAACATACAACCAAATTAAAGTGTGGGTGCATGTAAATGTGTGAGAGAGAGAGTTCAGGCCATAGGAGAGCTTTGAAATGGTGCACGCTGGGTCCCAGAGAGTTTGTACCTGAATGACGACCGTGGGCAATGCTGCAGGACGCAGAGTGAGAGTCCAACAAAATGGAATAAAGGAAGTTCAGAAGAATCAAGGAATCACCTGGCGCTTCCACTTAAGACCTTTAATTTACCATCACACCTTGACCATGGTGCTCTACGGTGCTTGAAGATCAAATTAACTCATGCCACTCCACTTTCACTCAAGAAGTGCAATTAATGGCTATGAAAAGTCCAGACCTCACTCTCTCGTGATAAGCAATGTCAAATGTGTCCCTTTGTTGTTCCTCTCTCCTCCGATCCTAATCCACATCACAGAACACAAAAACAAACGTTCTTTCTCCTTACACAGCTTGGCACTCAATTTCCCCACACACCAGTTTCTAATCATTCTTCTTTCTGAGAATGACCTCTCCCCTGTTCAACACTGTTTCCTTTATTGTTACATATATTGTGGACACCTGGTAATCTAATGAGCAGCCATGTTAGGTAGTAGTGGGTGATCCTTAAAGGAACAGTACGCAGTTCTGTTCCACCACAATCGACATAACCTGAAAGGCTGCTCAGCAAGGAAGAAGCCACTGCTCCAAAACCTAAACAAAAAAGCCAGACTACCGTTTGCAAGTGCACATGGGGACAAAGATCTTACTTTTTGGAGAAATGTCCTATGGTCTAATAAAACAAAAATGTACCTGTTTAGCCATAATGACCATTGTTATGTTTGGAGGAAAATGGGTGAGACTTGCGTGGGATGAGAACACCATCCCACCATGAAGCACGGGGTGGCAGCATCATGTTGTGGGGGTGCTTTGCTGCTGGAGGGACTGGTGCACTTTGCAAAATAGATGTCATCACGAGGAAGGAAAATGATGTGATATTGAAGCAAGTTAAATATTGGTCGCAAATGGTATTCCAATTGGACAATGACCCCAAGCATACCACCAAAGTTGTGACAAAATGGCTTAAAGACAACAAAGTCAAGGTAATGGAGTGGCCAACACAAAGCCCTGACCTTAATCCAATAGAACTTTTGTTAGGCAGAACTGAAAAAGCATGTGTGAGCAAGGAGGCCTACAAACCTGATACAGTTACACCAGTTCTGTCTTGAGGAATGGGCCAAAATTCCAGCAACTTATTGTGAGAAGCTTCTGGAAGGCTAACAAATGTTTGACCCAAGTTAAACAATTTAAACGCAATGCTACCAAATACTTAAAAAAGTGTATGTACATTTATGACCCACTGGGAATTTGACGAAAGAAATACAAGTTTACTATTATTCTGACATTTCACATTCTTAAAATAAAGTAGTTATCCTAACTGACCTAACACAGGGGATGTTTTATATGATTAAATGTCAGAAATTGTGAAAAACTGAGTTTAAACTTCTGAATTCAACTGTAGATGCAAACACATCTATTGTTTTGATGTTTATATTTCAGAAAGGAATACATTGCTACATAATGCAGTGAAATTTAATTGTATACATTTGAGTGTCTGTTTCATCAGTGTGAATTGTTTTGAGAGCATTTTGGATACATTTTTAAAATCAATTGAGAAAAATGGCACTGGAGTCACATGGATTACTTTTATGTGGCCGTGAGGTCTGGTCACCATTCACTTCCATTGTATTGACCTACAGAGCTGAGATATTCTTCTAAAAATTGTAATTTGTGTTCTGTGGAAGAAAGAAAGTTAAACACATCTGGGATGGAATGAAAGTGCATAAATGTTTAGAGAATTTTCATTTTGGGTTAACTATTCCTTTTTGTTATCATTAAAAATCAGTTCACCCATGGAGAAATTGTATTTTATTTAGGAACCTGACTGTTGCATGCCTTTTTCGTTTATGCATTAATTATTTTGTCTTTTGTATTATTAAAAAAAAATTATAATAATCTCGCAGATTTTGTTGGAGGAATGTTAAAAAAAGAGCAGATAATGTGTGATTGCTTGTATGACTGACAGAAACAGGTGAGCAAATTAAGCAGCTAGTTTTGCACTCAAAATATTGACAACACTGTTAGGTTTCACTGAAAAAGGCTGTAGGCAGGGGTCAGAGATTAATTATTTCAATAAGAGGTACAGAAATGAATGGTTTGAAAATGTTAGCCTCTGTCAGGTGGAGGGATTGAAAACTGTGAAGAATGAGTGAGAGTGAGAGGGTGTGCGTGCAGGTGCAGAAAACATATATGCAAGATATGCAATGCATAGGGGTGCCATGCAAAGGTGGGGCGCCAGCGGCGCTTAAGGTGGTGCATTCGGACCCCCCCCCCCCCGACAACGTTTATAATGTATGACACCCCCACACTTGACAAATACATGGGCCACACAATTTAGCTTTGCACACCCGCTTGGAAATGTGTAGTTGCGCCCCTGCATGCGTGTGTGTGTGTGTGTCCAGGTGTTCCCTATGTTGTGGGGACCAAATGTCCCCACAAGGATAGTAAAACCTGAATTTATTGATGTTGTAGGGACAATCAGTTGGTCCCCATGAGGTAAACGGCTTATAAATCATACAAAATTATGTTTTTGAAAATGTAAAAATGCAGAAAGTTTTCTGTGAGAGTTAGGTTCAGGGGATTTAATATAAAGTGTGTACCGTATAAAGACCATTATGTCCATGGAGAGTCCTCATGAAACATGAAAACCCAACATGTTTGTGTGTGTGTGTGTGTGTGTGTGTGTGTGTGTGTGTGTGTGTGTGTGTGTGTGTGTGTGTGTGTGTGTGTGTTTGAATGAGTTGCGTGTCTTCCATCTTTTATGAGTCTCACTAGGTGAGGGAGCCATACGGCTCGACCTCAAAACACACTCCAACCTATCTTTCCCAGCTACACATATACACATACGCACAACATGCACAAAACTCTAGTATAGACTGACTCGAGCTAAAGTTTCAGCAGCATTGCAATATCACCTCGCTCTCAGAAAGGGTGTGAATCTTCCCTCAGCTTCAACAGACTGTAAAATGTACTCGAAGCCATCAGTCAGTCTATTTTCGTATAACACCCATTTTTCATACCCCACGCGCCAAATCCCTTTCTCTCTTTCTTTCTGTCTCTCTCACTGCCAAATGCTCACACTCTGCAACATCAGCCATACATCTGAACTGCAAGTCTTTTAAATAATGCTCAAAGACCAGCATTTCAAATTCACACACACATACAGCCTAAGAGTGAACTTAAAAATAGTCTGTACTTGTGATAACTAGGATGCAAATAATCATCTGAAAATGAAAGCAAATATAATTCATGATACAATATTTTGCTGGCACTTTCTCATCCGCACCAGCCTGTGATGTTTATTCCCTGTGAAATCCAGCAAACTTAATTTGCTGGACGAGTTCAACCTGAACTAAGCTGCTTAGATTAATAAATGTATTTCCTATTTATCACTTTGGTTTTCTCTAAAGCTGTTTACAGCATAAGAATGATCCGTGAGAACTTTTTAAAAGCACGTACATTAATCTTCTTAGCTGTGCATAAATATATTATCTGGCAATCAACACTGTACGGACGGCGTCTGCATTAGTGTGTGTACCTATCCTGTGCTGCTTCCTCAAAACTTCAATGTTGTTAAATGTTATTCTTTTCACTTTGATTGTGTCATATATGCAGACATCTTTGCAGTGTTGGGTGTATCAAATTACACAGTAATGTAATCAAATTACTTTTTAGTAAAAAAATTGGGTAACACTTTATTTTACGTAGTCCTTGATACAGAGTAATTACTTAGTTAATTACTTAGTAATAAACGTTGTAATTACATGTACCAAAATGTAATTAACATGTAACTAAGTTATGGTACAGCCTGTACTTACAGATTGTAATTACACACATGTAATAGGCAGCTACTGTTACACATATGTAACAAGCCGAGTCTGTTACATACGTGTTACAAACTTGGTACACTGTAATTATGTAAGAAAGTACTTAGTACCACACAATGTAACAAGAAGTACTTAAATATATTAGGCTACTAAGGTCTGCAGTTACACATGGCAAATGTGTACGTTTTGTAGCATTACATGTATGTAACATAAAATAAAGTGTATCAAGATTGTACTTGAGTGCAATTCATGTGTATCTACATACCTTATCCATCTTAAATAACCCACTAGTTCACCGCTAAAATACATGCATTAGCTTCTTTATTACATTAAAATTACAGAAAATTACACAGGTATAAGCTACGTAAAATAAAGTGTATCAAGACTGTACTTAAGTGGACTTCATGTGTATCTACATACATTGTCCATATGTACCTTAGTTTGAATTAACTCTCTAGTTCACAGCTTAAAGACATGCATTAGCTTCCTAATTACATTACAATTACAGAATACTGTATTTTAACTCAATAGTGTAGAGTTGAATTGATGTGGTTACCCTTTCCATCCACCTGCCTGCACACAAAAGGTGACATTATCAAAATGACAAGTCAAATTGTACATATATTTTCCCCCTTCAAATACAACATATAATTAGCAATGTAATTAGGAAGCTAATGCATGTATTTAAGCTGTGAACTAGAGAGTTAATTCAAACTAAGGTACATATGGACAAGGTATGTAGATACACATGAAGTCCACTTAAGTACAGTCTTGATACACTTTATTTTACGTAGCTTATACCTGTGTAATATTCTGTAGTTGCCATGTAATTAGGAAGCTAATGCATGTATTGAAGCTGTGAACTAGACATTTAATTCAAACTAAGGTACATATGGACAAGGTATGTAGATACACATGAAGTCCACTTAAGTACAGTCTTGATACACTTTATTTTACATGGCTTATACCTGTGTAATTTTCTGTAATTTTAATGTAATAAAGAAGCTAATGCATGTATTTTAGCGGTGAACTAGTGGGTTATTTAAGATGGATAAGGTATGTAGATACACATGAATTGCACTCATGTACAATCTTGATACACTTTATTTTATGTTACATACATGTAATGCTACAAAACGTACACATTTGCCATGTGTAACTGCAGACCTTAGTAGCCTAATATATTTAAGTACTTCTTGTTACATTGTGTGGTACTAAGTACTTTCTTACATAATTACAGTGTACCAAGTTTGTAACACGTATGTAACAGACTCGGCTTGTTACATATGTGTAACAGTAGCTGCCTATTACATGTGTGTAATTACAATCTGTAAGTACAGGCTGTACCATAACTTAGTTACATGTTAATTACATTTTGGTACATGTAATTACAATGTTTATTACTAAGTAATTTACTAAGTAATTACTCTGTATCAAGGACTACGTAAAATAAAGTGTTACCAAAAATTGTAATGCATTACATTTTAAATTCTTGTAATCAGATTAGTTACTCACTTTCAATTATAGTAATTTCAAATATGAATTCAGATTCAGAATTTAGCGTTTCTGTGACAGCTGAAATGTGTACAACAAAGAATATGGAGGAAATATAGACATCTTGAATTTGAGTGGAAAATCTAAAACTTTTCTAGGAAAGTGATTTAGAAAGTAACTTAAAAGTTGAATAATTAGTAATGTGATTACTGATTACGTCATATTAAAAGTAATCTATATTTACTAATTAGAAATTGGTAATGGATTATTTATTTTGAGGAACTTACCCAATAATGCTAGTATGTTCACATGATGAAATCCTTCTCAGTTCTTTTTCCTGGTAATGAATGTCTTTGATGTCATAGACTCGTGCACAAA
Source organism: Xyrauchen texanus (assembly GCF_025860055.1). Lineage (NCBI taxonomy): Eukaryota > Metazoa > Chordata > Actinopteri > Cypriniformes > Catostomidae > Xyrauchen > Xyrauchen texanus. The sequence goes on from NC_068277.1 coordinate 50,704,114, forward strand.
CAAATGCGTTCCTTTAGACTGGTTGTATACAGAAACAACAAATTTGATTTCGGGATAACATTCTGTTTGAGGCACCCAGAGGACTGGTGGTGTTTTTTTTATGGAGGAATCAATTTGAATTCCTTTCAGCTTTTTGATCTCTTTAGTAATTGAAATTGCATGGTCCACAGACTGGTTTAATATTGTTCTTGATTCCCCCAATTTCCTGGCAGAGCGGTGCACATGTATGTTTGTGTGTGTGTGTGTGTGTGTGTTGGGAGGTTATGAGGAATTATTTTTTTGGGTTACAATTTGGTAATTAAAAGGGTATTATGCTATAAATGTGGTTTATTAGGGCATTTCTAGAGTCACAATATTTCAAGTAGCTTAGAAAACATCCAAATCTATGTTTTTTTTGGCCTACAATTTGTGAGGTAGAGCCACTGTGGATTGGATTTATTAGTCCAGCACATCCCACAGAAGCTCAATTGGATTGAGATCTGGGGAATTTGATGCCCAGGGCAACACCTTAATCTCTTCATCATGTTTCTCAATCCATTCCTGAACAATGTGTGCAGTGTGGCAGGGTGCATGATGCCCGATGAAAGAGGTCTCTGCCATCAGTGAATACCATCGCCATGAAAGGGTGTACCTGGTATGCAACAATGTTTAGGTAGGTTGCGCATGACAAATTGTTGTCCACATGAATGGCCAGTCCCAGGGTTCCTATTAGAGCATTGCCCATAGTATCACACTCCCTCCACCGGCATGTCATCTTCCCACAGTGCATCCTGATGCCATCACTTCCCCAGGTAAATGCCACACATGTACACGGCCATCCACGAGATGTAAAAGAAAACTGTACTCATCGGACCAGGCAACCTTCTTCCACTGCTTCAAGGTCCAATTCTGACATTTGCATGCTAAATATAGGTGCTTTCAAAGGGGGATAGGGGTCATAATGGGTGCTCTGACTAGTCTGTGGCTAAGCAGCCCCATACACAGCAGGGTGTGGTGTGTGTTGTGACACATTACTCCCGTAACAATCATTAAAATTTTCTGTGACTTGTGCCACAGTAGACCATCTGTTGGTTCTGACCAGATGGGATAGCCTTTGTTGCCCTTGCGCATCTATGAGCCTTGGGCACCCAACTCCCTGTCACCAGTTTTTGGTTCGTTCCTCCTCGGACCAATGTCAGTACTTAGCACTGCTGACCAGGAGCACTCCACAAGCCTTGCCATTTCAGAGATGCTCTGACCTAGTCGTCTGCCATAAAATGTGGCCCTTGTCAAAGTCGCTCAAGTCTTTACTCAAGCCCATTTCTCCTGCATTCAACACATTGATTATGATGACTGATTGTTCGCTTACCATCTAATCCACCCAGACCTTGACATGTGGCCTTGTTAGGAGATTATCAAAGTTATTCGCTTCACCTATGAGTGGTCATAATGATTTGGCTCATTGATGTACATTACTGAAATTGCTGATGCATGTCAATAAACTTTATTTGTAAAGTGTAGAATGTAAAAATCTAACTCGTATTGCAACAGTGGATACACCAGCTTTGCAAATGTTATATGCACCCTCAGTGCCCAGGCTCCTGCTCTCTACGAAAGGTCACAGATCTGAGCAGCTCAGCAATGGGCTATGACAGGCAAACAGTTCCATGATGAAGTTGTGCAGAGGGGCAGGAAACTCATTAAAAGGGCCAACAAATCAGTCTGGTATATCTTTTGGGGTGGCGAAAGGACATGTGGTCTTGTCTGTATGGGTCGACTCTCTAACCATTTAGATTTTTCACAGTTGGCTTTGACCTATGCCTGACATTTCAGGAAAGTAACACTTACTGACATGCACCTTAAACAGTGTCTTCATAGTCCTATTTATCCAAAACTGGACATGTAATGGAGGCTGTTTGGCTTCAAAACATCATTTGGTCACAAATAAAGGGATCCTGTGGAAGGCCTACCATTGTGACATAAGCATTGATGGAAGCATTGTGTTCAAATACAGGTTCATCCAAAGAGAAATTGCCTTCATAAAAAAAAAAAACATAGCTCAGTGCTTTGAATGGTTTAGATGTGGGATATTGTAAGCCATGTGAGTTTTATGACTGTTGTATGCCTTGATACTTTGATGGAGGAGTTTCGGTATGGCATTTGTAACATAATTGGAGTCATTCTTTAGGTAACTTTCCTTAAAACAGTATTGTGTGTGCGTGCGTGTGAGTGTGTGTTTCCATTCATTGCTCCAATTGCGAAATTGCAAGTTGTATTAAAGAAAGAAGGAACAGAACCAACCCATCATAGCGGAGACATTTAAGTTCACAATGTACCCAATTTTCCTCAAATTGTGTATATTTTGGCACATTGCTTCTATATTCCTGTTTTATCTCTCCATTGTGACATTCACAGTCATTCCTAGTATTCATTTAATCCAGCCCATAAACTAACGCAGACGCTGTCCGTGGTGCTGAAAGGAGCACAGTCTATCAAAACAAGCCTTACACAATGAAATCACCACTGCACCAAATGCATTTATAGTGGGAGCCACATTTGCATGTATTCCCTTTGAATCAAATATGCCAAAGGAATATCCTGGATACAAGAAACCCTAATTTGTAGAGCACATCTCTATACTTTATGGGCTGAACAGATCATCCAGAGTAATTGTAAGCCCCATCCGGTGTTCATCAGAGAAAAGTTATTCTGGAACGTACCACTTAATTACTCCTCAGCAAGTCTAAGTAGGTAAGCCTAATTGGCAGACCAAAGTTGATCTCAATTGACAGTTTGTATGAAGCACAAATTTTTTTCTCTAAAAGTCTCGGCAAGGCCTGGTATAATGAAGGCCCGTTATTCTATATGATTTTGATTACATATGGAGAACAGGAAAGTGCCATGTGTGTTAGAAATGCAATTACTACTCAAAGTAAGCGTGACTTGATTTTGAAGCCATATTAGCCAGCTGCAACCAGATACTGCCAACCCCATAAAGTGGCTCAGTGTTGGATTTTTCACATTATTAATGTGTTAATGGCCATTTCAGGTGTATAATTAAGTGCAATGCTAGTATCACTTCATTGATGTTTTAAATAATTTGAACAGGATGAAATTGGCTTGAAAATCTAAACAACAGTCACCTACACAAACAATTAGTTCTAACTGATTTGTTCAAACAGAAGACTGCATTTTAAAAGAGATTCACAAAAAAGTAATTTTCATGCTTGGCTTTGTAACAGAGTGAGATATGTATTGAATATTGAATGCTTTTATCTGTTTCCTAGTCTTTGAACTTGCGTTTTATTTAATATCTCTTAGAATTTAGCAGGGTCATCATCGAATTCAAACTGATTTGTTTAAATGTGCCTAAGGCAAAATATCTGACTAATTAGCAATGTGCTTGGACTGCTCTTGGAATGTGACATTTGAAGCTGTTGCAGAGTGCTAGTTGGTAAAATCTTCGCTACAGCGGAAGCTTGAAATGCTCTTTGAAGCTGCAAACAGACTTTTTTTATAATTTTTATTCTGAGGGTGAAGGCTGTGCTGTCTAAACTGTGTGTTTATGTGATTATAATATAAAATTATGTTTGGTATCAATAATATATTTGGTGTTTGTTAAGATTTTTTAAGAGGCTATAGTTCCTGTTCCTTTTCTATTTCTAAGATGTTCATTTAATTTTTGCATGTGTCCATTGCGAAACAAAACAAAATAAAACAAAACAAAACAATCACCTTTTATAAATGGCCACAGAACGTCAGTTCCTTATCTGTCACTCACTCGAAGTTGTGTTGATATAGTGACACTAGGGAATGACCTTGGTAGCCCCAAATACCTCTGATCTTTGAGATAAGGCCAATGGGAATTGGCGAGTGGAATTTGCATGCCACTCCCCCAGACATACGGGTATAAAAGAAGCTGGCGTGCAACCACTGATTCAGATTTTTTTCTTTGGAGTCGAGTAGGTGTGTTTCCTTGAGCTGAATTCCTCCACCGATCCATTCACCTCTACAAAGGTTGTTGGATTCACGGTGCATTACAGCGGCTTCTCCCCCTCTTGCACCAAATGAGTGCAGAGAATGCCCCTGGGTGCTACAGCAGCCTAAAAGTGTATAGTCTTCCTCTAAAAGAGTATATTTCCCTTCTAAAAGAGTGGCACTCACGGAGAACGTCTTTTTAAAGATACCTTTCCGTTTGTGTATATTTCCTGGTTGCGATCATTACCTCTCTGCTTTTCACTGCCACAATTTCTGCCACATGGGGCAGCTTTGTGGACGGGTCATATTCTAACTGCAAAAGCATAATTATGGCAATGTTGCGGTCGTGGCTTTCCCCAGAGGCTCCCAGCCGCGGTCCTTCTACCTACGTGTTTGAGGCCGTGTCGGTTAGCACTGGAAGCGATTTGGGGATGTCAATGGGAGCCGCTTTGCCGTGTAGCCCCCCATGGACCTCCCATTCCCCAGCATGCTTGATTGCCACAGCTAGGTGGGACCTCCGGGCTAGTCTCAGGGCGAGTTAGCAGTCTCATTTGCGGTTTGCGGAATGGATGAGCTTTCGATTACAGCATCGGAGAACAGGCTGGTTCAGTCTGACGCCATGCGCAACTGATGGCCATGCTTGCCCAGGCGGCTGCGAGCGTCGGGCTGGAGTGGAACCCTCTGCCCCGCCCTGAACCCTCAAGGCTATAGCATTGGTTCCTGGGCCCGGAGCGCCACTCACGGCCACTCCCCACCCCGGTCCCTTTCTTCCCGGAGGTGTATGAGGAGCTCACGAAGTTGAGGCGGGCACCTTTTACTGCCTGGACATGTTCTCTGAGCTTCTCCGCTCTCACCACCCTGGATGGTGGGGCTGCGGGGGGTACTTGGCGGAACTGTCCAAGACTCCTGTCCAAGGCCCGTAGGCTTACGTCATCACTAGCGACCAAGGCCTACAGTGCCGCTGGACAGGCCGCTTCCGCCCCACATGTCATGGCTCTCCTGCAAGTGCACCATGTCGAGGTGCTCACAGAATTGCACATGGGTAGTTCTGACACAAGATCGATGCAGGAGCTGCGTCTTTTGGGCAGGCGATGTCCACACTGGTGGTCCAGGTGCGCCACCTTTTGCTCAACCTGGTCGAGTCAAGGGAGGCTGACAAGGTACAATTCCTTGATGCCCCCATCTACCAGGTTGGCCTACTTGGCGACACCGTAGAGGATTTTGTCCACCAATTCTCAGTGGCCAAAAAGTAGACAGAGGCCATACAACACATCCTGCCCCAGCGCGACTCAAGGTCCCATACCCCGTCTGCTCAGCGCCAAGGGCGTCCCCCTGTGGTAGCAACACCGACTCCGCTACAGCCCACCCCAGTAGGCTGGCCCCGCTGTGGAGCCACCTGCAGAATGCAGGCACCTCCCGTCACATGACCGGCTGCCAAGATCCCACGAAAGGCTTCAAAGCGCCCCTGAGATGGGCAACCCAGGGAGCCAGGAACCCGGTGCACAGGAGCTGGTAAGCAGACCACTCCACTTACCTTTTCTGTTGATCTGTTAGGGGCGGCTGTGGCTCAGGTGGTAGAGCAGGTTGTCCACTGATCGCAGGGTTGGTGGTTCGATTCCCGGTCCACATGACTCCACATGCCGAAGTGTCCTTGGTGCCGACCTTGCTTGGCAGCTCTGCCTTCATTGATGTGTGAATGGGTGAATGAGTCACAGTGTAAAGCGCTTTGAATACTGTTAAGGTTAACCCTCTGGGGTCTGAGGGTATTTTGGGCCCTGGAGAAGTTTTGAAATGCCTTGACATTTGTGCTTTTTTCAGTTGCTTAGAAACATATTAATGGCTAAAGTCAAATTACACTGTATTCAGCACAAACTGGGCAACAATAATATGTGAGCAACATGCATGAACAGGTTTGTATTTTTGAGAAAATAATGTTTATGCATAGTTTTTGAAAAAACTAAAATTTTAAGTCACTGAAATAAGGTCATATAACACATTTGTCCACAAGACTTTTTAGAACTGGATCGTGTAGCCTAGAGTTTTTGCTACAAAATGATGTGAAAACCATCCTGATCACTCATTCATACAAAACAATATAGTAATTGAACTTTTGAAGGTTTTAGTGTTGATAGGTAATATGCGAGGAGGCATGAACTATCATGAATATGGATGTATTTCACACTCTGCAAAGACCCTCCCCATGTCCTATCAATCAGGGATAGAGAATGAATGTGAGGAGCCTTAATGATCAAAATAAAAAGGAGTAATCTGACTATATATTTTCTATACATAAAGACTTTAAATGGTAGTGTAGGTCTAAAATTAAGTAAAAGAAGTCTGTTCTGCTCACCAAGACTGGATTTATTTGATCCAAAATACAGAAACAACATTGCTATTCTGAACTCATTATACAATTTAAAAGAACGGTTTTCTATTTAAATTTATTGTAAAATGCAATTTGTGATCAAAGCTGAATTTTCAGTATCATTACTGCAGTCTTCAGTGTCACATGATCCTTCAGAAATCATAAGATGGTGATTTTCTAATATGGGCATATTTAAAGTGTATTTTTACACTCCTGCCACAACACTGAACTATCTGCTGAAATGGCCAAGGACCTTGTCTCAGCTCAGCACAAAAGCTGAATGAGTGGTTGCAAAACAGCTGCTTTTATACCCGTATGTCCGGTGGAGTGGCATGCAAATTCCACTTGCCAATTCCCATTGGCATTTTCTCTAAGATCACAGGTGTTTGGGGCTCCCAAGGGCGATCCCTAGTGTCCCTACATCGACACAACATCTTGTTCCCTCCATCAGGGAACAGTTCACAAACTGTTACCTCTTTGGATTTGGCCCAAGAGGCCACTTCTACAAAAACACAGAGTAACACAGAAAACTAATTCCAGCATTAGTGTATTCTGCCTGGAGCTATATTCAACAAACAATTGAAACAAAAGATTAATATATCAGATACCCATACCCTGACATATTTTCAATTATTTCAAATGAAAGTTTTGCTGTCTTTGCTATCTCACATCAAAATGTACACCAAGCTTAATGACATATCTAAAAATTGATTGTGTTTCCCAAAAAGAAAGTGTGCCATGTTTTGACCAGGAGTGCAACCTTATTTGTATGCATTATCTTTCTTTGTCTGATTTGTGTAAAATAGATTTGATGTTGAGAAAGCAGGACTGATATCACTTGTCATCACTCTCAAAAATCATATCATATCGCTCACTTTTTTTTTAACAAATCTAATTATAACTGTCAGAAATTCCCAAGCAGCCATTCACAGCCCTTGTCAAAGTTGTTTGTTATATTATTTTTCCTTGAAGCTTGTGTTCTTCCATATTGTGCTAAGCAAAGGTAAAATCGGAAAGTCAATATTCTGTGACACATCTGTAAGGCTATTCAAATTCTAAGTAAAACAAAAATATCATATGTAGTGTTTGATAGCATTCTGCATTTTATATATTACACTAGTGCCATAATCAACTAATTTTGGAGGATTTAATACTTTTCTCAAGCCACACTACATTTTACATCTTGTTTACATTACATTTTATGGTTACATTTTGTTTGTCGTGCGATACAAAAGGGAATTTTTAGGGTTAGGGTTATAAGAAAAGCACCATAAAAATGATCATACAAGTAATCATATAAGTAACTCTATATATAGTATGTGTGCTATATTACAGGTCTTCAAATTGTTGGATGTATATTTTTGAGAGAGATGTGACTGCCTTTACGGAGAGGAAGATTTTCAGTGATTACTGCATTCAGTTTCACACTTTTTCTCACACAGAGATATTGTGGGACTTCAGGGGACTTTGAATAATGCATGAGTCATTTACTTATAGAAAGTACACTTGGATGAATACAAAATTCTCTCCATTAAATGTGTTCAGTAATGTATTCCGATACATTGCATAAACAAGTTTAAACAAAAATACAATAAATCATTTTAGAATACTTTTTAAAGGCAAGGCACAACATGTACTAGAGTTGTGATATCCCATAAAACAGTTGTGACAATTGCACATACAGTTTAGATAATGTTAAGACTGTTTTAAAAAATGAGCCAAGGGAATGAGAATGTTATTTTATTTTGTATTTTAATCTTTTTCTTAACCCATTATTTGTTTGGAATGAAAGAGATTTATTCATTTTGACACATAATTAGAAGCAAAAAAGCAAATTTTTTTTTTTTCGAAATGATAATTGAATGCCACTTGCAGAAATTAAACTTGCAAGATAGTGAGTTCCTGTGGCAACAATGTAGTAATATTAATGATTTTAACTAGGCTTTATTTCATATTTAGGCCTTTTTATTCTTTGTATTTTCCACTTCATTTATTACTGGCACTTTAATGTTTTGGTTTGCTTTTAATTCTTTTACTGTTTTGATATTAATCGTCAATTTTGTGAATCACTTCATATAATGTTAAATTAATGTATTTACACAGCAATTACAATTGCAGGAAACAATGTATAATGTGCTGGAATGTAATATTTGTGTAAAAATATAGCTGTATCGATACTGGTGCAAAGCTGACAGCGCGCTGACTAAGACGACAACATTCCGGTGCAGTCGCCAAATATTCAATCCCCGAATCATTATACATAACTAAGATATTGTGTTTTCCCATTGGGGTTTTGTGCAAATGTTATCCATCCTATTTATTGTATCTATTAGTGTATTTAACTCTCATTTTATCTCATTATAATAAATGTATTTAAAGATTTTTAATATTAAGAATAAGAAGGTGATAGTTAATTTTAAGTTTAACTAAACAGTATGTTCCAGTTTTTCTATTTAACCCAGCCACCAATAGATGGAAGGCAAGATATACGACGAGTGTTTGAGCACATGGGCAAGGTTACTAGCTCTGGTTGAACGCAATATACTCCGGCCCCAATTGTTTAGGGAGGGGAGTAGGTACCCTTCTTAGTACCAGAAGCAGGCCTAACTTTTAGACTGTTTTATTTATTTATTTTTTATGTAAGCTTTAAATGTTTTTATGTTTACTTTTAAACACATATATCTGCACATTTTGCACCTGGAATAAACATCTTTTTGGAACACCATTCCTTCTCTCCAGTATGATTCTCCTTGGGACTGCTCTGGTCCCCATCACAGTCACACTTTATATTAGGTAGCCTTAACTACTATTTTCAAACATTAAATACATACAAGACTATGCATTTACTGTGTAACTACATGTTGTTCTGCAAAATACCCACATTTGCTGCTATTGTGGTTGAGGTTAGGTTTAGGAGTAAGGGTAGGGTTAGGATTAGGGGTAACGGTTGGGTTAGGGGTAAAGTTAACAGTGTGACTACAAATGTAAATACAATTCAACAACATGTATGTACATAATAAGAACATTGTATCAAATGGCCATATAATGTTTTAATGTATGATAAAAAAATAACATTGCAGTATAACGTCTCGGGTTACTTAACTGTAACCCCTGTTCCCTGATAAAAGCAAAATGAGATGTTGCTCTAATTTAGCACTTTGGGAACGTCTTTAGGAGTGACCAGCTGTGAATATGTGTACAATGCGTCAATTAAATTGACTAGAATTTATAACCTCTGCTGGTGACATCATCAGGATGCACCTGTAGCAGGGCTATAAATAGATGCGCCACAGGTGCATCGTCAGGTATTTTGTCTGAAGAACAGTCCTGGGGCATCCTCAGTGCGGCAATGAAGTGCAGCATCTCATTCCGCTGTTATCAGGGAACAGGGATTATAGTTATGTAACCCGAGACGTTCCCTATCAAAAAGCTACATTTTGATGCTGCGCTGATTTAGCGCTTTGGAAATGAGAATACCCATGCCGCCACACTGTGGGTGTCCGGACCACTTACAGTTGTGTAGTTGTGCTCACAAGAGCGCGAGAGGTCTCAGACATGAGCTTGTGACTCAAGGACATAAGAGCCCAGAGTGGCATGAACATCCAAACTATAGAATCTTATGAATGTATGCGGAGAGGACCAGCCTGCCATTACAAACATGTTGCAGAGGGACACCTCTGGCCAAAGCTTTAGAGGAGGTGACCCCTCTGATAGAGTGCGCCCTGATAACTACTGGCGAAGCTTGACAGCGCACCTCGTAGGCCAGGGCTAAAGCATCCCTCACCCAAAGTGACATAGTTTGCTTGGTGGCGGCCGCCCCTTTGTTACAGCCCCCATGACAAATGAATAGTTTTCCCTGACGCCACTGGCTAGTGCGCTGGTCTGAAGGGCATGGAATGGACACAGTCAGGGAAGTATTTCCTGCTACGGCATTGTAAATGGCAGGAAGCAGAAGGCTTCGAGAGTGAACAGATGTACGGTCGAGAAAGGAACCTTAGGCAGGTAGTCAGGATGAGGGTGCAATATTGCTTTAGCCATTCCTGGGGCAAAATCTAAGCAGGATGGCCAGACAGACAGAGCCTGCTCCCGGGAGTCTTGGCCAAAGTTCGCCAGCAAGGGACTTGCCTCTTACTGTTAGCGCCGCGTTGGCTGAACAGGGTATGGTTCTCGGAAATAATGTCTTTCCTCAGTGGCTTGCCTTGGCCGATTCTCAGGCAGAGGGGACAATATTTAATCCCCGGCCTGAGCTGTGGAACCTTCATGTTTGGCCCCTGAAGGGTACCAACTGAGGGACACTGGGCTTTCACTGGGCTTTCACATCCCTCTACTAGAAGAAGTTATCCCTATAATTGGGGTGTCTTTGCATTATGTGCACTGCACCATCTTTCAGATCCAGTTAACTGCAAGATTGCTTCAGTTCTGGAATTTCTGCTTGAAAAATTATCTGCAGGCACATGCCCTGCCACTCTCAGGGATTATGTAGCTGCTCTATCGGCTTACCATGCCTTGATTGACAGGATGCTGTTGGGGAAACATCCTCTGCTTTCTCGCGTCGTTTGTGGAGCCATGCGATTGAGACCTCCTGCTAGGACCAGGATCCCTTCGTGGGACTTAGCATTAGTCCTTGAGGGTCTGGTTGAGACCCCTTTTAAACCTTGTTACGTTTTTAAAAGATGTTAGCGGGATGATTGCGTAACAATTAAGTGAGGTACTGCGGCTAGATGAGCAGGTGGGAAAAACAATCATAGAAACTAGGTCCTTAAAGTTGAAAACGTTTATTCAGTCACCGGAGAGTGAGGACGTTACAAAACATATATTAAATGTAAAAGAAAAGAAAACATGAATAACCAAAAAAAAAGCAAGAGGGTCGTCAAATTAACAAAATAATCAAAACATAACCCCCATATCTATTTAACCCAAAACCTCTAGAACTAACTACCAAAAAGAAAATGCAGAAAACAACCCGCAATCTTCGGCGTAATCGACGCCTTACCTAAACTATACTAACTAGCTAAACAAACAAAACAACAATGAATGACGACCGCTTTCCGACTAAACTAACAATTAGATTGCTATCTACCTTGGTCTTTCTTAATTGCAGAGACAGAATGAGGATTAGACAACTCACAATACAAACGTCACACTAATTGGTCTACAGTTGGGCTACTGCGTACAACGCTGTTTTAGAACAAGGTAAACTGCGCTCAATTTCAGTCATTAGTCATACTCACAAATGCATAACAAAGTTTAACCATCTCTGAACCAACAAGTAGTGATATAATAATAATAATAATCACAAGACATACACGTAAACTTAATTCTACCAACAATCAACGCATGGATGTGTGCTGAGATCTGGCGCTGCTCTCCCACGCTTCTCTTCAATGGGGCTTTTAAATCAGCGGAAGCGTCCAGGGATTGGTGGACATCACAGGTGATGCATAACGCGACGACTCACGCCTGACAAGCAGCCAATGAGTCACGTCCCAGGAGGGCAAATAGAAAAAGAGCACAAAAGAAAACAGGAAGCAAAACACAAACACACGTGGAACGTAACACTTTCCCCCTAAAAGAAACAAAACGAAAAAAACATTAATGACAAAATTAGTGGGTTTTTTTTTTTCTCTCTTGGTTCTCATCCTCTTCCTTAAATATTAAACTCTAGATAGGGCGTCAGCAATTACATTCTCGGAACCTTACTTGTGTTTAATCAGTAAATTGTAACCTTGTACCATCAAGGACCAACGCATCAATCTTTGATTCTGGTTGTACATTCGAGCCAAAAACACTAAAGGGTTGTGATCTGTGAATACAATTACAGGCAGATTACTAGAGCTCACATACACATCAAAATACTGCAAAGCCAGTAGCAATGCCAACGTCTCCTTCTCGATGGTAGAGTAGTTCAGCTGGTTTCTATTCAACTTACGTGAGAAGTAACACACAGGATGGTCAATACCAAGAGCATCTTCTTGTACAAGGACTGCCCCCGCACCAACAGAGCTTGCATCGATTTCCATTTTGAAGGGTCGCTCGACATCAGGAGCTGTTAAAACAGGTGTACTACACAGTAAAGCTTTGACGTTATCGAAAGCATTCTGACACTCATCATTCCATAGAAAAGAGCACGAAGGACTAAGGAGTGATGTCAGGGGGTTGGCCACAGTAGAAAAATTCCTACAAAAACTCTGATAATAACCGGCCTTCCCCAAGAATCTGCAGAGTTCTTTGCGTGTAGCAGGAATTGGAAACTCTGCAATAGCAGTCACTTTCGCTTCTATTGGTCTTACCTGCCCTTGACCCACTTCTTTACCCAAGTACGTAACTGTAGCTTAACCAAATTCACACTTGGCAAGATTTAACATCAGAGTAGCTTTTTTTAGACGCTCAAACACCTCTCTCAATGTCGAAATATGGGCGGACCAATTAGGCGAGTAGATTACAAGATCATCTAAGTATGCATTACAGTTTCGAACACCAGCAAGCACAAGATTAATAAGCCTTTGGAACGTGGCTGGTGCGTTGCGCATACCGAACGCCATTACGCAATATTGCGTAAAATCATCCTGTGTCACAAAAGCAGAAATATCAGATGCGCGCGAAGTTAACAGCACTTGCCAGTAACCTTTCAATAAATCAAATTGACAAATTTAGCAGACCCTAGATTGTCCACACAGTCTTCCATACGAGGTAAAGGAAAACAATCAGGAACAGTTACCGCGTTAACCTTTTGATAATCCGTGCAAAATCTAGCGGACCTATTACTCTTGGACACAAGCAGACATGGAGAACTCCATGGGCTAAAGCTCTGCTTTGCAAGACCGTTTTCACATAAATACTCGACTTCAGCTTTGATCACCGAACGCTTAAAAACATTCGCTCTATAAGCATATTGCTTAATAGGAACAGCATTACCCACATCGATGTCATGTTGCAAGACCGTAGTACGAGACGGAACGTCATTAAATAATGAAGGAAAGTCATGAATTACTTTTGCAACATCTTTTCTCTGAGACTCGGATAAATGAGACAAATCGGAATTTAAATCAGCCAGCACCTCAGAGTTCTTCAACCTGGCGCACTGCTGATACGTGTGTCGTACTAAAACTCCATCATCTTCATTAGCAGGAACATCCAGCGTCTCGCATGCCAGCGCAGCAGCAAAAGATGTGCCCGACTTATTTACTTTTAAAACCACATCTGGCGATGACTCTCTAATATGATACGCCTTCAGCATATTCACATGACATACGCGAGATTTCTTTCTGCGGTCAGGAGTACGTATCACGTAATCTGTGTCACTCATTTTCTTAATCACTTCATATGGACCCGAAAAGCGTGCAGACAAAACAGAACCTACAACAGGCAATAAAACAAGCACCTGATCTCCTTCCTTAAAATTACGTTGAACCGTTTTACGATCAAATTGACTCTTCATTGTCTTTTGAGCATTCAATAGTGACTCTCGTGCCATTTCACAAGCCTTGTGTAATCGCTCACGAAATTTACTTACATAATCCAACACTGGGATTTTAGCACTCGACTCTTGAGCTAAAATATCTTCTTTAAGCATCTTCAAAGGACCCCTCACAGTATGACCGAATACAAGATCAGCAGGACTAAATCCCAAACTGTCTTGTACTGCTTCCCTAGCAGCAAATAAAACTAAAGGTATACCCTCGTCCCAATCTTTATCTGTGTCCAGGCAATACCGGCGTAACATCGCTTTCAACGTCTTGTGAAAACATTCTAAAGCTCCTTGACTTTCTGGATGGTATGCACTCGAAGTTCTATGCGAAATATTCAGAGTAGTTAACACTTGTGTAAAAAGTTTGGACAAAAAATTTATACCTTGATCCGATTGAACCACCTTAGGTAACCCAAACACTGAAAAGAATTTTAAGAGCGCACTACTGATCACTGGTGCTGTAATTTTCCTCAACGGTATCGCTTCAGGAAATCGCGTCGCTGCGCACATTATCGTTAATAGGTATTGGTTACCAGTTCTTGATTTGGGCAACGGACCCACACAGTCAACAATAACATGTTCGAAAGGCTCCCCATTGCTGGAATAGGAACCAACGTTGTGCGCAGAATCACCTGATTTGGCTTCCCGGAGAATTGACAGGTCTGACATGTCCTACAGAACTTTGCTACATCAGTCTTCATTTTAGGCCAAAAGACGTGCTTCAGAATTCGATGATACGTTTTCTTAATGCCGACTTTAAAACAATAGCTTTGTCATCTGGCTTACCTAAATCAGCCAACAGAGCATCGTTCACAAACGCAGGTGCCATAAAAGTGGAGGACAAATCATCGGCATCAGCGAATTTACGAGCTTGTGCTCGCGTCACAGCACACACAGAAAAAATCTCAGGAAATCTCTCTAACAATTCATCAGTGTGATCAGACAACACAGGTTTATCACAAACTTCTAACAGTGGCAAAACTTTACCACCTGCTATATCGTTACCAAGAATAACGCTCACTCAATGCACTGGTAAGTTGTCACGTACACCAACCTTCACAAGTCCTGAAAATAAGTCTGATTTCAGATGAATCTGATGCAAAGGAACCTTCATAGTGCTCATTTCTAAACCGCGCACTAACACGTGACTTCCACAGAAGGTACGTTCAGAGAACGGTAATGTAGCTGCTACTATAAACGACTGCATCGCACCCGTATCCCGCAACATAGTCACTTTAACCTCCTCCATCGACTGGTCATTAACAGACACGAATCCTTCCATTAGGAAAGGTTTATAACTCACATCCAGGACATCACAAATCTCGTCGTGAGGTTCACTAACAGTCTCCACAAAAGCGACACTTTTAGTACTAACACCCTGCTCTTTGCGCTTTAACGCAAGGCATTCAGCTATAAGGTGACCTGGCTTACGACAGTAAAACATTCTCTCCCTTCCCTAGATTTTGTAACGTTCTTCAAACGCGACTGTTCTTTCGAACCAGGGGAAACAAACGGAACCTTCTCAGAACGTACGGAAGAAAAAACACTCTTATGAGTCAGCGCAAACTCATCAGCACACACAGATGCTTGCGACAATGATGTCACCTTCTGCTCATTCAGGTAGACAACAATACGATCAGGAATACATCCTTTAAATTCCTCTAATAAAATTAGTTCACGTAACGCCTGAAAATCTGACACTTTATTCGAGATGCACCACCTGTCAAACAACAATCCCTTTTCCCTAGTGAATTCAACGAAAGTCTGACTCGAAATGTTTTTATGGTTTCTGAATCGCTGCCTGTACGCCTCTGGTACGAGCTCATAAGCCCTCAAAATTGCCATTTTGACAACATCATAATCTAAACTATCCTCCAAAGATAGAGCAGCACATACTTCCTGAGCTTTTCCCATCAACTTACATTGTAGCAGCAAAGGCCACACATCCCTAGACCAATTTAAAACAGAATTGCTTACTCGTTCAAATACATTAAAGTATGAGTCAACCTCTGCCTCCCTGAAGTTGCAGATACAAGAGAAATGTGTTTACTCACATCAAACGCACTTGACGAGCTCACACCTGTCGCGACAGCAGCAGACTGCACAGGTAGCATAGAGGGAACTGGGGTGTCCCTGGCTATTCTCAGCTCCAGCTCTCGCAACGTGATTTGTTTGTCCGCCTCTATTTCCAGACGGCGAACTTGCAGTTGCAGATCCATCTGAGCTTTACGCTCCGCTGCCCTCTCGCGCTCTCCACGTTCGATCTTTGCCCAACGTACTCTGAGATGCGGATCACTTCCAGACCCAGTCAGGGTGGGAGAAAAAGGTTCGAAGGGCGGTAACACTGTTTTGGCTTCGGAACCCTCCACCTCATCAGTCTCACTCACATCCTCCTCACCAGTCCAAGTAGGGTCAGCTTCAGAACCCATAGGATCCTGCTCAGATCTATCAGCCAGTTTCAACACACCCAATTTTCCCAGCTCATTTACTATAATGCTTTTAATTTCTTGCTTAAGCTGCTGCCTAGACACTCTAATGTGGAAATGTTCGGCAATACTCACTAAATCATCCTTCCGGCATTTATCTAGTTGTTCGACAGTCGGTGCACTCGAAAAACTGACCAGATCAAAATCAGCCATTCTAATTAAATTTAGATACACTAGACTCCAAAGTAACCTCCTAAAACCTTACCTAAACTATACTAACTAGCTAAACAAACAAAACAACAATGAATGACGACCACTTTCCAACTAAACTAACAATTAGATTGCTATCTACCTTGGTCTTTCTTAATTGCAGAGACAGAATGAGGATTAGACAACTCACAATACAAACTTCACTCTAATTGGTCTACAGTTGGGCTACTGCGTACAACGCTGTTTTAGAACAAGGTAAACTGCGCTCAATTTCAGTCATTAGTCATACTCACAAATGCATAACAAAGTTTAACCATCTCTGAACCAACAAGTAGTGATATAATAATAATAATAATAATCACAAGACATACACGTAAACTTAATTCTACCAACAATCAACGCATGGATGTGTGCTGAGATCTGGCGCTGCTCTCCCACGCTTCTCTTCAATGGGGCTTTTAAATCAGCGGAAGCGTCCAGGGATTGGTGGACATCACCGGTGATGCATAACGCGATGACTCATGCCTGACAAGCAGCCAATGAGTCACGTCCCAGGAGGGCAAATAGAAAAAGAGCACAAAAGAAAACAGGAAGCAAAACACAAACACACGTGGAACGTAACAAACCTCTAGAGTCAGCATCTGATAAACTTCTGACTCTCAAGATGGTTTTTCTTATGGCAATTACTTCTCTAAAAAGAATTGGGAAACCGGAAGAAAAGTATCCAGACCCAGGGGGGCTGGGTGACTCAGAGAGAAGTAGAGGGGACATTGCACTGTCTGTTGGGAGGTGAAGAGGTCCACTTCTGCTCTGTAAAATCTCAACCAGATTTGTTCCACTAACTCTGGGTGGAGTTTCCACTCCCCTGTCAGTATTTTCTGTCTGGACAGTAAATCTGCTCCCACATTGATGTGCTAAGATGAGCTAAGACAATATCCCTGTGCTGTAATGCCAGTTCTTGTGACTGTGCTAGTATCAGCCAGTTGTCCATGTAATTCAGAATGCGAATGCCCCAGAGTCGCAAAGGAGCCAGTGCTGTATCCATGCATTCCGTGAATGTGCAGGGTGATAAGGCTAGACCGAATAGAAGAACCCGATATTTGGAAAGCTTCACCCCCGAAAACGAAACTCAGGAACTTCCTGTGTTGTGGCAGACTTTCTATATGAAAGTGCACGTCCATGAGATCGATCGTGACCAACCAATCGTGATGTTGGATTTGAGACATGACCGTCTTGACGGTTAGGACCTTGAACTTGAACGCCCTCTCAGCGATTCAAGCCTCGAAGGATTTTTTAAAATTCTGACACTTCCTGTTGAGGGGATGTTGAGTGTCCCGCATCCTGGGCTACGGCAGGAAGCAACGGAACACCCAACATTTAGCTCGAAACAGCTAACTCCCGAAACGGCAGAGGTGGCGGGAATGGAGCGGTTTCTTGGGGGTATCGGGAGGGTATAGGTGGATGTTTCGCATGACCCGTCCCAAGGGGGCGCTAGCCCCACGGCTGGGCACAAGACCGTCAGGGCTTTCTCTTCTTAGAAATTACGGTCCTGATGTCTTGCTTTGGGGGCTGCTGAGGCCGACGAGCCAGTCCCCAGTCTTTACGAGGGGGAACGCAATTCACCATGCTCTATTTTTGAGCCTCCCTTCTAGAAAGACCAGGGCAGGGCTGGGTGGCCAGCGGCCCCTCCCCCTGAGTGCGGTGAGGGAGGAATTGCCAGAAGGCTTCCTCGTGGCTTTTCGCCTCCTGGAACCTGTTGATCACAGGTTGAGTCACCCAATAGGCCAGAAGGTGAAACCGGGGCATCGAGGGGGAACACTTTGTCCCTGTCTTTGATGCCCGAAAGATTTAGCCATAAATGTCTTTCTGTGCTGACCAAAGCAGCAATAGACCAGCTTGTGGCGTGAGCCGTCTGTTCAGTCGCCCGGAGAGACAGATCTGTGGCACGACAAAGCTCGGCGAAAGTCTCTTCGTCGACCGTACTGCCCACACTCAAGTCCTTCAGCAGGTCAGCCTGGTACGCCTGCAACAATGTGACCTGCTGCCTGATAAGCTTTTCACACAAGCATGGAGGTGGTCCTGCACAGCTTTGTGGGGAGAGTGGGTCTCTTAAGAGATGATGCTGTGCCAGGCGAGAGATAACCTGCAAGTGTCTCTTCTACCGGCGGCATCGTGGAATACCCCCGTGTCTCAGCACCCACGATAGTTGAATATTTCGACATCGAGGGCACGAAGACACCGGAAGTATAAGGATTCCTCCATGAACAAGAAAGCTCATTGTGGAGGTCATCAAAGAAAGGAAGGGACTGATATAGCGTTCCCTTCCCTTCCTTTTCTGTCTTCTAGTTTAGAGCATTGGGGGTCTCTTGTTCACGTGGCCAGTCTAACTGTAGCCTTGCCACAGCCCGAGTAACCACCTTGAGTAATTCCTCAGCTGCTTTATTATTGTGCGTGGAATGTTCAGAGTTGGGGAGCTCAAAGTTCGCAGACTCAAGAGATTCAGCGTCCCCCTCATGAACCGAAGAAGTGCTTCAGGCTCTCATGTGAGAGCTCTTCATGGATGCCTTCATGATCCTGGCATAAAATGTAGATATAGTGACACTCAAGTTATGAGACTGCCCTGCCAACAAAACAGAACTAACTGGCATAAACCAGCCTAAACCAGAGTCACATGCTATTTAGACTGGTCTTACAGCAGGGTTATCGTCTGAGTAATACTTGAATTTTGACTAACCAAAAATGTTTTCCTTGCAAAAAAAAGAAAAACTGTTATGTTACACTAAACAGCCAACAGCAAAGTTCCTCATTCACCCACACACACACACAGTCTGGAACACTTGTTGGTT
This sequence comes from Xyrauchen texanus, assembly GCF_025860055.1. Lineage (NCBI taxonomy): Eukaryota > Metazoa > Chordata > Actinopteri > Cypriniformes > Catostomidae > Xyrauchen > Xyrauchen texanus. Next base: position 50,723,386 of record NC_068277.1, read on the forward strand.
TACAGACATCATTGTCTGTGTCTCTCTCTCTCTTTCTTTTTCACACGCACACTCTTTAGGCTGCAGTGTGCATGTGAGAAATAGAGGGAAGATGGTGACACTTCAAGACACTTATGCCAGGCTTTTGGCTGTAGTGCAATGTATGTGTGTGTGATTCTGTGTGTGCCAATAATGGTTCATGCTTTAGGCTGCAGAAAGATAGTGTGGATGAGAGTCCAGCCATGGTGTAAGATCACTCTCTCTGAGCCAAATATGAGAGAGGAGGAGGGATTTGAACAGCAGGGAAAACCCCAGGGTACTAACACTATACACACTTAGCCAACTAAGAGAAGCCTGGACACACACACAAACAATGGACAGAGAAGATGAAAATGTTAACTCTTATCGCTCTTCAATACCATGCTTGTTTTTCCCCTCTTTTACAATTTACATTCTACTTCCAACTATTTGAGACCTGTAGTCCATCAATGAATTAAAGACCTCTCGTCATCAGTTATTCCAGATTAAAAGTCATTTCCCATGCCTGAAAATGCCATGGCTTTTCCATTTGAGAAATGTCAGTTAGGAACAGATTTAAGCTAGATTTCCCAATAATGTTGCAAATCATGCTCTTTAGATCATCTTAATTAACTTTGTATGTTATTTTACGATGGATTTCCCAAACCATCTCGTAGACTGCTCATTATAAAGCAGAACTAAAGTGTATTGTTACTAAAGCTGTCAGGTCCAAAAGTGCTGAACTAAGGTTGAAACATTCCCCCGTATGTCTAAGACATTGATACGAAAATAGCATGAAAACTCTGCCAGATAAGTCAAGACATCTTGTCAAGACTAGTGGTGTAGTCTGGGCCATACGCACGTATGTTTTTCCAAGGGTTGTTTGCATATAACGACTTCTAAGGATCAATATTTGCATATACCCTTGGTATACCCACTTGTTTTGCTGCTTCAGATGGCCATAATCTACTGTTATTAGTTTCCCTTTAAATGTATTGGATGCTGTTTTGTGAAACTGGAGATTCTTTGTTGTAATTGGTGCATTATCACTTTAATTCTACCATTCCCTGCCCCTGACAACCATTGCCACAGCCATCATTGACTGAGGGAACTTATGGCAGTGAATGAAGAGAGAGAGAGAGAGAGTCACCCTCACACTGAAGCAGTATCAGGTAAAATAAATTAACAAAATATGCCAAACGTCCTATCAAATAAGGAATAATCCCATAATTAAGGGGGAAAAAATGAGCTCTGTATGAAATCCAGAGATATTATCCGTATTTTATACGGATATAAATATAAATATCCGTATTTTAGCACCACACACCCAAACTGCTGAAAATGTTTCACAAATTGGGAGAAATTGACCTGAAACACACACCCTTCATGTGAGTTGTGTGAGATATCGGCTGTTGCTTTACACGGATGCAACACTTGACACAGAAACAGCTGGGGAAAAGATCAGTGACAGTCACCAGTGCTTTCTGTCAGCAGCAAGATAATTTTGTCTTTTTATAATGTTACACACTTCTGTGGACTTATAAGTTAAATTTTAAATAATTGAAATCCCAAAACTGCATGTCAAATATCTTTGACAAAAATAAATGCTAAATCATTGGATTTCTCTTTTTTCCTCCACATACAGTTAAGAGTTTAGTGTTACATTCTCACTCTAACATGTATTCATTTTTGGTAAATGTGTAAATTTAACACTGATAGTGGAGGATTTTTGTCTGTCCCTTGATTTATTGTGCACCCTGTTATGTCATGATACCATGACCTTTCACTGAAGATATACCGTACATTAGGAAATTAAATCACACACACTGGAGGTGGACATCAGCTATTCTGCATAATTACTTTGAGTTATTGAAGTTCATAACTCTATTTTTTTAATTATTTTTTTAATTATTTTGTGGTGTCAGTCATATGTGGTCAAGCATAACATGTCCTCCCTGTTATGGGAAGATATATGGGAAACTACTATAATTTAAAATGTCAATATACAGTATTTAATTAACAGAAATAAAATAGAAAATATTAATTTACAAATATGTTTCCTAGATATCAATCACAGACCATATAGTGGCTAATTTATCCACTGAATGTCCACCCTGTTATTGTCCACCCTAATGTTGCCCATTTAAGTGGATGGACATCTGAAATATTTAGTAATTTAGCTTGTCCAGTACAAATAATTCAGTCTTTAAAATGTCCCTTTTATGATGAAACATGAAGAAACTTGTTTATTTTTCAAAAGTTTCAAAGCCGGAATGTCACTAAATTATAGGAATGACCCATTTACCATATGTACAGAGCTGTAGTTCCACCACTCTCTATACACAGATTAAGCAGACTACAGTAACAGTAAAGTATAGTAACAGACACCCCTAATTATCAACAATATAAAAGACAAGCAGATAAAAGTACAATGTCAATGTCAATAATAATAATAATAATAATATATATATATGATGTTTACAGTGGTGGACGAAGTACACATACCATGTACTTGAGTTAAAGTAAAGATACTCAAGGTAAAATATTACTCAAGTAAAAGTAGAAGTGCTGCCTTTAAACATTCACTTGAGTAAAAGTACAAAAGTATTTGCCTTCAAATGTACTTAAGTATCCAAGTACTATGATTTTTTATGGGCATAATGTCCTATTATAATTTGTCACAAGACTCTTGCTTAACTCAGTCTACATGAAGACTAATGTCACTCTTGGCACACCAATCTATTAATAAAATGGCATTAATTAGTCAGATGTATATATATATATATATATATATATATATATATATATATATATATATGAATTGAATACATTTTTTGTGTGTTTAATTTTGGAGGGAAGGGACTGTTCCCATAAGGTATAATACATTTACAGTATTTACTGTATATATTTTTCTCGAGTGTCTATGGTCATAATTATTAACATCCTAATGTTATGATACATTCACATAAACCTGCACAACGCCATTAAATATATATATATATATATACACACACACACACGCACACACATATACTGTATATATACACACACACACGCATGCACACACATACATAGATATATATATATATATATATATATATATATATATATATATATATATATATATATTTATTATATGTTATGGGAGCAGCCAATTTCCCTCCAAAATTAAACACAAAAACTTATTAATGCAGTGTTTCTGCTACTCCCCAGAAAAAAAATGCTATTATATGCAAGTCATTTTAGTGTCAACATAATAAGCAATGTACATTATGCATCAATATTTACAGATAATTGCTGCAATAATAGCTGCTGCTCTCTGCCCCGCTTAAAATCATTGGCAATGCAATTTGTTTGGAACTATTGAGAGCTATACGAATCACGTGACCGAGCGGCGGCGAGATCACGGTCGCAACCGTCTATGTTCGCAACTCTCATATTTAACGGCTCTGGGGTGCGTTTCCCGTACAACAACGTAACTTGCTGCTCCACTACCGTAGTACAATGCACTGTTGAAGAAATCAACTTGCTAGTCACGACTGTTTCCCGAAACCGTATTGTCTCAAATTGGTTGTTCAACCACGTTGGTTAATGATGTCACACATGTGGTGAAGTAAAAACTACTTTTAATGAATCTGTTTGCGATCGAATTAATGCTAGATGTTTTGCTATAAATTACGGACATGTCATCTGAGGACTATCTCATATTTTTCTCAGTTATTTGCTTTATTTCCAGATTCAATCATAGGCTCGTTCTTATGCACTAGAGCACGTTCACACATGCGCACTCTTCAAAAATGGTGCTTTAAATCTATTGACAAACTAAAAGACATAAAGGACATTTGTATGTCTTCTAAATAAAAGATACTGATTGTACTGAATGTCATCTTGCTTATTTGGCTCAAGATAATAATTTATTAAGCCCACATGTTATAATAACAAGAAACTCTGCTTCTAACCACAGGTCGAGAGCTGTCGTTCCAACCATACAACTCTGCGATGCTGTTTGCGAATGTTCGTTGGAACGATGGTTTCGGGAAACACCGACTCGCTGAACTATGATGATAACGACGGAACTTGCGACCATAGTTGGCTAACGATGCTTTTGGGAAACGCACCCCTGGTTCGCGCTTAGTAGATGCCGCCAAGGCAAGTTCAAAACAAAGCGCGCGCGTGCTGTACTGTGATTGGTGGCTCGTTTGACCAGTTACGGTTTTATCCACTCATAAACAAAAAGAAACGACTGATTTTGAAAATGTAGTAGAGTAAAAAGATATTTGACTTTGAAATGTAGTGGAGTTAAAGTAAAGTCTCCCCAAATTTAACTACTTCAGTAAAGTACAGATACGCAAAAAAGCTACTTAAGTACAGTAACGAATTACATTTACTTCGTTACTGTCCACCACTGGATGTTTATATATACAGTATATATACACTCACCTAAAGGATTATTAGGAACAACTGTTCAATTTCTCATTAATGCAATTATCTAAACAACCAATCACATAGCATTTGCTTCAATGCATTTAGGGGTGTGGTCCTGGTCAAGACAATCTCCTGAACTCCAAACTGAATGTCAGAATGGGAAAGAAAGGTGATTTAAGCAATTTTGAGCGTGGCATGGTTGTTGGTGCCAGACGGGCCGGTCTGAGTATTTCACAATCTGTTCAGTTACTGGGATTTTCACGCACAACCATTTCTAGGGTTTACAAAGAATGGTGTGAAAAGGGAAAAACATCCAGTATGCAGCAGTCCTGTGGGCGAAAATGCCTTGTTGATGCTAGAGGTCAGAGGAGAATGGGCCGACTGATTCAAGCTGATAGAAGAGCAACTTTGACTGAAATAACCACTCGTTACAACCGAGGTATGCAGCAAAGCATTTGTGAAGCCACAACACGCACAACCTTGAGGCGGATGGGCTACAACAGCAGAAGACCCCACCAGGTACCACTCATCTCCACTACAAATAGGAAAAAGAGGCTACAATTTGCAAGAGCTCACCAAAATTGGACAGTTGAAGACTGGAAAAATGTTGCCTGGTCTGATGAGTCTCGATTTCTGTTGAGACATTCAGATGGTAGAGTCAGAATTTGGCGTAAACAGAATGAGAACATGGATCCATCATGCCTTGTTACCACTGTGCAGGCTGGTGGTGGTGGTGTAATGGTAATGGGGGATGTTTTCTTGGCACACTTTAGGCCCCTTAGTGCCAATTGGTTATCGTTTAAATGCCACGGCCTACCTGAGCATTGTTTCTGACCATGTCCATCCCTTTATGGCCACCATGTACCCATCCTCTGATGGCTACTTCCAGCAGGATAATGCACCATGTCACAAAGCTCGAATCATTTCAAATTGGTTTCTTGAACATGACAATGAGTTCACTGTACTAAAATGGCCCCCACAGTCACCAGATCTCAACCCAATAGAGCATCTTTGGGATGTGGTGGAACGGGAGCTTCGTGTCCTGGATGTGCAGCCCACAAATCTCCATCAACTGCAAGATGCTATCCTATCAATATGGGCCAACATTTCTAAAGAATGCTTTCAGCACCTTGTTGGAATTAAGGCAGTTCTGAAGGCGAAATGGGTATTAGTCAAACACAGTATTAGTATGGTGTTCCTAATAATCCTTTAGGTGAGTGTATATATATAAATAAACATCAATGCTGAGTTCAAATTAAATTAAAATCATAGCCCCAAAATACAGTATCATGCCACGATGACAAAATTGCACCTCAAAATATAATTTCAATATAAAACATTTTTTTTACATTTCTTTTTTATTCTCAGATGTAGTGTACAATGGCTTTGAAATGTTCAAAGTGCATTCCTATTTTTTTATATAAAAAATTATTTTAATGTATAAATATTATGATATGCATTATTTATATTAACTTTACTTAAAATTAATATTATTTAATTAATATAATTATAATCATATAATTATGTCCCTTTGTCTCTGATAAACTATGAAAACAAGGAAAGATCCATTTGCAGTTGCACAATGTGGAGATTAAGTACTACTTTGAATATTTGACTAATGTTCTACTTAGTCCTTCTCCATAAACCAACTATAGCCGTGCTTCACATCGTTATAGTGACACTTGTTTGAGTAGAATTTTTACAGAGTAAAGTAGCACACATGATGTCTAAAGACAGCTCATTGCATATGGCAGTGTTATAAGACATGATGGCTGCTTGCAGATAGTATGCTTATGAGACCTGAGCATACACAATGTGACTCATGTATGTTGATGTAATGGTGTGGTAATAAATAAGCACTGATGGCATTGTGTTAGATTACATGAAAACATATCAGAATATCTGTCAATAAAATGTAGATAGAATTGTAACATGTATCTGTATGCAAACGGGTATGGGCATGATTGTTTGGTATGAGTAACTTGTTTTCTTGATGATTATATTTGTTCAGACTGACAGGGTGAGCATGTGTTTGTGCACATGCAACAACCTGACTGTTCAAATATTCGGTGTGGTCCCAGAAATGTAGACAGCATCACTGTGTCATCCTCTGGTCGAGTCTGAAGTATTGTGGGTGATGTGGGTGACGAAAAGCTCAGCTGAAGGCCCCTACCTCTCTGTCATGTCAAAAAATGTTGCGTGAGAGATACAGAGTGAGGACGAGAGAGACGATGAGAGGGGAGGCAATGAAGCCTGACAGTCTCATATCTCATCATGACTTCCCAGGATGTGCACTATGTACATTACTGCCATGTCCTTTTTTGAGTTCTGTTGGAGGTGTCCTCCTCCACGTTGTTCCCTCGTGTTCTCAACCCATGCATGTCATTACAAAAAAAAGAAAAACAAAAAGTTACATCAATCTGATTCCAAACTGCATTCCAAGACTATTAGTAGTTTAATTTAGTTACATTTCAGAATTTCAAGCTATCAATATAGAGTTTTATATGGTATTCTGATTTATACTCAGAAATGGCATAACACCACCTTCACTTCAAAAAGGGGAAAAAAATGGCAGCTTGTTTGTTAATCCTTTCCATTTCTTGTATCCTGTGATCCAGTTTTAGTTTGATACATTTCACACATTTCATCTCTACGTATCAAATGTACTTGCTCAAAAAACCTTTTGAATTTATTACATTAAAAGTGCACTCATTATTGTTTTCATCATTAAAAGAGTTTTAATCCTAAAAAATTTATAGAACTTTATCAGACTTTTTCAGTCATGGATACATTTTTTATTTGTTATTTTTTTGGTCCTGCAGAGGGCAGTGAGCCCCTTCAAGCCATTACTATATTCCTAATATAGTGTACATAGCAAGGTCTCAAATGGTCAGGGTTGGATGGGTTACTTTTGAAATGTATTCCACTACAGATTACAGAATACATGCTGTAAAATGTGATTTGTAAACTATTCCATTAGATTACTCAAGGTCAGTATCATATTCGAAATACTTTAAATTACTTCTTCAGCACTGGTAGATTTTTTCACTTGTTTTGACTATATAAACTCTGCTAGTACAGCAAGACATGTTAAAAATACATTCTAAATATCTTATGCAGTGTTGTTTCTAAAACAATATAAATCAAACTGATCTTTCTTCAAGGATTTTTAGATATTTTTACAGCAGTCTTACTAGAAAAAAAAAAATTATGTACTAATGTGAATTTTATTGCCTGGTAACATGTGCATGTAAAATGGCTAGAAATAGCATTTTAACTTAGTGTAAAGTGGATAATTTACACAAAGTTTATTTCTGTTTCTTCTGCTACAAACTTCAAACATAATTTTCTGTCTGCTCGTATGAATGTAACACATCATAAGAAAATGTTTCACTGCTGATCAAATGCACTTTGGATAGCATAATTTATATGTATAAATGTTTTCCATCTGAAATAATATATTCATCAAATTTACAATTGACAATAAGTAATCTCTTCAGTAATCAAAATACTTTTTGAATGTACCTGTATTCTAAATACCAATTATTTAAATTGTAATTGTAGTGAAATACAGTGACTTATTATATTTTGTATTTTAAATACGTAATCCCGTTACATGTATTTGGTTACTCCCCAACCCTTCAAATTGTTTATGGCTTTTATAACTTTACTAATTTTAAATATACTACCACATATGGTAAAAATATTAAGGATCTTAAGTGCCATCCTGTTATAACAGAACGTTACTATGCAACATAAATGACGATCAACAAAATGTGCTATGCAGTTATATGGTGAACAGGCACTTCACATCATGTCTTTTAATGGTTACTATTCATGGATTTTAGAAAATGCTGGAATGCTGACCAATCAGCATTCTGGACTGGAACTAGCCATTCTATTAACATTTTTATTTGGGATGTCGATTTAACGCGTTAATTTAGTGCAATTAATTTTATAAAAAATAAAGCATTTAAAAAATTTTACGCAATTAATCGCAATGCCCCCGGAGCGTAATAAGGTAGATTCCTGAGAAATGCAAGCTTGTAATACCACCTGTTCACTCCAGAGGGCAGTAAGTGAAACGTCAGCTGTATGGTAACGCGCAGTTTATACAGTGAAGAAAACAACCATCCAGCAGCAGAACAACACAAACATGCGTTACGTTCTTGCATTCAAAACAGTTGATGGAGCGCAAATTCGATCTCAAGATGTGTTCTAAGTATTAAACTATATTTAACTTGACACGGTGATCTAAAAATGTATGTTTATGATGCAATGCACCCGAGACGTTACACAAGCATATCTGACGCAGGTGTGCATTGACGGCTCCTTAAACAAGCCCTCATAATAAATCTCAATTTATTATTTATTATGAGTCACAAATTCACTGTGAAATGGATTGCTGTGAACTGTATGCCAATGATTGGCATATGTTCAGTAATATGGTAGTAAACAATACATTGTATTCTAAAGCCACTTTTTGTATTGTCTTATCAATGATTAACTCTTCTGCCACAAGAATGTAATGCATTTTAATTATCTGAATATTTTTATTTTGTGTATATATATATATATATATATATATATATATATATATATATATATATATATATATATCCTACCCAATTACATGTCAAAGGACCCATCAACTTACACCATGTTAGCCGATTGGCTTGACATATCTCATGTGAGTGAGCTGATTGGCTAAGAGATAACAAGTTCAAAGAACCTATCAGCTGGCGGCATTCAGAGCTTCATGCCTGAACTTAATCATTATAAATCATTGCACAGCCATTCTTTTTATTCATTGTAAAGTGGTCAGGTATCCCTTTGAGACACAGTGTTCTGAAACTGTAGAAGAGGTCAAACTTGAGAGATGGTCCCAGTCTTCTTTCCATCACCCTAAAGATATCCAGTCATGAGAAAGCAGAGAATGCTTCATGAAGTTAATTTTCAGCTATGATTGATTATCTCAGACCATGCGGGTAAATTAGACATTTGATTGACAAATAATCAATCACTGTCTGACATCTGCATTTATCATCCATCCAAGGGAGATTTTTTTTTAACCCCGTCAATATCACCGTTTTAAAGGAAAGAGAGTGAATTTTATCCTCCATTACTTATCAAACTAAGATCTTGACCTACTCTACCCCTCTTTCTCTCCCTCATCCTTCTCTCTTTCCTTTACTCAATTGGTTAGAGAGCCTTTAAAAAATGTGTATTGGCATTGTTGTGTTATAAAGTCTGTGCATATGTGTGTGAATAGACAAACTGAAGCAGTTAAGTATAGTTGATGTTTGAAAACAAGTAAAAAACAATTGTGGTTGGCAAGAGTGTGAGAAAGCCAGGGAGACTAGAGATGATGAGTCGCATGGCAATATCAAACCAATAATATAACATATGTACAGACACAGTGTTATGCATGAGATAATATGGGATGCTTTTGCAGAATAAAAGAGGGATGTGATGCAGAGCACACATAGAGAGAGTCTCTTTTTACTGCTTTTTTGGAACCAAACTGCACTATTTGTCTGTATAAGATTCTATATCTATTAAATCTCTCAGTCCCTGCTTCAGCCACCTCAGCTGCTCTCACACACACACAACACACACACACACACACACACACACACACGCGCACGTTCCATAATCCTGCCAGACCTCATACCCTGCATCTCACCCAATCTCCCTCATCTCTCCCTCTTATCCCTATGACTCACTTGCTCTCCTCTTGCATCTCTGTCTTTACTTGAAGAACAAACGTGTAGTAGCAGGCTGTGCTTTTTATGCTGAACAATGTTGGAGATTGTGTTACTATTTTGACAAAACTGCACAAAAATATTTTGTGGAATTTAGAAGACGCATTAGCTGTCCTTTAGGCAGATTCCATCTGAAATTGTACAACAATAAGAAAAAGACTAAAATTAGAAAGTTAAAAAATAACCGTTTTGAATTTAAATAATGTTCCATTCCAGAGCAATGCAAACAGTATTTCATTGTAAATGTGCTACCTAAAGGGTTCGTTAACCCAAAAATATTTAAAAAAAAATTAATCTGTTATCATTCATTTACCCTCATGTTGTTACTAACTTGTATGACTTGACTTAGTTCCAAGGAACAAAATTGCTTTGTTGGGGAGTAGCTAACTAAAAGTAGTGACACTACTAACTTTACTACATTTTGGAGTAGTGTGACTTTTTTGAGTAGCTCAGCTATTTTCACGTTAGTGTAGCTTTTCCAGTATTGAGCTACAATTTCCATCAAGTAGCTATGTAGTGTCACAAAATGCTACATTTGTCAAATTATATAGCAAACGCAGCAATGGAGCCGAGGCAGTAATCAAACATGCTCACCTACTGTAAAATATAATCTTTCTCTGATATGAAGTACTGCGAATTCAAATCATTTAAGTAAACGTCTAGGTTACGTATGTAACCTCCGTTCCCCGATAGAGGGAACGAGACGTTGTGTCAGAGAAGCGACACTAGGGGTCTCTCTTGAGCGCTGATATTCACCTCTGGACTATGAAAAAAGGCCAATGAGAGTTGGCAACCAGTATTTGCATGTCCCGCCCCCGGACATACGGGTATTTAAGCGGCGCAAATACGGGAGTTCATTCAGGATTTTTCTGAGGAGCCGGAAATGGTCCGGCCACAACAGTGGCTTGGCTCAGCGACGTGGCAGGGGAGACACAACGTCTCGTTCCCTCCATCGGGGAACGGAGGTTACATACGTAACCTAGACGTTCCCCTTCTGTCGCTCTCTCCACATTGTGTCAGAGAAGCGACACTAGGGGTCCACTTATAAAAGCGCCACGCGCTGAGCCGTGTACGTGAACTGCTGATACAGGAGCGAGCAGGTATTCTTACATGCAGGACGACCAACTGTATCAGGCTGCACGTACCCTTCCCCAATGCCCCATTTAAGCCATCAGGATTCCTTATCGTTACCCGGAAGGGGAACAAGGTGCTGGCTGCCAACCTGGGAACGGGCCAAGCCTGGCCGGGCCTCTTTTCTCTCTATGTTTCTCGCATAGAGCAACTTAGGCCGGGGCCCTTACACGCATTGAGGGAAGGGGGTCTTAGCCCTTATTCAGGGTGGAGAAGACCCTGCGGAGGCCACGCCTACCCAAGAGGGGAGGCAAGTTTAAGTGGCAAAACCATCAGAGGCCTGACTTAGGGCCTATGTGGAAAAGTCGGTGCGGTGGTGGATCCAGCCTATAGAGGGGGGAACATACAGGGAAGCACGGGAGTCCGCTCGCCAGAGGGGACAAAACCGTGGCGTTACACACAGGGGGAGTCCGAAGGAGGCCTTACCTGTGGAGCACCTACACCAGTGCAGGGTAGCTTGCGGTACCCGCAGTGGCTTGGGTCAGCGAGTTCCTCCGCTGAACTGCGACCCACGAGGGCTAGGGAGGAATCAACCAGTGTCCCAAACCTGAGATCTCCTGGGAATGAAGGCGCACTGTTTCCCCTGGTTAGGGGGAAGGGCACTAGGTGCAAGCGATTCACCCGGTCAGATCGTGAGCGTGCCACCGAGTTCTACGGGCTCGGTACCTGAGAGAACACGGGACGATACTGACCCAACTCGGAGATTGTAGAATCTCGCGAAAGTGTTAGGTGTTGCCCAGCCCGCTGCTCTACAAATGTCTGCTAGGGCAGTGCCCCTAGCCAGTGCCCATGAGGATGCAACACTCCTGGTGGAGTGGGCTCGGACCCGCAAAGGGGGGGGCACGGCCTGGGTGTGATAAGCCAGGGAAATGGCGTCGACAACCCAGTGGGCGAGTCTCTGCTTGGAGACAGCATTCCGTTTCTGCTGTCCCCCAAAGCAGACGAAGAGCTGCTCAGAGCGTCTAGTGCTCTGTGTGCGGTCCAGGTAGATATGTAAGGCACGTACTGGACACAGCAGTGAAAGGGCTGGATCTCCCTCCTCCCGGGGCAGCACTTGCAGGTTCACTACCTGATCCCTGAAGGGTGTGGTAGGAACCTTGGGCACATAGCCCGGTCGCTGTCTTAGGATCACGAAAGTGTCTGCCGGACCGAACTCTTGGCAAGCGTCGCTAACAGAGAACGCATGCAGGTCTCCGACCCTCTTGATGGAAGTGAGCGTGATCAGCAGGGCGGTCTTGAGAGAGAGGGCCCTGAGTCCAACTGAGTCAAGCGGCTCGAAGGGGGGTCTCTGGAGTCCCGTAAGGACGACCGAGAGATCCCAGGAGGGGAACAGGTTAGGCCGGGAGGAAGCTATCCTCCGGGCACCTTTTAGGAACCTGACGATTAAGTCGTGCTTACCAAGAGACTTTCCATCTACCGTGTCATGGTGGGCCGCGATAGCGGCGACATACACCTTGAGGGTGGAGGGGGACAGCCTCCTCTCCAGCCTCTCCTGAAGAAACACGAGCACTGACCTAACTGCGCACTTCTGCGGGTCTCCGCGAACAGACGCCACTTTAGGGTGTAAAGATGCCTGGTAGAGGGGGCTCTGGCTTGGCTGATTGTATCTACGATGGTAGATGGTAGACCGGCTAGATCTTCCGCATCCCGTCCAGGGGCCAGACGTGGAGGTTCCAGAGGTCTGGGTGCGGGTGCCAGAGTGTGCCCCGTCCCTGAGAAAGAAGGTCCTTCCTCAGGGGAATTCGCCAGGGAGTGTGAGGTCCGAAAACCAAGTCTGGGTAGGCCTAGTAGGGGCTACCAGAGTGACTTGCTCCCTGTCCTCCCTGACCTTGCATAGCACCTGTGCAAGAAGGCTCACTGGGGGAAATGCGTACTTGCGCAGCCCCGTGGGCTTGCTGTGTGCCAGCGCATCTGCCCCGAGGGGAGCCTCTGTCCGGGCATACCAGAGCGGGCAGTGGGAGGTTTCTTGGGAGGCAAACAGGTCTACCTGAGCCTTGCCGAACTGGTCCCAAATCAGCTGGACCGACTGGGGGTGGAGCCTCCACTCCCTGCCATGCAAGATTTGTCTTGACAGCGCGTCCGCTATCACATTGAGGTTGCCGGGGATGTGAGTGGCGCGCAGTGACTCCAGTCGCTGCTGACTCCAAAGGAGGAGACCATATGCCCCAGGAGCTGTTGGAAACGTTTTAGCGGGACCACGGCGCCTGGCTTGAAGGAAGTGAGGCATTTCAGCACTGACTGAGCACGCTCGTTGGAGAGACGTGCTGTCATTGAGACTGAGTCTAACTCCAGACCGAGAAAAGAGATGCTCTGGACCGGGGAGAGCTTGCTCTTTTCCCGGTTGACCTGAAGCCCCAAACCGCTGAGGTGCCTGAGCATCTGGTCTCTGTGTGCGCATAGTAACTCTCGAGAGTGAGCCAGTATGAGCCAGTCGGCGAGGTAATTGAGTATGCGTATGCCGGCTACTCAGAGCGGGGCAAGAGCTGCCTCTGCGACTTTCGTGAAGACGTGAGGGGACAGAGACAGGCCGAAGGGGAGGACTGTACTGATACGACTGGCCGTCGAACGCGAACCGTAGGAAGGGTCGATGTCGAGGGCAAATTGAGACGTGGAAGTACGCGTCCTTCAGGTCTACCGCTGCGAACCAATCTAGATGCCGGATGCCAGATAGAATTTGTTTCTGGGTGAGCATTTTGAACGGGAGTTTGGACAAGGTCCGATTGAAAACTCGCAGGTCCAAGATCGGTCGTAAGCCGCCGCCTTTCTTGGGTACAACAAAGGCTGTAGACACCCTTCTTTGTTTCGGTTGGAGGGACAGGCTCTGTCGCGTCCTTTAATAGAAGGGAGGCGATTTCTTCATGCAGGGAATGGGCATGTTGGCCGTGTACTGCAGAAAAATGTACGCCCACGAAGGGGCGGAGACCTGGCAAACTGAATTGCGTAACCGAGTCGAATGGTCCGGTGCAGCCAGCGTGACGGGTTGGGCAGCGGTGCGGAACAGGTAACGCGGCATCGGGAGGCAACGTGGCGTCCCGAGGCTCCGGTGCTGAGAATAAACTCAAAGCATTTACCTTGCTCCGCACACCCGGCAGGGGGCGGGTTCGTGACTGAGGAGGAGGTCTGATGCTGGCGTCCTCTGGACTCGTCTGAACCGGCCGGCCGGGGAACAGTCGTGAGGCTGAAGGCGGGGACACCGTGTCCATGGAGCCGGGACTGTTGAGGCCTGAAAGCAGAGTGCCGTGAGAACGGCATTTGTGGGCCAGGTGACCCCAGAGACAACAAGGAAATAGCTCTATAGAGTGTAACGAATTTAACAAAAAATTCTCCTCCCGGCCCTCCACCGGGGAACGGAGTGGTCTTACCAACTCCGGAGCTAACGTCTCGGTCTCTGGGTCTGTCATCTCAGGAGCGCCTGGGAGCCTTTTGGGTCCTCAAGGGGGTCCGTGAGACGATGGGCATCCAACTTCTGCGGGGGGCTCAATGCTGGGGCTGAGGGCTGTGCCCACTCACTTGTTAGTTGAGGCGGAGCACCACTTTCTTTCTTTCTTGAAAGCCGCAGGAGGACGCCCTCGGCGAGCAGACAGGGCATGGCCCCTTCACCACTGAGGACTGCTGGGCGAAGTCGTCAAGTGGTGTCGCCGAATGGACGGAGCTGGGAGACGGGGGCGTTTGAGAAAGCGTGCTTTGTCTGCCTCCCGTACTGCCTGTCCATCGTTGCGTTTCTGGACCACGGAGTGGCCATCGCCTGTTCGAGTGCAGTTCCTGCAGCACGTCAAGAACAGGACTACCCATGTGCAGATTTTGAAGTGCCCTGGCCCGGTGGACTTGCAGGAGGGAGCCATGGCGTGCAGGGGGGAGCGGTCTGGGACCGTTCTACCACCGAGGGTAGCGAGAGCAGAGGAGCGAGGAAGCTGGGCTTGCTCAGCTCGTCATGCACCTCCGGGAAGGAATCCAGGGGGGGGCGCGGCTGTGAGCGGCGCATATGCCCGCGGAACCAATTAAGCCCGGGGAAGCATAGCGGACCTTCTTGCATCAGGCTCAGACTGGGCGGAGACCCGAAGGTGGTGGCCCAGGCGAGTTATCCGCATCCGACGCAGCTGTTACGCTCTCCGATGCAGCGGTGATGTCATCATCCAATGCTGGGGAGCTCGAGGGACCGGACGGTAGGCCGTTAAGCGGACCGCACTAATCCCGAGCTCGAGGGAAGCAGGCAAACGTGCCGGGGAGGCGGGAGGTTTTCGGGGGGATTTACCAGGCGAAAGCGTCCCGTTATTCTCCCCAGATCGTTCTCCATCGCCCGCGGTGCCTGCCTCAATCCCGTAGGAAGGAGGCGAGGCGCGGGGGGCGTTTGAGATGGCTCTCGCTCACTACAAGAGAAAGCAGAGATCGCAATGCTGCCGTGGCTATGTTCTCACACTGAAAACATAACCCATTGGAGAGAATGCTCATCCCGAGCTCGGACAGAAACAAGCAAGCGTGCCGGGGAGGCGGGGGGTTTCGAGGGGTTCACCCGGCGAAACGGAGCCCGTCATTGTCCCCAGATCGTTTTCATCGCCCGCGGCGCCTGCCTCAATCCCGTGGGAAGGAGGCGAGGCGCGGGGGCGGCTGAAGCGGCTTTCTCTCACTACAAGAGAAAGCCTACGACCGCAATGCTGTCATGGCTATATTCTCGCACTGAAAACATAGACCATTCATAAAAACGCTGCCTGCGTGTGATCGCAACCCAGGAATGCAAGGCAGTTTTTATGACCGTCAGAGGTGGGGAGACATCAACCACATCCAGAAACTACACAGGGGCGGAAATATCCTGAGAATAATATGTCCTGAGAAGGACGTTCAATGCCGCTGTGTTTTGCTCTTTAGAGCGAAATTACTCTTTTAGAATAACTCTTTCGAGTTGTCTGCGCTGTTGAAGCGCCCAGGGGCAAGAATGCACAGCCGTGCACGAAGGAGAAAGCCGCTGTTATGCGCCGTCAGATCCAACAGCATGCAGAGCGTCAGAGGATTAACCAGGAACTTGGTGTGTAACTCGCAGCAGAGTTCATGCACGACCATCGGCTCTGAAGAAATTTTCTGAATGAACTCCCGTATTTGCGCCGCTTAAATACCCGTATGTCCGGGGGCGGAACGTGCAAATACTGGTTGCCAACTCTCATTGGCCTTTTTTCATAGTCCAAAGGTGAATATCGGCACTCAAGAGAGACCCCTAGTGTCGCTTCTCTGACACAACGTGGAGAGAGCGACAGAAGGGGAACTGGTTCTTTTAAACAGCTCAATTGAATGTCTCTGTAAAAATAAACGATTCCCTTATATTTAGAGTTGGGAACTATTGATTTAATTTTAGTGAGTCAGTTCGTTCACATATTTTATGTAAATTAAGTAGTTCAAATAAATGATTCACTGAAGCACATAAAGGGTGTCTTAAAGGGACTTTGCCAGAAGTCACTGTTTTCTTTTTTGAAGCAAAGTATTTTGTAAATTGTTATTATTGATATTATATATTATTTATTATTAGATTTTGATTAAGTTAATAAAATGGTGTTTTCCAGTTGCATTAGTATATATACAATAATTTAATTTAATGTTTGTTTAATGCCACCAGGGCTGGACTGGTAATCTGGCATACCGGTATTTTCCCGGTGGGCCTACACACTTTTGGGCCGATCAGGGGCGGAGTGTTCATCCGGAGAACCGAGCTGGCCGGTGGTTCTGCCGCGAAACATGCCGAATTGGCAGTGATAAGCAACAATGAGCGGGCGCGTTATACAGAACGGACCACAAAACGGCACCGCGATATGCAGAAAATGACCCCCCCCCACTTCCGACAGTTGGGCCAGTTGCCACGTAAAATCCCAGGCTGATTTCTCTTCCCAGTCCAGCCCTGAATGTCACCCTAATAAATATTAAACTATCAGGTAATATTATATAATATCTAAACATATTTTGTCAGCTTCAATGTAGTAAGCTACTTTTTGTCAGCAACTTGTAAGGCTGTAAAATTACAATTCAAAATTTGTATATTTGTTGAACTTAAAATATGCACATTTGAATGATAAAAGGTGTATTTTAATTTTGGATGTGGGCCAAGCACTGATGATGACTTACACTCTTAGGTTAAAACAGGCACAGTGCAGCGAATAAAACTGAATGCGGGTGTCTCAAGACATGTTTTGAAGGTTGAATATCCTTTTAAATTGACACAGCGTCTTAAAAAATGTACAGTTTCTGCACAAGATGTAAAAAAACAGTGAGGTCAAAACTGCCCGTATAGTGCATGCTTGTATAGATAAAGACAGACATCTTCGGAGTGAACACCCACAGAGGTGGAGGTCATTGTTTTTTTCTTGATTATGCCTTGCTCTCTTATCAGTGTCTCACTTCACATCAGTAAGTGTGCCTCCTCTTTAACAAAACACCTACACATCTCCTTTGCCTATTTCTGCTCTCTCTTACTCAACAACAGAACCAAGACAACAAATCACTTGTTTGCTGCTGACATTAAACAGAAGAATTCTTTCATCTATAGCTGTCAACATTACAGATGTAATCATGGCATAGTCTTTTCTTTTCTTAATTAAATATTTAGAAATTATATGAGAGTGCCTTTCATAACCCAAAACCGTTCTCCTGTCATACTTTGTTCAACAAAATGTATCAGGTTATAGAGACACAGCAAGAGGGAGAGGCTACACTTTCCTGTAGTATTATTTTTTTATTTTTGTTTGTTAAAATGGAAAGGTGTGTATGCTATTGCCTTTATGCTGAATTTATTACCCACGCATCAGCATAACAGCATGTGATGAATGTCTAAGTCACTTTAACATAAAAATTATTACCCTGCTCTCCTTCACTCTGATGTGATTATTTGCAATGACAAACTTGAATTTATTTCTCAACAATTGTGCTTTTGAACATCAGTAAAATTGCTGAAAATAATCTATCAATATATAAAGTGGGGCATCTGTAAATATGTACAGGACTTATGCTATTTTATGCTAAAGTAGCAGCTCGATTTGATGCATCCAATTTATTAGAAAATGCTATGATGAGTAGCACCAGAAGCAACCTGGTCTTATTGAAACACATTACTTTAATTAGTTTAATAGTTTTAATAAGTGGCTTGTTGTATGTATCATGGTCGTTTCCTGGTGAAATGAACAATACAGGTGCTCAAACCACAACTTACTTTCACACAATTCATGGGTAAAACTGCACTTTTATCAGTTTATAAACACTTACTTTTAGCCCTGTTCCTCACACAATGCTATCCAATGTCATTAAAACACTTTTACAATAGTGCATGACTTGTAAGCAAAACATTTTAACATTTGCATTATATGGCCAACTACATTTATAAGCTTGTTCAAGTGCAATCAAATTGCGAGGTAGTTCAACTGAAGTAGTTCAGAAGAGATGGTTGTTGACTTTAGCAGAGCACAGAGTGACCACTCTCCTCTGAACATCGACTGCTCCTCTGTGGAGATCGTCAAGAGCACCAAATTCCTTGGTGTTCACCTGGCGGAGAACCTCACCTGGTCCCTCAACACCAGCTCTATTACCAAGAAAGCCCAGCAGCATCTCTACTTTCTTCGAAGGCTGAGGAAAGCACATCTCCACCCCCCATCCTCACTACATTCTATAGAGGGACTATTGAGAGCATCCTGAGCAGCTGCATCACTGCCTGGTTTGGGACTTGCACCGTTTCGGACCACAAAGCCCTGCAGAGGATAGTGAGGACAGCTGAAAAGATCATCGGGGTCTCTCTTCCCTCCATCAAAGACATTTACAAAAACACTGCATCCGCAAAGCAACCAGCATTGTGGACGACCCCACACACCCCTCACACAAACTCTTTACCCTCCTGCCGTCTGGCAAGAGGTACCGAAGCATTCAGGCCTTCATGGCCAAACTGTGTAACAGCTTCTTCCCCCAAGCCATCAGACTCCTCAATACTCAGAGACTGGTTTGACACACACACACACACACACACACACACATGTCCTGAGTTGCACTTTAATTTTGTTAGAATATTATGTTTGCATTTGGCATTTTTAGAAACTGTCATCTTTTGCACTACTGAGTACTGGTCGGCGGTGCACTGTGTCTGTTGTCCTGTTCATTGTTAGTAATTTATTGTACTGTCCCATACTTTTTGCACACGTTTGCACGTGCACTTTATATAGGTATGTTATTTAGTCTGTGTAGTCTCATGTGGTTCTGTGTTTGTCCTATGTTGTTTTATGTAGCCCATGGTCTTGCAGGAACGTTGTCTTGTTTCGCTGTGTACTGTACTAACTGTATATGGTTGAAACAACAATAAAAATCACTTGACTTGACTTT
Organism: Xyrauchen texanus; assembly: GCF_025860055.1. Taxonomy (NCBI): domain Eukaryota; kingdom Metazoa; phylum Chordata; class Actinopteri; order Cypriniformes; family Catostomidae; genus Xyrauchen; species Xyrauchen texanus. Next base: position 50,743,044 of record NC_068277.1, read on the forward strand.
ACTGATAGAGCGTTGCACTTCCACTACAAAGAACCAGGGTATGAGTCCCTTAGAGCAGCCTTTTTCAAACTTTTTTCAGTCAGGGCACCTTTCAAAAGTGCATAAAATCTCAAGGCACCCCAGTGTAAAATATAATTTAAAAACACTGCATAACCCAAATGTAAATGCAAATGTCCTGTTTATTTAGACAGAACAGTAATGAACAGAGCATAATACGAACTGTAAATAACAATAACAATAATAATAACAACTTTATAGCACCTTTAAAAACACAGGTTTGCAAAGTAATTCACAAAATAATTAATCAGAGACACAAATGCCATAAAACCATAAGAGGTGGACCGCCCAATACAAGAACCCAACAACAAATACAGACCAGAACTAAAATGAAGTGCAGGATGCAGTTAAAATAAAATAAAAAGGGGCAGACATGAAAAAAAATATATATACAATACGATAAGAAAAAGATGCATGTTAAAAAATGCACCAGAGATAAGCAGGAATGTTTTTCCATATAGTGCTTGTTTTCATCCGTGCCATGCGCATGCACACACACCCACATACACCTACACACACAAACAATAATCCACAACGAGAGAGGGAGAAAGATCTACATGCGCGCATGCAGCGCGCATACGCGCTCACACAAGCCGGGGGTGGGGGTGACCACAATCAATGAGAGACGTGAGCCTGGTGCGACGCACACAGCCGCCCTATCCTGGCAGGGATGGATGAGAGGCAGACACGGAGCTCCTGGTCCACAGTCCTCAGTCGCTCCCTGTACTTGTTCTTGATGTACGTCAGGCTTGAAAAGCTCAGTTCGCACAGATAAGTTGTGGAGAAGGGTAGCAAAATAGCAACAGCGCTACTTGAAGCCACTGGATACTCTTTTTTCACTGAAATCCAAAACCTGTCCAATCCATGTCACCAAATCTCATTTTCAATGTGCGGTCTTCCCTGATCTCTATCAGTTGCTCCTGTGTTGGCAGTGGCCAGTCCTTTGCGCTCTCCAGCACGCTTGAACTCCAAGGATCACGGACCCAGTCAAACTGTGCATAAGACTCCGATGGAAAATAATGATTAAATCGCTCATGGAGTGATTTCAGATGCTGGGTTATGAGATCAGAAAGTGTACTGCTGTTTACATGCACATTGCACAGGGGAACATATCCAGCCTGCCCTGTCCCACAAAGGAACGCCAGAGTGTGAGCTTAGATCTGAAGCCACGCAGTTTGTCAGATGAGGAGAGGAGGTTTTGTTCTTTGCCTTGCATTTTAATGTTCAGCTCATTGAGGTGCTTAAAGATGTCAGCCAAATACGCGAGTTTTAGGCACCATTGCTCATCTGCGAGCAGCTCTGCATATGCAGATTTTTCTTCTGTCAAGAAGACTCTGAGTTCTTCTCTTAACTCGCACAATCGGCCCAAAACCTTCCCCCGTGACAGCCAGCGGACTGCCGTGTGTAGCAACAAGCTCTGATGCTCTGCCCCCATTTCTTCGCACAGAATCGAAAACAGACGGCTCTTTAACGGGCGCGCCTTTATGAAATTAACAATGTCCACTGCTCTGTCAAGCACGTCCGAAAGTTCTTTTGGGAGCGTCTTTGCAGCAAGTGCCTCTCTGTGAAGGAAGCAGTGGGTTGTTCGGATGTCAGGGTTTTGCTGCTTTGCCCTGCTAATGAAACCTTTGGCACAGCCCGTCATTGCAGATGCACCATCAGTACAGATACTAATACAGTTCTTCCAACTCAATTCTCCCTTTTCAAGATACTCAGTTGTCACACAATAAATTTCTTCTCCTGTTGTTTTGTTTGGAAGCGGTTTGCAAAATAAAAAATTCTCTCTAATACGGTCCTCATCCACAAACCGAACATTTGCCAAGAGCTGAGCGTGCCCACTCACGTCCGTTGACTCATCAAGTTGTAAAGATAAATGTCCACTTGTCTTGATTTTCCCCAAAACGACATCTTCAATGTCCACAGACATGTCATTGATTCGCCTCCCTATTGTACAATCCGACAGTGGGACCTTTGAAATTTCTTTTGCAGCTTGAGGCCCTAGCATTTTGTTCACTATTGCTGTACATGCTGGCATAATTACAGTTTCTGCAATAGTGTGAGGCGTCTTTGTTTTAGCTACTATTTCAGCTACAAGGTAGCTAGCTTCCAGTGCCCTCTCCGAGACTTTAGCGGATTTAATCATCATTTGTTCTTGACGGCTTTGTTGACTTTTCATTCTAACAAAATATTCAGGATCCTTGTCAGCAAGTGATGGATGATTGGTGGTCAGGTGTCTTTTAAGTTTGCTCAGAACCATCCCTTGGTTTGACAGTTTCATCCCACATATTAGACACAAAGGGAGAGGGCATGTTGCATCCCCAGTACTGATGAAGCCAAATTTTAGGTAACTGTCATTGTATGTTCTCTTTTTAGCCTTGTCTAACGTTACCTTTGCGACCTTTGGTGCCGACTCAGAGCTGGTGGAGGAAGTAGTAGGCTGAGGCTCCATTTCACAATAAAAACTGTCCGGTTCTTGTGGGGCTTTTCTTTTTAAAAAACGATCCATGATGCTGTTGCTTGTTTCTTGCTCTTTGTGAAATCAAATGTATTTTCACGGTTAAATGATAAAACAATGTAGCCAAGGCACGTGCAGGGGGGCTTTGGGTGCTCGAGCCCCTGTCCTATTTCAAAATTAATCAAAAGTGCCCTTCTCAAACATATATCAATGATAATATTGTGGTCAATAAATTTTTTTTTATTTGCTTATAATTAACATGACAATGTGTACAAAACTAAAGTGGCCTAATTTCACGTTTATTTTTACATTTCTGTCAGTCTGAGGTGTTGTTGCTATAACGCGTTGCTATGGGTTGCGTCACTTGCGTCAAGTTGTGTGTGTGTGTCTTGCTTCGTTCTTGTGAGATGGATTTTTATGGTTAATTTTATATATATATATATATATATATATATATATATATATATTTATCTAAAATGAATTTACAATTTTATTAATACGTTCATATGTTTAAAAAGAAGAAGAATGTATTTATGTAAATTCAAATATATTTATATATGAAATGTCTGATTTTTTATTTATTTTTGTTTTTTTTTAGCCTACGTAATTTTTTGGCGGCACCCCGGACACAGTCAGGGGGCACCCCAGTGTGCCGCGGCACCCACTTTGAGAAAGGCTGCCTTAGAGCATGTCATGTGGGTCAACACATGAGTCGAACGTGTCATAGAAGCACCATAACATTATGTGGTTACTTTATTTTTTAATGACAGTATCTGTTAGGTTTAATATTTAGGGTAGGATGGAAGGTTGTTGATTTAAAACTTGAGAGTATTAACCTAAAAAACCTCATCTGTTTTGTAGAAAATGTAACCAATTTCACCGGCACTCAGACAACATTTCATTTCAGAACATTTTCGTATAAGGAATCACATAATTTTTTGAGACCAAGCTTACCAGAAGATATGAGAGTGGTAATAAAAGACGTACAATCTAGTGTCATCTGGTATGACTATTGATGCCTTGTTCACTGCTGTGACCATTGTGTAGTTACACAGTTAAGCAGAGTTTGATTACTTTAGCCTTCCTCATTACTGTTTTGTCACATGTTCAGAGACTAATTGAGATGGATGAGGTTTGTAGCACAGGCCCAACACTGAGAAGAAACATCTGCCCAGAGAATTATTCTGAATTAAGCAGATAAGCCTATAAACATGCAACTTAGTTGCTATACCTGAGGTACTATCCAGCTGTTTCTGCCTCTGCCTCTAAGCAAAAGGCCTTCGGGGGTAGATGTCTTATGCTACGATGTATTATAAAACAGACTTTCAAACCATAAAAGGTTTCCTGTGACATACCCAACCCAACCCAACTGAAAGCAGGCAGAGCAGCCTTTCTGAACAAATTTACTTCTTCACCTAAAAATAAGAGTTTAAAAAATAATCTCTTAATCCTCCTAAGTTTTTTGGTGACCCTGGGCAAACAAATATAGTGCAATATGACATTCTCACTCTCCCTGCAGTTCTTGTCAGGCAATGACACTACAGTGCACCCAGAGCTCTAAAACAGGCTACTAAAAACAATGTCTAAATGATGTAGCAAATTATCTCAAAAGGGATATATATATATATATATATATATATATATATATATATATATATATATATATATATATAGATAGATAGATAGATAGATAGATAGATAGATAGATAGATACTTAACTACAACTGGTTATAATTAACTATAAATATATATAGATCAGCTTTCAGAATTAATTTAAGCAGAATACATTTTATATCGACTGAAAAGCATGTAGCAAGATCAATGTTTAAGTGACTTTGATGTGTGAGCCGCAAACACAGAGACAATCAAGTGTGGATATAATGGGTTCAATAAATGAAAATACGGGTAAATAGAACTAAACTTAAGCAAATAATATATATACAGAATACCTCAAATTAAAGAAAGAGAGAGAGAAGAGCAAAGAATGGCAAGATTTACAATCAGTTAACTACAACATTTGAGAACCATCAGAGAATCAAAATCTTAAAAGAAAGGGGTCAAAGATTAATGATTTACATTTACATTTACATTTATGCATTTGACAGACGCTTTTATCCAAAGCAACTTACGGTGCACTTATTACAGGGACAATACCCCCGGAGCAACCTGGATTAAGTGTCTTGCTCAAGGACACAATGGTGGTGGCTGTGGGGATCGAACCAGAAACCTTCTGATTACCAGTTATGTGCTTTAGTCCACTGCTTTGAGAACTGCAGCTGGGCCTAGTTAGCATTAGCCCCTCCCTGTCTTTCCCTGCCAGCAGCCAAATGTCTTTTGATTTGATTACGATGGACCCATTTAACCCTCTGGGGTCTGAGGGTATTTTGGGCCCTGGAGAAGTTTTGACATGCCTTGACATTTGTGCTTTTTTCAGTTGCTTAAAAACATATTAATGGCTAAAGTCTAATGGATAAAACTGTATTCAGCAAAAACTGGGCTACAATAATATGTGAGCAACATGTATGTACAGGTTTGTATTTTTGAGAAAAATAATGTTTATGCATGGTTTTTGATTTTAAGTCACTGAAATAAGGTCATATAACACATACTAAAGATTTGTCCACAAGACTTTTGAGAACTGGATATTGTAGCCTAGAGTTTTTGCTAAACTATGATGTGAAAACCATCCTGATCACTCATTCATACAAAACAATATAGTAATTTAACTTTTGTAAGACAATTTTAGTGTTGAAAGGTAATATGCGAGGAGGCGTGAATGATCATGAATATTCATTGTAATTCACACATGAGAGACAAAGACCCCTTCCTTGGGCCTATCATTGAGGGATAGAGAATGAATGTGAGGAGACTTAATGATCCAAATCAAGTTTTAAGTTAAAAGTAATCTGACTATACATTTTCTTTACATAAAGGCTTTACTTAATTTTAGACCTACACTACCGTTAAAATAAGTCTCTACTGCTCACCAAGACTGGATTTATTTGATCCAAAATACAGAAACAACATTGATATTCTGAAATTTAGACCTACACTACCATTAAAATATGTCTCTTCTGCTCACCAAGACTGGATTTATTTGATCCAAAATACAGAAACAACATTGATATTCTGAACTCTTTTTACAATTTAAAAGAAGAGTTTTCTATTTAAATATATTGTAAAATGCAATTTGTGATCAAAGCTGAATTTTCAGCATCATTACTGCAGTCTTCAGTGTCACATGATCCTTCAGAAATCATTATAATATGTTTATTTTCTAATATGGGCATATTTAAAGTGCATTTTACTAATTTAACCCTAACATATATTTGCAAGCACAAGCTTTGTTGATGATAATGAGGCATTAGAAACACTAGATAAAATATAATCTAAACATTCCTATATTTTTCTATCATATTTCTATTATACAGCATTCAATTTAAATACATGCTTTAGCTGTAACAGCATTTAAATGGACATATTTCAAATGTCAATACTCTGAATCCTGGCTGGCAAGTCTTGAAACAGTCCCACTAGTAAAATATGTACATGTTTATATAAAATAGTATGTCAGCTAATGAAAATGAATTGACTTACTCATCCGAAATTGTATCCTCGGCTGGATCAAGTCTCTCTTCAAAATACAAACGTTCATCGGAGTCCCGCTCTTCTGAAGAAAATGTTAACTCTTCCATAATATCCTGGAGCTTTCTCACCTGTGTATCATTGCAAACGCATAGTAAAATGAATGAATTGTTTACATCAATCCTCTGAACACTGTCGGGGGCATGTACCATTTGCATTGATCGTCTCAGCACATTAGCGTATGAATTGCGCACTCTGCTGGTGGGTGGGATCACAGTACAGATAATTAGACCTGTAAAAAATTTACATCGCTTTGTTTCAAACAGATTGCATTGCATGAGCATATTTGTTTTACATTTGAATTGTTTTATTTAAAAGTAGACATTTTTAACTTTCTTTAGACATATGTTTCATGTTTGTGTGATAAGTATTTGCAGAGTTTCAGTTCATTTTTGTGACGTATTTCTGAAATATGCTTGTGAACACAGAGAATGCTGAAAGCTCACCCTTTTTACTTTCTTTATTTTACAAAAGCACAAGATTTTGTTGTTATTGTAAGTGTACACAAATAAAAGTAGACCCTTTATAGTCTCTAATGATGTCTTACACTTATCTGTATACCCAAAAATGACGGAGTATTTTAAGTTATTTTTGCTGTAATGCTGAAAATATCCAGCAGGACCCGCTGGTGCGTCCTTCGACCCCAGAGGGTTAAACATTGGTTCTTTCTGTCCCTGGCTCAGTTTGATTTGGTATGCAACCGGGGACAACTTGTCCACAATCTCATGAGGTCCCGTCCAGTGGGGCAGAAATTTCTTTGACAGCCAATGGGAGCCTGTCTGAGGCAGCCGGGCGAAACTGTAATTCCAGACCCTTGTCACCCACGTCCAGTTCCTTGTGTGTGGCTTTCCAGTCGTAATATGCTTTCTGGCCTTCAGCACTCTTTTGAAGCTGTTGTTGGGCGAAAGCAAATGTTGTTCTTAGATGCCTGTGTAGTTTGTCGAGGTACTGGTGAGTGGTGTAGGCTGTGACAAGGCTGGAGTCTCCCGGTTGGTACAGCAGGTGCACCAGCAACGTCATCTGCTACCCAGTTATTAGTTCAAAGGGAGGCACGTTGGTTGATTCATGCGGAATGGCTCTAATGGCCATGAGCACAAGAGGAAATTTCACGTCCCAGTCTTTCTGGATGGCAGACACATACTTTCTCAGCATGCTGATCACATTTTGATTTGTTTGTTCCACTTGACCGGAAGAGATGGGATGGTGGCAGACATGCAGTTGAACTTGTACACTCAGGAGTTTCCAAATCTGCATGATCTCAGCTGTAAAGTGGGTGCCTCTGTTCGAGTTGACTCTTAGTGGCAGTCCAAACCTGGAGAAGATGTGGCTCATCAGGGGTAATGCCATAGTCTGGGCAGTGTCGTTGGGTTCTGGGAGGCACTCTACCCACTTGGTGAACTGGCATACAACCGTGAGGAAGTACTTGATGCCCCTTGTTGACCAACTTAGTCTATTTGGAGGTCCTACCATGGGAATGTGACTCCTCTGCGTTGCAGTGGGGCTCTGTGATTTGGGTTTGCTGGTTGAAATTGGCAGCAAACCAGGCACACTCTGACATACTCTGCCACGTCTGGCTGCATGCCGGGCAAGTATGCCACATGTTTCAGTATCTCGTAAGTGGCTCTGATACCGTGGTGTCCGGCACATGTTGCGTCTTGGGCATACATTAGCACGATCCCCTTTTGGCGCTGTGGCACTAAAAACCTTGGTGCTGTGAGGTCATCAGGGACATACCAAAGAATGTTGTTTCACACGCAGCATGTGTTTGATGTCATCCAGTCATCTGAGGTATGGGGCAGCAGTTAATTCAGATGTTGTGATACGGTGGTTAGAGGGGTCTGAGAGGTGGTTTAGCATAGCTTGTATGGAGGTGTGAGAGGCTTTTTGGAAATTTGTGGAGACAGCTTAATTGGCTGTGAGGTGGGCACTGTCGCAGGAAGAGTTTGCTGACTGCAGGTTATCGCTGCTACGTTAAGGGAGGGTGGCTTGGTTGGTGGTTACCATAGCATGCCGTTTAGTGCACCAGTTTTGGCTAAGGCAACAGTTTGGTCATTTAAGACTGTGTCAAGGCCTGGTTGCTTTGAGTGTCCTTTCACCTTTTTCCAGTAGATGATCATGTAGTGTTTTCTTATGATGTCGTCACATGCTTGGAAGAGGTGTTGGTGTTTGACTGGCTTGTTGTTTGCTGTGTTGAAGCCATTTTGTTTCAAGTTGTTGAACAGGATGTATACAACACGGTATGACACTTCATTGAGGGGTGTGTCTTCCAGAGTGAGGCCAAGTCCCACAAATTCAGGTGAAGGTTGGAAGAAGCCCAGTGTAGTTTAAAGTTTGACCACATCATGTTGAGCCTAACAGCGACCCCTTTGGTGTAAGCTGGTACCACGTTTTCCTGTTTGTTGATTAGGGTACATACCTCTGGGAATGTCTGGCCTGACAGGAGGTTCTCAGGGTTGACAGGAACAACAGGGGTCTGTAAGGTCAGTGGGGTCCACACTACCTCATTAATAGTGTCTACATGAGCCTTAAGGCGAATCAAGATGTCTGCTCCAATGTAGACATCACGCAGTGGGTTTGGAAGGACCAGGAAGTAATGGGTTAGACACTGGTCGTTCCATTTCAAGTTCAAAGCGCAGATGCCCTTGGCAGTCACCATTGTTGATAGACAGGTGTCCAAAGGGAAGCAGGTGTGCTTGCTGGTAGAAAGAATGTCTGGTGTGTCTTCAATGAGGGCATTGAACAGTGCCAGGCTGATGGCTGTGTTGTCTGCCCACAGTGCATGTATGATGTCTGTTGTTGTTACATCATACAGCTGTAGGTCTGCCATGACCTGGGGTAGTAAGAGTCAGAGTCTTTGGCGAGTTGAAAAGTGCAGAGTAGCGACCTTGATTCTTGCTCTGGGTTGGATACAGTGTTCCCGTTGCTGGCCATGAGATTTCCCATGACCTTCGTTACCTGACAGTCTGGCTCAGGTGATCTGGGTGGATGGAGAGGCAGAGGTTCTCACATTTGAGCCCAAATTTTCAGCTGCCTAAAGTCCAATAGAGGCTTGTAGCGATCTAGCAGATCTTTACCAATGAGGAGGGGATATGTGTCAGTCTCATAGGACCAATGGTCAGGTGAATGGGAGCTATCTGTTCAAGTTGGACCTTTTTTGGCTGTATGACTGTACGTTCAGTTCACATTTTTTGGGATTTAAGAGTTTGTTTTTGTCTCTTATCTTAAACTCGGAGTCTGTCAAAGAGTTGACATTAAGGTGAGGTCAGCTCCAGTGTCTACCAGTGCATCCAGTCTCACCTCATTTTCCAATGGGATGGCTAGGTATAGTTTCCGGGCCACCCCCATTCGATGTGTGTTGGCTTGCTCTGGATGTGCATCCATCAGCTGAGGTGGTTGGTGATGCCGTCACTTGCTGATGAAATGGCTGGTTCTGTGGTCAGTTGCTGGTTAGCAGGGATCTGGGTGCTAGGTTCAGTCAGAGGGCAATCAGGGCGGATGTTGGTTTCAGGCCTTACACTTAGTCATAAGGAGTCTGTCCTGTCATTCTGTCTCCCTTGCAGGGTTTCTTCTGGATGAGTTATTTTAGAATCCTCAGGATCTTTGCTGACTCAGACGAATCTACACTGTTCTGCTTTAGTGATAGCTCGGACTTGGGCTTGTTTGGGGCATGTCGAGAGGGGTTCTGCTACTGGCTGTCTGGGCTTGATGCTCTGGCCGATGAGGGTCGGCTATTCCTGGGCCGTCGGCCTGCTTCCCATGTAGCTCCAACCTTTGGGTTGTTGGATGGATGTGGCTGGTCTGGTGCTTGGGATGGGCACCATCACAGTTGTGCTGCTCTCTGCTTGACGGGAATAGTCTCGACTCTCTGCTGATAAATCTGTCACTGTGGTGTTGCTGTGCGCCCTCTAGAGCCAGCTCTGAACAGTGATCAGGGACAGGGCAAATTGTTGTCTTTTCAGAAGCAGTCTTTTGCTTGGCATAGGCCTTATGGGTTAAGTCATGCAGCTGTTGGTTGGACATACTACTCGGGCAGGCCAGGAATCCTAAGTGGTGGCTCACTGGAGGATGCTGATTACAGAGGAACAAAGTTATGAAGTTGAAATTCTCCTCCATTCCTGGCTTGTTCCATGCTCCGAAGTAGGCCCATCGGAGTCTGTTGTAGTAGGCCTGTGGGGTTTCATGTTGGCCCTGTTTAAGGTCCATGGTGGCAAAGAGTCTCTCTTATCAAGGCCTATTGTAGCTGCTGTAAGTCTGTTTTGACCGTTTCTGGTTGCCGATCTGGGAAACTTTGCACATAACGGCTGTAGGTAATTCGGAGTAGATACAATCTGTCTCGTTTGATCAAGATGGCCACAGTTTGCAAGTGAAAGTCAATGTCCTGTAGGTAGGCATGCACATCGTTGCCTCCTGCAGGGTTTGGCGTGAAAGTAGGGATATTTCTGGCCAGCTTGTCAAGTTCTTTGGGAGCCATGCCGTGAATAGTGGAAAGGATTCTCTGCAAGGGCTCCCACCACATTGCTGCTGACAGGGGTTTTTGGATGCTGGCTGGTGACATCTTGAGCAGTGGGCTTTCACCCCCCTTTTGAACTAGGGACTCTTGACTGGGAGGCCTAGGCCCTCTAGTCAGGGGAAATGATGTGGGGTGTTTCTCCTTTCTTGTCACATTGTAGTCTGTAAGAATGTTTCAGTTATCTGTGAACACTGTCAAGTTCACCTTTTTGCTGAACCAGGTCATGTATTTCAGCTCGGGACCTTTGCAGGTGTCCTTCACAGGCCTTGTCCCTAGCGTCCCTTTCTATTAATTTAGTTTCTGCTCTCACTAGGAGAGATTCAGCTTGTTGAAATGTTCCATTTAGTTCCTCTCTGGCTTCCTTCTCCAACTGCTCTCTGCTCTCTGTCTCTACACGAAGATCTGGCAGGGCACTTTGGAGTCTCTCCACTTCCTCCCGTAGCTCTGGGTCTGTTTTATCTTCTCTCCCACAATGGTCCTGGGACACAAGGGTTAGCTAATCTAGGTGACAGTGAGCATGTGCCTCGTTCCTCCGGGCCACCTCGACCTGGAGCTTTAGCGCTGCTGATTCTTGTTCCAGGTGGATGCTGTTCTTTTCACTTAGCTGTGCCTGGACGTTGAGGCTGTGGGCTAGGCCCCCGACGATCTTGGCCCATTCTTTGCGGTTGTTGCTCTGGGTTGGATCGCGGGCCATCAGTCTGTTCAAGTCATCGTCCAGCTGCTCCCGGATCAGGTGCTGTAGGTCACTGGCGGCTTTGGGCAGGAGGGCATTGGTCATGGCAATCAGCCAGGCCTAAAGGTGATCCCAGTGGGTGGCAGTACTGGATGATCAGGACATACTGGCTCACTGGTGGTGAGAGAAAAACAGAACACAAAGGCCAATGCAAATCTGTGCATAGTTTATGAGCTTCAATAATATTTGATTATATAAGGTGTTTGTGTGTGAACAGGTGCAGACGGTTAGTGGGATGTAGGCCGGACACCAATTATTTTGGCCGTGAATGGCCAGGTGTGGCCGATCCGTGTGGGTGAGCACCGGGTCTAAATAAAGATTTTTGACAGGGCGGAAGCCTAGTGGATCACTTGATGTCTTTGCCTGCCTTGGTCATCAATCTATTATTCAGCTTTCTCTGATGGCACTCATAGGTTCGGTCTCTATGTGAACTGAAAGAAAACAAAAACAAAACAAACAAACAGAACACAACAAAAACAACTAAATAAAAAATATAAAAATGAAATCAGTAAGATAAAAATAAAATAAGAACACAAAATGAGATAGAGGGGAGAAAAGGCCTAAGCATACTACCACTGATAGGGTTTATGATAGGACTGACAGAGTGGGGGCACTGTTGAGTTATAACTCCTAGGAAGACTGTATGGCTTAAAAGAGGTAGGATGGGCCAAAAACTTAAACGATCAGGGAATATCTAATGCTCTGGCTTATAATAAGTTAATGGGCTGTATATCATTTAATATGCCTGAGGGTTTATTGAGGTCACTCATGTGAGAATCAGTGGCAAGGTAAACCTCCCTGACTCTTCCGAGCACTTGACTGCAGGGTCCTTTCCCCCTCGTCCCCCTTGTACCACGGTGCTGACCACTCATGACTTTTAGCACAACTGGGCAGTACTCAGGTGAGGCGTGTCAATGGCCAGACAGCATGGCCAATATTCAGTTTCCCCTGAAACCCCTTTGGAGTCGGCTGCCTTGTTGGCTATCTGCTCCAAACGGGTGGTTCCGTTGGTGCGGAACCCTAATCAGGGTAATTAACCAAAGTTGCCCTTGTGTGACAGCTGGCGTGGCTGACCCCTCACCTGGAGTGCCCAAATGCTGATGTCGGTCTGCATGCCGCTGGTATGCAGACCGACTGTCCTATGGTACGAGGACAGAGGCATCCGGAATTCACACACAGCCAGTATCAGGCACATCAGGCCAGACGACTGAAGAACCCAACCTGAAGGCAACCGTCGCTTCACCACCCAAGCACTAGAAGGAGTGCTACCTGTAAGTAAAGAAAAATGGCTGACCATAGGAAACTTAATTTAAATTCACATTTAAATTAAAACTTTGTTTAAACCAAATTTAAATTATTAAGTGTGTAAAGTAAGAGAGGCAAAAAGACGGAATAATACCAAATAATAATAAAATAAAGAATGAAGATAATGATGACAGTAATCAGTATAAAATAACTGAAGGGAAAATTGATATAAACAATTCAAATGAAATAACAGGAGAGAGAAAGTAGTAGACCTAACCAAAAATGCCCACAAGGTCCCAGGCCCACACAAAAGTGAAGTCGGGAGGTGTAATTTGAGAAAGTTAAACACTTAAACCAACTGCCCTCTGATGTTAGACAGAGGTATTGCGACCACCATACTTCAGTCATGATTAAACCTGAACGCGTTTAGTGAGATTTAGACTCTTCTTAACGGTCGATTTACTGCAACGATCACAAATATACAATGTAAATTAGATCCCACACAATAGTGTGCGGCATGATTTCTTCTCTGCCCGTGCACAATAAAAACATACACAACAGGATTTCTTTGCTGTTGTTACAAATTATTATTTGATCAAGATTTATAGGACTGCCATTTACATATCAATCATATACTGGCCTGCAGTGTTTTATATTTAGATTTGCATTAGGCATGCATTAATTAGCTAAGCTAATGGTTACACCAAAGGGAGTGAGATCGCTTAGTTTTATAGCACTTTAATAGGCAATGAATTCAATCTAGCAAAATATTAGGCTTTAAAAGCTGAGATGAGGAGCCTTATTCAAATCAACTTTATCACACTGAAAGAAGATTTCTTCTTTCTAACAGGCAATCTTATTAATATAAAAAATGGGCTGTAAAGAGGTTTCCTCATCTTCACAGAAACAATTTTAATATTATGAACTGCAGTTAATTTTAACAATTAACAGAGGCTAAATGTTAGACAAATAGAAGCTGTTAAGGTATAGAACTGAAATCGGCATTGAGCCTTTCAGTTAACAGAGAAATGAGTTTGCGTTGCGACTTATCTCACTCTCTAAGCATGCATATAATAATAATACACACATAGATTGACACCGACTTGACTCACAAAACAAAGTTTAAAGCTAACCCACCTACTCTACCATAATATGTAGCAAATTAGCTCAAAAGGGATATAAATATACATTCGCACCACCGTCCGCAGTCGGCCTTTATCCCTCTCAGATGCTTAATTAGTCTGATAAGGGACTGGGTGTGCAGCATCACGACCCGGCCCCGCCCTCTGACATGTCACAAATATATATATAGAATACCTAAAAGTAAAGAAAGAGGGAGAGAAGAGCAAAGAATGGCAAGATTTACAATCAGTTAACTACAAACTTTGAGAACCATCAGATAATCAAAATCACCTTAAAAGAAAGGGGTCAAAGCTTAATGATGCATCTAAAGATTTATAAAATGTTGTTTGCATAGGCTTTGGTGCTGAACAAGAGTCTGGATGCATTTAGAATATGGAGATTCTCTGAGTTTGTGAGCTGAAGCGTTCGTTGGATTCTTCCGGAGATCGGTTGTCCGCGGGAAGTTTGAACAAAGTTAACTTGAAAGCATGTTGCCAGAAAGTCAGAAATGTGTCCATCTCACAAGGGAATGAGCACAGATATTCTTGAGCAGAGGTCTCTTAAGGCCAAATCAGTTCACAGCCATCTTTTTTTTAAATGACCAATCATAGGTGTCAACTTTTATCGGGAGAAATCTTCCTTTGTTCCCCTTCACAGCCTATTTGCATGTTGTATGGTGGTCTACTAATTTTCGCAGTTTTACACCAAAGTATGGTAAAAATAGTATAATGCACTTTACAGTAACATAAAATACACTATTAATTAAGGCATAAAGAGAGGATCATTTCAATAACAAACAGATTGGGTTTGCAGACATTAAAACAGTGATACATACTTAAACCTGGAAGACAGCATTCAAAGTTACCCTAACATAACTTAAGAGGTAAGGGGTGTGACTTGTGGAATGCCTTTGAAGTTACAGGAGAGACTTAGATATGCTTCCATTTAGCATCTGAAAAGGCAACTAATGTGACAAAAGTTTCTTAGTGACCATTATCTTGTAGAATGTTGTAGTGATTTAGTGTGAAGAAGGGGAAAGTGACCAGATGAGCAGATCAAGTGTCTTGCTAATGTCCAAACGTTACAATGATTACTGGATTATTGAAGAATCCCAAAGCCCCTGGTAGTCTGATTACAATGGTCCCAAAACTCCTGTAGTGTCAGCCAACCCAACTAGGTCCAACAGGTTGACAGTCACATAGTGATAATACACCTAGTACACTCTCTCTCTGAGTTTATCCTTTTTGCCTGCAAGGGGGAGTCGTTCATTTCCATATATTACAAAACAATTGTGTGGTGTAGCCTCAGCAATTTTATGCTACTGCTTACCTAGATGATGACTCATAGAGCTAAGTTTCAAATATGAAGAGATTAAACAATGCAACAAAAAATGAAAGTACAAGCATTAAGGCAATTACTTTTTCCTGAGGCAAGAAGCAAGCTACCTGTGTTTATCCTACCTGCTTTTCTTTTGTCACCTTGATTTTGTTTTGTACATGTATGTGGCTTTGGACTTACACTGACACCTAGGGAGTGGGTGCAGCAGCTTCATTCAACTGCAATTATTTTCAGTTACAGATGTCATTGTACTGTAGAATTCACTATTCACATTCAGCAATTATTAATTCAATCCATGAGTTCAAGTGTCCAGTAATGGGGTAGTTAGTGAAATTACGTGAGTAATATATGGCAGGCCATGTGATACTAACATGGCAGTACCCATGAGGGGACCATTTCAATGTAGAATAATATAGCTTTTATAAGGTTACTGATATTACTGGAATATTCATCTTATGTGAATGGTCGTAATTGTATTCATACATTTCAAAAATGTTATTAATTTCTAATGGAAGAAAAAATGTTGAGGAAAAAATACTGAGTGCACCTTAAAAAAGTTACATGTACCAACGCAGAAGAGAAAGTGCACCACAAAGTTAGTACTTTTCAGACTTTAGACTGCCAAAAATGCAATCACATTTACATCATGTTGCTCCAGAAAGGCTGCTTAGGCAGAATCGTCATATGTTATATGATGTTATATGTTAAAATCTCCACATATATTATACTGTATGTTATTTGTAATTGTGGCAAATGGCACTATTTACAAGTACTGTATATTAGCATGTTCACCTCTTCTCTTTTAAGGTTTATGTCTGATATTGCCATTAACTACGGCAGACATTTATGTTTTTTGGTGTCAAAAGAGAGGAGATTCTGTTTTTATATGTTCTATTTGTCTGGGCTTTAATCCAAGTTTTCCATTAGAAGTATGGTTTAGGTGCCTAGCCATTTGACATGTAGCACATCTCTTGCCTGCTGTTTGCTTGACTTCATCATTCTTTTTCATTTACATCAGAGGATTTATACTTATATTTTCTTCTCTGTCTTGGCCATGAAAAAATGCTTTGCAATGCACATTAGTTACTGTAGATACTAAAGGATGTTTTGTATGGTCTGTAGCTTAGAATATCACTGACAAGGTCACAGAGATTTGAGATGGGGAGAAGGAGCAACATATTTACACATTAGAAGAAATCAGAACTGCAGAAGGGGGAGGGTAAAGGAAGAAAGGACAGGGGGGATGCCATGTGGGATCATATATTAGGCAAGCCAACGTGCTTTCTATTTGTTTGAGGAATGCGAGAAGAATGAGAAAAGGAGAGAGTTAGGGAATAGAAGGAGTTGTGATTGAATGAAGAAAAACCATTAAGTCTGTCTTTATTGTTCGATCACCTGATACCAAAGTGATGTTATAAACTTTAATGCGATCACAAAAAGAGCAGTGCAATAGTATGTGAAAGGGATAGTTCATTTGAAAATGACTTATGTTGTTCCAAACCCATTTGACTTTTTTCTACCTCAAAAAAACAACAAAATAAAATACATAATTTCAGCCTCAATCACCTTTTACTTTTATTGCATTGTAAAAAGATGCCAACATACTGTCTAACATCTCCTATTTTGTTCCATAGAAGAAAGCTAATTATGCAGCTTTGAAACAACGTCAGGGTGGGTAAATGATTACCAGATTTACATTTTTAGGTGGAGTATCCCTTTAAGTGCTCAACATGATTACATGGGAATGTTGCTACCGCATGTTCCAGTACCCTCACATCAGCCCCATTCTGCCAAATTACTGACAAGCAGCATCTCCCATCTGTCTTTATCTTTTTCCTGTGGTGTGGCCGACAGTGTGTCACGTCAGCAGTGTAAGAGACATGGGTTCTGGTCCCTTGCTGAAACCAGGAAGTAACTGTGTTCACGTAATCAGTGAAAAGCACAATTCAGAGGTTACATTTTTACAAGAAAGAAAATAAGCGTGTAACAGTGAATCCTAAATATGTATATTTTGTTTTTATTTTAGAGCATTGCATGTTTGTATGTGTGTGTCAGTGTGTTAAGGTCTCCATTTACAATCTCTAAACCACAAGACTGTCCATTAGCAGACAGACCCCATGAGATTTAACACTGTGCTGAGACTGCAGGAATCAATGATTACAGGGCTACAGCCAGGCCTACTAATCAATCTGAGCACAGGGCAGTTTCCTCCTCAGGATTTCTTCTGTAATCATAGCGCAGCATGAAGACAAGCAGGTGAAACTTAATAAAGATTTGTCTATTTGTGGCAGAGGATCATTGGGAAACAGAGGAACTGAGCTGGCTGTAAAATTGGTTTAGGAAGTAAGACACAGAGCGGGAGCGGGAGAGAGAGAGAGATAGTGTTAAAAGAATAAAATTGAAAAAGAGGAATGGGGTAAAAAAAAAAAAAGTTAGAAAGTGCAAAAGAATAAATTGGGTGTGTGCAGTATGTGTCAGGTTTTACTTGCATTTTGGTAGCCAAATGTCCCCAAAAGGATCGTAAAACCTGAAATCTCTGGCATTGTGTGGACCAGAGAATGGTCCCCATGAAGAAAA
This sequence comes from Xyrauchen texanus, assembly GCF_025860055.1. Classification (NCBI taxonomy): domain Eukaryota; kingdom Metazoa; phylum Chordata; class Actinopteri; order Cypriniformes; family Catostomidae; genus Xyrauchen; species Xyrauchen texanus. The sequence continues at coordinate 50,760,726 of NC_068277.1, forward strand.
TGGATTAAAAAAGAAACACTAAATAATGTTCCAAAGGGGAAGTTTTAGTGACCTTTTAATGACCCTGAACCTCATTCCAAGCCCTGTACCTCATCCATTTATGGAGTTATGCTCACACCTCTTTGGTATTCCTCAACACTTTTCTTTTGAATAGTGTAAAAGTTGAAAATAGTTGATTACCATAAGTTTATGGGGTCATTAAAGGCCCTAGAAATGTAATATTGTCTGAGTTCTTCGTGCGCTTCTATAAGCCATCTTTTTATGATGATTTATTATATTTTCACAGCATATATACTGTATTTATTTGTTTATTACAAGACAAATGATTACTATATTTACACAAATGCTATATCACGTTGATTTTCTGTGACAATGGCATTATATGTATTCCACATGCGTGTGAGCAAATATAGTATACATGTTATATCTTACTCAAGGTGGTGCTGTTGTTTCAGTGATTGAGTTGATTTACATTTGACATGCTGTTCGATGAAGAGGCAGTGTGGAAGTAAACTATAGCAAGTGTAACATATGTAAAAAAATCGGAAAGGTTTTTGTCAGAGTTCGGTAAGAGTAGGCTAAGGGGATAGAACTTTAGAGCATACAAGCATACAAAAACAAACGTTTGTGCATCAGGGAGTATCATTTGCGGTCCGTGTTATGACATCATCGCCAAAAGCGAGTTGTATTATTATTTGCAACTGATGTTATAAATTCGATGGCAATGAATATTAACTCTACTCCCTAACCCAAACTCATTTCCCTCTGTTGAGAACAATGTCTCTTAAGTTTTCCAAGGAACCGAACCCGTGTCTCAGAGTGAACACAGTTACTTCCTGGTTATGTCCCAGAGTTTTCTTGTGCATCGTGTGATCATGTTGATCATTTTGTTGCTAATGGTATAGCTCAAAGTCAGGTGAACCTTACCAAACCTAAATGATTTTGGTGGGTCCCAAGGATGTCTTTAATACCTGAAGGGAGATTTATTGGTTAGTTTTGCTAACTACCCAAACATTGATCCCCTGGTGGGTCCTAATATCATTATTAAGTTGTTTTAACATGTTTTTATATTAAATCATCTTACAATAAATGAATGTTCACATTGAATCTTTTAAGAAGTGACATAAAATTTGCAAGAGGATTGGAGGTCCCAATTGCAGAATTTTACATTTCAACATAATAATGCAAGCCTTATAAATTAAACCAAGAACTTGCTATGTACTTGCTATGAAAGTATTGCTAGCTGTATGTACCAAATAATGGAAGACAAAGGACAACTAATTAACAAAAAAGAAACATCTGTAAACAGTCAGGGAGGGAACAGGAGCAAAGACAAGGGCTGCATCTGAAAACAGACTGTATATGGAGGTAGGAAGTGATCAAGGCATGTCTGAATCCAATGTTTGCGTCACATCCTGTCTACTGAGATACCTTCATCTAATCGATTTTTGAAGGCAGCATAGATGTATCCTTTGCTGCCTATAAAATACCACAATTCTGTGTGATGTTATGCTGCCTCAGTAGCCTGCCCAAAACCAGTTTCTGAAGGTATATTTGTACACAAAATATGTCTGTTGAGTCATTGACTGATAGGGCAGTGAGGCAGCAAGACAGCTACCTTTGGTTTTTGGACACAGCCAAGATGATAAATAGGAAACGTCTAGGTTACTTATGTAACCTCCGTTCCCCGATGGAGGGAACGAGACGTTGTGTCAGAGAAGCGACACTAGGGGTCTCTCTTGAGCGCCGATATTCACCTCTGGACTATGAAAAAAGGCCAATGATAGTTGGCAACCAGTATTTGCATGTCCCGCCCCCGGACATACGGGTATTTAAGCGGCGCAAATACGGGAGTTCATTCAGGATTTTTTTGAGGAGCCGGAAATGGTCCGGCCACAACAGGGGCTCGGCTCAGCGACGTGGCAGGGGAGACACAACGCCTCGTTCCCTCCATCGGGAATGGAGGTTACATACGTAACCTAGACGTTCCCTTCTGTCGCTCTCTCCACGTTGTGTCAGAGAAGCGACACTAGGGGTCCACTTAAAAAGAGACACGGCTGAGCCGTGTACGTGATCTGCTGATACAGGAGCGAGCAGGTATTCCTACGTGCAGAACGACCAACTGTATCAGGCTGCACGTACCCTTCCCCAATGCCCCATTTAAGCCATCAGGATTCCTTATCGTTACCCTGGAGGGGAACAAGGTGATGGCCGCCAACATGGGAACGGGCCAGCCTGGCTGGGCCTCTTTCTCTCTATGTTTCTCGCATAGAGCAACTACGGCCGGGGCCCTTACACGCATTGAGGGAAGGGGGTCTTAGCCCTTATTAGGGCGGAGAAGACCCTCGGAGGCCACACCTACCCGGAGGGGAGGCAAATTTTGAGTGGCAAATACATCGCATGGCCTATACTTAGGTCTTATCTGCGGAAAAGTAGTCGCGGTGGTAGATCCAGCCTCGCAGAGGGGGAAGCATACAGCACGGCAACCAAGGCAGCTGTAACTGCCTAAGGGAAACACAGAGTCAACTCGTGAGGGGACAGAACCGTGGTTTTACACACAGGGGAGTCCGAACAGGAGGCCTTACCTGTGGGGCACCTATACCAGTACACGGTAGCTTGCGGTACCAGCAGTGGTTTGGGTCGCGAGTTCCTCCACGAGAACTGCGACCCACGAGGGCTAGGGAGGAGTCAACCAGTGTCCCAAACCTGGGATCTCCTGGGAATGAAGGCGCACTGTTTCCCTGGTTAGGGGAAGGGCGCTGGGTGCAAGCGATTCACCCGGTCAGATCGTGGACGTGCCACCGAGTTCTACGGGCTCGGTACCTGAGAGAACACGGGACGATACTGACTCAACTCGGAGATTGTAGAATCTCGCAAAAGTGTTAGGTGTTGCTCAGCCCCCTGCTCTACAAATGTCTGCTAGGGCAGTGCCCCTAGCCAGTGCCCACAAGGACGCAACACTCCTGGTGGAGTGGGCTCGGACCCGCAAAGGGGGGGGGGCACGGCCTGGGTGTGATAAGCCAGAGAAATGGCGTCGACAACCCAGTGGGCGAGTCTCTGCTTGGAGACAGCATTCCCTTTCTGCTGTCCCCCAAAGCAGACGAAGAGCTGCTCAGAGCGTCTGGTGCTCTGTGTGCGGCCAGGTAAACTGGACACAGCAGTGAAAGGGCTGGGTCTGCCTCCTCCCGGGGCAGCGCTTGCAGGTTCACCACCTGATCCCTGAAGGGTGTGGTAGGAACCTTGGGCACATAGCCCGGTCGCGGTCTTAGGATCACGAAAGTGTCCACCGGACCGAACTCCAGGCAAGCGTCGCTAACAGAGAACGCATGCAGGTCCCCGACCCTCTTGATGGAAGCGAGCGCGATCAGCAGGGCGGTCTTGAGAGAGAGGGCCCTGAGTCCAACTGAGTCAAGCGGCTCGAAGGGGGGTCTCCGGAGTCCCATAAGGACGACCGAGAGATCCCAGGAGAGAAACAGGTTAGACCGGGAGGGAGTCATCCTCCGGGCACCTTTTAGGAACCTGACGATTAAGTCGTGCTTACCAAGAGACTTGCCATCTACCGTGTCGTGGTGGGCCACGATAGCGGCAACATACACCTTGAGGGTGGAGGGGGACAGCCTCCTCTCCAGACTCTCCTGAAGAAACACTAGCACTGACCTAACTGCGTACTTCTGCGGGTCTTTGGCTCGGGAAGAACACCAGTCCGTGAACAGACGCCACTTCAGGGCGTAAAGATGCCTGGTCGAAGGTGCTCTGGCTTGGCTAATAGTGTCTATGACGGCCGAAGGTAGGCCGGCTAGATCCTCCGCGTCCCATCCAGGGGCCAGACGTGGAGATTCCAGAGGTCTGGATGCGGACTCCAGAGCGTGCCCCGTCCCTGAGAAAGAAGGTCCTTCCTCAGGGGAATTCGCCAGGGAGGGGCTGTCATGAGGAGCGTGAGATCCGAGAACCACGTCCGGTTGGACCAGTAGGGGGCCACCAGAGTGACTTGCTACTTGTCCTCCCTGACCTTGCATAGCACCTGTGCAAGAAGGCTCAGCGGGGGAAAAGCATACTTGTGCAGCCCCGCGGGCCAGCTGTGCGCCAGAACATCCGTCCCAAGGGGAGCCTCTGTGAGGGCATACCAGAGCGGACAGTGGGAGGTTTCCTGTGAGGCAAACAGGTCTACCTGGGCCTTGCCGAACCTGTCCCAAATCAGCTGGACCGATTGGGGGTGGAGCCTCCACTCTCCACAGGGCAAGTTTTGTCTTGACAGCGTGTCCGCTATCACATTGAGGTTGCCGGGGATGTGAGTGGCGCACAGTGACTCCAGTCTCTGCTGACTCCAAAGGAGGAGATGACGGGCGAGCTGTGACATGTGGAGGGAGCGTACTCCGCCTTGGCGGTTTATGTAGGCCACTACCGTGGTGCTATCTATCCTGACTAGGACATGCTTGCCATGAATCAATGGAAGAAATTTCTTCAGGGCAAGAGAAACGGCCAGCAGCTCTAGGCAGTTGATGTGCCAGCGCAGCAGGCCTCGGTTCCACCGGCCTGCGGCTGCGCGCCCGTTGCACACGGCGCCCCAACCCAATTTGGAGGCGTCGGTTGTAACCAGAACGCGACGGGACACCTGCTGCAAGGGTACTCCTGCCCGTAGAAAGCAGAGGTCTGTCCAGGGTTTGAAGGTTTGGCGGCAGGCAGAGGTAACTTCCACGCCGTGCGTGCCGTGGCGCCATGCTCGTCTTGGGACTCGAGTCTGGAGCCAATGCTGAAGTGGTCTCATATGCATCAACCCCAGTGGCGCGGCCGCCGCGGAGGATGCCATATGCCCCAGGAGCCGTTGGAAACGTTTCAAAGGGACCACGGTGCCTGGTTCGAAAGAAGCGAGGCATTCCAGCACTGACTGAGCATGCTCGTTGGAGAGTCTAACTCCAAACCGAGAAAAGAAATGCTCTGGACCGGGGTGAGCTTGCTCTTTTCCCAGTTGACCTGAAACCCTAAACGGCCGAGGTGCTTGAGCACCTGGTCTCTGTGTGCGCATAGTAATTCCTGTGAGGAGGCCAGAATGAGCCAATCGTCGAGGTAATTGAGTATGCATATGCCCGCTCCTCGTAGCGGGGCAAGAGCCGCCTCTGCGACCTTCGTGAAGACGCGAGGGGACAGAGACAGGCCGAAGGGGAGGACTTCGTACTGATACGTCTGGCCGTCGAACGTGAAAGGGTCGATGTCGAGGGCGAATCGAGACGTGGAAGTACGCGTCCTTCAGGTCCATCGCTGCGAACCAATCTAGATGCCGGCCGCCAGATAGAATTTGTTTCTGGGTGAGTATTTTGAACGGGAGTTTGGACAAGGTCCGATTGAAAACTCACAAGTCCAAGATCGGTCGTACGCCGCCGCCTTTCTTGGGTACAATGAAGTAAGGACTGTAGAAATCCTTCTTCGTTTCGGTTGGAGGGACAGGCTCTATCGCGTCCTTGATTAAAAGGGATGCGATTTCTTCGCGCAGGGACTGAGCGTGTCTGTCGTGCACTGCGGAGAAGTGAACACCCACGAAGGGGGGGCGGAGACCTGGCGTAACCAAGTAGAATGGTCCGGTGCAGCCAGCGTGACGGCTGGGCAGTGAGAGCCACGCCTCTAAGCTCCGTGCTAGGGGCACCAAGGGGATGTGTATTTTCGACGTACCCGGCGGGGCTTCGCAGCGGTGCGGAACAGGTAACACGGCGTCGGGAGGCACTGCAGCGTCCCGAGGCTCTGGTGCTGAGAATAAACTCAAAGCACTTACCTTGTTCCGCGCACCCTGCAGGAGGCGGGTTCGTGACTGAGGAGGAGGTCTGCTGGCGTCCTCTGGACTCGTCTGAACCGGCCGGCCGGGGAACAGTCGTGGGGCTGAGGGCAGGGACACCGCGTCCAGGAAGCCGGGACTGTTGAGGCCTGAAAGCAGAGTGCCGTGAGAACGGCATTTGCGGGCCATGTGACCCAGAGACAACAAGGAAATAGCTCTATAGTGTGTAAAGAACTTAACAAAAATAAATTCTCCTTCCGGCCCTCCACCGGGGAACGGAGTGGTCTTACCAGCTCCGGAGCTACTGTCTCGGTCTCTGGGTCGGTCATCTCAGGGGCGCCTGGGAGCCTTCTGGGTCCACAAGGGGGCCCGTGAGATGATGGGCGTCCAACTTCTGCAGGGAGCTCGACGCTGGGGCTGAGAGCTGGGCCCACTCACTTAGTTGAGGCGGAGCACCACTTTCTTTCTTCCTTGAAAGCCGCAGGAGGGCGCCCTCGGCGAGCAGACAGGGCATGGCCCCTGGCGGCAGGTTTGCGGCAGGGCAGGATGTGTGAAAATAGCCTTCGTCTGTTTCTTCACCACTGAGGACTGCCTTTTTGGGCAAAGTCGTCACACGGCGTCGCCGAATGGACGGAACTGGGAGACGGGGGCATTTGAGAAAGCGTGCTTTGTCTGCCTCCTGTACTGCCTGTCCATCGTTGCGTTTCTGGACCACGGAGTGTCCATTGCCTGTTTGAGTGCAGTTCCTGCAGCACGTCAAAAACAGGACTACCCAAGTGCAGATTTTGGAGTGCCCTGGCCCGGTGGACTTGAAGGAGGGGGCCATGGCGTGCAGGGGGAGCGGTCTGGGACCGTTCTACCACCGTGGGTAGCGAGAGCGGAGGAGCGAGGAAGCTGGGCTTGCTCAGCTCGTCATGCACGTCCGGGAAGGGGCTCGGGGGGGCGCGGCTGTGAGCGGCGCACATGCCCGCGGAACCAATTAAGCCCGGGGAAGCATAGCGGACCTTCGTGCTTCAGGCTCAGACCGGGCGGGGACCCAAAGGTGGCGGCCCAGGCGAGTTATCCGCATCCGGCGCCGCTGTTACGCTCTCCGATGCAGCGGTGATGTCATCATCCAATGCCAGGGAGCTCGAGGGACCGGACGGCAGGCCATTAAGCCGGCCGCACTAATCCAGAGCTCGCGGGAAGCCGGCAAGCATGCCGGGGAGGCGGGAGGTTTCGAGGGGATTTAACCGGCGGAGCCCGTCATTGTCCCCAGATCGTTTTCATCGCCCACGGCGCCTGCCTCAATCCCGTAGGAAGGAGGCGAGGCGCGGGGGGCGGCTGAAGCGGTTTTTTCTCACTACAAGAAAAAGCCTACGACCGCAATGCTGTCATGGTTATGTTCTCGCACTGAGAACATAGACCATTCATAAAAACGCTGCCTGCGTGTGATCGCAACCCAGGAATGCAAGGCAGTTTTTATGGCTGTCAGAGGTGGGGAGAATCAACGCATCCAGAAACTACACAGAGGCGGAAAACCGTCTTTAAAAAGACGCGTCCTGAGAAGGACCTTCAACGCCGCTGTGTTTTTGCTCTTTTAGAGTGAAAATTACTCTTTTAGAATAAGCGCTCAGGGGCAAAAATGCACAGCCGTGCACGAAGGAGAAAGCCGCTGTTGTGCGCCGTCGAATCCAACAGCATGCAGAGCGTCAGAGGATTAAACAGGAACTTGGTGTGTAACTCGCAGCAGAGTTCATGCACGCACCATCGGCTCGAAGAAATTTTCTGAATGAACTCCCGTATTTGCGCCGCTTAAATACCCGTATGTCCGGGGGCGGGACATGCAAATACTGGTTGCCAACTCTCATTGGCCTTTTTTCATAGTCCAGAGGTGAATATCGGCGAGACCCCTTGTGTCGCTTCTCTGACACAACGTGGAGAGAGCGACAGAAGGGGAACAGGAACCAAGGATCATGTCATAAAAAATTTATTAAAAAAAACCTCAAATAAAATAATAAATTCCATATTTTTGCTTGCCATACAGGTAGATTTATTGTCTCTTTCAATAGATATTACTTTGTTATGATGATTGCAAGAGCCTAGGTTTTTAACAGCACTTCATTATTTTGATTAGTCTTTTTGTAACTAATTGAACATGCTTGTTGCCCTTGGTAGCATTTAAGCTGCTCTGTATGATATAGCCCTTTCTACGAATGACTAAAAGCTGCTTAGTTGCAATTGGTGACTATATATACTCCAAAAAAAAGAAAAAAGAAGCATAGGCCCAGGGGCGTAGAAGTGTACAACCTGCTACCCCCAAAGTTCAAGCCAAATCTGCGCCCTTGCATAGGCCGAACCAATGGCTCCTGAAGGTTTTTGCTAATTACTATAAATGTATTTATGTCTCAGTATTTCAGAATCCAAAGGAAGTCTTTTTAAGCTTTTAGAAGCTTGTTACATCCTACCACTGCCTGCTATATGTGAATGCAACTGGATAACGAGGGAGCTCTAATGCAATAGCTTGAAATATGACCAGTAGGCTTAACTGAAAACTAAACATATTGAGTAAACAGAGTTCTTGACATGTTCCTTATGTGTGTTTGTGTTTTTTAAGCAGCATGATGTGTCAGTGGTCATATGATTCTTCTTTCATCAGCTATATTGCCATCGGCATCTACAATGCTGTTTATACAATCCTCAATTTAAAGTTAGCTGTTCAATGTATTTTACTTTGCTTTGTAACAGTGGCATCTGTATTTTAGCGTTTGGCTAAATACTATGCTTCTCATCTGAATCATCATTTGTGCTGTGTTCTGCTGCAACAACAAATATATTGTCACTTGATACATGACATGAAACCATGAACAAATTTATACTGGATAAAAGGAAATGCGACCCATGCCACAATAAATACATCTTATTTTTATTTGTTTTACTGTGGTGTAAAATCTGGGTTCAACAGCAAAACCAGTGGAGAACCACTGGCCTAATTCATTATTTTGTTGAGGGTTAAAATAACCACTTTCCACCTTGTATTAAGATTTGTCTCAGTTGTTCTAATCACACGTGGACAGGTGAGACACCTCGCTGTGTACACCTGGTCACTTAAATGCGTCTTCTGTGACAACTTGAGTTTGGATTTGGAGGGGTCTTGGTTTCATGACGACATACATCAATCACTATGTCTGTGTGTTACCTCATGATAATACAGTGCTACAAAGTCAGAAAATATAAAGTGTGAAAAAACGGTGCACTGTTTCTTCCAAATATGGTTATTTTCTTTTCAAGCCGTTCACAAATGGCGAAGCTTAAACACTTGTTTTAGCGCAGTGGTTGATTGACAGGTGAGGGGTGGTGCTTTATTGCTGCTGGGATGCATCCTGTATTTAGAGCTGGCCACATATGATCGGATTACCTGAAACACATCTTAATATCAGGTGGAAATGGGGTCTTAGATTCTGGTTCAACATTATATGAAGAGCCAAATTTATCGCTAATTCTTAAATAATAATAGTGTATTTTTGAATTCTCAAATATTATTTAATGTAAATAAATAAAAAGGTACATTTCTAGTTTCAACATAACTTGCACTTAAGCTCTTTGTGTTGTTGGATAATTATAAATAGCTTCATACCAATTTTGTTTTCAATGGGTTTTCAAGCATTGAAAATGTTTAAATTTAACAACTTAAACATGGAGCCATACTGAGAGCCTAATATCTGTGGGATTTAACCACATAGGGCCTTAGAAATTAAGATGCCAAAAGAAAGATTGGTTCTAAACCAGAATATAAAAGGAAATTAAGATATATTTATTACGTCTTGAATTATAGTCACTCTAACTTAATATTGAAATATTAATATTGATCGATGGTATTTAATAGTTTGGCTTTCATCATCATATATGTTTGTTTCTTCTGAAAAAGTATATACAAATCAAAAATGTTCAGCCTGGGAAGTTTGGTTCCCCTTCTGTCGCTCTCTCGACATTGTGTCGGAGAAGCGACACTAGGGGTCTCTCTTGAGTGCCGAAATATGCATCTGACTTATGAAAAAAGGCCAATGAAAAGTTGGCAGACAGTATTTGCATAAACCGCCCCCAGACATACTGGTATTTAGGCGGGCAAATACGGAAGTTCACCACACTTTTACTCAAAGATGCGATAGAGCCTGTCCCTCCAACCGAAATGAAGAAGGGTTTCTACAAGCCCTTACTTCATTGTACCCAAGAAAGGCGGCGGCCTACAACCGATCTTGGACCTGCGAGTTCTCAACCAGCTTTGCTCAAACTCCCATTCAAAATGCTCACGCAGAAACAGATTCTGACTTGCGTCCGGCATCTAGATTGGTTCGCAGCGGTAGACCTGAAGGACGCGTATTTCCACGTCTCGATTCGGCCGCGACATCGACCCTTCTTAAGGTTCGTGTTTGATGGCCAGGCGTATCAGTACTAAGTCCTCCCCTTCGGCCTGTCTCTGTCCCCTCGCTTCTTCACGGAAGTCGCAGAGGCAGCCCTTGCCCCGCTCCAAGAAGCTGGCATCCGCATACTCAACTACCTCGACGATTGGCTCATCCTGGCCACCTCACAAGAGTTATTATGCGTGCACAGAGACCAGGTGCTCAGGCACCTCAGCTGTTTGGGACTTCAGGTCAACTGGGAAAAGCGCAAGCTCGCCCCGGTTCAGAGCATCTCTTTTCTCAGCATGGAGTTAGACTCAGTCTCAATGTCAGCACGTCTCACCAACTAGCGTGCACAGTCGGTGCTGAAATGCCTCGCTTCCTTCAAGCCAGGCACAATGCTCCCTTTAAAACTTTTCCAAAGGCTCCTGGGGTATATGGCAACCTCCGCGGTGGTCGCGCCGCTGGGGTTGATGCATATGAGACCACTTCAGCACTGGCTTCAGACTCGAGTCCCGAGACGAGCATGGTGCCACGGCACGCACCGTGTGATGATCCCCACCGCCTGCCGCCAAACAATGAAACCTTGGACAGACTTCTGCTTTCTGCGGGCAGGAGTGCCCCTGCAGCAGGTGTCCCGACGCGTCCTGGTCATGACCGACACCTCCAGATCGGGTTGGGGCGTCGTGTGCAACGGGCACGCAGCCGCGGGCCTTTGGAAAGGGGCACCGCTGCACTGGCACATCAACTGCCTAGAGTTGCTGACTGTTTTCTTTGCCCTGAGGAAGTTCCTCCCCTTAATTCAGGACAAACATGTCCTGGTCAGGTCAGACAGCACCGCAGTGGTGGCGTACATAAATCGGCAAGGCGGAGTACGCTCCCACCACATGTCACGACTCGCCCTTCGTCTCCTCCTTTGGAGCCAGCAGCGAATCAGATCGCTGCGTGCCACTCACTTCCCCAGCAACCTCAATGTGATAGCGGATGTGCTGTCACGACAACGCTTGCCCAGTGGAGAGTGGAGGCTTCCCCCCCAGTCAGTCCAGCTGATTTGAGAACGGTTTGGCAAGGCCCAGGTAGACCTGTTTGCCTCCCAAGAAACCTCCCACTGCCCGCTCTGGTAAGCCGAACAGAGGCTTCCCTTGGGGCAGACGCATTGGCATACAGCTGGCCCACGGGGCTGCACAAGTACGCATTCCCCCCAGTGAGACTTCTTGCACAGGTGCTGTGCAAGGTTAGGGAGGACGAGGAGCAAGTCACCTTAGTGGCCCCCTATTGGCCCACTCGGACTTGGTTCTCGGATCTCACGCTTCTCGCGACAGCCCCTCCCTGGCAAATTCCTCTGAGGAAGGACCTTCTTTCTCAGGGACGGGGCACGTTCTGGCATCCGCATCCAGACCTCTGGAACCTCAACGTCTGGCCCTTGAACGGGACGCGGAAGAGCTAGCCGGTCTACCACCGACCGTCGTAGACACAATCAACCAAGCCTTCTACCAGGCATCTTTACGCCCTAAAGTGGCGCTTGTTCGCAAATTGGTGTTCTTCCCGAGCAGAAGACCCACAGACGTGCGCAGTTAGGTCAGTGCTTTTGTTCCTACAGGAGAGGCTCGAGGGGAGGCTGTCCCCCTCCACCCTCAAGGTGTATGTCGCCACCATCGTGGCTCACCACGATACAGTAGATGGCAAGTCTCTGGGTAAGCACGACTTAATCGTCAGGTTCCTAAAAGGTGCCCGGAGGCTAAATCCCTCCCGGCCAAGCCCGTTACCTTCCTGGGATCTCTCAGTGGTCCTCGCGGGCCTCCAGAGACCCCCCTTCGAGCCACTAGACTCAGGGCCCTCTCTCTCAAAACGGCTCTGCTGATCGCGCTCGCCTCCATCAAGAGTGTCGGGGACCTGCAAGCGTTCTCTGTCAGCGACACTAGCCTGGAGTTCGGTCCAGCAGACACATATGTGATCCTAAGACCGCGACCGGGCTATGTGCCCAAGGTTCCTACCACCCCCTTCAGAGATCAGGTAGTGAACCTGCAAGCGCTGTCCCGGGAGGAGGCAGACCCAGCCCTTACGTTGCGGTGTCCGGTATGTGCTTTGCGTATCTATTTGGACCGCACGCAATGCTCTAGATGATCTGAGCAGCTCTTTGTCTGCTTCAGGGGACCGCAGAATGTGAACGCTGCCTCCAAACAGAGGCTCGCCCACTGGGTTGTCGATGCCATTTCATTGGCTTATCACACCCAGGCCATACCCCCCCCCCTTGTGGGTTTGAGCGCACTCAACCAGAAGTGTTGCGTCCTCGTGGGCACTGGCCAAGGGCACCTCCCTAGCAGACATCTGTAGAGCAGCAGGGTGTGCAACACACAATACCTTCGCGAGATTCTACAATCTCCGGGTTGAGTCAGTATCGACTCGTGTTTTCTCAGGTCCGAGCCCGTAGAACTCGGTAACACGCTGACGAACTTTTCCCTCAGCCGAGGAAAAATAGTGCGCCTTCTTTCCCAGGAGATCCCACCTCTCGTATCCCTGGTTGATTCCTCCTTAGCCCTCATGGGTCCACAGTTCAGCGGAGGAACTCGCCGACCCAATCCACTACGGGTACTTAATCTACCCTGTACTGGAATAGGTGCTCCACAGGTTAAAGGCCCCCTAACGTGTGTGTAATCTCCACGGTACTGTCCCCTCACGAGTGGACCCCCGTGTCTCCCTTAGGCAGTTCCAGCTGCCTCGGTCGCCGTGCTGTAGCAACTCCCCCCTCTACGAGGTTGGATCTACCACCGCGTCAACTTTCCCACATAGGACCTAAGCGGCCATGTGATGTATTCGCCACCTTTACCTCCCCTGCAGGGTAAGTGTGGTCTCCGCAGGGTCTTCTCCCCCTGAAAGAATAGGAAACTGGGTAAGACCCCCTTCCCTTAATGCATGTAAGGGCCCCGGCCGTGATTGCTCTATGCTAGAATTATAGAGAGAAAAGAGGCCCAGCCAGGCTTGGCCCGTTCCCAGGTTGGCAAGTATCACCTTGTTCCCCTCACTAGGGTAAACAGAAGGATTCTGATGACTTTAATGGGGCATTGCGTTTGCACGTAAGAATACCTGCCCGCTTCTGTATCAGCAGTTCACGTACACGGCTCAGCGCATGGCATGATTTAAGTGGGATCCCTAGTGTCGCTTCTCCGACACAACGTCGAGAGAGCGACAGAAGGGGAACGTCTAGGTTATGTATGGAACCTCCGTTCCCCAATGGAGGGAACGAGACGTTGTGTCCTCCCCGCCACGTCGCTGAGCCAGCCACTGTTGTGGCTGGACCATTTCCGGCTTCTCAGAAAAATCCTGAATGAACTCCCGTATTTGCCCGCCTAAATACCCGTATGTGCGGGTGCGGGGTATGCAAATACTGTCTGCCAACTTCTCATTGGCCTTTTTTCATAAGTCAGAGGCATATTTCGGCACTCAAGAGAGACCCCTAGTGTTGCTTCTCTGACACATCGTCTCGTTCCCTCCATCGGGGAACGGAGGTTAAAGTAAACCTAAACGTTTACTTTACATGGAATAGCCCAATATCATTTTTTGTTGACATTTAGCATGTAAAAGAGGCCCACTTTTATTTTGATTATATATATATATATATATATATATATATATATACACACACACACACACACACACACACACACACACACACACACACACACAGAGTGATGCCAGTGATTCTGTTCATGTGGGTGTGGCAGGGAGGAGGGTGCGGCTGGGTCATGATACTGCACACCTGGCCCCTAATCAGGCCCCTAATAAAGCCCTTAAGAGGGATAAAGATGACTGGAGGTGGCAGTTCGGGAGAGAGAGAGTGTTACAGGCAGCTGCCCTGCATGTGTTTAAGTTTGTGTCTTTTTATTTTATTTAAAGATTATTTATATTGTCAAGCTGGTTCTCGCCTCCTCATTTCCACTGAACTTTGTTACAGTGGGCTAACCTGAAAGTGAAATAAATCTGTTTAGGTGTAAAAATCAAATCAAATATGTGTTCTAAAATGACAGAATAAAAATTATTTTAATTATGTGCAAAATAATCTTGATTTTAATTTTAACCATTAACGTTCATCCCTATGAATCATTAACTTTCTTTTAAATCAATCACCTTCATTCAGACGTGTGTATCTGGCTCATTTTTCATGTGGATGGACTCAGTGTGTTTGGACTCTAATATGAGAGCAGTTACTGCTACAGAAAACTGTTCTATAACAACTGAGCCAGCAGATTTGAGCCAGCTAGGTGTAATGCCAAGCCTGGTTGGGCGATGCTTGGTGCAGCAACCAGATTAACAAGTTCAGACACAATATCCCCAGCCAAAATGAGCACCAAAGCCACGAAAATCTCAAGCTAACACAATTATACAAACTTGTACAAAAGGGTGAGGTTCAGTGAATATCTGGAATGTCTCAGATGTGACAGTACATTTGTTGTTAGCATTTATCTGGGGACTTACAATTCCCTTGGTGCCTCCCAGTCCACAAAAAATGTAAATTGTTGCTGCTCACATTGCAAAGCGAGGCGTATATTTGGAACAAAGTGTTTTGTGTGTGTGTGTATATATATATATATATATATATATATATATATATATATATATATATATATATATATATATATATATATATATATATATAAAAGTATATATTTATATATAAAGAAATACAAATAAGCTATGAACTATGCTATTTCTAGTGGATAATGATTCTAAAATGCACCCAAGGAGATGTATTATTAAATAAGGGTAAGTGAAGAAAAAATGTGGCATTTGTAACTGAGAGACAAACAGGGAAAATCACAGAGACAGTTTAAAAAAACTGTAACAAAGAGTACTAGATTGAGAGGAAACAAGACAAGTGGAAAAAGCAAGTGAAAGCAAGTAAAAGAGAGAGAATCTTTAAGTGTATATGCTGGCAGATGGTGCTCACAGGAGCGTGATTATTTGGCATTTTTGCACCAAAGTGCTCATAAAAAAAGGAGGGCAAGGGGAAAATGAGATGTGCCTTTACCTCTCTGTCTTCCTGTCTCTCTTCAGCCCCCTTTACTACACTTTTTTTTGTCCCTCCATCTCTTCAATGATTGTTTTCCTTCTTGTGGTGCTCCACTGACTGGTTGGTTACTTTAATATTCATCAGCACTTCATAAGACATGTGTGCTCCTGGCACATGCCTGAATCGCACAACGTGGCATCCTATCAGCTACCTAACACAGGTGCATTGTATTGCAGACTTGCAGTAATGTGAAAATGTCTGCAAAGAATTCAGAAGATGGAGGGTTCCCTGACTATAAAGCTTTGTTCACACAGCACACGCATCTATCTGATTTGATTTTCAATCTTTAGGACTGACTGTCCACACTGTCATTTTGCAAGTGATCAAATCTGATCTGTTTGTTCAGACAGTCTTAACAATATCCGGTATAAGAACATCAGTTGCCATAGTAATGACTTTATTTTACAACAACAGGGAGAGTCTTCCATGGCAGAAACAGTGAAGAATGCATATGCATTTGCTGCAATCTTTTTTTTTTTTTTTGGGGGTTCTATATAGAACCCTAGGGTTCTTAACTCGGCTCCAAAATAACATTTATTAAAGATTTTGAAAAAATAACCCACATTCGCTGTAAATACTTATGTACATTAATATATGTATTTGCAAAGATTTCAAACAAACTTCATTATGGCTCAGTGGTTGAAGTTCAGGGTTACTGACCAGAAGGTCGGGGGTTCAAGCCCCAGCACCACCAAGATGCCACTGTTGGGCCCTTGAGCAAGGCACTTAACTCCAGTTTGCTCCAGGGGGTTTGTCCCTGTAATAAGTGCACTGTAAGTTGCTTTGGATAAAAGTGTCTGCCAAATGCATAAATGTAAATGTAAATAACATAACAAAATGTGAAAAAAGTGAAGTGCTGTGAATACTTTCCATATGCTATGTATGTATAATTTACATTATTGCAAGGTTTGTTTATAAATACTTTTGAACACTACACTATATTACATTGGCATTGGCATTTCATAAGACAGAAAAATAAAACTCTTACAATTTATATCTTATATTATAAGAGGACAGGTTTATCTCAGTATCAATAGTCTACGGTAGAGTCTATTCTTGAATCATAATTCAACAACAGATGCACACAATTGTGTTTATAATAAAAAGCAAACAACTTGAGCGTGTAACGGTGGTTATTTTTTGTGCTTATGCAAAGGCGCAAATTAGCTGCATGCTCGCAGACGCGCAACTCGCGCGAGTAATCAAAACGCGCGAACATCCTATTTAAAATTTCAACCGTCACGGAAAGTCGGTTGAGCTGAAAGCCTGAGAGGGCAATATTACCCTGGTAAGTAAGAGATATACATTCATTTGTTCTTTTAATTTATTGTGACCTATCTCCTCGTCATTTATTACTTACACGTTTACAGTGATGTGTGAAAAGAAATCTGCCTTCAATAGCTGTTGAGCAGTGGAATAATTTTACACTCCAATCACTAAAATCTCTTTAGTAATCCTGATGACATATTATGACATGTTTATGATTTATTTATTTTTTTTACTTGTCTTTCCACCAAAAAAAAACATGGGAAAAAATGAATCAATTTTCCTGGCGCATTACAACCAAACCAAGTAATGGAAATGTTTTAATTTCTCTACTTGTGAGTATTTGTTTTTTGTAGTTTTATTGTATTTTTCAAAAAACATATTAATAATGTATTATAATTCATAATTCATAATTAAAAATATGAATTATATTTTTTAATTGAAGATGCCATGTAATTGAACATGGGTTTTAGCACAGGCCTTCACTTCTGAAGTTCTGGCCACCAACATCATCAGAGCCATGATAAGTGATAGTCAAAAGGGGACATTTTACTTCAAATCAATGACATAAACAATGCCATAAAAGGTATTTTCCCAGAATGTTTTTATGATACTACAAAAAATTATTCATTTCTGTTTGCGGTAGCTCTGGAGTGCAGCATTACTTATTTATTCATCTAGATATAACACAATACTCCTCTTCTTCATGTAATTTTAAAAAAGTAATGCAAATTTCTTTGTTTTTAATTACTCTGCATACTGACACCGCATCTATTTCATGTTTCTCTTACTAACAAGTATCAGCACATCCATCCTCAACCTGATCTTTCATGAGGTGTTAAGCACCTTCAGTGAAGAGTCAAACTCATAACAAGATGGCTGAAGTGAAGTTTAATTTGTTGTATCCAAAATACCTCACTCATTGTATTTCCATATAACCATGCTGTATTTCCATATAACCATGCTGTATAAAGACCCCTCAGTGGAAACAAAATTATTCTGTATGTGCTACAGTGCTAAAATGTATACAATTTAACAGATTATCATAGGTCATTTGTTTTCATTTATACATTTTTTACTTAGTTTTGTACTTATTTATTAATCCTTCTTATAATTTTAATTTATGGTTAGTGTTAGCATTTCCTTGGCGTGATAACTGAAGCACAATTACACTTCCTGGCATTTGACACATATGCAGAGCACGGGTACAGCGTATGTACAGTACAAGTACAAAGCATGTGAAAAATCGATCTTATTTCTTTAGAAGACGTGGATTAAAACACTTAAATCGTTTGGATTACCTTTATGCTGCCTGTATGTCTTTTTTGGAGCTTAAATGTTTTAGATCCTATTGACTTAAATTGTATGGACAAAAGACATTATGTCCTTCAATTGTTTTTGTTTGTGTTCTGCAGTAGAAATTAAGTCATACGAGTTTGAGACGGCACAAGGATGATTAAATGATGAGAGAATTATAATTTGTGGGTTAACTATTTCTTTAAAGTATATAAAAAGTATCATCATGTATAGAATGTGTTAACACTTCAAATTTTCAACCATCTTAAGGTCATACATCTTCTCCCCAGGACAAATAAAAATGTGCCTGTTCCTGTTGTGTGTAGCTGCGTGTGTCCCACTGATGAAGTCACACAGATGCTGCAGAGACCTGCTGCTCCCTCAAACCAGCAGTGCTGCAAATACCTCTGTGCAGGGATATGATTAAGAGCGCTCTTTTAAAAAGTGTATTAACATGGCCACCACAGGGTTAAGATCATTACTGAAATACTCCATAGCTTTAGAAGGACAGAGGACTCTGGATAATTGTTACAATTGATCTGTTGTGCAAATAAGTGTTTGGTTTTATTTTTACTAATACATTCAATGTAACTTAATAATTAATATTGTTTCATGTTTTTAATTATTAATATATGATTTAGGTTAATTTTATATTAATACCTTTAATTACTAGAGGTAATTGGGATTTGGGTCCATCAGAACAAATAAATTATGTCCTAATCTCTGATGAAAACAAAATCCTTTTGAAAATGAGAGAGAAACCTTTAATTTTAAAAGAATAGTTCACCCAGAAATGGCAATTCTGTTCTTTACTCATCCTATATGTTGCTCCAAACCTGTATAACGTTCTTTATTTTGTGTAGCACAAAAGGTGAATTTTTAAAAAGTCTTCACAGGTTGGTTTTTTTGCCATAAAATGAAAGTGAATAGTGACTCCAGTCTGTAAATATGGTGGCTACAGTACATCGAGCACATCAATCTTCAGTGATTCTCATCGTGTCTTGTGGCCAAACGTCATGATGGTTGCAAGAACCAATGATGTTGAGATTTGATTTCAGCAGTGTTTACAGAGATTATCAATGATTTGATTTAACTGAAATTCCATTCTGTTCATCACACAAACTCATTCCGCAATCGGTTGCTTTTTATGGTGGTTTTGTGGTGTGTTTTTTCTTTTTTTTTTGGAGCATGACAGACCGAAGTGA
Organism: Xyrauchen texanus; assembly: GCF_025860055.1. NCBI lineage: Eukaryota > Metazoa > Chordata > Actinopteri > Cypriniformes > Catostomidae > Xyrauchen > Xyrauchen texanus. The sequence continues at coordinate 50,779,704 of NC_068277.1, forward strand.
CAACTCATTTTCATTATATAGCAAATAAACCCTGTGAAGACTCCTTTTTTGTTCCATGGAAAAAGAAAGAAATTTTCATGTTTTGGTGAACTATCCCTTTAAAATTATACTCTAATTTACATGTATTTTACATGAATGGCAGACACATTCTTATTAAAGCCCAGATTTTTGAGACATGAAAATTGGACTTCTCAGCGTGTACAATATCCATAGCTCTTCCTTTCTTCCTCCACTTTCTTCACTCTTCTTGACCACTTCCATGGAGGTTAAAGCAATAAGGTCATGTTCTGGGAAAGATTGTCCTCCAGGCTGTAATTAGTCTTTTGTAACATAAATAAACAGATTTTTTTTTACTTGGGATAGAATGATGACCGCTGGATTATAATGGGCAGCATGTGTAGAGTTGCTGAATCCTGACGACTAATTATTAGTCAATAATACCAACTGTGATGTTCCAAGCTTGTACTAAACACAGCCTAACAAAGAAAACTGACAGAACTGGAAATAAAGTGTGGCAAGAAAAGGAGATCAAAAGAGAGGCATTTGAGAGGCATGACTTGAAACACAGAAATGTGAATGGCACACATTTGAAGTTAAATATGAGTCCCTGTCAATCTATTTACTTCCTTTTTAGAAGTTCAGCAGCCATTTTTTTTTTACACTCAACAGAAGGAGGTGGAGAAACAGAGCACTTTGGGAATGCTCCCAAATATTCCCATTCATAGAAATGAATCCTTGTTAATGGGTTTGTTTTTATTCAGTAAAAGAAGAGTGAATCTGTGAAATTATTAATATGCTGCATGGTGCTGACTTATATATATATATATATATATATACACACACACACACACACACATACACTTCATAAGGAACACTGGTACACCTATTTATTCATGTGATTATCTAATCAGTGACAGCAGTGCAAGACATAAAATCATGCAGATACAGGTAAAGAGCTTCAGTTAATTTTCACATCAGTCATCACAGTGATTTCGACTTTGGCATGATTGTTGGTGCTAGACAGTCTGGTTTGATTATTTCTGTAACTGTTGATCTCCTGAAATTTTCATGAACAACAGTCTCTAGAATTTTCTCAGAATGGTGCTGTGGAGCGGAGGGGGGGCGGGGCCGGTCGGAATATCGCACGCCCGGTCCCCAATCGGCCTGACGAGGCGTGTGAGGGATAAGGGCGGCCGGTGACGATGGTTCGAGAGAGAGAGAATTACGGGCATGTCCGTCATGTGTGTGTTTGTTTATGCGTTTGTTTTAAGTTTTCATTAAATATCATTTATATTGACAAGCTGGTTCTCGCCTCCTCCTTGCCCATCCTTTAACTGTTTTACAGGTGCCAAATACAAACAAATAAAAAAATCCATTGAGCATCAGTTCTGCAGACAGAAATCCCTTGTTTCTGAGAAAGGTCAGACTGGTTTGAGCTGACAGAAAGGCTACGGTAACTCAGATAACCACTCTATACAATTGTAGTGAGCAGAACAGCTTCTCAGAATGCACAAACCGTTGAACATTGACGCGTATGGGCTACAACAGCTAAAGACCACATCAGGCACTTTATTTATATACTGTACACACTATATATTTTCTATAAGTTTCTATTTGTATTAAATATTTCTGTTGATATTATTTTCATGTAAAGAGTCTTTATATGTATTTCTACAGAGGGCCAGGGGCATGTTCACACAGATGGTCTTGGTTATGCATAGCTAGTAGTATAATTATAATTCATAAAATACACAATTATTACATGTTGTAAAAAGAAATGTAGATTGTCATTGATACATAATTACATGGCATTAAATTAATTAATTACTTGCGGCTGAAACTGAATAACTTTAAATAAGATCATCTCCGTCTACTGTTGACCAAAATATATTTACATTTATTCATTTGGCAGACGCTTTTATCCAAAGCGACTTACAAAAGAGGAAAACATAAGCGAATCATGTTAAGGAGACAGTGGTACAAAAGTGCCATATTACAAAGTTTCACTAGGATCAGAATATTATTCAAGACATATAAAAGTTTTTTTTATTTAGTTATTTTTTGTTAGTGACTAGTTAAGTGCTCTTGGAAAAGATGTGTTTTAAGTCGTTTTTTGAAGACAGAGAGTGAGTCTGCTTCACGGATGGAGTTGGGGAGGTCATTCCACCAATGTGGTATGATGAAGCTAAAAGTCAGAGAAAGTGCCTCTTTGTGTTGGTACAACAAGGCGACGTTCCTTAGCCGACTGCAGACTTCTAGTGGGTGTGTAGCTCTGCAGAAATTATTTTAGGTATGTTGGAGCAGTAACTGTTCTGTATGGCAGCATCAGAGCCTTGAATTTGATACATGCATCAACCGGTAGCTTGTGGAGAGAGACAAGGAGTGGTGTAACATGTGCTCTCTGGTTCATTAAAGACCAGACGTGCTGCTGCATTCTGGATCATTTGGAGAGGTCTAATAGCACATGCAGGGAGGCCTGCAATGAGAGCGTTACAGTAGTCCAGTCTATTTATGACAAGTGACTGAATAAGCAGTTGCGTGGCATGTTCAGATAAGAAGGGTCTTATCTTCCTGATGTTGTAGAGTGTAAATCTACATGATCTTGCGGTCTTTGAGATGTGGTGAAATATAGTTTGAAATCAATGTTACCCCTAGATTTCTGTTTTTGAAGGCGTTACTGTAGTCGAACCCAGCTGCACGGTGATGTTGTGATCAACAGCAGGGTTGCCTGGAAAGACTTTGAGTTCTGTTTTGGCTGGATTGAGTTGCAGGTGGTGTTCCTTCATCCAGGCTGAGATGTCTGCCAGGCAGGCAGAGATTCGAGCAGACATGGTGGTGTCGTTGGGCTGGAAAGACAAATAGAGCTGTGTGTCATCGGCGTAGCCGTGGTATGAGAAACCATGTGCCTGATTGATGGGTCCCAGTGATGTTGTAAATATATAAACCTGGATATAAACATTGATTTGATCTGATGATAGAATTTGTATCCATTTTATTTGATTATCTAATTGATCTATTTTCTCTTATAATTATCTTCCCTTTTTAATAGTCAGGCAATGATGCTGTATCTCGGAAATGCTTTGTCCTATTTTAAAATAAAGAAAAGAAAAAGAAAAAAAAAATTAGTTGGAATAATTGCCACCTTGTTTTGGGCATTCATCTTAGTTTTTTGAAAGCACCACTCACTGGTCAAAATCATACAATTATATATATATATATATAAGCCTATAGTTTTGAAATAATTTGGCCCAAAGTCATCAGCCTGGCGCCTTTTTACAAGATTGTATTACAATACAGATTTCCTGGGCTTTAAAGTAATGTTCAATACAAGTTAAGCTCAATCAACAGCATTTGTGGCAAAATGTTGAAAATGCCTCAAAAAATGATTTTGATTTGTCCCTCATTTTCTTTAAAAAAACACAAAATACTGTGAAGCACTTACAATGGAAGTGAAAGAGCCAATGTTTTTGAGGGTTTAAATGCAGAAATGTGAAGCATATCATTTTATAAAAGTACTTTGTGACATGATGGCGCCTGTGTCTGTTGCATGCATCTGTCTTCCTCTCAACGTTTCTTTTATCTTTACAGTTATTCTTTGATTGTTTATTATCATCAGCAAACTGATTGATATCGGCAACTTCATGCCCAAGCTATCCATGTCTATTCTGAGCAGTCATTGTTTTCCCTCATCAACCTATCCTACAAACATTCCTGACTACCTGCACTGGCGAGTCTTCAATGTTCCACGTAGAAAGCGCTGCAGGAGACACGGCAAGCAGGGAGGTGTTCAGGTGAAATTTGTCCTTTCTTTGGGCTGCTCTCCTCTCACCAGGCCATCCCTTTCATCGCTTGATCTGGATTGCTATCGTTGGATCTCACGGTGTTCATTGGAGCCTCCCTACTAGTGGATTCGACCCATTCTCCCGGAATCGTCTGCTGGGCCTCCACGATGCATTTTTCCCCGGTTTCGTACCGGAGATGTGAATCATCAATATCTGCGCCTGCTCTGCTGAGCTCCTCTGCCTTGTAAGTAACCTTTTTTGCTCAGGATGGCACTTTCCAATGCCCGCTCCCTGGTCTTATTTCTTCCCATAACCTGGTTCTTCTATTCGTACTGAGACCTGGATTAAAGTAGGTGACTTTGGCAGGGCGGAGGGCGGAGCCGGGTCGTGATCATACACACCCGGTCCCTTATCAGGCTAATCAAGCCTCCGAGAGGGATAAAGGCTGACTGCGGAGGATTGTGCAGTGAGAGAGAGATAGTTTACAGACATGTCCGTCATGTGTGTTTGTGTCTTCTGTTTCAGTTTATTCTTAAAATATTATTTATATTGACAAGCCGGTTCTCGCCTCCTCCTTTCCATTGACTTCTTTACAGTGACTTAAATACTTTTTGCGATCTAGCATTTTTTAATACCCCTTGATCTGCTGGTCATGGAGGGGATCTGGTGACAGTTTTTAAAAATATGTTAGTGTCGTTTGTTACCCATTATTCTCTATAACAGCTTTGAAGCCCAGCTAATTCACCTGGAGTCTACAAAGTACGTGTTATTTATGCTGATTTATCGACCTCCTCAACTGAACAAGAATTTCATTAATGAATTTGCTGAGTTTGTAGGTGACATTTTGACCAAGAACGATTGTATTTCTTTGTTGGGTGATTTTAATATTCATGTTTGTTGTGCATCCATCCCTTGTCCAAGGAATTTTTAAATCTTATGGATTCTCTGAACTTTGATCAGTGGGTGAACGGCTCCACACCCTCTCAGGATCATACATTAGACCTGGTTTTATTGCATGGTCTATCTATTGACAATGTTGAAATATGTTATGCCACATTTTCTGACCATAAACTGGTGCTGTTTACTACCTCCCTCCATGGCTTACTCAGTAAAGTTCCAGCCCAGGTACACTGGACTCTGAACATTCTTGTGATGAATTTGCAAATGCATACTTGGAGGCTTGAAAACCTCTTGCCTCGGATCTCTCCTCTCTTCAAATGGGCACTGAGTAACAACTCAACCTATTTAACTTTACTTGTACCAATATTCTGGATGATATTGCTCCACTAAAGCTTATTTAACCCAAACATAAACCTCAGCCCTGGCTAAGTGATAGTATTTGATCACTTTGACAGCTATGCTGACAAGCTGAACGCAAATTAAATGTTTGGAAAAAGTGGCTCTTACTCAATTACAAACAATTTGAAAACAAATACAATTTTCTATATTTTTTAGTCAGGTTTTAAAACTTTGCATAGTACAGGGTCTGTAAATGTCTATAATGATATTTTAATGACCACTGACTCTGGTAGCACTATGGCTTTTATTCTCTTAGAACCTCAGCTCTGTGATAAATTTTGTGGATCATAATATTCTTATTTCTTGTTTAGAGCTTTTCGTTGGAATTTGGGGTACAGTCCTCAAATGGTTCCTGTCAAAAAGTGTTTTCTGTCGCTTTGGAAAACACGTTCTCCAAGGCATTCTTGTGGCATCTTATACTCGTCGCTATAAATGTTACTTATGGGCTCTATACTTAAACACGATGACAATAATCTCAAACAACTTGTAGCATGTTTACATGAATTAAAATGTTGGTTTACTCATAACTGTCTAAACTTAAATGAAGACAAAACTGAAATTATTTTGTTTGGACCAAATCTTGCTCCCTACTTGTCTTCCTGTGTCAAGGATTTAGGTATTTATTTCGTTTGCAACCTTAAGTTTGATAAGCAAATGAATGCCATCGTCAGATTGAGCTTCTTTCACTTGCGGCGACAAGCGAAAACTAAACCCTTCCTTTGCAGAAAAAGCTTCGAGATTGTTATTTATGCTTTCATCTCCTCGTGCCTCCACTACAGCAATACTTTATTCTATCGTTTGCCCCATTCTTCCATTTCTCATCTTCAAATGGTTCAAAATGGGGCTGCTCAACTTCAGACTGGCAGCTGTAAATGTGATCATATCATCCCCATTCTGTGCTCTCTGCATTGGTTGCCAGTCAGATATCATCTTGATTTTAAAATGTTATTATTTGTGTACAAATCCCTTAATAATTTAGCTCCACAATATCATGCTGACTTACTATGCATACACGATCCTTCCAGATCACTCAGATCAGGTAATAGCCAGCTGCTATATGTAGATCCAGGGGACAGAGCAGAGGGGGCCGAGCATTTGCTGTGGCAGGCCTTAAGCTTTGAAAAAGTTTGCCTGTGTCAATTAGAGCTGCTTCCACATTGTTGGTTTTTAAATCTCTGTTCAAAAGTCATTTCTTTTCCCTTGCTTTTAATGTTTTGTAATTGTTAGGATTTTTTTTAATTTTCTTTAATTTTATTGTACAGCACTTTGGTCAACCAAGATTGTTTTTAAATATGCTTAAAAAAGTTAACTTGACTTACAGTACATTCATTCTTTTGTCAACACCCATGTATGTTTTGAGCTGTGAAGTTGTTTAAATCATAATTTTTTACTGTCATTTTAGAGTTTGTTGACATTACATTATCATTACATTGCAAAATTGGCTATAACATTACACAGAAAAGGTTACTAAGTAATTTTATCACACTAAAATCACGTTAACACACATATTGTTTATGTCTTGGAGCTATCCTCTTGAAATAGTGAGTATTTTAGGGTTTATAGATTGGCTCCATTTACTTCCATTGTAAATGCTTCACTGGCAACACAGATTTTTCAAAATAATGTTTTGTGGTAATCAATATTATGCTACAAATGCTGTCGATTGAGCTTGACTTGTTATGAACCTAGAATATTCCTTTAAAGGGCTTTCACATGACAGGCTTCAGGGCATCAATCTCCACTTAAAAAGAGCTGCAGAGAATGTATTTTTTTAGTACTGACATTACCCATGTAAGTCGGTACAAGTGTACAAGGTGAGAGTTGAGACTCAGGAGGCTGTGAGCCCCTGTACACGTTATGAGCCAGTTTAATTGCTAATCGTACATACAACCTTCAAATTGACGCAATCGTATTAATTTTCACGCTATTCTATTCGTGACATTATCTATTGTTTATAACATCATCTAACAAACAGTATCATTAAATTCTACCTACTCTACCTAGCTAGGCTGTGTGTAAATTAATTAAAAACCCTTTAGAAGTTGTAAACAGCATAGCTCGCTAGCTGTAACACAGTACAACTTACATGACAGCTCTAGCTCCTGAGTGATCCTCTGAAAAATATAGTCTCTGATAAGCCTGTCACAGTATACATTGCAGGAGACAACGTACGGTATTAGCAGCTTCTGTTAAAGTTCGTTCTTCTGTGGTTTTTGTTGCCTCCTGACTGTTCAACCACATACACCTCACAAATTCCAGCCTGAATGTTTTTGATGTGTATAAAAATGAACGTAAAAAGGTTGTAAGCTGCTCGTAAACTCATAATACCCCTCACTTGCATGGCAGCCAAAAATCGCACTGTGTATGCCTGGCCTTTATCATCGGCTGATACTTGGCCGAAAACCACCAGGGGCAACGCTGAAGCTGATGCTTCACTCCATAGAGTTCAATGTATTTGACAACACTGACATGAGTTCCTTAAGATAAATAATACTCAATATTCCAAGGTCAGCCATATTGCCTGTTGCCATTTTGATTTTTTGAAATGCTGCCTTTTACCAATGGTTTGGAATATGAAACTTCAGAAGTTGCATTGTGTCAGTGCTCTATGGTTACCGTAGCAGTTTCAGGGCAGTGCAACCTAGTGGTTGGATAATCATCAAATACACCTTATAACTTTGAACATCATTGTCCTAAAGTCATGAATCTACTCTGTTAAGATTCATTGGTTCATACAAAGTACAATAATACCCTTATATTTAATACAGTGATCGAAGTGGGCCGGTATGCAAAGGGCGGAAATTATGTGTGGAAATGATGCCCAGTTTGTGTAACAGATTGGTTCCTATTCTTGCATTTGTTTTAGTTAGACAATCTGTATACCATGATAATCAAAAGATATTAAAATATTTTACAGAGCTGACAGTGAAGACAAATGTGTGGAGTATTTTGGCAACCTTTTGGCATTAGAAAATAAAACTTGTGCAGAGAGAATGTGAACTTTGGACTTATAATAACAATGCTTGGCTCCAAAATTATCACCCATGACGAAGATGATGACGATGAAATGAAGAACCCAAGTGCAGTTTAATAATCAATGTGAAAACAAAAAACCCTAATGAATGAAACCTAAAATAAACTTGAAACTTAAACATGAACATGGTAGGCTAGGCTTAAATGTGCTACACAAACAAACATCTATACTAGACAAGAGAAAATGGCAAACATGAGGTCTTAAATACATGGGGAAACATAAACCAATGAACAAACATAACTCTAAACAAGATAACAAGACAATAAATTAAAACCAATGACAAACTAGAACTGATAACAAAGTCATTAAACAATGAACCAATGAAAACAAGACACATGAACATGGAGAGAAAACAGAACATCACATGACTAGGGAAACACATGACATGATTTTTTCAAAATAAGAGACATGAAAAACAGGAACCAACAGAATAAACATGACATATCCCCCCTCACACAAACTCTTCACCCTCCTGCTGTCTGGCAAAAGGTACCGAAGCATTCGGGCCCTCACGGCCAGACTGTGTAACAGCTTCTTCCCCCAAGCCATCAGACTCCTCAATACTCAGAGACTGGTTTGACACACACACACACACGTCCTGAGATGCACTTTAATTTTGTCATTTTATAACTGGCTGCTACCTCAATAACTGTTATGTGCATAGAACACTATCTCATAGTATGCTATGTTTACATTTGGCATTTTTAGAAACTGTCATCTTTTGTACTACTGTGTACTGGTCGGCGCTGCACTGTCTCTTACTGTGTCTATTGTCCTGTTCATGGTTAGTAATTTATTGTACTGTCTTTTACTTTTTGCACACGTTTGCACGTGCACTTTATATAGGTATGTTATATAGTCTGTGTAGTCTCATGTGGTTCTCACTCGCACCTCGGGAGTGACTCTTGTGGTCGTGGGCATGGACTGAGTCTCGAGAGCGACCTCTGTTGACGCAAGCATGGACATATTTTCGGGTACGACCTCTGTTGCCGTGAACATGGGCTGAGACTCTGAGACGAAATCTCTTCTCCTCTTCCGTGAGGACGAAGTTGGCAGTGCAGGCTCTGGGACAGACGAGGCTGGCAACGTTGGCTCATTGGCTGTTGCAGACATGGGCGTTAGCTTGTTGGCCATGGCAGGCATGGGCTCATTGGTAATGACGTGGGATGCTGGCTTGGCGGCCATGATGTGGGATGCTGGATTGGCGGCCATGATGTGGGATGCTGGCTTGGCTCAACGGGTGCCATGTCGAGGAACTCTGGCTTGGTGTCCGCCTCCCCCACAGTGAACGTGGAACCACTGATCTGCTGGGCGAGGTTGGTATATTGGGCCAGATTAAGAGAATTGCAACCGCTAGGCATTAAGGAAGAGGTTGGCTCAATTAGTCCAAAACAAAAAATGTCTTTGAGGGCAACCTCATTGAAGAACCCAAGTGCAGTTTAATAATCAATGTGAAATCCATATGAATGAAACATAACATAAATTTAAACATTAACATGAACTTAAACATGAACATGGTAGGCTAGTCTTAAACTTGACATGTGCTACACAAACAAACATCAATACTAGACAGGAGACAATGGCAAACATTAGGGCTTAAATACATGGACATGGGGAAACATAAACAATAAACAAACATAACTCTAAACAAGATAACAAGACAATAAACTAAAACCAACAACAAACTAGAACTGATAACAAAGTAATAAAAAAATGAACCAATGAAAACAAGGCACATGAACATGGAGGGAAAACAGGACATCACATGACTAGGAAAACACATGACATGAACTTTTCAAAATAAAAGACATGAAAAACAGGAACCAACAGAATAAACATGACAGTTTCCCTCTACCGAAAGTTAAACTTTTGAAAAACGCTCTTTAGTACTGCATACTTTGGAAAACGGCAACGTTAGGCATTTTCAGGCAAAATATTTTTGTATGGACATGACCTGAGTCTCTCTCAACATATATGAGGTTTTTCAGAAGCAGCCCTGGTTTATTTCTGACATACATACTCAAAATACATCTGTTTAGCTGTGCATTTACTGAATGAGTACTATGCCACTGTGTGTCCGACTGTTTGTACTGTATTTTATTTTATTTTATTCTAAACTGTTTCAATTATTCTTATATTTTATTCTTATTTTAATCTCTTCTATGTAAAGCACTTTGAAATACCATTGTGTATGAAATGTGCTATATAAATAAACTTGCCTTGCCTTGCCTAATATTCTGTTGCTGGAAATGTCGACAGAATGTTTGTGACAGAAAAGCTTGGTTTGGGAATTCAGCCAGGAGAGGGGGCATTTTTCAATGTGGCCTGTGAAACACTCGAGGTTGTGGGTCAAAGGGGTTCAGGCACACTCACACAAAGGAAGTTGTGGGTGGTTGCGGTTGAGTGCCAGCAGCAGCATATGCCAGGAGTTCTGGGGACAGACTGGGTTGTACACTCAAAATCAGCTATAGTAAATATTTAAGTGGAACTCCCTGCATGGAAGCAACCGCTTAGTCCACTTTTGTGGAGATCCAAGAACTGAGTTATTTAGTCAGGAAGTAATCATGAAATAATACTTGGTACAGTATAAGAAAGGACATGGGAGAGTTTTATTTAATGAAACATGCTGTCTTTATAATATGTCCCTGAACTATCATAATATAATGCTTATAATGATATGAATAATTCAGAAATTGGGATTTGTGAGGACATATAAACATATATTTCAGAGTTTCTTTTTTTTTGCTGGCCTAGGGTGCTTTTCCCAAAAGTATTGTTAGCCAACTATGGCTACAAGTTCCATCGTTACCAACATAGTTCAACTATTTAGTTTTTCCTAAAACCACAGTTTGAATGAACAGCTTTCCACCTGTGGTTAGAAGCATAGAGCCTTGTTTTTTTGGTGTGTAGACATAATTTGACTTCGCTGAGACTTCAATATGTTTCGTTCCATCTCTTTCTTTCTGTCAACACTTCGACCACATTTACATGCATTTAAGTAAACTGCTTATTTTATACAGTTCTTACTCTATGTGTTTATGTTAATGCATAATTAGGGTTTATATATTATTGAAAAGTGTGAAAGTGCGTATGTGCTCTAGTGTGTCGAAGGAACCCCGAAGTCTTATGTAAAGGGAAAAGTCTTGGTTACATACGTGACCTCGGTTCCCTGAGAAGAATGGAACAATATATATGGGGAGCTGTTCTTCCACATGACCTAATTGAAACCTCTCTACAATAATGGCAATATTCTAATATTGGCTATGGTGTTTGAGCCCCACCCTTTTAGGGGTATGCACCTGCTATAATAGATATTCCTCAGAATTTTCTGACTGAGGGACAAAGAGCACATCACTCGCACCTCAGAAGAGTCTTGTAGTGGATCCAACATTCGCAATGTCTAGTTCCTTTCGTCTCAGGGAACTGAGATGCTTACTTTGTCTAAGGGAACGGAGATGCTCCCTTACAACTCACGACACTTGATATTGAGAACAGAATCCCATCAAGCCGCACTACACAACATAACCTTCCAGAGAGGAAACATGAGTCCAGTGGGATGGCGACTGCCTTCTCCACAGGGGGTAGTTGGGCATAACCATTTTCTTCCCCATGATCCAGCCAAACGAGACAAGGCCTTGCACTCCAGCAGAGGGGCTCTCGGGGTGTGTACCAGCACAAGGTCCTCCTCAAATTCACCCTGCTTGACCTCGCAGTCCTGCCGTGCCTCCTCGTGTGACCCCTCGGGTATCACAAAAGAGCCGGGTGGGAGGGAGGCTGAATCATCATATAACAAACAAAATAGCTTTCAGCAGTGTTTGAAGTGTTTCAGAGTGTATAGTTTTCTAGTACCAAATGATCAATTTATCATGATTACTCAAGGATAAGGTGTTGGAGTGATGGCTGCTGGAAATGGGACTTGTCTAGATTTGATCAAAAATGACTTTTTTCAAATAGAGATGGTTTTGTTTTTACATCAGTAATGTAACTAATATAACTAAACTTTGTGATCAGTTGAATGCCACCTTGGTGAATTAAGGTACCAGTTTCCTTCCGAATCAGCAAAATCGGTACATTATTCCAAACTTTTGGCCGCCAGTGTATATATATATATATATATATATATATATATACGTATACACACACACACACACACACACAATATACAATTACTGTATAAGAATACACAACTCCTGCCGAAGCACTGCAGGGAATATGCATGCTGAAGTGGCCCATTCACCAGCAAAGCAGAAGTTATTACTCCATCCCCTAAAGGCCCCCAGGGGTAAAAGGCCCTTTTGATTTTATTTTCTCCCAAAACACTAAATAGCAGCAACAACTCCCACAGTGCTTTCCTAACACCTGTTTGTCACTATGCATGGCAAAATATTCCTGATCCATGAGATGTTTAAAATTTGATTTTGATTTGATAATTTTTTAAATGTTGCAAATTGATGTCACTAATGAGAATCCCTGATATTATCACATTTATTTTGAGACAAAATACTACATTTATTCTTCATTATAATAATTTTTTAAATAACTGTCCAATAATTGAAAGGAGAGTATCTGGGTTAAAAAGACCACCCATTGAAGGAGCTAAAGCCCCTCCATAAAACATCTTGTTTTTATTAAGTGGGGTGAACAAAAATGTGATGAAAAAGTTTCAAAGTGGGCTCACGTTGACTGATCCAATCACAATGGAGATGAATTATACAGTAGATGTTATGAAATGCCAAATATGATTGAAATAAATAGAAAATGGTTAATCCTTCTCTCAGCTAGTTATTTTGAATAAGTATTATCTTAATTTGATACTTAAAAATAATCTTGTTGTCTCAAAAGTATTAGCCTAGTTGACAAATTTTGCCCTATAATTATTGCTACAGCATTTACATGATATCACTCAATTTTTAGATTTGGCTTGAACATTAGGGGTTTGCAGAGTAAAACATTTACCCATGTTTCCATTGATCATAGTATAAATCAGGGCTCTTCTACTACTTTCTTGCAGAGGCCAGATTATCCAGATGAAAAAAAAAAACTTAATACGGTGCATTTATTCATATAAAAATAGTCACAGGGTATACTATTGAAATATAATTTAAGGTCTGGCCATAAATGCCTTCATAAGATCTGGCTGAATAACAAACATTACTTAAACTCTTAACCAACAAATACATTTTGATAAATTTTACTTGAAAAAAATATATATATATATTTTTTAAATTTTAGGGCTATAGTTTACAAATTATTAAAATTGAGGAGAAACATTGAGACCTGCTAAAGCCCTCTCACAATATCAACCCACATATTAAAACAATGGTCACATTAACTGTCATGTTTAAGAATGCATTTATGAGTCACATGACGCCAGGCAAGGTTTGGATATGTGAACGGCAAGCTCTGAACACTTTGCTAGTTATGTCATATCAATGACTATTAATGTCATAAACCGGTGAGATGTTAATATGAGTGGATCGTCTCTTTCCATGTGGAATGTGAATGGGTTGGGGCACCCCATAAAAAGATGGAAGGTTATTTATCTTCTTAAGCATAAGCAATATGATATAGTGTTTCTTCAAAAAATTAATCTTTCCCCACAGGAAGCTGAAAAATTGGGGTGGACATGTTCTTATTTTGGCTAATATTTATGCACCTAACGTTGATGATCAAGGCTGTTTTGTAGATCTTGAAGGGATGTTGCAAGCCGCTGGCTGATGGACTTGATCATAGTGAAGCTTGATCATCATTGATCATAGTGAAGCAACATTGTTGCTTCACAAGATGTGTAAAAATCTTGGTCTTACAGATATTTGGAGACTTTTGTACCCATCTGTGAGGGACTATACATTTGTATCTTTAGTCCATAAGATTTCTTCTAGAAAATATATATTTTTTAAAGTCCCTCATTTCATCTGTTATTGATTTCTCAATTGGAAACATTTTAGTCTCAGATCACACCCTGGTGAGGTGTTGCCAAATATGGAGAAAAATAAATCATATAGTTGGCACTTTAATGTATCCCTTTTGCAAAATCGTCTGGGTTACTATCGCAACCCCCATTCCCTGATGGAGGGAATGAGACATTGTGTCGGTGAAGTGACACTAGGGGCCTCTGAGCTTTGAGAAAAGGCCAATGAGAATTGGCGAACAGAATTTGCATGTCCCTCCCCCGAACATACAGGTATAAAAGGAGGGAATCGTGCATCTGTTTGTCAGGTTTTCCACCGAGGAGCTTAGAATAAGGTATGGCCATTACAGGCTCTATCGCGCCCTTGTTTGTAACCTTGTCCAGTGGCACAAACAGGGCATTAAGTATTTGGTTATTTTATTCATTATTTATTATTCATCGAGTTCATTTTGACCCTTTAATAAAGTTTTTTGAGCGATGTGGGAATGTGGGCTTCATTACATTCATCTATGATTGGGAAGGTTAATTTTATTAAAATTAATTGTATTTCAAAATTCAACTACATTCTACAGTCTCTCCCTGTAGATGTCCACCACTCTTATTTCAAGCAATTCGATAGTATAACGAAGTCCTTGATTTGGAATGGTAAACGTCCCAGATTACATTTCAGTAAGTTGCATAGGCCGATTGACAATGGTGGGCTAGGCCCAGTGGTTAAATTGGCTTTTGTTGGGAGGGGGAGCCCTAATTTACGGTGAATGGTCATCATTCAAAATCCCGCCGTAAAATGACTTAATGTGTTTTTACACCAAAGGGGCTCTTTTTCCAGTATTAATGTTTAAGTTAGGGTTAAGTAGTTATTCAAAAAAAAAAAAAAAAAATACTTTACAATTCACTTATTTTATTATTATTTTTTTATCTTGAATGTTAACAGGCAGGCAATGGATTTCACCCTCGGAAAATGTATGAAATGAACATGTTTGAAAATATTGCAAGCCAGAGACGAATATGTAAATGTATTTTTGATTTGTGCAATTTAGAAACGTTGAAGTCCCTTCGCACCTGAATGTTAATGTAACTCTTGCAGTAATTATTTATCATATTCATGCAGCCTGTGTTATTCTTTTGAGTGTTGAAAAACCATCGAGGAGAAACGCATCATAAGTTTTAGAAAGAAAAGAAAGAGTAAACTTGTCCGCTTTGCGACAAACATTAGTCGTTCTGTACATTTTAAAAAAAAATTATTATTCAAACTGAATAATAAATGAACAGGGAAGTAGAGTTGGCAAAATAAATGTATAATCTCTGCCTTTATTGAGTTTTTTTAATGCCTGATAGAAAAGTATCTATCTTTGTAGAGCAATACAATTCTTTAGGGCAGGCAATTGCAGAATAGTCCCATTAGTCACAGATACACTTCAGAAAATTGAGTACACAACTATTTCTGGGCTTAAAAGTTACAAAAACCAAATAAATGCAGAACATTGTATCTCAATAGCAATACAATGTGGAACCCCATGCACTACTTAAAACCCGATGTGGCCCCTTAACCAAAATAGTTAAAAATATTAACTATTACACAATATTAAAATATTACACATCACCTTTACAAATTTGTTTCAGGATTTTACATGAGTAAATGTAACTGTTATATTTTGACAAAATGTTTCAGTTTCATATGAAATAATCTAAAGATAGAATGTAGACATCAACAGTGGCAGTTTAAAGTTTCAAGATGTGTTAAGCTAGTATGCATTTTTCATAAATACATTAATTTATTATTATTACTATTATTTAAGACTAGCTCACTGACATGGTAATGAGGAGCCTTTCCTTCTGTGTATAAAAATGTAATATTAGGTAACAAATGGGATAATAATGGGCCCATATAAGATTTTGACATCAACAACAAAAATAATGTCACTTGATGCATGTTCATGTACTGAAAAACCATGAACAAAACTATGCAACATAAAAGGAAATGCAACTCAGGACACATTAAATACAGGTTATGTTTAATCTATGGCAGGTCGACACTTGATGTCCAATATAAAATCTGTCCTGAAGCAAAACCAGTTGAGAAACACTGAGATAAAGTTACAGACAGGAGCAGGATTATATTCTATCGCTCTAGTCGTTAGCGGGTTTCCATGGTAACGTCGCTGTTATGCTTAGAATTGTGACAGTTTTCCCTTGATGGCTGTGGGCGTGGTGCTGAATCAGCGATTCATGCATTTATGAATTTCATGTAGCCTGGGTGTCTCTGTGTAGTCTTTCTAATTATTCAGTCTCATATGCCATGTATTTGTCAGGAGTCAGGAGATTAAAAATAATTCAAGTGGCATAACAACATTTGGTGCTGAAGGAGACGGAGCTGAGCTCCGGCAGGGTATGTTGTGGACCCGAGGAGGCAGAGCTGCGCTCCGGTGCGCTCCGGCCCAATTTAACCTCTGGCTAGGCCTACCCAAGATTTTGCTTTACTATTATGCATTTATTTTCAAACATTTGGTGCACTGGTCACCTGAGAGAGCCCCTCACTGGTTTTGTATTGAATAGGAAGTTATTTCCCCTATAAGCCTTTCTATCAAATTAATCAGAGAAGTTACACCCTGTTACCTCACATTTGCACTCGGTATGGACAAAAGTGTCCAAAGTGTTTAATTCTGACATTTATTTAAATGTTGCCTCGAGCAAATGTCATATGGGGTAGTAGGGGTTAAATGTTGATTCTGTGTATATATGTTTTTTTCTTTTTCTTTGTTTGCTGTGTGAATCAATAAAAATGTTAAATTACAAAAAATAATGCATTTAAATGTAATTAATGTTGCTCGAGAAATATAAAAAGAAAAGAACACTTACTAGTCAGATCTTCCATAGGCTGTAGCTTGGTCCTCGGCCACTCCTCCACCCTCTAATGGGTGGCAGCCGAGCCTCCCTGGGCAGATCGGAGGCAGTGCTCTGGAACAGAAGGGGTCATCCCCGCCCCTTGCAGCGGTTTTCCCACTCCAGGCGGTCGGCCGGGAGCCCCTCCCCACTCGCGGTCCACGGTCGTCATGACCCCGCCACATTTAGCAGGGGTCTCCCCCCGCCCCTGGCAGCGGCCCTGAAAACTCCAGGCGGTCGGCTAGGAGCCCCTTCTCCCCTAGTGGCTGGTGGCCGTTAGTCCGCTCTCAGGCGGCCGGGCTCCTCCGTCCCCTGGCAGATGGCCGCGGCTGCTCCGTTGGGGTGGATGGTAGTGGCGAGGACTCTATTACGATGCATCCCTCCTCCTTCCTGGTTTTCGGCACCAGTTTAATGGGATTAATGGAAAGGACGACACAAGAACAGGCTTGAAAATATAAATAATAGTTTAATAATAAACTGAACCAAAAAGACAAGCACACACACAGCTGCCCGTAAATCTCTCTCGCTCTGCCGTCTCCGGTCGGCCTTTATCCCTCTTGGATGGTTGATTAGCCTAATTAGGGGCCGGATGTGTAGCATCATGTCCAAACCCCGCCCTCCGTCCTGACACATTTACATTTAAATCGGCAAAAATCACAACCATCATTGTTTAATATATAAAGCCATCATTGAGCCCTGCACTAATAAGCACAAACATAGTTCATTCTCTCATTCAAGTTGTTTCTACTACTACTACTCATACTACTACTACACACACAAACACGCAAAAATCAGTATTTACAAATTTGATTCTTTGCTCTTCCGTTCATAATTATTTCTCCCTGTCATCAACACAAGCACATTGCAGGCTCTCCACCACAGCTGTGCAGGATCTAGGCTCTCTATTCCTCTCTCTCACTCTCTCTCTCCCCCACTTTTCCTCTATCTGCCTCTACAGCTAAAAGCCAATTATTCTCCACAGATCCGCAACACCATTTACAGCGTCTTTCTCTTGTGAACCGTCACTGTCAAAGAAATTTAATTCTTATTGAATTCGATAAAAGATAAATTATCAGTGATTTTGGGGGGTTTACGCATTTTTCTTCATCCTCTTTTTCTTTTGTGTTTCGTAATTTTCCCTTCTTTATCTTGTCTGATTTTCAATCGCCAATTATCCAGTGTCTTGGCATGCTGACGACAGCACCTGTGTTGGCATGGGGTGTGTGAGAATGAGAGGATAAGACCTCCACATGCACATTAGCACACTAACGTCATGTTCTTGACATGGTTGTCCATTGTCCCCCAACTTGGTGTCATGAACGGGACTATGTTGCTTAATTTTTTGGCTTGATTTCTGCTCAGACATTAAGAGACAACAATTGGCATGCTGGCTGCCTTAAGCCTCTCTGCTTCAAATGTGTATACTCTACATCTGCACTGAATTCATAAGATTAAGCATGTGTATATACAGTAATCTATAATTTATTATTGGTACATTAACATATTTCAGATAGATCTACATCAATACACTTCACACTTTGATTCAATACCTGAATGTATCCATTAAACAATGATCTGCAACACTTTACAATAAGGTTGTACTGTACATGCTGTATTAACAATGCTTAATGCACTAGTTAATAGTAAAAAACAATAGTTTAACAGCATTTAAAACAATAGTTTAAACAGCATTTACTATTTTTAATTAATTGCAATTGCCAGTATCCATGAATTGTTTTTAAAAACACTTTACAACAATGTTAAACTTATTACCTTTAGGTAATATTAGTTAATAATGAACAAAACTTGTATAGCTTTTAGAAATCTTGGTTAATGTTAATTTCAACATATAGTCTAGTAATACATTTGTAAAATGAAAAGTTGTGCTGTATTTGTTAAAATTAGCTATGAACGGCCATAAACTATCAATGAATAATTGTATTTTATTAACTAACATTAACAAAAATCGTACTCATTTTATGTTAAAAAACTGGCTGCTGTGGTTGCCAGAAATTCACTGTAAAAAATACAGTAACCATGTTTCTGGCATTACGAGATATAATTTTGTTACCTGTAATTTGTACAGTGTACACCAGTAGGGAAGCAAATGTGACACTAACTTAACTTACTTTTTTTTAAATATAAAACATAAAATGTAACATAAAACATCCCAAGGCATACATAACTGATATCCAAAATGAGATGAAATATATTTTTTTTTTTTACCATAGTTTTAATAAATAAAGTACATGTATTGTCTTTTTAAACATAATATACATTTTTACAATTAATTGTAAGGTAAATCATACTTACATAATATATATATATATATATTATTTTTTATATTTTACAGTAACATTGCATGCATTATCTTGTTAAATAAAGTATAATTTTTCACTTGTAAATGTACTAAATAACTTCCAGTTAAACAATTAAAGGAATAGTTCACCAAAAAATGAAAATTATCTGTTTATTCACTTTACAACAGAAGAACGAACATCACGCAAGAGTTCGGCCATTTCAAACAGCATCAGAGCCCTGGATGGAAGCTCTTTAATTAACTAGTTTCTTACATAAAACTATCAATTCGCTTCAGAAGACATTCATTGATTGACTGCAGTCGCATGGATTACTTTTATGCTACCTAAATGTGACCTTTGGACATTCAAAGTGCTGACACCCATGTACTTCTATTATAAAGGACCTGACAGAGCTCTATCTTCTTCTAAAAATATTAATTTGTGTTCTGCTGAAGAAAGACAGTCATACACATCTGGGATGGCATCAGGGTAAGTGAATAATGAGAGAATTTTCATTAATGGGTGAACTATTCCTTTGTTGTATTTTTACATACTTTTTCCTGTAAAACCCTTTTTTTTTTTAATCATTATTAAAATTATTAAGTTAATCATTATGCAAATACATTATTCACAATAGAAGAGGTAACTACTGTAACATGACCTAAAGGCTAGTTCACACTTCTCCAACAAATGCCTATAGGGTAAACATATTAATATAACAAAACCCAGCAAGCACTGGAAGTTGTTTTTTGTTGCTGTTTGTTGGGACAGTGTGGACTACACATTGAAGAACAATATATTTAGAAATTACGATCACCAATAGTAAAAAAGAAAAAGAAAATGCTGTAAAAATGCTCATTGTTAGTTCATTGTTAATTTTTGATTAATATTGATTAATATTGAACCTAATTGTAAAGTGTTACCCAGTTTTCTGTGCATAAATTCCTGTTAATGGCTTTCTCTTTAATTCTAAGTAGCAGTTTAGCGATTCAAACCCCAACTGTTGAGTCTGAAGTAGTCCAGCCTAAGAGCCTGCTGCCTGGTTTCCTGATGAAAAGGTTCAGGCTTAGTTATCCTGGCTTCCTTTGGCCCTCGCATAAAGGGGTTTTCTTGATTACCAGCACCACTGATGCACTGTCAGCTATTATCAGCCTCAAAGCCCCTGGGTTGCTATGGCAGCTAATAGAAGAGAGGCTTGCTTTGACATCAGGTCAGTTGCTGGTTCCCACAGACACAACAGGAGCTGGAGACTGATTTTGATACTTTTCCTGTTGCGATGTTTCCTTTGTATTGATTATGAGATGATTCTTAAAGAGAGTGAACTAGCTTTTAATTCAAAGAACATAGAAATCAAAGACAAATTAAATGATGATGGAATGTTGTTAAAGTTACTTTACTACATTAGTTAACTTGAACTAACAATGACTTTTAATAATAATATTAATATATTAATTAGTTAATAATATATTAATATATATTAATCATATTTTAATTAAACATTCTATATGTTAGAATTATTTAATGCTTTATGAACTAACAATGAGACATTTTATTTTTATAAATTAACATTAACCAATATTAATATATTTTGTTATAAATATTGTTTATTGATAGTCCATGATACTGTGGCAGGGCGGAGGGTGGGGCCGGGTCGTGATCCTCTGCAGTCAGCCTTTAACCCTCACAGAGGCATAATTAGCCTAATACGGGACCGGGTGTGTAGGATCACGACCCGGCCCCGCCCTCCGCCCTGCCACAGATACCTATTGAATTTACTAATAAACAAATATAACCTAATTGTAAAGTGTTACCGATTAAATAAAGATGCATATGCTATATTAAATGAGACAATTTACGTTTCGGAATTCACATGTTCTATGCAATTTGACAACCAGAAATTGTCCAAACACTGTACGTCATAATTTTGAACAGTAGATGTTCTATTTGAGACTAATAAACTAAGGCCTATTCTTATGAAATGTTTTGCGTAAAAAAAGTGTTTGTGCTGTGTTTCAAAATACATATATTAATATATAATTCATATTCATTTATATTATATTGTATTCATGGCACTGTATACCCTTCTCATTTTGAATTGGCTGTAAATGTATGCCAAAATGCCAATAACTAAACTGTAAATTGTACCATTCTACTGTATACAAAATTATTCTCTATTGTGCCATTTTCTTAACCACAACAACAAGAGAAGGGTGTAAGAGCACAATGTGTAATAACCCAAATAAAAAATAAAAAATACAGTAAGGCATTTTTGTGTTCAATATTCAAATAGTGATTATTAAAATGTTTCTCATTTTTAAACATGGTGCCTGAGGGGCTGAATGCTGGTTTATTTTTAAATAAAAATAACTAAGGGTCAAGGGTTTATTCACATGTTCAAGTTGAAGGTAGTCTGACTGCTCTGTTTAAAAGCATTATTTCGATAAAACTATGCATTTTTGGCGGTTAAACAATATTTAATAATAATAATTCCACTTGGCATATTAATTTGTTAGGATTTATTGGGTGAAAAAATTAGATTTGGTTTGTTTTTTCCATGCAAGGTGTTTTTTGTTTTTGTTGTTTTTATGCATGTTTACACAGGCACACACATGCTGTAAACCCACATGGATACATTCTGAGTGTGCAAATGCAAACTCCTTTTGTATTCATATTTTAACAACCATAACAGCATGCCTGCCACAATATTATAACCGTGACATTATTCCCAGCTAAAATGTTGTGTAAAGTGAATTCAAGGATATAAGACATGGTGAACTTTAAAACTCATTTTCACTTTATGTTGAGCCGCTCTGAGAACATAAATTCAGCACTTGCAGGAGGTTTATGCTTCCATTGCATTCTCTCAATGGCTATTAGCTGTTGATGATAGTCCTTGTGCATAAGCAATGCAAATCAGCTCTGTCTGAGCTGTTACACAGTGGCACATACTCCAGCTATGTTGAGCTGTGGCGCTCATTTGGGTGATGCAGGTTCAAATCTGGCCTGCACTATATCCCAATTCTATTCCCCACTCACTCCCTCATATAATTTTTCCAAGCCTCGTTCTGCTGAATCTAATAAAAAGCAAACAAAAATATAATTAAAAATAATATTAATTCTAAGAAAGAATAATTACATTTTTAATATCATGTACAATCACATATGCAAATTATCTAGTTATTCACCAAGGTGACATATAATTACATTTAGGATCACCATTTTATCACTCTTCTCTAAAAACATCCGACTAATCCTTGTGTGTAGTTTTTCTATCTCTGTATGTCTACAGATGCTTGTCCTCTCTGGCTGGGAATGTGGCCATCTGCTGTAGTGTTTCTGGGTGGATGAGAATGCCTACAGTGCAGCTACGGCATCTGGTAAAAGTTCTGATCGTGTCAAAACTGTGTATGCGCTCTAGGGAGTAACAGATAGACTGGGGTACAGACAAGGACACTGGAGGATGCGTTCTGTCCGGAAACATCTCGACTTAAAGACTTCTCTCTTAATCAAAAACTCATTCCTTTGTCAATGCCAATCTTTCAACTTGCAATTATTCACATGCCCTACTGTACAAAATAATGTGGAAATTTAATTTTGACCAAAGAAAGCACACAAACATCCACTTGATCATAGTCTTTAAATGCCTCTCCTCCTATCTACACCCCCTTCATTCAACAATAGTTCACTGCTTTTTCCTCATCCTTCCATTTGCATATCAAATTTTTTTTTCTTAGCCTTACATAAATTGGCCGAGACACTTGCTTCAGCAGAATTTTTAAATATATGGGGCACATTACAGATTAGCACTAAAAGTCCTCATCAGCACTCCAGGGGCATGTGTGTGTGAGGGAGGGAGAGAGAGAGAATTAGCAAAAGAGGTTGCGAGTGCATGCGTGTGAGAAAACAGGAGTGAAAAAGAGAGAGAGTGAAAATGGTGATAGATTTTGGAAGGAGAGCGTGGTTGGGCCTAATGAACAGGAATCTAATGGTGGGGAATGGTTTTCCATCAGTCATGGCACTAAAGCCAGGCTCAGCGTTTAATTAAATGGCAAAAACATACAGTGATAAACATGCATGGACATGAAGAACAGACAGAGTTAGACAGAGTTCTTTTTTTAAGTCTTTCTTCACATCATAAATGTAAAGTAGAACTGTCCACAGTTCCAGCCTAGTAATAAACAAAGTTTTAGGATAAAACAAAAACAAACAAACAATAAATAAAAACAAAGTTATCACTTAAAATGGAGAAATATGAATGATGCTGCACTAATTCAAGTCCAAATAAGCAAATCCGTAGCACTGACCATGTTAAACCATAAATTCTCCTCCCTGCCCAGTAGGTGACGATAAGTATGAAGAATGCAAATTACCCAAAACAAAAGAAGAAAGTGAAAGTGGAGATTGACAGTAAAAAATTACTTAAATGTTTATAGCGGTTTCTCACTCACACCTAATATATCACTTCTGAAGATGTGAATTTAACATCTAGAGTCTTATGGATTACTTTATGCTGCTTTTTGCAGTTTCAAAATGTTGGTATCCATTCACTTGCATTCTGAGGACCTACAGAGCTGAAATATTCTTCAAAAAATCTTCTAAAAAAGTTTGTGTTCTGCTGAAGAAAGTAAGTCACACAGATCTTGGATGGCATGAGGGTGAAGAAATTATAAGACCAATTTTATTTTTGGGTGAACTATCCCTTCTACTCTTTTGGACAAATGGTCAGATTTCTATTGAAGCACACAAGATGCTTTTTGGAATATTCTCAGATCATGCTGGAATAACATGGATCATCAGGGTCTGCACAAACTTGTGGAGTCAATGCCAGATATGGTACATGCTTTTATTTTAATGCAAACAGGGGACATACCAAATACATATAAATGTTGAATTACATTCATACTCAAATTGTTATGCTTATAATACATTTTTAACTATTGTGGCAAAAAAAGTATGTGAACCCTTTGGAATTAGCTGGATTTCTGCATCATAAAATGTGATCCTATCTTCATTAAAATCACAAGTATAGACAAAGTACAACATGCTTACGCTAACAACACACAAACAAGTATAATATTTCATGTCTTTACTGAACACATCCCATTAAACATTCACATTGCTATGAAAAATTTAAAATAAAAGTGTAATAACCATTGGCTGCATTTACCTCAGCCGAGCATTTCCGGGAGCTGCAGATTAGACATGCACAACATTCAGAAGGAATTTTGGACCATTCTTCCTTACAGAACTGCTTCAGATCAGCCATATTCTTAGGATTTCTGGTGTGACCAGCTCTCTTGAGGTCATTCCACAGCATCTATTGAGTTGAAATCTGGACTCTGACTGGGCCACCGCAAAAAGTGCATTTTCTTTATTATTTTTATGTTGTTGTTGTTTTAAGCCATTCTGTAATGTATTAATTTGATGTTTATGGTCATTGTCCTGTGGCTTCACCCAACTTCTACTAAGCTTTAGCTGGTACACAGCCACCCTGACATTATCCTGTAGGATATCAGATCTGTAGGATAAATTAATCTGTAGAATAAATGTTTTCTTTGATGATGGTAAGCAGTACAGACCCTGAAACAGCAAAGCAGTCCAAAATCATGATGCAGAATTCACCGTTGGGATAATGTTTTATTGTTGGTATGTGGAGGCCTTTTTACGGCATATGTAGTGCCATGTGTTCTTCCCCAAAAGATTACCTGTAGTTTCACTAGTACGATATTTTCCAAGTAGCTTTGTGGAGTGTGATGTTGACCTTTGGCAAACTTCAGGCATGCAGCAATGATTTTGTTTAAAAGCAGCATCTTCCTTCTTGGTGTCCTGCCATGGATACCAAGCCTGTTTA
Source organism: Xyrauchen texanus (assembly GCF_025860055.1). NCBI lineage: Eukaryota > Metazoa > Chordata > Actinopteri > Cypriniformes > Catostomidae > Xyrauchen > Xyrauchen texanus. The sequence goes on from NC_068277.1 coordinate 50,804,764, forward strand.
ATGTTTTTTAATGTAATTAATGTAGATGTACACAGTACAGATTAAAGTGCTGTGCACCTCCATCATGATGTAGGGAACCGTATGTCTATTTGTTATGGAATTAGTCAAGTTTGACAACCATTAGATTATTTGTCTGAATAAAAAATCATAATACGACGTCTTGTTGTATCTGCTCACAATTTCTATTGTAAGGAATTAGCTTCAATAAGGGAATTATGATTAATTTGCTTATTGGAGTAATTTTATTCTCATGGATTATTGAAAATAATATCACAAATATTTTAGGTATATCTTTAGGGCCAGATATCTGAAAAAAATCGAGTGTCAAGATTATTTATCAAAATATACCACAGTCAAATTATCCTCAAATACAAACAATATTTTATTTCTAATCTAAACAAAAAACAAATCTAACATACAAACATGAAACAGGTTGGTGCGTAAAGTGAACAGATTGACTTGGATGGAAAAGATCTATACTGAGAAAAGGAACTTTATGGAGTCTGTCGACAATGCCTTAAGAACCATTGATACTTATTTGAGTCTAAATCGATTTGCAATTCACGATTTACAGTTCTTGATGTCTGTATATGACTCGTCATGAGCTGCTGTATGACTGAGTTTCTGTCATGTTGTGAATTAGGATGTGGTTGAGGTTTGGCTAACGGTTCCGTGTCGGTCACTGTTGTGCCTGGCAACCCTATTGCTGTCATTGGTCGTGATGGGAGGAGTATGATACGTCTTTATACTTGGCCTTGGGTGGATTCTGCTTGAAGTATGCTGTGAGTCACTTTAGCAGTTCTGGAGAGTCTTCTTCAGGTGGCTAATCTGGTTCATTTCAGTGTTCGTGTGAAGACTCAGTTCAGTGTCTTTCTGCACAGTGTTGCGATGGCTTTTGTCGCCGGTTGCCTTTAAACGTCCATCTGGGTTCCCATGTCATACTTTCTTTTGGATTGGTTGAGGGATGTGGTTTGTTCCACAGTGTCTCCCAATGGTTGGACATGCATATGGGTCTGTCGCTGATGTGGGGGTCACACTCTTGATCGCCATGTGGTTTACTCTGTTCTATGCTGAATAACCTGGCTTTGCTGTGATGCTACATATCTTCTGATTCTAGCCCTTGGTTTTGAGAGGTAAGGCATGAGACTGATGATGCCTTGTGGGCCTTTCTTGAGGCCATTCTTTGTTTAATATAAGCCTTATGTGCTAAGTCATGCAGTTGTTGAGCTGTCATCATGCAAGGACAGGCTGCGACTCCTAGATGATAGCTCACCATGGGATATGTGTTTTGGAGGAAAATGGTTTTGAAGTTGAATTCTTCTTCCATCTCATCTTCGTTCCAGGACTGGAAGTAGTCTTGCCATAGTCGGTGGTAGTAGGCTTGTATAGTCTCTTTTAGTCCCTGCATGGTGTTCAGGACGGTAAACATTTCTTGCTCAGACTTTGGGTCTAAAAATTCTTTAACATTTACATTTATGCATTTGGCAGACGCTTTAATCCAAAGCGACTTACAGTGCACTTATTACAAGGACAACCCCCCGGAGCAACCTGGTGTTAAGTGTCTTGCTCAAGGACACAATGGTGGTGGCTGTGGGGATCGAACCTACAACCTTCTGATTACCAGTTCAGTGCTTTAGCCCACTATGCCACCACCACTCCTTTAATTAGGCCTCTCTCAGAAGTTGGTAGTCAGACTTTGTGTGGTCTGACTGTGTCAAGAAAACATGCCTGGATGTTATCCATGCCTTCTATGGATAACATCCAGCCATGAGGTACAATTGTGTCTCTCAATTTGTGTAAAGTGTCTCTGTTAGTCATCGGAGGCCTCATATTCAGGTGGAAGTCTATTTCATGCAGGTAAGCATGGATCTTGTGACCTTCAGCAGGATTTGATGTGAACTTGTCAATGTTCCTTGCCAGCTTTTTGAGGTATTTAAAATCCATTCCTTCTCTCATCATGTGGCAGCTTTTGGTTGTACGATACTACTTTGTTGAACAGGGGTGCTGCTGTGAGATGCCTGTGCATTTTAAGCTCTCGCCTTAACCTGTTGATACACAATTTCACAGCACTCGGGAGTGACGTTACTCTGCTTACATTTACAATATAATTTACTGTCTATGAATGTTGAATTAATGTTAACAAATTTTACATCTTTTCATAGGTCTAAGGGTTCAACATTGATATCCGATCTCTGTTTCACGATAGCAATGCTTCAGAAACAGCAATTTAGTTATTTGTGCCAGGAGTACAAATGAAAACATGCAATATCATAACGGGACTTCATACCTTTGTTATGAAATCACGATCGCCAGATGAATCCAGTTCGCCACATTTGGGTCAATTGTCCATGTCAAACGTTCATTGAAAAACATCCAATAGCACTTTTTGTCCATAAAAGTGATCAATCTGGGAAATATTGATATATTGTTTACATGAGATCTCGCCTGAAAGATTTACCCTTCGTCATTGTTCTTCAAAAACTATGCAATCTGAGCAGCATTCATGTTGTACAACTGTATATTATCTTATATATTAGAGTCTCATAAACAAAATGTCCAAAATGTCCAAATCTCCAAAGTCTATTTTAAAAAATGCAGCATAGTTTTATTCATAATAGCTGAGCAGTGTAGACAGATTTTGTGTTGTCTTGAAAGGCGGAGCCTTGATTTTACTCTGTACACCGGCAGCGATTTTCAGAGAAAAAAGCTTGCAGGAACCTCATTTGTTGTTAGATCATCTTCAAATTTGAAACATAACTTTCAAATTTGAGAACATTGTTTTTCTGGGTTGTCTTGGTACTTTTATTATTGTTTTTTTTTTAGATTATAAAAACATGTTCAGCTTACTATAAACTTCAGATTCACTAACTTCAAACAATAACAACATATATTAATTCTGAAATAAAGCCCAAAGTGTCTTCTTTCAAAAGATAATACAACTTTGTCCATACTCCAAAGGGTCCAGTAAATACAACCATTTAAGTTCAGGTATGTCATTTTCATGGTTTGTGCTCAAAAAGTGGGTGTGTATCAACAGGTTAACTCATAAGAGTCTTTCTTTTCATCTCTGACCATGTCAAGCTCATATTTGATGAGGTCAATTTGTTGGGTCAGGGTTTCGACTTCAGGTCTATACATTAGGGTGACCATAGTTTGATTACCAAAAACCAGGACACTCGGCCCGGCAATGAGATACTCAAATGATACTCGAATTTTACTCAAAGATGCCTTGTTAATTTCAATACATTTAAAGTAGGCTATGCCTCTGTATGGATAGAAAATTGTTATTACAAAATACTATCTATCAAAGACACAAAAAAGACGGCCAGGACAGGACGTGAAAACAGGACATGTCCTGGTAAAACAGGAGGTTTGGTCACCCTACTATACATTTCCAGATGGCCTTCCAAGGCCTTGTTTCAAGAGTCCATGTCTTTCAAATCAAACCCAGCTTTTTCCAGTTGTGCTGGAATTTCTTTTCCAGGTCCTCTTGGGTGGATTTAGCCTGCTGCTCTGTGCTTGGCAGCTATCATTCTATTACTCTCATTGAAGCTTGTTCTAGTTGTTTGGACACCTTGCGTCAATCTTGAGCTTCTAGCTGGTCACCTTTTGGGTCTTTGTGGACTGCAGCTTTATGTCGTTTACTTCCTGTGTCATATGGGTGTCATTGTTGTTACTTGGTTTCATCTGGCCAATGAGGTTGGGGGCCAGGTAGTTTGTGATTTTTCCAGCATAACACTCAAACGCCATCAAGTCTTTCCAGTGGGCCATGTGGTCAGTCGAATTTGACATGTTGGCATACTGTAGTGGAAGACTAGGGAGAGAGCTGACACAGATCTTTACAGGGTTAAGGGCCTAGGTGTAGTGTTACAACTAGGTGTTGGCTTCAATGTGCAGGGACACAAATTAAGGGTAGTAACAGCCAAGTGTTGTTTTCAGTGAATGTGAGCAACTAGTGAAGTGTAATTAATATTTTTTTTATTATCTGGCAGGATTGACACAAAACACCTGTTTATGCGGTACAGTCAAACTGCTTACCTCAAAAGGCATGATCGGGGGGGCAGTGATGTTTACCTGTCGATTCTCTCTGAATTTTATTTCCAGACGTGGTTGCGTTTGGATGCCAGAATTTGGATTGTGTTGGTAAACACAAAGAAAGTATTTGCGAGAGGATATACTAAAGAGAACACACCAGATTTGGTTAATGATTTGACATTTCAAGATGACTCTTAATGATGACAAATATTTTAACCAGAATTATCTGTGCATAATTCATAAAACAGGATTTGTCTCTAGAGTCAGAGTCAGACAAGACTAAATGAACAAAATCCACAAATAAATGTTCTGTTGTTATGCTTAATAGCAAAATCAGTGATTCTGATTGAGGCTTGGTACTTGTTGACCGTGATTGTGTAACAGAATAAAATGATTGGAGGGATTTTGTCAATTTAAAATTCCACAATGGGGAAGCTGCTGGAGTCTTATAATGTGTTGTGTGGATACTGAGTTGATGTTTGGGTGGAGGTCTGCCACATGAACGAATAAGCTCAATGCCAAACACACTAAAGTGTGCCTATAAGTAAAAAATAAATAAAAAATACATAAATAAAAAGGTCTGCGCTTATATATCACCTTTTTTAACCATAGCGGTGACCAAAGCACTTTACACTGTGTCCTATTCACCCATCCACAAACACACACACTCACGCTCATACACCAATGATGGCAGAGCTGCCATGCAAGGTGCTAGCCTGCCATTGGGAGCAACTTGGGGTTCAGTGTCTTGCCCAAGGACATGTGGAGTTATGTGGGCTGGGAATCGTACTGCCTACCCTGTGATTAGGGGCAAACCCACTCTACCACCTGAGCCACAGTAGCTTAAAACGGATGGGTTGGAGGTAATAATACAATTGATAGGTAGCTGTAAGTTTTCTGTAAACTTACACGGCTTCAGACTTGTTAACATCTAGTAGTTCATCTTTGGTAAGAAATTAATAAAAGTGGTAATAAGAAAAGATAAATTTTAATCGGCTCTTCAAACTAGAGATGGGCATTACGGCTCTATTCAGTGAGTTGGATCTTTCGGCTCAGTTCTTTTGGCTCCCAAATGGCTCTTTACATTTTATTTTTGTATTTTTTTCAAGTCAAACAATTTGCGATAGTTTGACTATAATGTGTGTTAAAACAATTCTAATTAAATTATTAAATCATACTCTATCTTAACCACAATGCATTTAATAATGCAAAATGGTTTGCATTGCAACTTTTTAATATATATATATATAAGCAAAGTGCATATAAATCTAACCATTCAAAACAAATACATTCTGAACAGCATAATAGAATAGGCCTATTGCACCATATCAAAGAAAAATAAATAACAATTAGCAAAAACTGCAGCATCCCACATATTTAAATAAATGTAATAAAAAGGATGACATTACACTTGTGCATTTAAAGTATAACAATTCAAAATGAATACAATCTGAACAACATAAATTGGCTCAACCCTCCCTCTCGCATCCTTGGTTCATTGGTTGACACTGCATGTCTGATAGACAGGAACAACAGACGAGAGTGTTAGTCTGAGCAGACAGTGAGAACGAATGTGTGTGCGCATGCGTATTTAGGCCTATATTATTTTATTTCTTTTTTCGTTCTTGGAATTCGTTAATTCTATTTATTTAAATCTTTTGTTTATTCAAATAATTTTTTTTTATATTTTTAAAAATGTCTGCAAATGACCCATCACTACTTCAAACTCAGCTTAAATAAACTTCCAATCAATTGCTCATTGAGAGACAGTAATTTGTGTTATGAGACAATGGAGGAGAAAATTTGAATAAAATGCATTAGAGAGAGAAAATAAAGTGAGTTTAAAATTTGAGAAGTTACAGGGTTAAATCGCTTAAAGTTTGTTCAAACACAATCTGTATTTAACTGGAACAGGCCACAGGGTTCCAACAGCTAGCTTTTATGCTACTTGACCTGTTTTATGCTACCAGTGACCTGCAGCCCCAACACAAACACTATCAATTATTCACATGGATTGTAATTGTGATTTTCATACTCACCAGCTAGCAAACTAGCCTGGTTGGTCAAAAGGGATGCCAAAAATGGTAGACAATTTTTTTTGTAATCAATAAAGTACTCATTTACAAAGAAAAATCTCTTTTTAAAATGTTTTAACCATTTTTATAGAGGGAAATTCCATGTTTAGCATGGAAACTGAAAATATTTGTATGATTGTATTATTATATGTATTGTGCTTTTAAACACACTAGTATCTAACATATTTCAATTAAACAACAAATTAAATGGTATGTTAGCAACTTCACAAGAATTATGTGTAACTGAAATTTGTTTCATAGCAGATAGAAGTCAAATAAAAACTATTCAGTTGTGCCTACATTTAACACCAAATTGGATTAATTACAGCAGGTAATGAAATCATCTCAAATTAGAGTTTGATTCACTCAGCAGGATAACCAAGGCCATATCATTGGTAAATGTAAATGTTCCCTGAATTGTTAGTCTCTGCTATGTTTAGCTCTAGAGATAGAGTATGTAGTTTAACAGATAGCCAAAAACAAGATCACTTTACAGTACCCTTTAGTTCTATGTTATGTGTCAGGATGAGGATCAACTTATCTCGGGGGTGCGAAAGAGAGAACATATTACTCCGGTACTGCAATCCCTACGTTGGCTTCCGGTCAAATTTAGGATTGATTTTAAAATTCTCTTGTTTGTTTACAAGGCATTGTCAGGCCTTGCCCCGCAGTACATCAGAGATCTTATAGTTCCTTACTCTCCTTTTAGAGTTCTCAGGTCCTCCGATCAACGACTTTTAAAGGTACCTCGTTGTAATTTAAAATCAAAAGGAGATCGTGCTTTTTCCGTGGTAGGTCCCAAACTTTGGAATAGTCTCCCATTCCATGTGAGATCAGCTCCATCGATTACAACTTTTAAGTCTTATTTAAAAACGTATTTATTTTCTTTAGCTTCTGAATAATGTATGTCTGTTTTTTGTTGTATGACTTTCATGTTATTATTCTGTAAAGCACTTTGGGGCAACGTCTGTTGTTTAAAAATGTGCTATATAAATAAAGTTGCTTGCTTGCTTGCTTATCTCACTTCTAGTTTAACTAAAAAACCTCCACAATGTTTGAATCAAAAGATGGTTTAAATATAAAGCTTCCCACATGCAGGCTTCAAGTAGAATTTTGAAGTAAAGTAAAAATAATCTTCTTTTCTCATTGTAGTTGATGTTTATAAGGTCTGATTGATGTACTACTTTGTTTTTAATTTCATAAGTAAGAATTTAGCTCCACAAGCACTTAAATGCTTTGCAAAAGGTCTAAATAATCTTCATATTATCAGGATCTAGAATATATAGTTTGTACCCAAACTGTCCACACATTTTAACTACATTAATTTCAGTGGTAATTGTTTTAACTGAACTTGTGATTTTAGCTACAGACTGAGGACATTTTTGCTAAAAATGTGCTTATTAAAATAATTCTTGGCAAAGTGCTAATGTCTGACTTAGCACAGATAATAGGATTACAAGAAGATCTGTAGGAAAACTAGCTGTGGTTTCAAAGCCCTGACAAGCTGCATTTCCATCATCTGCTCTTATGATATTCTCTGTTCTCACTCTGTAGTAACCCCTTACTCTCTTAATCTCCATCTCACCTCACAGATTCTTCCATTTGACAGATAAATAAACAGAGATAAACAAATATCCCTTTGAGACACATTGACAGTTTGTTAACCCAGTTTTCTGGAAAATGCCAGCATAGATCAGAAAAAAATTTCACATTTAATTAATGAATGCACAAATAAATTCCTTATACAATAAAACACATTTAAAGTTGTTGTGTGTTTGCTATACAGTAGCACACCAAGGACTACGTAATGCCTACTGCTCAGTATCTTCTGTATTCTGCTTGCTATAAAATAGTATTGAGAGAGCAAAGATGGACTTGGACTGAACAACATTCCTTTTTTGTAAAATCATGGAAATGGCTTGGTTACTTAGATGTTGTGTCGATGTAGTTGTCGCTCTTGGAGCCCAAAACACCTTCAAATCTATGAGAAAAGGCCAAGGAGAATTAGTGAGTAGAATTTGCATGTCACTCCCCCGGACATACAGGTATAAAAGGAAGCTGGAATGTAGAGTTCATTGCTCATAAAATGCACCGGGGAAGGCATTCTTTTCCTTTCCTATTCTTTCAGGGGGAAAAGACCCTGGGAGACCACACCCTGATTGGCACATTCAGGAAAGATGCCATGTCCTCATCTCAACCAAGTTCAGACACTGATGCCTCTCCTGGACCACGAGAGTGGACATCGCCTGCCCAAGTTTGTGCGCAGTGACCTTCGTCTTACGGAGGGTGAGATCGTTCAACGAGCACAGTTCTTGTAGCACATCAGGATCAGAACTATCCTCTTGCAGCTCTTTTAGCACACCGACCCGAAGAACCAGTTGTCCAGCCACGAGTTCTCAGGGGTGGGTGGAGGGTTCCACGCAGAGGCCTGGGCAAGCATGGCGGTCAACTCCACGTCGATCTCAGAAAGAGCTGGCACACCCGTATGCGCCAGCCCGTTCGAGTCCTCGGCATCTGACATTACCAAGGCGCTCTCTGATGCAGCGATCGACATCTCATCCAACCCACGAGCTCTGAAAGAGACATTAGGCTGGCACTGAGGCGAGCTGCCGGTCTCATTCCAGAACCGGATGGGAGCAAATGAGCATACCGGGGAATGTGTGGTCTGCGGGGGATTACCCAGTGGAACCGATCCCATAGAAGCCCCCGAATCGTCTTCAGCGTCATCTGGGGTGGCCTCATACCTATAGGTACAAGTTGCTTTCCCCCGGAAGAAGGAAAGCTGTGACCGCAACGTTGCCATGGTCATGTTGTCACAGTGAGAACATGAACCATCCACGAATGCTTCTTCAACGTAATTACTGCCTAGACACTCAAGGCAGTGATTGTGGCCTTCAGAGGCGGAGAGGTAACGACCACACCCAGGAACTACACAGAGACGGAAAGGCATCTTTAAAAAGCCGCGTCTTTAACAAGACGTTCAACATCAATGTGTTTAATGTGTAATAGAGGAAATATTACTCTTTAGTGGAGAAATACACTGTTTTAGCGCTGTTGAAGCGCCCAGGGGTGTTGCTCTGCACTAAGCATGCAGATGGAGAGAAAGCAGCTTTAATGAGCCATACATCCAACAGCAAATGCTTCTTTAGAGGTGAATTGGAACAGCAGTGGATTTAGTTTGATACACAACCGCTTGGCTCCAAAGAAAAAATCTGAATTAACTCTGCATTCCAGCTCCCTTTTATACCCATATGTCAAGGGGAGTGCAAATTCTTCTCTCAAATTCTCCTTGGCCTTTTCTCAAAGATTTGAAGGTGTTTTTGGGCTCCCAAGAGTGACCCCTAGTGTCACTACATCGACACAACGTCGAGTGAGTGACAGAAGGGGAACTTTATAATGGATTTCATATTTTGCTGTTGGTGCAAATTGTAACACAAAACAAAAATTTGGTATGGTTTCACATTTAAATGCCAGCGGCAAAGTCACAAGACCTACAATCTGCCTTATTCCCATCTAAATAAAATCTTGGTTTCAGTTCAATACACATTCCACACAAACAATATAGTTTGAAGCTACTGACAGTTTAATCCCAGTTTATAAAAATATTAAAGGAAACTTCCACAGTGATTGGGAATCGTATGATGCGTTTGAACAGGGGATTTTTCCCCACCATCAATCATCAGATGAAGCCACTAATATAAGTTGCAGAACCTGGAATAACAAAGCCTAGGTGCTCCAAAATACAATGTAAAAATTTTTGCATGATACAATAGACAATGATGAATGAATCACCTTATTGGATACTTTAGCAGAGCTAGTTCTTTCTGGTTATATTTTGCAAATTTCCCATGAGGTTCCATTTATACTCTAATATTTCGTTGGACCGCATTTAGCTTTGATTATGGTGCACATTCGTTGTGGCATTGTTTCAAAAACTTTATGCAATGCCACAACATTTATTTATGTTCAAAGTTGCATTAATCTTTGGCCAAGATCTTGTATTGATGATGGGAGAGTGGAACCTTTCCGTAAAGTCTTCTCCAGCACATCCCAAACACTTTCAATGAGGTTAAGGTCAGGACTATGTGGTGGCCAATTCATGTGTGAAAATGATTCCTCATGTTCCCTGAACCGCTCTTTCACAATTTGAGCCTGATGAATCTTGGCATTGTCATCCTGGAATATGCCCGTGTCGTCAGGGAAGAAAAAAAAAAAACATTGATGGGATAACCTGACCAACTGAAGCAAACACAGATCATAACACTAGATCCAGTGGCTTGTACAGTGAGCACTATGCATAACAGGTAAACATCGCTTCATGCGCTTCCATTCTTACACTGATGTGCCCATTGTTTTGGAATAGGGTAAATCTGGACTCATCAGACCACATGACCTTTTTCCATTGCTCCACAGTCCAGTCTTTATGCTCCATAGCAAATTGAAACAGTTTTTTCTACTTTTAGCTTCACTAACAAGTGGCTTTCTTGTGGCCAGCTGTTTAGTCCCAATCCTGTAAATTCTTGTCACATTGTCCATTTGGTAATGCTCTTACTTTAACTATTAAACACAGCTGTGAATTCTACTGTAAAATTTTTACCATTTAACTTCAAGAGTTTTAGTGATCTCTGATCACGATCATTCCAGATTTTTTTCCGACCACACTTCTTCCGTGAAGCTGATGGTTCACCACTTTCCTTCCAGGTTTTAACAATGCGTTAGACAGTTCTTAACTGAATTCCAGTGATTTCAGCAATCTCCTTGTTTTCTTTGCTTGATTCTGGCCAATAATTTGCCCCTTCTGAAACAGTAATACATTTTCCACAGCCACAGGTTATGCCTTCAGACATGGTTGTTTAAGAAATGAGAAGCCACACACAGAAACATATTAATTATTTCAATAATGATACAATCAGGCTCTGAAGTATCTGCTTATTTAAATCCAAAATGGCGACTTTTCTTTCTTTTTTTTTTTTTTTGGGCCAGGCTGTGTAATTTAAACTGATCTCTTGTTTACTAGAATATACACTGCCATGACAGTCATAGTCTAAATTCACACAAACAATCAAGTTCACATGCACGGATGCACACATACATGCAAACAATCTTGTCATGTCCCTCTGTTCATGCCAAAGCTCATCCATCCGCTCAAATCCAACCATTTAGCCATCAAACATATGGATAGACAGTACTACTGCCCAGAGACTGGTGGAGAGAAACAGAGTGTAAGAAAGAGAGACAGAGAAAGCGATTGAGAGAAAAGGGGCATTTGAGTGAGTATGGACGGAGAACAAACGGGAGTTTGAGATGAAGAAATGGAGAAAGACCAAAACATGACTGAGAGAGGGAGAAAGAGAGAGTGAAAGTGAGTAAAATAATAAATGGGTATAGAGAATAACAGCCTAGATCAAGACTAAACCCTGCAGCAGCTTCACTCTAATTGGCCTTGGTGTATCAGCTAAGTCCCCTTGTGACATGGCAACAAGTCTACATGAATCTAAACCCTTTTGTGTCCGCAAACGTTTACAAAACCTTTCCATTGGTGGAACTTTCCACCGACCTCTATTATTTTAATACTGAACCCTCACCCAAACCTTCTGCATTTTAGATTTGAATAAAAATGTTTACCAAGTAATTTTGCTCATAGAAATCAATTGCTAGTGTATTGAGGTCCCTTTAAAAACGTTTCCCTTTTAAGAACGTTTCCCCTTTAAGATTAAGTGTATGAATTAGCAATATAGGGAATGGGGGAATGTTTTGAGATGATCCATACACTTTATAAAGACATATAAACCTTTTTCACACTCCGGGCTTTGGAACACGTAAGTAAATGTTTTCAGGGTAAACTACAAAAGTGATAAATGGGAGATCACATCTAATATTATTTTCACTTGCCCATTTTCTCCAAGACCAATAGAAAAAATCCACTATTACATTTGAATGACTTACCAGAAGAAGAAGAAAATAGAAAGCGGTGGATTAATAAACTAAAATGGGAGAAGATGCCAAATTTACTGTCAATCTCTCAGCAAATGCAATACAATCCCTCACGCAGCTGTGGTAATTTGTTTTTTAAAACTAATTCTATGGTAATATAACACAAAGCATTATGTTATAAATTTACACTCAATATTTAAAAAATGTATAACATAAAACATTTAGCTAGATTTACGTTGATAAATAAGGCGGAAACACATCATTATGGTCTGTGAAAAAGGTCTATTAGGAGCAGTTGAATCAATGTTGTTGCAAGCATCACTTCCCATTTGCTTCCTTGTTTTTGAGTTTCACTCGTATAACATGGCGACTTTCATTCCCTTTTCTCTAATCTGAAGATGCTGTTGTCTCAAAAGGTTTTCTGTACTTTATAGCCCCTTGCTTAGGAGACCTGGCTGGAGTCACTCAGCACGCATTGGAATCAAACTCGCGACTCCTGGGATGGTAGTCAGCATTTGTAGTTTTCTTTGGTTTTCGTTATTTTGTAGTATTTACTATTTGATGGTTTGTGAGGTAATGTGTTGCCTCGCAATATGATTTAGCCTAAAAGGCAATACATGGACTTGTTTAATCAATTGTGTGATTATTAGTGTTTGTTTTATTTTTCGGTAACCAACTAACTTCCCTTATGACTCATTGGGGCATCGGTTGGATTGTGGGTGTTTGCTCTTTGATGGTGGATTCTCCCTTCAATTTCACTGCATGCTGTATGAATAGTGTACTCACGGCATGTTGCACATATTTTGTGTGTGTGCATGCATGAGCATGTGCATTTTTTAGGGCTGGGCGATATGTAAAAAATATTTTATATTTGAATCTGTCTTTTTAGCTATACTTTGTGATCAGCTGAATGGCACTTTGGTGAAGAACCAATTTCCTTCCGAAACTATACATTATTCTGAATATAGGTGTGTGTGGATCATTGTTAATAACAATTTAAATGTCCAAACGGACCTGTGAAATGCGTCTCTGCTTCTCTTATACACATACACAACGAACATGTACTTATCTCGGTTAATTGTGGACACTAAACAATATTCCCTGGGTAAGATGCCCAGGGTGGTGTAGTCAAGCTATTAGTTGTCGATCTTAGGAGAAGCTCATGGGTCTTACAGTGGCACACCAGTACAATAGTCCACAGTGTTGGTGATTTCAGGTTTTACTATGTTGGGACATTTGGTCAAGTGCATCTGTCAGGCGATATATGGCACACCCACTCCGAGTAACACCCCCTTAGATCATAAAGTTCTATTGGCTAAAATAACTTTTAAAATCTAATGTAATAACTGTATGATTAAAGTTGTTTTAACTGTGTAAAGATCTGTGTAATCTGATAAAGAATATCTTTTTAAATTATATTTCAAATGTACAAACATTTTTCTGTTCTATTTTCCCTAGTTCACATACAAGCTAACTGGTTAGCCTTTTAGCTTTAGCATATTCTTCTCTCTTTCATCACATTTCTCCTCACTGTTGCCACCTAATGATATTGTGGTATGATTGTATTAAATATAACTTTTAAAAGGTGCACTCAGTAACGTTTGACTTCTTGGATTTACATTGACACCTAGCAGCTTGAATGCAGTATTATTTAAAATCAATAGTTTTCAGGTTCAGAGGCATTGTATAAATGTAGTATTCATAGTCAGCCATGATTACTTTAATCAATGAATGAAAGTGTCAAATAACAGGATGTTGCAGAGATTAAGTGAATATTATTCAGCTGGTCATGTGATTATAACATGGCAGCTCCCATGGGAGGACCCTCTCCATGTAGAATAAAACAGCTTTTATAAGGTTACTTATATGAGTGGAGTCTTAATTTTAATAAGAGTGCTCATGATTTCCAATTAGTGGGAGAACCTTTAAAGGAATGGCTCACCCAAAAATGTAAAGGCTCATCAATTATTCACCCTTATGCCATCATGGATGTTTATGACTTTCTTTATGCAGCATAACACAAATTAAGATTTTTAGAATTTTGTAATGCTTTTGGTCCATAAATGTGTTCCAAAATGTGAAGCTCTAAAAATAAAATACAACAAAAATGTATTTAGATTTTTTTTTATGTTTACTGGACATTGTATGACATTCTCTGATAAATGAAAACTACTTATGGCATTATTTTAAAATTTTTTGAAATGAAATCCTCATTATGCAACATTTTTCACAAGTGCCTAAAACTTTTGCACAGTACTGTATGTGCATTTTTTTTTTTTTGTCTTATGTCAGCACGGATTAATTGTGAACAGACAAAACAAATTCAAGATTCAACACTTCATGACCCCTTTCAATATTGGGGTTGTTTCTCACCCACACCTTGCATATTACTTCTAAAGATATAGATTTACCACTGGAGTCTTATGGATTACTTTTATGCTGCCTTTACGTGCATTTTGGAGCATCATTAACCACCCATTCACTTGCAATATATGGACCTACAGAGCTAAAATATTCTTCTCAAAACCTTAATTTGTGTTCTACAGAAGAAGAAAGTCATACATGTCTGGGATGGCAAGAGGGTGAATAAATTATGAGATACTTTTCATTTTTGGGTGAACTAATCCTTTAAGTTGATGTACATTTAATAATTTTACAACTTAAATATTTTTATCTTTGTGGTCAGGGTTAGGTTAATGAGTAAATATAGTTGTAGGTCTAGGGTTGCTGTGGGACTAAAAACAAACAACAAACAGTGTATGAATGTGACATCCAACTGTTGTAAGAGTTTATTATTTCGTCTGTTATTTGAAGAGGGTATAACATGTAGCGGACGTGTCTTGTAGTAGTCTTGTAGGACGCAGCCAGACCCTTCTTCATTTGGTTGCCACAATGTAGGCCAACTTGACTCACACACAAAGAACAAGTTTATCAAATACATATAAATAAATAATTCCCTCTGTTGGTTATTATGTTGAGTTGTGTATGAGTATATGAGATGACATTAATATCTCTAAAGTTAGTGCATGACTAATAACAGTGTCTCATAAGTCAGAGAATTCCAGTGGAATTGTGACAAAATTGAAATTGGAGTGTGGCTGGGTGTGTCCTAATGTGATTTTATTGACAGATAAACATTATCAAGAATATTAGCAATATATGTAAACAAATGAGAGAGAGAGAGAGAGAGAGAGAGAGAGACTGATGACATCTCTATTTCTGTATAATACAGACACTTTAATTGCTTTTGTGCTGCACAGATGGGAACATTTAATTTTTTCTGTATGTAATACAGCTGATGCATCTATGCAAGGCTTATCTGAAACTCAAATGCCCACATGCCAAGCCATCGCTAATCAAAATAAATGCAGAAAATAATTATCAAGTTGGTGACTATCAGTTTTGGTGCTGATAATTAGGCAGGGTTTAGAAATGGATATGACCCATAGATGATAACTATTTCCTGTGTCCTGTATGTCAGACAGGGTAAGACATAGATAAAGAGAGGGAGGATGGTGAAAGAGAGATGGAGAGACAGAAAACTTTATTTATAGAAGACTCTTGAGGCATCATGTACTGTATATAAATTGCCCAGATTTTATATGACATGAGACTTTATGATTAGCTATTATTAGGCCGCCCACAAATCATTTATGAAAAATACGTGTGTGCCCCTAGCATAGACACAGATCACAGTATGTAATAGAGATACATCGTGATCATAACTTTATGAGTGACATGGCTGAAGATTTCGCTCTTTAAAATTTACGTTGTTAAAGCTGAAGCTCTAATAATGTCAAGTGCCAACAAAAACACTTATATTTTAAGTAGAAATAACCCTGTACTCTCAATGGCCATATTTTTATATGCCCTATTTCATGGCTGACAAGCACATTTTCATATTTTCACATTCCTCATATTTGATTTTCATGAATTTACACTTTAGTTTGGACATGTGATGAATGTTATATTGACAGTAAAATCTGTGCATATATAATTATATTAGTTTTGGGGCATGGCTGATAAACATGCAGGGCTTCCCTGATTCATTTAATTGGCTTGTTATAATAAATATGTCATGGAAGAATATGAGATATAAGAATGTCATGCATCTTATATCGGCTCACACATATCTATCAAAAGTGTATCTACAAAATGCAAAGATAGTGTACAAATTTAAAAACAACTTCAATGACAATTAGAAAATAATTAAATAAAAAATATTTTCAGGTTTTATTTATCATATATCAAAGAGATAATGCAACAAATCACGACAAATCTAGAACAAGATTCATTACATTCACACTGAAATCTTATGAGACCCAACTGGCAGTCAAACGCACTGAGCTACACATAACATATAAATCTACACTTAAGATACACATAAGCTACAAATAAGAATTACAAATTTCTCAGGCACTTATTTAGTCTAAATAGATGCACAACTTCATTTCAATAGTACACCCAAATGATAGTCATATCATACTGTTCGTGTGTAACACTTGCTATAGTTCACTTCCATGTTGTGTCTTCATCAAATAGCAATGTTATATGTAAATAAAGTTAATCACTGAAACAACAGCACCGCCTTGAGTAAAAAATAGCATATATATTAGATATATGTGCATGAATTTGATATACATATAATTCACAATTGTTGCACAAAAACTCAATGTGATATAGTACTTATTTTTATAAATATAGTACTAAGTATTAATATAGTACTCATTTTTATTGTAATAAACAAAGAAATAGATATGCTGTGAGAGTAAATGTATATAAACATGAAATAAGCATAAATAAATATAATTTATGGAAGTGCAAAAAAGAAAAAAACTACACGACCCTTTTCACTTTTGGTACTTAAACCATTATACCATTTTTATTATTATTATTATTATTATTTACAATTTTGCCTTTTTATTTTGGTACTTATAAGAGATAGATTAAGGAATAATAAAGAGGTGTGGGCACAACTCCTTAAAATGGATGAGGTACAGGAGGTGAAATTAGGTCCCAGGTCTTTAAAGCCCAAATTATGCATTTAAGGGTTAAAAAAAACAGCTGAAAAAACAGCAAGGTGGTCCACAATGGTTAAAGACGTCTGTCTATCACGTGTTTATAAAGAAAAACTATTCAAAGATTGTCTGAAATCACTTATAGCACCTTTAAGTAAAACACAAGTGACCATTATATTATGCTATTGCCTTGGCACTTATTTATGAGTTTTGGGTTAAAATCTTTAGGGATACTGTCTTCTATATATTTTACATTCTAGTTTGACTTGTGTTAATGTCAAGTGTGAAATCAATTGTATTAATCTGCAGTAAATTTTGGAAAGTGCGGGAAAGGCCTTTTATCTCCCTTCATTTAAATCAGGGACTAACCTAGAAACTGGGGGAAAAAAAAAACCACAATGACAAGAATTTGTTTTTGTGTAAATAAATACTGATCAGCTGCCATATTATCTTTATTCAGGTCACACTGTAACAGAATGCTGCACTCTCCGCTGCAGGAAACAGGCTAAATTAAGTCAAATCTGTTTTTCATGATGTTCTCCATAATTTAATTAGCTGCATTGACACTCACCGGGCCACATTTGTTAAGGTTATTTCATTTGTGTCTGCTCTGCCCAGGTTTATTGGAATTGCTTTGTGTAAACAAGTTAATCTGGTCTAAGACACTTAGCTTTAAAATAAGTCTCACCTCTGTCCCTCTTTGTTTTTTTGTCATCCTGGTCTCATAGAATCACGTTACTATACCTATATACTGTATATGATATTGGCTTATACATTATAATTAAAATAATGAGATGAACACATCCGCTGAAGCAGTATCAGGTAAGCACAAAAACTCGAGTTTGGACTGTTTTTTTTCAGAGTCCATTGCATTTGTGATGCAATGACAAACAAACATGCAAAAAAATTAAGTAAGGGTGACCATACATCCTCTTTTTCCCAGACATGTCCTCTTTTTCAGACCTGAAAAAAGCGTCCGTCCAGGATTTCATAATTGCCTCTAAATGTCCGGGTTTTGGCTTTTTTTTTTCAGATTGATGTGCTCTCTACAGTTAGTACTCTCATACATTCTGTGTATTTGATACTGCACATCAGCTTTCACGCGTATATTTCCTTATGTGTGATTATTCTGGCTGAGAGCGTATCAGGGACATTTAACCTAAAATGACGGATGAAACAGACCATGGAAATTGTACAACTCAGTCCGTTACATATTTGTAGCACAACCTCTGTGTGTTACCTGTAAAGCTAGCACTTGCGTGTCAATGGCAAAAAAGTCAAAATACAATGAACACAAGTGAGGGGAGAAGTTTCTATGCACCTATTATCCATATTAAATATAATGTGAAAAGAACAACATGTCAGCATCAGAGTTTGTCATACAAATGTTTTCTTATCTTTAGGGAAGTAGGCTACACCTGGACACAGCAGGAGGAGTGTAGTAGAATAAAAATACATTTTGAATGGTATCTGATTTTAAACTTTTCTGTTTTTATTTTCTGTTTAATTTTATGGGCATTATTAAATGTTTTAAATGTTAATGTTTTGAATACATCAATTGTATTGAATTAATTGCATTAAATGTATTTAACCCATCATTTTAGATAAAACTAAACTTAATTAAATAGACAAATTGCAAATTAAGTAGAAAAAAACATTGAAATAATAATAAAATAATATATAGTAAAGCTTTCACTTTTTTTAGTCTATGTTTGAGTGGAGGGGGAAAAGAAGCAAATCAATTAAAATGTCAACAGAACGCAATAAGAAGTGCTTTGAAGGACAGATTAGTCACCTTAAGCATATGCTCGACTCGGACTTGGGCTGTTATGGACTCGGCCTAGAGTCCAACTCTGCCCCTTTTTGACTCGGACTCAACTCGACCTCGATTGTTTAAAGACTCAGACTTAAATCACATTCTACTAAGGTGGACTTGAACCCAACACTAGTTTTCTGTAAAAAATTTTTTTTTTATACATACACCAACCTATAACCAGAAATAATGGACACTTGGTGTCCTGAAGTCAAAAATATGGGAAGTCCCTACAAGGATAGCTATTAAAAAAATGGTATGCGTGTTTGTGCAAGATTAAGATATCCAAAATTGTTCTACACAAATTCTTAGAAAGCTAATTTTTCTCTGTAAATTTAACAAAGTCTGAAACAAAGACGTATTTTCCATAATAATCCTCCTACTATTTGGCTCTCTTTCTTTCGCATTTATTTTTCTCTATGTTTGAGTCTTGTACAGAAGACAGAGTGACATGTGCAAAGCAGAAGCAATTCCACAGACTTTTTTTCTCTCCATCTTCTTTTGCGATAGCCCTGTACCCGCCCCCAAAGCATTCATCTCTTTCTGGTCAGGACAGTGCATCTGTCATATGAGCCCTTGGGCTCAAACTATGCGTGAGGAGTCAAAGATCTAAACTCCCACAAATCTCTGAATGCTGGGCTGAAAGAGGTTCAGGGATGAGATTTTTTTTTTTTTATTTCTCATTATTTCTTTCCACATCTGTGCAGTTTCTTTGTCTCTTTCTGTATCTATCATCAGACAAATAATCCCTCTCTATGAAATATTTCCTTTTTAGCCCCTTCCTTTCACTCTCTCAATCTCCCCCAATGTCTTTTCAGTCATAAAGATGCTCTCTCCAAAAAACTGTGTCAAAGACTGGCCCATTAAGACACATTTGGAGATTAATCTTCCAAAGAACTAACATAAAACAGCTTGGATGAGCTTTTTGTCATTGGATCATGTGTAAATCCATTTTGTAAAGACATGAGTCCCCCCCAAAAAAAATCCATCGCTGCTCAGGGGGAGGAAGCCCGACCAGACAACAGAGATTAACAATTTATTTGCCTGCTTCTCAATTAACTAACATATGGTGGACTATGATGATGGCTTAAGAGTGTAATTGTCTTAGATACACCCATATATAGGCATGTTCATGGACTCAGTCACACATACAGAGCCTGATAGTCCATGCTCAATTATTTTGTGCTTTAGGCAGCTGGTGAAAGCCAGAGAAGAGGACAACAAAGGTTACTATTGGCAGTCTGTTATAAGCAATGCACCTTCCCTATAGTGCACATATCAGTGTGACATTTATCTGCTCGTCAACAGAGAGCTGAAAACAACTGGTTTGCTCCTTTGTTCTTCCCTCGGGACGTCCATTTGAGGATGCTAACTATAAAAGTGTATCTTTCCTATTGGGAGAGTGCAAGGAAAAAGATGCATGTTTTGCCTGTGAGACCAATGAAGAACATTTATTTACATTCTAGAGAAAACAAAAAGAGCCTCTGCAGTTGCTTATTTATTGTGAAGTGTGAAGAATATGAAGGGCATGTTTGAGCATGCATTGGGTGGAGTCTGATTTGTAACATTTAAGCAGTATTTGAAAGTTTCCTTGATAGTTTATATGGAAGATCACATAATTTGTCTTTATAAAGTCTGTTATGTGATCTATCAAGGAAACTTTCAAATACTGCTTAAATAACAGGAGCACATGAGAGGGTATTCTCCTTCACTGCTTTTGTAAGAGAATACCCTCTCATGTGCTCCTGTTTGTAACAAAATATAAATGTCATGCTGTATATCCTTCTCCCTTCAGGCTAATTCATGAAAGAGATTTCCTGATAAATATTGCAAACTTTAATTATGCTATGCAATATAAGTTTGAAATGCAAATTATACCATAGCTTTCTAAACTTGAACATAAGCAAGCATAACTGAAGCATAGCAAATCATACAACAAAACCCACAGACTGCATACCTTTGATTACAATGTCATGTAAAGATATTGAAATCTCTATTTAGTTAAAGGTGCAATATGTAACAATTTTCATGTAATATTCGCCTTTTTTGCCAATGTGTGAACATCTTAAAAATCTTTAATGTTTGGCCCCTGAAGGGTACCAACTGAGGGACACAGGACTTTCACCTGAAGTTATCGAGACCATTCTAAGTGCTAGGGCTCCATCTACTAGAAGAAGTTATGTCAATAAATGTTGTGTCTTTGAAAGATGGTGCAGTGCACATAATGCATATCTAGTTAACTGCCAGATTGCTTCAGTTCTGGACTTTCTGCAGGAAAAATTATCAGCAGGCACATGCCCCACCACTCTCAGGGTTTATGTGGCCGCTCTATCGGCTTGCCACGCCTTGATTGACGGGATGACTTTGGGGAGACATCCCCTGCTCGCTCGCTTCGTTCGTGGAGCCATGCATTTGAAACCTCCTGCTAGGACCAGGATCCCTTCATGGGACTTAGCAATACACCTTGAGGGTCTGGTTCAGACCACCTTTGAACCTCTAGAGTCATCATCTGATAAACTTCTGACTCTCAACATGGTTTTTCTTATGGCAATCACTTCTCTAAAAAGAATTGGGGATCTACAGGCTCTGGCTGTCTTGCCATCCTGCTTAGATTTTTCCCCAGGAATGGCTAAAGCAATATTGCACCCTCACCCTGACTACCTGCCTAAGGTTCATTTCTCAACTGTACATCCGGTCAATCTCGAAGCGTTCTGCTCCCCGCCGTTTACAACGCCGGAGCAGGAAAGACTTCACGGACTGTGTCCAGTAAGCGCCCTTCAGACTTATGTCCACCACACTATTCAGTGGCGTAAGTCAGGGCAACTATTTGTTTGACATGGGGGTAGAAACAAAAGGGCGGCCGCCACCAAGCAAACCATGTCACATTGGGTGAGGGATGCTATTGCCCTGGCCCACAATGCACGTGGTCAACTTCGCCAGTAGGTATCAGGGCTCACTCTACCAGAGGGGTCGCCTCCTCTAAAGCTTTGGCCAGAGGTGTCCCTCTGCAACATGCTTGTAATGCAGCTGGCTGGTCCTCTCCGCATACATTCTTAAGATTCTATAGTTTGGATGTTCATGCTACTCCGGGCTCTTATGTCCTTGAGTCTACATCACAAGCTTATGTCTGAGACATCTCACGCTCTTGTGAGCACAACTACACAACCGTAAGGTGTCCGGACATCCACAGTGCAGCGCTGTGGGTATTCTCGTTCCCAAAGTGCTAAATCAGTGCAGCATCAAAGTGTAGCTTTTTGATAGGAAACATCTTGGGTTACTTAAACCCTGTTCCCTGATAAAAGTGGAACGAGAAGCTGCGCTTCATTGCCGCACTGAGGATACCCAAGGAATGCAATTCAGACAAAATACCTGACGATGCACCTGTGGCGCATCTATTTATAGTAACTGCATTCCACTACATTTACAATTTAAATAATTGGTATTTAGAATACAGTATTTTGATTACTAAAGAGATTACTTTGCATTTTTATTGTCATTTGTTTAATTTAATATTTAATCCTTTCAGATGGAAAAATATATACATATAAATGATGCGATCCAAAGTGCATTTGAACAGCAGTGAAACTTTCTTATGATGTGTTACATTCATACAAGATGACAGAGAAGTAAGTTTGGAGCACAAGAAATAGAACTAAACCTTGTGTAAATTGTCAGCTTTATGCTAAGCTAAAATGCTATGTCTAGTCATTTTACATGCAAGTTACCAGGTATGATCATATTTTGTTATCATGCAGTCAAGTCAGGCTCTTTATTTCTCTGCCTTCAACACTCTGTGTGCACTCTTCTCAGTTCAATCAGATCAGTGTCACACAAACTTTGTCAACATAAACTTCTCTGAGACATCAGCTTCACACTATGTGTAAACTTCAATATAAACTCTTCAGCTTTACAATAAATATTTAATAAGACATACCAGTCACTGGCCACTTGTGTCATGGCCGTTTATATGCCACTCTCCCCATGGTCACTGGAATTAGAGACAGGTGTTAGACATAATTTAGCTCAGGTGTAAGTGCCCTTACCACTTTCTCTCTCTCTCCAGATGCACGATTGACCACGCCCCCGCTGCCACAACAAGATATTTAGGTTTTTTAGAGAATGTATTTTTAACATGTGTATTTTATCTCACAGTTCTAGCACAGTTTTTATAGTCAAAACAAGTGAAAAAAATCTACCAGTGCTGAAAAAGTAATCCAAAGTATTTAGAATACTTTACTGACCTTGAGTAATCTAACGGAATACATTACAAATTACATTTTATAGCATGTATTCTGTAATCTGTAGTGGAATACATTTCAAAAGTAACCCTCCCAACCCTTGCTATAAATAGGTGGAGAATTTGGGTGGGTGGAGCTTTTGCTGCTAAAAGGCCTATATATATACAGGTGAAACTCGAAAAATTAGAATATCATGCAAAAGTTCATTAATTTCAGTAATTCAACTTAAAAGGTGAGTTGATAACTAATATATTATATAGACTCATTACAAGCAAAGTAAGATATTTCAAGCCTTTATTTGATATAATTTTGATGATTATGGCTTACAGCTTATGAAAACCCCAAATTCAGAATCTCAGAAAATTAGAATATTACATGAAATCAATAAAAAAAAAGGATTTTAAATACAGAAACGTCGGCCCTCTGAAAAGTATAATCATGCATATGTACTCAGTACTTGGTTTGGGCCCCTTTTGCATTAATTAGTGCCTCAATGCGGTGTGGCATGGATGCTATCAGCCTGTGGCACTGCTGAGGTGTTATGGAAGACCAAGATGCTTCAATAGCGGCCTTCAGCTGTTCTGCATTGTTTGGTCTCATAACTCTCATCTTTCTCTTGGCAATGCCCCATAGATTCTCTATGGGGTTCAGGTCAGGCGAGTTTGCTTGCCAATCAAGCACAGTAATACCATGGTCATTGAACCAGGTTTTGGTACTTTTGGCAGTGTGGGCAGGTGCCAAGTCCTGCTGGAAAATGAAGTCAGCATCTCCATAAAGCTTGTCTGCTGAAGGAAGCATGAAGTGCTCTAAAATGTCCCGGTAGACGGCTGCGTTGACTCTGGACTTAATAAAGCACAGTGGACCAACACCAGCCGATGACATGGCTCCCCAAACCAACACAGACTGTGGAAACTTCACACTGGACTTCAAGCATCTTGGACTGTGTACCTCTCCATTCTTCCTCCAGACTCTGGGACCTTGGTTTCCAAATGAGATGCAAAATTTGCTCTCATCAGAAAAGAGGACTTTGGACCACTGAGCAACAGACCAGTTCTTTTTTCTTTAGCCCAGGTAAGACGTTTGACATTTGAAGCCCATGTCCAGGACCCGTCTGTGTGTGGTGGCTCTTGATGCAGTAACTCCAGCCTCAGTCCACTCCTTGTGAAGCTCCCCACACATTTGAATGGCCTTTTCCTGACAATCCTCTCCAGGCTACGGTCATCCCTGCTGCTTGTGCACCTTTTTCTTCCACACTTTTCCCTTCCACTTAACTTTCTATTAATGTGCTTTGATACAGCACTTTGAGAACATCCAACTTCTTTTGCAATTACCTTTTGAGGCTTTCCCTCCTTGTGGTGGGTGTCAATGATGGTTTTCTGCACAACTGTCAGGTCAGCAGTCTTCCCCATGATTGTGAATTCAACTGAACCAGACTGAGAGACCATTTAAAGGCTCAGGAACCCTTTGCAGGTGTTTAGCTGATTAGAGTGTGACATTTTGAGCCTACAATACTGAACCTTTTCATAATATTCTAATTTCCTGAGATTCTGAATTTGGGGTTTTCATAAGCTGTAAGCCATAATCATCAAAATTATATCAAATAAAGGCTTGAAATATCTTACTTTGCTTGTAATGAGTCTATATAATATATTAGTTTCACCTTTTAAGTTGAATTACTGAAATTAATGAACTTTTGCACGATATTCTAATTTTTTGAGTTTTTCTACCTATAAGAATCGGTGCTGTTTTTAAGGCAAAGGTGGTTACAACAAATATTGATTTAGCTTTTTTTTATGTTTACTGGGCTTTGTATGACATTCATTGATACATGAAAACTACTTAATTTTGATGAAATCCTCACTATGCCACTGTAAAGGCATTGATGGAAAGGAGGAGGCGAGAACTGTCTTGACAACAAAAAGACACAACACACAAAGGTGTCAGACAGCTGTCTGTAAATTTCTCTCTCTCTCTCTCTCTCTCTCTCACTGCAGCTTCCAGTCGTCCTTTATCCCTCTCTGAGGCTTGATTAGTGGAACCACCACGACCCGGCCCTGCCCTCCGCCCTGTCACATTCCTCCCTCATTCTCACAGGCCGGGGAGCCCCCGTAATGACGTACACCCCCCCCCACCCCCTTTCCCTAGGGAGGGGCGTGCCTTCTGCACCGTCTGCCAGCAGGTCATCCCCGTCTACTTGGATGAGGGAGGGGACAAGGGGAGGGAAACAAAAAAAAAGTGTGACACCTACACGCCGTAACGGCGATCGTGCTAATTAACAAAACATTTTTAAAAAGAGGGGGAAAGGATGCGGCAGTGTAAGAGAGAGAGGAGAGAGAGAGAGAGAAAAAAAACACTTTCTCGCCGGTTCTCCGATATGCCGCAGCTTGGTCCTTGGCCACTCCTCCACCCTCTAATCTACGACAGCCATGCCTCCCCATACGGATCGGAGGCAGACCTCCGGCCCCTGGAGGCGGAGCTCCCTGCCACATTTTTGGTGGATGGTAGGGGTCTGCTCCGCCCCTGGCAGCGGTAACCGCTCCAGGCAGTTGGTTGGGAGCCTCTCCTACCCTCGCGGTTGGCGGACGTCCCTCTGCTTCCAGACGGCTCCGTTGGGGGGTGATAGTGGCGAGGACTCAACTAAGACACATCCCTCCTCCATCCTGGGTTTCAGCACCAGTTTAAAGGGATTAATGGAAAGGAGGAGGCGAAAACCGGCTTGACAGTATAAATAACATTTTAAAATAAAACTGAAACAAAAAGACACACAAACACACAAAGGTGTTGGACAGCTGTGCATAAACCTCTCTCTCTCGCACTGCAGCTTCCAGTCGGCCTTTATCCATCTCTGAGGCAAAGCAGAGCGCCCACTCCGACAACGTTAATTGACCCACAGTGCCACACGGTGACATGATATTATTGACGTGACGTGCAAATGAGCGATAGAAAACCGATTGCACAAATGTCACTATTCCAAAAACATTTTTTGCAGCCAGCCCGTGCCACCCTCCGGCATTGCCAGCAAGATGTTCCCCTGGGCGCCTATACCTAAATCCGCTAGTGCTGAGGCTTGGTTAGCCTGAAGATTGCGGTTTCTATATTGAATGACTCTTGCACACCGGCTATTGCAAAATAGGGAGAAATACCCCCACTTGGACAGCTATTGTTCCACTGAGAAATTTGATCTTCAGAAAGTTGACAGCAGTCAGGGAGTGGCATCAGGTGACGGCACATGCTTTATCTCTCTTTGAACCTGCAATGGCAGATTCTGATCCGTCGCATAAGAAAGAAGTTCCATGCACAAATGCGTTTTTATGACCAAACAGTTTTCCTAATTTTGTATTTAATTGTTCATTGAACTGTTGTATATAACCAATATCACACTCACACTACGGCACTTTGCCTGTAGCCTTCTGCCTGTGGCCAAATGACAGCAGTGCTGATGTAGGGCTATAACGCATATATATATACAGTATATATATATATATATATATATATATATATATATATATATATATATATATATATATAATATATGAAAACATTTACTTGATCATTGAACTGTTGTATATAAGCAATATCACACTCGCTATCGTGCTATATGGCCTATATCAGCACTGCTGTGATTACCTACAGCTGATGTAGGGCCATATCGCACTCTTGCTTGTGTGATATTGCTTATATATATATATATATATATATATATATATATATATATATATATATATATATATATATTAATCTAATGAACTTTATCTTTTGAAATTTTCTTCAGATATTTAAATATGAACAAAGAAAATATAAAGATACACATTTAAAAAAATAAGAAGCACCTGATGATGTACGAACCATGATGTACAATATTCTAATGATGGATTGTGGCAAACTGATTATTAATTCATAGTTTTATAACAGTTTGTTTATGGCTTGCATTGTGTGAATTAATGTAAAATACCAAATAAATGTGGTGACTAGGCACATAGCTAGGTGAACTAGCCAAATTTAAGTAAATGTTCGTTTTCCTCATTATTTTTATATCCATAATGTTCAAGCCCCTGACCTTCATTTAGAGCTGAAAATAATAATATTTTTTATAATTGGTTAATCTAGCAATATTTAGAACATTCAACATTTGGGTAATTAATGCACCTTTTAATCAACAGCTCTTAAAAAACGTAGGTGATCTTATGTATGTTTTTCTTTTCAGATACTAATTCAGGTCATGGAGCCTTTACTAACGAGATGAGTGGAGTCTGGTGTGTTCAAGGGAGACATTCAAAATGTGAAGGATTTTGGGTCCCTAGGACTGTCCTACAAGATTGATTGTCAAAAGTGTCACTACTGGACTGTACAAAGCAAATTTCCCGCCTGCGGGACAGGGCTCAACTGGTGGTGGTGGGGAGGTGGAGGCTGCAGTGTTAGCACACTGAAACAGCAATGTGATAGATTGTGATCGGACTTATAAAGCATTGGTTACATGCGATTGGCTAGGAATTACCTAGCTAATGATGTGATGATGTGCACCTGCTAGACTTCCCGCTAGAACTACGCTCCACTTCCATTTCTATCGGGAAGACACGCAGGCTTGAGTGAAGTTTGAGATGCCATTTATTTGATAGATGTAAAACGGGAGGTGATGTCTCTCTCTTTGGCGTAGGCCCCGTCCGGCAGTCCGAGGTAGTTGTACCCGGAACCATCATGTCCTGCCGGAGATAGGAGGCAGGGGCGAGGAGCCTACCCCCAAAAAGAGAGAAAGTAGTATACTACCCCCAAAAGAGATGATCTAGTTTGGTACGAACCAGGTCTTGTGTTGGGCGTTCATTCTGGAGGAGGAATTAAGAGATGTGAGCGTCAGAATTTGACGTGAAATTTGCAATACCTCTGGCGTGGTTGTGTGAAGCCTTTGCGATGGGAAAGCAGTATTTTTTTATTTTTGGGGGGAGTTTGATTTCATCCCTGTGCATTTCTTCTTTGTCATCGAGTGTGATTTTGGGCACTTGATATGAAAACCCTCCGGCGAGGGAAAGTTGTTTGAGGTATCTTTGCCGAAGGGGACAACGTGTGTAGAGCCATACGATAATGGCGATGTTGCGTGCAGTCCCTTCGTTGAAAGACATTTGGTATGAAAACCCTCCGGCGAGGGAAAAGTTGTTTGAGGTATCTTTGCCGAAGGGGACAACGTGTGTATCGCCATATGATAATGGCGATGTTGGGTGCGGTCCCTTTGTTGAAAGAAAACAACATTGATATGAAAACCCTTCGACGAGGGAAAATTTGTTTGAGGTATCTTTGCCGAAAGGTGAGCAACATGCGTAAAGCCATACGGTTATGGTGACGTTGCGTGCAATCCCTTTGTTGAAAGAAAACATTTGATATGAAAACCCTCCGATGAGGGAAAGTTGTTTGATTGTTATCTTTGCCAGAGTGAACAGCATACATAACGCCATACGATAATGACGATGTTGTCATGCCATAACTTGTTGAAAGCCATCTCGTTATGGTGCGGGCTTCCGGCGAGGGCGGCTGGTTTGGTTATGTGCTGTCCTTGCGAAAGGTGAGCTTGCTTGAATTGATTCATTTTGTAGGTAAGGATGAGCTGGTGAAGAGCCACCAACCACCACCAGCTATGCATGAGAACTTAAGGCTGATGGGGAGTTGAGCTTGTTTGATGATTTGTGTCAAGATGACTATTTCAGGTACGATTGGGGAGAGCAGCAGCCGAGCATCTTCATTGTAGATTCCAGTATACCTCGAAGGGTGCCCGTCAAGCTGGTCTGTGGAACTCCTGCGAAGCAAGGTGGGGGGGCAGAGACTACGTTGAAAAACCCGGGAATGTATCTGGATGGGATGATGAAGTTACAGGAAATGCTCTGCCATGTCAGACGTCTCATAGGGGACATGATGGTTCGAGGAGGGCCAGACTTTATTGATTGTAGTAACGGAATTGTCACATGACTACAATGCGTTTGAGTTTCTGGAGGGAACCCATATGATGCTGGCCGTGATGATGGGTGTGGAATAAGAAAGGCCCATTTTAAGCTTCTTTTGTAGATGTAGCTTGCTGTGTCATCGCGGAACAAGGCTGTGGTTCTGGGAATGTATTTCCTATTTCTGAACTCAAACATATATTTTACCCCATATAGGGTAAAGAACCATTTCATTGGAGGGTAGAGGGGAAGTTTGTTTGCTGGACCGAATGATGAAGTGCTGTACAAATTGCGAGGAAGGATTTGAAGCTTGGGTCTCGGTGTCATTTCTTTCTTCCCTCCGCTGAGCCGCATCGAGACTGGGATTGTAGATCGAGAACATTTGTTAAATACATTCAATTATGAAATATCTAGCAATGGGATTACTTACGAAGAGAGCGTCTGGAGCGTAGGAAGCTATATTGAAGAAAGTATAATTCTGGCCATTCCCCTGTGAACCATGGTCCTAGACGGCAACCCCTGAATCCTATGGAGGGAGCCATTTCCGAGAAATAGGGGCGTGTCATCCGGAGATTCTCGCCAGCCATCATCGATTGGTGGGTAGGAGAGGCTGTCTATCTAGTGGCCTTGAGGAATGATAAGCATGGCAAAACTGAGGTGGCCTGATAGGGCTTGAGATTGCGTTAGGATACCCAAACTGACCAGGGAACGACGTGAAAATAGACCTGATCCTGTCATGTTTCTTTAGGGGGGAAGCTTGCATGGTTAGAGAATATGTGTGATGTCTAGAATTCTAGAGACGTGGCTCGTTGTGGGTTGTTGTTGTTTTTCTCTCTCTCCTCCCTCTTATTCCTCATGCTGGAGCAAATGCGGTGAGAAGAATAATGTCTCAGCTTCATGAGGGTTTAGTTGTTGGCTGTAAAAGGAACATAAAGAGTCTTCATGTACTCCTGGCATAGAGCCCTGAAGATGCAGCGGACAGTTTAGTTTTTGAAGGAGGTGTGCCCCAAAACATGCAAAAATGTGTGCATGTTTGTGCAAATCATCTTGCACAAGACTGCTTTGTGAATGTGTGTTGATGAGAATGTGATTCTCGAGCATGGATCAGTTCCGGCTGTTCATGTCCCACCTTTACGACCTGAAGATGCAGTATCGCACTTTATATTTTGTGAATATTTCCAAATCTCCTTCCAAATGTACTTGATAGCTGATTCGATGGCTGATGTGCCAAGTTACCATTGTCTCTGACATATTCTGGAGACCAGATACACGCACGCCTAAACATGTATGGCTGAATTCCGGTATTTACGCTGTCGATCATATTGGTTCTGATTAGTTGTTGCTGTAGTGGTCTGACCACGATGAGTGAATGATTTGTGAAGACATGCCAACAAATTTCTGCTCTTTGATGATGACTGAATGATAATAAAATGGAAGTATGCCATGAGATGGGAATTACTCGCTGAATGACCTGATCATAGCGAAATGCCTTACGCTGGTGGTAGATAATCTGATGAATAGGGGAAGCGGTGCGGAGCCTACCGCTAGGTGTCAGAGGCGCGCCGCAACAGTGGTGCTAGCCATGAGAACATGGAAGTACGTCTGGAGTAATAAAATGCTGCGTTTTATGGATCGCGTAAGTGCACCCTTGGAGGCACTCTGGGAACCTCATCGAATATTGTACCGAACTAAGTAAATTCTTTCACAAGGCTTGGTGAAGGCTATATTAACCCGTTGATATGTATTTGTTTGCACTCGGGAGTGACGTCACTCTGCTTACATTTAATATATTTGCATTCTGATATATGCATGCATGGATATGCGATTAATGTTAACGGATTATACGTCTTTTCGAAGGTCTAAGTGTTTGACGTTGATATCCGATCTCTGTTGCATGATAGCAGTCCTCCAGAAACAGCAATTTGTTTATATGTGCCAGAAGTGCGGATGACAACATGCAATACCAAAACAGGACTTCATACCTTATTATGAAATCGTGATCACCAGATGAATCCAGTTCAGCCTGCTTGGGTCGATTGTCCGTGACAGAATTCATTCTATAACGTCCAGTAGCACTTGTACGTAATTATAAATCTTGATATGTTCTCCATTGTTTACATGAGATCTCACCTGGAAGAATTAAACTTCATCGTCGTTCTTCGACAGACTATGCAATCTGAGCATTCAAACTGTATATTATCTTATATATGATGTCTTCTAAACAGAATGAGCCCATTTAAGTTGGGTATGTAATTTGCATGGTTTGTGCTCGGATTGGAACACATCCGTTACGTGATTTGGGCGAAGGCGGCCGCAAAATGGGGGAATCTTACAGAATGAAGTAATGAGAGCCCGTATGATAAGCGTTGACTGTACATGATGATATGCATGAATAATTATCTTAATTCCCCGATGGGGAATGCTCGGGCATGCAGACTGTGAATAACAAGTGAATGAACCTTGATCGAGTTGCCCTCATGAGATTGTGCGATTGCCTGCCATACTATGCGAGTGAATGTGCTGTTGACGTGAAATACTGGCTTTTCATATTGATGCGAATGCGTTATTTTGAACAGGCAGCATTGCAACTTTGTGATGAGCAGGTAGCATGGCAACGGAAGGTCTAGACCCATGACTAGATCTGAATGCATTTGATGGATATGAAAATGACTTAGCTTATTTCTGATGGAAGCCGGCTGCTGCCTGAGCCGATGATTTTGCAGGATTCGCGGGGTGCGTGCTCCTTCCGCGCCGGGTCGTGCAATGCGATTGAGAGATATCTCCAGAGTGAATGAGATATGGGTGAAGATCCGGGTTTGCTGGTTTGAGATGAAGTGACGCCGTCGTTGGAAAAGGAAGGCGGGCTTCCAGAGATGGAGAGGTTGAAACGCGTCTAGTTGCAGTGTTAGCACACCGAAACAGCAATGTGATTGATTGTGAGCGGACTTATAAAGCATTGGCTTACTTGCGATTGGCTAGGAATTACCTAGCTAATGATGTGATGATGTGCACCTGCTGGTCTTCCCGCTAGAACTACGCTCCGCTTCCATTTCTCGCTCTTGGTGGGGAGCGTGGTGAGTTGTGCATGGTTGCCACAACAAGCCACAAGATAAAATGCGTGGATTGATGGTCTCAGATGCAGAGGCAACTAAGATTCTTCCTCAGCCACCCAGATTGAGGCAAGTCACAATGCCACCACGAGGACCAAGAGCACACTGGGAATTGGGCCTTCCAAATTGGGGGGAAAAATTACAGTTTTTCTTATCTTCTCTTTAATCTATTCTGTTTTAGATGCCTTGATTCAGAAAATAAGTGTGGGAACAGTTCATCTGGTGCCTCCAGAAAAGTTCTTTTTTTTTTTTTTTTACTGTTATTACTTGAAATAAAGATAAACGAACTCTACAGACTATCTGAAAGTTTAATATATGTATTCGTTTATGTAATTGTTTTTCACCAAATAACTTGAATCTCAGTTAATAATAATAATAATTCAATGTTGCTTCAATGACCTAGATTTGTTTTATTGATTTGTTTTTATGTTTCAACTTTAACTGAGAGAGCAAAAGTGATGTTGGACCAACATCAGATTTTAACATTGATTTAACAACATTACCATTGTTTTTTCAAAAATAGTGATATAGAATCAACATTGCACTGCAACGCTGATTAAATTACATTAACAGTGTTTTTTGGTTGACAACTCAACATTGTTTTAACAATAACTGAGGGTGCAAAACTCACGTTGAACCCACATCCCCTTGTAACGTTAATTAAATGCCATTAACGTTGATCAATGTTGACTTAGCATTGTTTTAAATGTTGCTTGCTATCTGGGATGGCATGAGGGTGAATACATTTAGTCATTTAGTAGATTCTTTTTCCCATAATAAATGATGAGATCATTTTCATTTTTGGGTGAACTATCCCTTTAAACAGGCACCATTTAAACCCAAGGTACAGCATACTTGGTATTTCTAACACTTACAATAAAAGTCTCTTCCTGATGAATTATAAACTCAGCAAAAAAAAGAAACTTAAAGATATATTTTTTTAAATAGGCTGAAAGATCTTTGTTGGCCTGTTGTAAGGCAGGTCCTTAGCAAACATCACCGGCAACAATGTCACCTATGGGCACAAATCCACCATTGCTGGACCAGGTAGGACTGGCAAAAAGCGCATTTGTCTCACCAGGGGTGATGGTCTGACTCGCATATATCATTGAAGGAATGAGCATTACACCGAGGCCTGTTATCTGGAGCGGGATTGATTTGGAGGTGGAGGGTCCATCATGGTCTGGGGCGGTGTGTCTCAGCATCATCAGACTGAGCTTGTGGTCATTGCAGGCAATCTCAATGCTGTGCATTACAGGGAATCATCCTCCTCCCTCATGTGGTACCCTTCCTGCAGGTTCATTCTGACATGACCCTCCAGCATGACAATGCCACCAGCCATACTGCTCATTCTGTGCGGGATTTCCTGAAAGACAGGTATGTCAGTGATCTGCCATGGCCAGCGAAGAGCCCGGATCTCAATAACATTGAGCAAGTCTGCCATTGGATCGGAGGGTAAGGGCTAGGGCCATTCTCCCCAGAAATGTCCGGGAACTTGCAAGTGCCTTGGTGGAAGAGTGGAGTAACATCTCACAAGGAGATGCACTGCAGTATTTAATGCAGCTGGTGGCCACACCAGATACTGACTGTTACTTTTGATTTTGACCACCTCTTTGTTCAGGGACACATTACTCCAATTCTGTGAACTTGTTCAGTTTATGTCTTAGTTGTTGAATCTTTTTTATGTTCATACAGATATTTACACATGTTAAGTTTGCTGAAAATAAAAGCAGTTGAAAGTTGTTTTTGCTGAGTTTAGATTAGTAAAGTGTCCAGTTGATGAGCTATTCAGAATTTTATAGGAAATAGTAGGTCTTCCGAATATTTCTCACCATTCCATTGGCATACTGTTTTTGGCATGTTATATAGTTGGGAAATATTCATCTCTCATTTTGTGTTTCATAGAATAAATACAAATGTGAGTAAATAATGACAGAATTAAAAGTTTGTGTTCTTTTATGTCCTTGTTACTTGATTGTTGATGTTTTGAAACTGTTTATTAATGAGAGTTGCATTAAATTAAATAGGTTGTTGCTCGGAGGTCACGCCTTAGCTTTTTGTTGGTTTGTTTTATGTTTGAAAGGTTGCACTTGTGCTAATATTAAAATGCAAATATCTTAATCATCTCATAATGAATGCCATATTAATTAACTTCAAATGCTTTGTCAACCTTGCCCAAAGAATTAAGCCAAATATTTGATCAGAATATCAACACTGGGAAACACTCTTGGGTAATATCCATAGGGTCAGCATTTATATGATTTTGCTCTATATACCTCATCATTCCACCACGGATATTAAAGATGGCAAACGAACATGTGTTATCTCTAAACATGTTTTTTAGATCAACAAACACATTGTCACACCCATCTGCCAAGCTGTCATTCTGAGATGTACAGCAGCTGAAATTGGCTCAGAATTACTTGCACAGGCCTGGAGTAGATCAACATAAAAAGAGGTGTAATTGCCATGTTTGGGGGCAGAAGGAAACACAGGCATCAAAACCCAGAAAGCTCTGCCTCACAGTTCCAGAAACAGAGTGGCACCACACCGAAGGTATCCATAATCGCCCCCTTCACCACATTTGAATGGAAGCTCCAGTGGCTCCTAAATAGAATTGTGCTGCATTGTGAGAGTCATGAAGTATAGGTCTTAAATGAGATGTGTGCTTTTCTTCATTTAAATTAGCACAAGTACATTAGATATTAGAATAAATAAGACTAAGTTCACCGACAGGTTAGTTTGCTGTTGTTGGTGTTGTTTTTTTTTCTCTCTCCCAGCAGAGAAAAAATCCTTGATAATTGGTCATAAGGGGAGGATTGACCTTTGCTAAGGAAAATGACTTTGCAGGTCCCTATGAAACTCGACACAATGTCCAACGCCATCTGCCATGTTTATCCCTGTATGTGTGTGTGTGTGTGTGTGTATGTGTGCATGTCGCTGTTCGTGTGTATACATCTATTTTTTTTTTATTAATCTTTTGTGTTGTGAGCAAACGCTCAGCAAATTAATGGAAGTCCACAAGTCAGCAGTTCTCTTTCCAGCTAGAATGGCCCCAAAGACTAAAGCATCATGAGGTGAGAGCAGCAAGGTGCCATTATTGTTTATGTTTTTAGAGGAGTGCTTTATAACCCCCCCCCCAGCCTCATATACTAGAACAATACATGGGTAACACTTTTCAGGTTGTATTTGTTAACATTCGGTAACCTGGGCAACACTTTATAGCACTTATTAATCTTGGTTTGTTATTTTCAAAATATACTACTATATATATGTTTTTTTTTTATTAAAGTTGTACATGTTAAGTTTGGGATAACGTACAGTCAGTCGGTCATTATCGAAAAATAGGCAGGGCCTTGAATCACCTTGAAAGACCAGTCGATTGTAGATTATTCCACTTATTACGTGGCCACTTACCAAATATATTAGTAAATTGACATTAATTGATTTGAGTTGAAATTACATTATTATGTGAGAAAAAGAGACTGCAAAGCCTCCAGAAATAGCTAAATCCAACTCCTGTTTGCGTCAGAGTTTTGTTGGTGTTTATATTGTGAAAATGCCCCTGACTGCTCATTATCCTAATTATTACACAACTGCTTGCCAAATAATTAAATAAATTGACAAAAAATATTAATTTGAGTTTAACTTATTTTACTAGCTTACTTATAGAGATCGCAGAGCGATACGAGATGTGGGAAAGATGACATGTCAGATGGCAAGTAAAATATCACTATTCCTGAAATATGCGTTCATTATTCAGAAATATCAGAGCACTGGACCAATAAGAATTGGGTATTCCAGAGAGCTTCATAATAACGTTAGTTAATGCAAAATGAACTAACATACACTCACTGAGCACTTTATTAGGGACACTATGGTCATAATAAAGTGCCAAGCTTGAGCTTCTGCTCTTCTAGCCCATCCGCCTCAAGGATTGACGTGTTGTACATTCTGAGTTGCTATTCTGCTCACTACAATTTTATAGAGTGGTTATCTGAGTTACCGTAGCTTTTCTGTCTGTCAGGATTGTAGGTGAAGGCAGACACGGGACGAGGATCTAATTGCAGCGGAGCTTTATTGAATAACAGGGCAACATGAAAAGGAAGCACAAACAAAGGAAACCTCCACGATGGGAAAATGTAAAACAAAACACAGAGGGCATACAAAGGGTTAACCAGGGGATAAACAAAGACAGAGAGCACGGATAACAGGCGTCCACATACATCAAAGACTGACAGGGGAATGGAGAAACAAGCGGGGTTAAATACAGCGACACAGGAAGATAACCAACGGCATTCAGGTGCGGACAATAAGGCTGTGGCAGTGGTGATGAGGGCCGGGAACCATGGGAAATGTAGTTTTATACACAGACAGTGAAACACGGGGCAGACAACAAGGAAAACGTGACATGGAACGTGATAAGTGACATGTGAAACAGAAAACGCAGGGCAGACAACACAGGAACGTGACACTGTCAGCTCGAACCAGTCTGGCCATTCTCCATTGACCTCTCTCATCTACAAGGCATTTCTGTCTGCAGAACTGCCGCTCACTGTATGTTTTTTTTTTTTGTTTTTTTTTGGCACTATTCCGAGTAAACTCTACAGAATGTTGTGCTCAAATCTCAGGAGATCATCAATTAGAGAAATATTCAAACCAGCCCATCTGACACCAACAATCATGCCACGGTCAAAATCACTGAGATCAACATTTTCCCCATTCTGTTGGTTGATGTGAACATTAACTGAAACTCCTGACCCGTATATGCATGATTGTATTCATTGCACTGCTGCCATACGATTGGCTGATTAGATAATCACATAAATATGTAGAGGTGTACAGGTGTTCCTAATAATGTGCTCATTGAGTGTAATCTAACCATAAACAATTGTATTTTCATAAATTAACATTAACAAAGATGAACCCTTTCACACGTATGATCAAACTGCTGTGATCACACTAGGCTTAGCGCAGACAAGTGTGATCAAACCGGTGCGATCTGAATTTGTTCTGCTGTTTGCCAGCAAAAGAGGGACTGAAGCGGTTGTCATAATAAACCAGCTTCTCAAATAGTCTTTTCAACATCACAATATCTTAATTTTTATATGTTACAAACATTCAATCTATCACTAAATAAAAGTATACTGCCGTTACCATTGGAGCACACTGTTTTTATGCAGCAATGCGTCCATGTTTTCTGATGTAAAACAAAGCATACACAAACTAGTAGGGATGGGCGGATCAATCCTAAAGTATCGATACTGCCAATCCTGATGTTGTATCAAAATGATCAATCCTTACACCAAAATATCGATTCTAAAATTGTTTTTTTAATTAAACTATGAATATTATTATTTGGTTACCATTAACATGAACAATAAACATAAGCATCAAAGTGAAATAAAAAGGATTAGGCTATTAGCAAATGTGCAGGATGGGAACTATTTCTTCATCCACTCACCTTAATGTGCATTCTGAAAGAACAAAATACCATGATTAAACTATAGTTGTTGTAGTAAAACCAGTAAAAGTCTCTGTGAGGGTAAAAAAAATAGAAGTGTAATAATTTTCTGTTTAGGCTTATAAATGTAAAAAATAATGAATTTATTTTAATATTTTAAATTACCCATTTTATCTCAAGAAATCACAAAAAAAATCATTTAAAAGAGGTATTGGTATGGGTATCAACTATATTGGACTTTACATTATTGATATTGGATCAAAAAGAAAATATTATGTATCGCCTAGCCCTACAAACTAGTCAGTCCACTCAAACCTCTTTCATTCTGTCCGTCACTCATTCTAACCACTTCCGGTGCTGGGAAAGTGGAAGGGCTAGGTTTTTAGTTTTTTTTGGAGAAACTCACATGTGAAAAGGTTAATACATGCAGAAAAAAAATATGCATCATTCTCAAAAAATACTGACTTTCCAACTTACAAAATATAGAAATTGGCAATTCAGTTCACCCATGCAATCTGAGGGTATATATATATATATATATATATATATATATATATATATATATATATATATATATATATATATATATATATACTGTATATAAATACATTTTGACATTATTTTTACTTGACTGTTTTTTTATATTATTTTATTTTGTTTAACAAATGAAGCAAGGGTTGTAATAGCACTGATAATAACACCAGTGACAAATTCTATTAAAAGATGAATTTCTGAGATGATATCTCAATATCTCAATATCATCACAAAACATACACCACTGATCAGACTAAAACCAATTAATAATACCATTAAGTCAGTTTTTTTTATTTCATTAAAAATATTTCACATGAATAATAAACAATGTAACACCAATGTCATACTGTATCTAAAGGAACTTTTGAAAAAATTACAGTTAAAATGTAAATTAATATTTTTTTCAACATGGTGGGTAAATTGCGATATGATCATTTGAGCAGCCTCTTCTTCCTCTGAATTTTGACCTTAAAAATTTATTTTCCACATTAATTTGCTTTTTTCATTTTTTTTAAGTTTTGTTTTGTTTTATTGTTTTTTATATTGATTACACCAATGACATGAAATCAATAATAAAAAGTTTGTCCATTGAATTCAATTATTAATATTGTTTTGCTCACTTGTTAAGCCTTTCACTGATGCTTGACCAGAGAAAACAAAATGAGTAAAACGTACATAACTGTTAATGTTGTAGAAGTGGTTTACCACATGAAAGGGGACAAGGGATTTTTGTCTGGCAATTGACAAATTCAAATGTATAAAAAAAAAAAAAAAAAAATGTGTAAAACAATAAAGACAAAGCATTTCATATTATTTAATAAAATATTAGGTTATAGATAATTAATTTTAGATTGGGTTTCTTGACTACTGTCTTAGAAATATTTTTTCATGAATAAAAGGTCAAGTTTGCCACCAAATTTTGATAATGACCATTCGTGACATCTAATGCAGTTACTAATGTTCACAAATACAGACTCATTTTTAAAAAGTACCAGTAAATGTAGTAATTTGCTCAATTTGTTAACATACTCATGAATCAACAAGAATAAATGTATTTAACTGCACATATTTTGAACAATTCCTTCGAATGTTTCTTCTCTGATATTCCCAAGCCTCTTCTCTTCTTTCCTGTATTTATTAGAGTGAGTTATGAAGTTTTGCAAACTGCCACATGGGGAGAAAATGGGGGCTCTGTTACCGATCTGGTCCTTCACGGCTGTCTTATTCAGGGGCCTCATCACTGTTTTTGGTTCCACTGCATGTTTGGGCCATTAAAGCCACGGGCTGTAACCCGGACACACACACACAAGATGAGACAGTCACAATGTAAGTCAAAAACTGCTTTTATTGTTAACAATAAAAGCAGGCAAAAGTACAAATGGGCAAATCCAGTGAAGAGTTGTCGAGGGAAGCGTAGGGTCAAAAGCCGGGGAATCAAAGAGAGTAAAAGGGGCAAATCCGGGAGAGTAGTCGAGGGGAGCGAGGGTCAAAGCCGGGGTAAACAGGATCGAGAGCATTTGAGCGAGTAGGAGCAAAGTGGGCGTGAGGGCTCAAGCGAGCAAAAAGAGCGTGCGAGCTCGAGGGGGCGGAACGAGCGTGGAAGCTCGAGGGGGCGGAGCGAGGGAGCGGGGTTCGTGACAGTAGTCCCCCCTCTAAAACGGACGGCTCCTGACGGCCGCGGTCGGTTGTGAGGAAGTGGTGCTGGACGAACCCAACAAACAAAAAACCCTGAACAGACAACCCACAAAACACACAAACAAAATTGAGGGCAGTCCAAGGGGCACAGAGGGAAATGAGACAGTCCATGGGGTCAATGGGCAGTATCAAGGCAAGGTCTGGGGGAACATAGCGGACAGGCGGGTGGTCGGGAGATCTAGGGGGCAGCCGTAGGGCAGAGACAGGGTCCGGGGGTCTGGAAGGTGACCACCGGACAGGAATAGGGTCCGGAAGCCAGGGAAGAGGCCACAGGACAGGGAGAGGGTCAGGAAGTCCGGGCTGAGCCGTGAAAGGCGGTGCCGTCAGAGGCGGCACAGTAGGCGGCTCTGGAGGTGGGGTTCTGGAAGGCTCTGGAGGTGGAGCCGAAGGAGGCTTTAGAGGCGAAGGCCTGAAAGGCTCTGGAGGTGGAGCCGAAGGAGGCTTTAGGGGGGAAGGCCTGGAAGGCTCAGGAGGTGGAGCCAATGGAGGTGGCGC
Source organism: Xyrauchen texanus (assembly GCF_025860055.1). Taxonomy (NCBI): domain Eukaryota; kingdom Metazoa; phylum Chordata; class Actinopteri; order Cypriniformes; family Catostomidae; genus Xyrauchen; species Xyrauchen texanus. The sequence goes on from NC_068277.1 coordinate 50,845,099, forward strand.
CGTGGGAGGTCCCGAAGGCGACGACCTGGCAGGCTCTGTAGTCTCGGGGGGTAGACCCGTAGTTGGCCTGAGAGGCGGAGCCATAGAAAGCTCTGGAGTCTTTGGGAGCAGAGCCGTGAGGGGCTCGGGAGGTGGAGCCGTGGGAGGCTCGGGAGGCGGAGCCGTAGGAGGCTCGGGAGGCGGAGCCGTGGGAAGCTCGAGAGGCGGCACCCTAGGAAGCTCTGGAGTCTCTGGGAGTAGAGCCGTGAGAGGCTCGGGGAAAAAGGTTGTGGAAGACTCGAGAGGCTCTAGAGGTGGGGCCCTGGAAGGCTTGAGAGGCTCGAGGGGGGGAGCCATGAAAGACTCAAGAGACGGAGCCCCGAGAGGCTCGGGAGGAGGAGGAGCCCTGGAAGACTCGAGAGACGAAGCCCTGAGAGGCTTGGAAGGGGGTGGAGCCCTGAAAGACTCGAGAGGAGAAGCCCTGAGAGGCTCGAGAGGAGGAGCCCTGGGAGGCTTGGGAGGAGGAGCCTTGGAAGGCTCGAGAAGCGGAGGCAGCGAGGGCTCTGAGGGGCGAGCAGAGGCTGGCAGAGCCGTGGAAGACTCTGAGGGCGGAGCAGAACCCGGCAGAGCCGTGGAAGACTCTAGGGGCGGAGCAGAACCCGGCAGAGCCGTGGAAGACTCTGGGGCGGAGCAGAACCCGGCAGAGCCGTGGAAGACTCTGGGGGCGGAGCAGAACCCGGCAGAGCCGTGGAAGACTCTGGGGGCGGAGCAGAACCCAGCAGAGCCGTGGAAGACTCTGGGGGCGGAGCAGAACCCGGCAGAGCCGTGGAAGACTCTGGGGGCGGAGCAGAACCCGGCAGAGCCGTGGAAGACTCTGAGGGCGGAGCAGAACCCGGCAGAGCCGTGGAAGACTCTGAGGGCGGAGCAGAGGTCGGTAGAGCTGTGGAAGACTCTGAGGGAACCTCTGCGGTCTTGAGCACAAGACGAGACTGGGGAGAAGGGGCCCTCTTCCTTCTCTTGCGTCCTCGGCCAACAGGGGACGTGGCCATGGGGACGGTCGAGGCTACAGGCGCTGGCTCGCCGACCGTGGCGGGCATGGGCGCTGGCTCGTTGGCCGTGGCGGGCATGGGCGCTGGCTCGTGTGCCGTGGCGGGCATGGGCGCTGGCTCGTTGGCCATGGCGGGCATGGGCGCTGACTCTCTGGCCGTGGCAGGCATGGGCGTTGACTCGCTGGCCGTGCCAGGCTTCGAGACTGGGACCGTGACAGGCCTCGGGACTGGGGCCGTGTCAGGCTTCGGGGCTAGGGCCGTGTCAGGCTTCGGGGCTAGGGCCGTGTCAGGCTTCGGGACTAGGGACGTGACAGGCTTCGGGACTAGGGCCGTGACAGGCTTCGGGACTGGGGCCGTGTCAGGCTTCGGGGCTAGGGCCGTGTAAGGCTTCGGGGCTAGGGCTGTGTCAGGCTTCGGGGCTAGGGCCGTGTAAGGCTTCGGGGCTAGGGCCGTGTAAGGCTTCGGGGCTAGGGCCGTGTCAGGCTTTGGGGCAAGGGCCATGTCAGGCTTCGGGGCTAGGGCCGCGACAGGCTTCAGGACTAGGGCCGCGACAGGCTTCGGGACTAGGGCTGTGTAAGGATTCGGGGCTAGGGCCATGTCAGGCTTCGGGGCTAGGGCCGCGACAGGCTTCGGGGCTAGGGCCGCGACAGGCTTCGGGACTAGGGCCGCGACAGGCTTCAAGACGGGGGCCGTGGTAGGCTTCAAGACGGGGGCCGTGGTAGGCTTCGAGACGGGGGCCGTGGTAGGCTTCGAGACGGGGGCCGTGGTAGGCTTCAAGACGGGGGCCGTGGTAGGCTTCAAGATGGGGGCCGTGGTAGGCTTCAAGACGGGGGCCGTGGTATGGAACGCTGGTTCAGTTTCTGCCTCCCCCACAGTAAACGAGGAACCAGCGTACAGTAGGGCGAGGTCAATAAACTGAGCCAGGTTGAGAGAGCAGCGACCACCAGGCATGAATGATGAGGTTGGCTCATTCAGTCCACATTGAAAAATGTCTTTTAGAGCCACCTCATCAAAATTCACCTGGTACGCCAGGGCACAAAATTCCATAACAAAAACCTCCAAGGGTTGACTCCCCTGACGCAACCCCAAGAATCGGGCCGCTGGCTCCTTAATGTCGAGGGCGGGGTTATGAGTTACACAACCGCTGCCTCGCATAAAAACCCCTTGGTCAGCGTCCGAAGAGCCAAAAAACCTCTCCGGGGGTGGAGAGTTCACGGCGCTCAAAAATGCATGGGAAGCATAAACGGGCTCAGGGGCAGTCACAGGTGAAACCGGGTGAAATAAATCAGAAATAGCGCATACCTGCTGCCCCTGGGCCGTGTGCGCGTGGTCATCTCTCCCAGCTGCAATTCCGCGCACAGAACGCGCCGCGACAATCCGCTCTAGTGAGCTGCGCAAATCCTCCGCGTGACGCATTGTGACTGTCTACTGTCTACGGTGGGGTTGGTTATTCTGTAACCCGGACACACACACACAAGATGAGACAGTCACAATTTAAGTCAAAAACTGCGTTTTATTGCAGGCTATAAAAGCAGGCAAAAGTACAAACGGGCAAATCCAGTGAAGAGTTGTCGAGGGAAGCATAGGGTCAAAAGCCGGGGAATCAAAGAGAGTAAAGGGGGCAAATCCGGGAGAGTAGTCGAGGGGAGCGAGGGTCAAAGCCGGGGTAAACAGGATCGAGAGGCGGGTAAACTAACAAAGGGAGTAGACAGGGGTACTAGGGGAACGAGGAGCTGGCAAGCTAAGGGGGTAATCAAGAGGAGTTCAAGAGGGGATCAAAACTAGACGAGACTAGCGGGGGCAAAGACACAGGAAACTAAATACAATAACCAACAACCGTGAGACGAAAGGGTAGTGATATATATAGGGGCGAGTGCAGGTGTAAACCATGACAGGTGATGAGACGAGTGCAGGTGAAACTAATGTGCAGGAGTGCAGATGACGCGAGTGCAGGTGGTCATAATGTTCTGGGGGATTGGAAACGCGTGAGAAACTCGAGGAAGGGAGATTGCCTACGAGCATGTGAGCGAGTAGGAGCAAAGTGGGCGTGAGGGCTCGAGCGAGCAAAAAGAGCGTGCGAGCTCGAGGGGGCGGAACGAGCGTGGGAGCTCGAGGGGGCGGAACGAGCGTGGAAGCTCGAGGGGCGGAGCGAGGGAGCGGGGTTCGTGACACGGGCTGATTACAGAGAGAATGTATCGCTGAATACTAGAGCTTTGTCTGTCACTGGGGCTGATTGGAATTTCTGCCAAGATTAAATAAAATAAGTTCCAAATTACTAAAATGCTCAGAAATCATCCAGGTGGTTGGCAAAATTTTGATTTTATAGTAATTAACAGCTGGTAGAATTTGCTATGGTGCTCAGGAAAAAAATCTAAAGAATACATCTATTTGGAATTAAACTGCAGAGATCTTTCATTCAATGGGGAGAAGCTCAAAATAGGGATTGGTCAATGGTTACTGGGGGAGACCAGGATGCTATCTCTTTGGAAACAACTGTGCATCTAGCAGACATCAGGTTGACTTCTGCAGCCTTGCATCACCTGTGAATCACAACAGTAATGGTGCCACCTGCTTTTTATCATGGCACAAGCTCATTGTGGTTGCCTGGACAGGGGCCTTCAAGGCTCATAGAGCAGCATGCCAAGCGTAAATTAAAATATCAGCCTCAAACAGAGGGAGCCAAGTGACAGGATTATGGTGAAAATGGCCATCCTCAAGTGAGAGAGATGAACTATAAAAGGAAAAGGAAAGACATCTTTCTCAGGCCTTTAAAAAAGGTTCATAAATTAATTTGCAATCAATCGAGCTGCAATACCAAACAATTAAGGAGTCCATACATGTTACTTTGTTTTGTTTGTTTTGTCTTTCAAATTGAGATAAACGTTATCCCCTCAAGGCTATTTTTAAACTGACTTTGAATGAAAACCGGTATATAAAGGAATATAACCCTAACCTTTCTGTAATAATTTTCTCACCCTCATGTTGTTTCAAACCCGTGTGACTTTCTTGATAAAACCCAAAATATACTTCGGTTTTGATGTGAACGCCTGCGTACAGTCGAGCACTAGTCTGTCAATGTAAACTTAATTTGACTGTGAACACATACACAGGCAGTTGGCGCACGCACGCTAAGACTGCTAAAGAGACATGACTGTTCATCTTCAAGAGTTTAGACCCATAAAGATGTCTTTATATTTCTTTAGACTCAAGTTATACAAATGCAGATATATCCAGACCTCCTCACACACTCGTTCTTGATGTGCACATCCACTATTGTAGTTTCCGCATTTGTCTCCTGTTGTTAACCGGTTATTACATCTTCTTCTAGTGCTTCTTCGTTACAGCAATGGCTCAAATGTGGCCCTGATATACTGGCAAGTTATTACAAGTTCTTCTTCATTCTTCTTTCAGCAATGGCATAATGGCCACACCACTGTGGGAGACTTTTATAAGACAATTTAAATATGAGGATACTACATGTAAAACCTTAACTAATGTGACAATATAATGTGTTATCAGTGAGATCATGCCTCATTCTATGAATAGAATGCACATGAGTTCATTAAAAGAAGATGTTTTAATCACTCTATGATGATTTAAAGTAACATACTGTATATACAGCAGAAAAGTTTTAATTTGTCTTGTTTACATTTTGAATGCATGGCACTAATGCACTAACATGCTATACATGGCCATAATATATGTTGGTTACATTGTAATTGTATGTTATGATGACCCTGATATTACTGCATAGATGCATGTATAAAAGTATTAATGTGCAGAATAATGACAAAATAAATTGAAAATTAAGATACCATATCTTACTATGGGCAGATGTGTAAATGATTTTCACTGAATTTGGCACTGAATTTCACAATGAGTGAATGGGCACTTTAGAGAATTTCAGTAAATTTGATTCCTTTTGTAGACGAATTAAACAAACAAAAAAACAAAAATCACATGATATGGTCTTGAAAAATGTCTCTAACCAAACAATTGTACAGATGAAAATTTGCACCAGCTCACTATTAACTCTGTTCAGTCAGTTATGTTCAGTCAGCATGGACACACCAGCCTGCAATGTAAAAAAAAATTGTCACCTGTCTCACCTGTTCATTCTTCGATTTTGTATGAAGTAATCCTGACCTTAATTAGTGCAAATAATTCCAGGAGTACACACGGTTCAAAAAATTGTGCCGCACACATTCAGTGCTCGAGCACTCTGCTGATGATGAAATGTACATCACATGCAGGGTCGTATTAACACACAGGCTTACCAGAGCCCACGAACTCCCTGCGGGGTGGGGGTGTGGATGTCAATGCTCTTGTGAAGGTGCATGAAACCTATTCAGCTGGAGACACTGAATTATGGCTGACAGAGGCCCAGCGAAACATTAAGCCCTGGGACACAGGAGGAACATAATACAGCCCTGGTCACACGTCCTGTATGTAGATTCCTAGCGCGCACACCTTAAGTATACTTTTGGCTTTATGTGCACCATCAAATAAAAAAATATATATCCAAAATATATTTCAATGTAATGGCAGTTAATGATGAATCACTTTAAAGCTTAAAGTTGCACTCAGTAACTTTTGCCTTTGTGTCATCTTGGATTTACATTGACACCTAGCGGCTTGCATGCAGCATCATTTAAAATCAATAATTTTCAGTTTCAGATGCCATTGTAGAAATGTAGTATTCACAGTCAGCCATGACTTCAATCAACATGCGAAAGTGTCAAATAACAGGATGGTTACTGAGATTTAAGCGAGTCGTTTTCGGCAGGTCATGTGATTCTAACAATGCAGACTCCATGTGTGGACCCTCTCCATGTAGAATAAAACAGCTTTTATAAGAGTCTTCATTTGATTTGTCATGATTTCCTACATATATTGCAAAATGACAATTCATGTCTTTAGGAGTTAAACTTTTCAATGTGGAAAAAAATTAATGAGTGCACCTTTAAAAAACACGCAAAAGAATCAGAAAAGCATCCTATGTGCCAATTTACAATGACAAATGACTTACATTTTTAGTTTTATGTCTTTCAGAAGACGCTGAATATGATGGACGCATGGACTACTTTTGTGATACTTTTGGGTCCTTTTTTATGCTTTGAAGTGAGGCACTATCTGCAGTCAATATTGAGAAAGCTGAAATGGGATATTCTTTTTTTTTCACTGGTTGAGTTCCACATAAGAAATAAAGTCATACAGGTTTGGACTGACATAAGTGTAAGGAAATAATTACATAATTTTCATTTTTATTTAATTATTTCTTTAACTTTATCACTGTGTCTTTCCCTCTTGCATCTATTTGCAACCTGATGGCTCTAATGGCCAGAATCATTTCAATCACTTCCAACCAAGTGGTCTCTGACCTCATATAAGGTAATAAATGCTTTGAACAGGGAGTTAAAAGGTTGCCCGGACAGCATAAAATGCTACCAAATTAACATCAAATGAGGCTTATGCTCTCATTGCACTCTTGGCCTCCATTCTGCATGCATTGCACATTTCTTTTCCACTCCCTCATGCATGCCGTAGTAAGAAACATGAGACAAGAGGCTATGCAAATGACCACTGACAGCAGGTATTTGATATGCTATCTGCCTTAGATAAATAGTGTTAGCTTGACTAGACGCTTCCCAGCATACATAAGATGGCTCTCAAACAGAGATTCGATATATAACATGGAGAGGCAGCACCAATCACTTGTGAATGCTGACTTCATTCTAAAAGGACCAGGTTGGAAAGCTTTGGTCAAAACAAAATGCATATAATTCAAATGTTGCTTTTTTCCATCTCAGTATGGCGGCCCTAACACACTTTTCTCCACATACAAATTCAAAATTACAATCAGCTCAGACCACAACAACCACATCCGACAAAACACTTTCTCAGTCTCTCACTTTCTTTCTGTTCTCCCCTCCCTTGTGTACAAGAATAAGTGAGTGGCCTTTGGATCTCAATATTTATACTGTAGAAATGTATGCTGCAAGCTAATGAAATGATGATACCTGCTAAGGAACACTGTCAAAGCCCTTCATCTGCTGGATGTCAGGGTGGCTTTGAAGGTTGCACTGTGAGTTAAATTACATCCAGGGGTAGGCATCATTCTCCTATGCATTTACAAGAAAACAGAAGCTGCTTTTAACCTTTTGCAGGTGGAGATAAGCAAAGGGTGTAGATTTGGCTGAAAAATTGGTCTGGTCAAAAAAATAATCATATTCATTTTTAAACAATACATTACTAATGTTTTATCTTAGGAAGAGTTCAGATATCAATATTTGGTGGAATAACCCTAATTTTCAAGCATAGCTTTCATGCGTCTTGGCATGCTCTCTACAAGTCATTCACATTGCAGTTGGGTGACTTTATGCCATGCTGAAGCACCCCCAGATCATCACTGATCCTCCAACAAATTTCACAGTGGGTGCGAGACACTGTGGCTTGAAGGCCTCTCCAGGTCTCCGTCTAAACTTTAGAAGACCAGGTAGATGATCGGGGATGATCATGCCAAGATGTATGAAAGCTGTGATTGAAAATCAGGGATATTCCACCAAATATATAACTTTTTCCTAAGTAAAAACATAAGAATTGTATTGTTTAAAATTTTATATTAACTTGTTTTCTTTGCAATATTCAAGGTCTGAAAACATCTGCATCTTTTTTGCTATTTTGAGCAGTTGTAATTTTCTGCAAACAAATGCTGTAAATGACAAAATTTTTATTTGGAATTTGGGAGAAATTTTGTCAGTACTTAATAGGATAAAACTAAAATGTAAATTTTCCTCAAACACAAACCTATAATTAGTAAATCCAGAAAGAATTATAATTTTGCAGTGGTCTCTTATCTTTTTCCAGAGCTTTATATATACAGTACATACATACATTCACCAAGCACTTTATTAGGAACAACTATACACCTACATATTCATGTGATAATCTAATCAGCCAATCGTGTGGCAGCAGTGCAATGCATAAAATCATGAAGATATGGTTCAGGAGCTTCATTTAATGTTCACATCAACCATGATAATGGGGAAACAATGTGATCTCAGTGATTTCGACCATGGCATGAATTTTGGTGCCAGATGGGCTGGTTTGTGTATTTCTGTAACTACTGATCTCCTGAGATTTTCACACACAGCAGTCTAGGCAGTAGTCCTGCATACGAAAACACCTTGTTGATGAGAGAGGTCAACAGAGAATGGCCAGACTGGTTCAAACTGACAGAAAGGCTATGGTAACTCAGATAACCACTCTGTACAATTGCAGTAGCAAGTCTAACCTTAAGGCGGATGGGCTACAACAGCAGAAGACCATGTTGGACACTTTATTTGGACCATAATATTCCTAATAAAGTGCTCAGAGAGTGTATATTCAGTGTGGCCATCAAAGGGACTGAGCAGCAGGGGAGGTAGACATTGAATTGCGATAATATTACACATATAGTACATTATGTCATTATTTCCACAGTATATCATCATACCAAGTCTCATTAGAGGTTTCCTTTTTAATGCCTCATAATCTACTCAGGTTTTCCATGTCAGCGACATCAATCTACATGCCAACACAGAGCCTAAATTGGGGCATCTTGCTCTAACAATAGAAGTACAATATTATATGTACAAAGGGCATAGGGAGTAGAACATTTGGGAAGTCCAGAGCAAGTGCAGGAGAAAGCGGTGGGGGTTGTAGGGCTGGCATATTGCACCATCTGACAGCGGGATACTAAAATGCTGAGCGGACACAGCCTGTTCGGTCCAGCACGGACGACAGGTATCCCCAAAGAGCTGACACATTGCTTTCTCTCCCAGTGTCTTCTGTTCCTTCCCTCTCTTTCTCTCTCATTCACTTGCTCTTGTCAAGAGAACTCTAGCAGGTGTCTGGAAGTGACCATCTGTAATGTCTTCCAATGCGTGTCTTCTTTCCAATTTTATTCTTTGCCTGTTTTTGGTGTAGCTTTGCCTTGCTCTGGCACCTGTCACCTTGTTCCCTTTAAAGGCCTAGTTAATTTCTCTCAGAGCTACAAGGACATCTCATCAAGCCAGATGGACCTGGATTGATCTAGATACTCCATTCCTTTCTCTTTAACCTGCTCTCTTAAATAAATAACTCTTTATTTGTACAATTCTATGACAGTCATCTTGAGAAATACATTAGCCTCTTGTTTTTTTATCTATGGTAACAGCTGTCTCTTTAGTGTCCTTATTTGTTATTGCTGTGGCCTAAGATTATGTAATGTATGCCTCTAAAGCCAAAACATTTAATTATGTCATTATTAGCTCATCCTTTTGTTTTTCAAAACCTGTATGATATTCTTTATTTTGTTGAAAACAAAAGATGTTAGGTAAAATGTTAACCATTCATTCAACATTCACTTTAGAGGTCTCTACTGACCTGAAGTTGAAGCCCAAACACAGCCAGTACCCGAGACCGAGTGACCCAACCCAACTGTTACCTAATCTCTATACAGTTCATTCTCCAAATAAGTCATTTTATTTACAATAGAGTGCAAAAGTGCCTGCCCAGTTATTCAGCTGTTGGTATTCTGGAAGAATTTTTCCCATCCAGCTCAGAGGATTATCAAAAAAGTTATTGAAAATCTGAAAAAAAGACAAAGGCACAAGACTGTGTACAGGGTACAGGCTACAATCTCAAGAAGCATTGCAAATTATGTCATTGAATAACAAAACAATGATAATATATAAAACTATTGATTTTAGGTTGTTAATTGTAAGTATAGAAACAATATCGTTTGGTTACGTATGTAACCTCCGTTCCCCGAGGGAGGGAATGACACGTTGTGTCGGAGAAGCGACACTAGGGGTCTCTCTTGAGCGCCGATATTCACCTCTGACCTATTGAAAAGGGCCAATGAGAGTTGGCAGTCAGTATTTGCATACCCCGCCCCCGCATACGGGTATTTAAGCGGGGCAAATACGGAAGTTTAGTCAGGATTTTTCTGAGGAGCCAGAAATGGTCCGGCCACAATAGTGGCTCGGTTCAGCGACATGGCGGAGGAAAGACACAACGTGTCGTTCCCTCCCTCGGGGGAACGGAGGTTACATACGTAACCAAACGTTCCCCTTCTGTCGCTCTCTCCACGTTGTGTCGGAGAAGCGACACTAGGGGACCCATTCCAATCTTGCCATGCGCTGAACCGTGTATGTGAACCACCGATACAGAGGCGGGCAGGGATTTCATCCAGTGCCGCGCATCGTCTGTACCTGGCTGCACGTACCCTTCCCCAATGCCCCATAAGAACATCGGAATCCTTCTAGTTACCCTGGGAGGGGAACAAGGCGATGTTTGCCAACATGGGAACGGGCCAGCCTGGCTGGGCCTCTTTTCTCTCTATGTTTCTCGCATAGAGCGATCACGGCCGGGGCCCTTACACGCATATAGGGAAGGGGGTCTTACCCAGACCCTGCGGAGACCACACCTGCCCTTTTTCTTGGGGAGGAAAAGGGTAGACACGTCACACGGCCGTCTTAGGGCTAATGTGGAAAGTATGGTGCAGTGGTAGATCCAGCCTCGAAAGGGGGGAGTTGCTACAGCACGGCGACCGGGGCAGCTGTAACTGCCTAAGGGAGACACGGTGGTCCGCTCCCAAGGGGACAGAACTGTGGAAATACACACAGGGGGAGTCCGAGCAGGAGGCCTTACCTGTGGAGCACCTATACCAGTACAGGGTAGCCATCAGGGTACCCGCAGTGGCTTGGGTCGGCGAGTTCCTCCACTGAACCGCGGACCCGGAGGGCTGGGGAGGAATCGACCAGGGTCCCGACTCGGAGTGGGGCGCCCTGGGAAGAAGGCGCACTACTTTCCCTTGACATCAGGAAAAGGGCGCTGGGCACAAGCGATCCACCCGGCCGGTCGGTCTACGTGTTACCGAATTCTACGGGCTCGGACCTGACAAAACACGAGACGAAACCGACTCAACGTGGAGGTTGTAAAACCTCGCGAAGGTGTTGGGTGTTGCCCAACCCGCGGCTCTACAGATGTCTGCTAGGGAGGTGCCCTTGGCCAGTGCCCACGAGGACGCAACACCCCTTGTTGAGTGAGCTCAGACCCTCAAGGGTAGGGGCACGGCCTGGGTGTGATAAGCCAGTGTGATGGCGTCGACAACCCAGTGGGCGAGCCTCTGTTTGGAGACGGCATTCCCTTTCTGCCGTCCCCCAAAGCAGACAAAGAGCTGCTCAGAGCGTCTAGTGCTCTGTGTGCAGTCCAGGTAAATGCGCAGGGCGCGCACTGGACATAGCAACGAAAGGGCTGGGTCTGCCTCCTCCTGGGGCAGCGCTTGCAGGTTCACTACCTGATCTCGGAAGGGTGTGGTAGGAACCTTGGGCACATAGCCCGGTCACGGTCTTAGGATCACAGACGTATCTGCCGGACCGAACTCCAGGCAAGTGTCGCTGACAGAGAACGCTTGCAGGTCCCCGACCCTCTTGATAGAGGAGAGCGCGATCAGCAGGGCCGTCTTAAGAGAGAGGGCCCTGAGTCCAATTGATTCAAGCGGCTCGAAGGGAGGTCTCTGGAGTCCTGCCAAGACTACCGAGACATCCCAGGAGGGAACTAGGCCTGGCCGGGAGGGATTCAACCTCTGGGCGCCTCTCAGGAACCTGAGGATCAGGTCGTGCTTACCCAAATACTTGCCGTCTATAGAATCGTGGTGGGCGGCAATGGCGGCAACATACACCTTGAGGGTGGATGGGGACAGCCTCCTGTCCAGCCTCTCCTGTAGGAACAGGAGCGCTGACCCGATCGTGCACCTCTGCGTGTCTTCAGTTTGGGAAGAACACCAATCTGCGAACAAACGCCACTTTAGGGCGTAAAGATGCCTGGTAGAGGGGGCTCTGGCTTGGTTGATTGTATTCACAACGGTCGCCGGTAAGCCGGCTAGCTTCTCCGCATCCCGTCCAGGGACCAGACGTGGAGGTTCCAGAGGTCTGGGCGCGGGTGCCAGAGCGTGCCCCGTCCCTGAGAGAGGAGGTCCTTTCTCAGGGGAATTCGCCAGGGAGGAGCTGTCGCGAGAAGCCTGAGTTCCAAGAACCAAGTCCGAGTGGGCCAGTAGGGGGCCACTAACGTGACTTGCTCCTCGTCCTCCCTGATCTTGCACAGCACCGGTGCAAGAAGGCTCACTGGGGGAAATGCGTACTTGCGCAGCCCCGAGGGCCAGCTGTGTGCCAGCGCGTCTGTCCCGAGGGGAGCCTCTGTTAGGGCGTACCAGAGCGGGCAGTGGTAGGTTTCCTGGGAGGCAAACAGGTCTACCTGGGCCTTGCCAAACCGTTCCCAAATCAGCTGGACCGACTGGGGTGAAGCCTCCACTCCCCGCCGGGCAGGCGTTGTCGTGATAGCGCGTCCGCTACGACGTTGAGCTTGCCGGGGATGTGAGTGGCACGCAGCGACTTGGGCACCCCACCTGGACCGGGACGCGTCGGTTGTGACCAGAACGCGTCGGGACACCTGCTGCAGGGGCACTCCTGCCCGAAAAAAGCAGAGGTCTGTCCAGGGTCGGAGTGTTTTGAGGCAGGCGGGGGTGATCCTTACCCGATGCGTGCCGTGGTGCCATGCTTGTCTCGGGACTCGAGTCTGGAGCCAGTGCTGGAGTGGTCTCATATGCATCAACCCCAGCGGCGCGACCGCCGCGGAGGACGCCATATGCCCCAGGAGCCTCTGGAAAAGTTTTAGAGGGACCACTGTGCCTGGCTTGAAGGAAGCGAGGCAGTCCAGCACCGACTGAGCACGCTCGCTCGTGAGACGTGCTGTCATTGAGACTGAGTCTAACTCCAACCCGAGAAAAGAGATGCTCTGAACCGGAGTGAGCTTGCTCTTTTCCCAGTTGACCTGAAGCCCCAAGCGGCTGAGGTGCCGGAGCACCTGGTCTCTGTGTGCGCATAGTAACTCTCGAGAGAGTGCTAGGATGAGCCAGTCATCGAGGTAGTTGAGAATGCGGATGTCGGCTACTCGTAGTGGGGCAAGGGCCGCCTCTGTCCAGGGGAGTCCTCGGCATCAGACATCACACTCTACGATGCAGCGGCGAGCTCATCTGCTTCGGGCTCGGGAGGATAGACATCCAGGCCGTGAGGCGAGCCGCTATCGCCGTGAGCGTAGACGGGGACCAGCGAGCGTGTCGGGGAACGGGAGGTTCGCGGGGGGCTACCCGGCGAAACTGCACCCGCTGCCGCCCCCAAATCGCCACCAGCGCCAACCGCTGGAAGAAGGAGCAATGCGGGGTGCAGCTGGGGTGGCTTGCTCTCTGTTGAAAGCAAGCCGCGACCGCAAGGTGGTCATGGTCATGTTCTCGCAGTGAGAACATGAGCCATCCACAAACGCCGCCTCGGTGTGATCGCGCCCCAAACACACGAGACAGCGCCTGTGCCCGTCTGAAGCGGAGAGCACTCTACCGCATCCAGGAACAACACAGGGGCGGAAGGGCATCTTGAAAAAGACGCGTCCTGAAAAGGACGTTCAACGCCGCTGTGTTTTGCTCTTTTAGAGAAATTACTCTTTTAATAGAAATTGCTCTTTTAAATACACAATGTGTGTGTGTGTCTGCGCTGTCGAAGCGCTCAGGGGCAACAATGCATGCCGTGCAATGCTTGAAGGAGAAAGCCGCTGTTGTGTGCCGTCAAGATCCAACAGCATGCAGATCGTCAGAGGAAACAGGAACGTTTGAGTGGTGTGTAACTCGCAGCAAACTGCAGACAGACCATCGGCTCCGAAGAAATTTTCTGACTAAACTTCCGTATTTGCCCCGCTTAAATACCCGTATGCGGGGGCGGGGTATGCAAATACTGACTGCCAACTCTCATTGGCCCTTTTCAATAGGTCAGAGGTGAATATCGGCGCTCAAGAGAGACCCCTAGTGTCGCTTCTCCGACACAACGTGGAGAGAGCGACAGAAGGGGAAATTGTGTTTATTGCAAAATATTATGATATGTACAAATCAATAAGAAGTTGAAGTGTGAAGAGACACTGACTCGGTTGTGCCATCCACAGTATGTCACTGGATTGTGCGGCCTCTCCACATCACGTTTCGCAGGCTTGGTTGGCAGTTATCTGATTGGAGAAGCTTTCTCTGTTGGACCATGGGTAAACTAGTTGTTTACCATGAATTCTGCTATCAAACAAGATTTTTGAATAATGACGTTGTAATTATGCAGATGGATGACTTCAACAGAAGCATATACCATCGCTGAACAACCTCAGAGCTCAATGTAGGTCTGTCTTTAAAAGTTTATAAGTTATGTTGAAAATCAATTCTTGTATAGTTAAAAAAGTAATAATAATAATTAGATAATTACTTCCTGAACCAGACTGTTGCACTCTGTAGGCTGTATTTTATTTAAGCATCATAAGCAACATTCACAACAGTATAGAAACAGTACACATGCACAGTTTTAACACTGCAAGTCAGCCCCTTAGCATGCCATAGTGAAAGGGGGAAAATATTGGCTTAACGTTAACCACTTTGCTGGGTGAAGAACAATCTGGAATCATGTGTAAAAGTCTAATAGTCCCATGAAGTCCTCTTTGCAAGCTCAACTTCTTCAGAATGTCATATCATTGTGACACCTGCACTAAAATACCCAGATTCAGTACAACAAATGAAAACAAAACGCAGGTGTCTTGAGATGCCTTTTTAAATATTGCAGTTCTATTTAATTTAAGATGGTATCTAGCATGTATACACAGAAAAATAATTGAAAATATAGCTGCAAGCATCAATGATGGGCCCAAGCACCATGAATTTGACATTATTCTAAACAATTTTGAAGCAATTTGGGTTAATATAAGAGGACTATTTTAAAGTATGTTATAAGAGCCACACTTCCTACTGCAGGGTGGTGGAGCTATGACCATGACCCAAAATATTCACATCCATGTGATTAGCTCACAAGACTAAACATATATCTCAATTTTGATCTAAGTCGCACATTGCACACAAAAGATATGATACACTTCCTGTTTCCCATGTTTCACCATTATTTTAATGCCTCACCATGGCAAAACTGGTCGATATATGAAAAATATGTTCACTATTTAGCATAATCAATGTCTTGGCATAATGTTGTTTAAATGTGATGACAGTCTCATGAATCCTCTAGGAGGAGTATTTAAAAGTTCAGAATCTGCACTATATAAAAATAATTCAAAATGGCCAGCTTCCTGTTGGGCGGAGCCAATAACTAAAATTCTGAAAGTTGTCCGGCTTTATGAGAACTAAAAATGTACCAATTTTAGTGACTGTAGGTGAAAATGGGGGTGCTACAGAAGCTGTCTTACATGCCCATTTTAAAGGGGGCTCTACAGAGGCCTCCCTATATGCTCATGTAGGAACTTTTTCCCAGCCCTTATGGCCAAAGTCTCTGATGCGTGTGCAAGATTTCATGAAATTTTAAGCATGCCAAATCCCCCAAAAAACCAAATATATGAGAAAAAGAATAATAACAATTAATGTGTTGCCATGGCAACGCTATTTAGGATATACAATATTTCTTGAGAATTTTACATCAGTAGTATTGTGACATTATTATTAATAATTTTGAAGCAATTCGTGTAAATATAAGAGGGCTATTTCAAAGTCTGATAAAATTGCCATATTTCCTGATGCCAGTTGGTAGTGCTATGACTGTGAACCATAATGGCTATATCCATTTTATCAGCCCCCATTACCAAACATACAGCTGAATTTTCATCAAAATCACACAATGCACACAGAAGATATAATGCACTTCCTGTTTCCCATTTTTCGGCATAAATGTATTGCTTCACCATGGCGACACCATTCAAAATATCAAAAATCCTTTCGCAATTTAGCATTTACAATGTCTTGGCTTTATTTTGCATAAATTTGGTGCCAGTCACATGAATCCCTTAGGAGGAGAATTAAAAAATTCAGAGCTTGCAATTTTTAGGAAATCCAAAATGGCTGACTTCCGGTTGGGCAAAGCTAATGACTGTCAGTATGAAAGTTGTTCAGCTTGATGATAACTATATATGTACCAATTTTGGTGACTCTAGGTGAAAATGGGGCGCTACAAAGCCCCACCATGCAACTTTTAACAGCCCTGATGGCCAATGACTCAAAATGCAAAATTTCACACATCAGAGTCTTCATGATGAATAAGAGTTTTCATGCATGTTACGTACGCCAAAAGTACTAAAAATCCTGAACAGAATTATAGTAATAAATATAGCTGTGAGCAACGATGACAGGCCCAAGCACCATGGGTCCATTTCCACCCATTGGTTTTCGGAAAACAATGCATGGTGGACACACGCATTAGGCATTTTACGTTATTCTAGACAATTTTGAAGCAACAGGGGTAAATATAAGAGAAATATTTTAAAGTCTCTTTTAAGAGCCACACTTCCTGCTGCCCAGTTGTGGCGCTATGTCCATAACCAAAAATAGTCAAATCCATGTGATTAACCACCAACATACATCTCAATTTTGATCTAAATCACACATTGCACACAGAAGATGTGAGACACTGCTGTTTCCCATTTTTTGCCATTAATTTAATGACTCGCTATAGCAACACCATTTGATATTTCATAATCTGTTCAAATTTAACATCTTCAATATCTTGGCATAATATTGTCTAAATGTGATGACAGTCTCATAAAAGTTCAGAGACTGCAATAGTAAAAATATCTAAAATGGCTGACCTCCTATTCGGCAGAGCTAATAAATATAATATGAAAGATGTTCAGCTTGATGAGAACTATATATGTTCCAATAGGGTCTCTGCACTTTCAGTGCCCATATAGATGCAAAAGCACATTCGGTGTGAACAGCCTCTAGCTCGTCTGTTCATGCGCATAATTTTTCATTAATTACAAACCCAAACCGACCCAACCCTGAAGTTATACTTGAAAAACAGGTCTGAACATGACCCGAAACTCAACAGTTTGTTGAGTCATGTTGGGTGGATGCTGACTTAGGATAACATCCTGCCTTACATCTCCTTTGGGTTCCACAGAAGAAAGAAAGTCCTTTGAGTTTGGACCAACATAAGAGTGAGTGAATGATGACATAATTTTCATTCTCGGGAGAACTATCCCTTAAAGTCTGTATAGAGGCATACGTGGCATCATCTAAGAGCTCAGCAATAACAAAAAAAAAAATGACACGCAAGAGGAGACTATTATCATAGCAAAAACAAGAGGCTATTTTTATTTCACAAGAATTCCATAAAAAAAATGAAGTGCTAATGCAGGGCTTTAAATTTAAGAGAGTATGTTAAAGTGGATGAGTCTCTAGTCTAGATAGATCCAGGTCCATCTGGCTTGAGTAAATAATGACATAATTGTAAACTACCACTTTAAGATATACAGGGATGTGACTAGAAATACTTTAATTATTGTGACTTGGCTCAATTTGGATACTTCAGCATGTACATGAAGTGTATGAGTAACACTGAACCTACCTAGAGGTATATGTCCATTCAATCTCAGATAGCACAAGTTCTTTGCTGTAGCACGCCCTTGTTATATTTGAACCCTTGCTGAGAGCTCTATAGACCCTACAACAATTTGTGAGCTCAGTGTGAGCTTTTCAGCTTTGTTGTACCTGAGATATTCCAAACAGACTCTACACATTGGAACCAGAGAATACGCATGATAGGACACACACATTTCAAGGTGTAGTTAAACTGTTCATTTTGTAATTTATCCTGATTCCTTACTGGGCTGGAAGACCAGCTGTGTCCACTGGAATATATGTATCTTCTGCATTTATGCAGTGTTCATTTAATTCTGTGTCTGGTTTGCATTTAAATAATTAACCCAATATCCTTACACATCAGTCCTTTACAACTGATATTTAAGTTGAGCTGTATTTAATACAACTTAAAAAAAACTATTGAACTAATAGTAGGCTGGCTAGGAATGAGAGTTTTGTGATGCCGCTAGTCAGGTGGCATCACCTAAGCAAGCTAAAAAACATCCAAATAAAAACATAAAAAACAAAAAGTAAAATCCACTCATTTGAAAATAGGGCATGGAAATGTTACACACAGGATGAATTTAGAGGCGTCCTCAATGCTACAGGATCAAGACTACCATTAACTGTACCACTAGGCTAGCAGGTCCTATGTCCCCTCTCCCACTGCAGAGCTAAAGTGGGATTTTAGATCCGGGCCTCATGCTGTTTTGTTGTGGTCTACATAGCTCTGCAAATTGCTCTCTAGAGGTTTGAAAGATAAAAAGAGACATATGCAAAAGATTTGCCCATGTGGTCTAGACCACCAGTCCTCTCTCCGTACCCTGTTATCAGCAGTTACTGAGGCAGGATTCACCACGAAGTATTAAGAGGACAGTTAGGTGACAGCCAATTATAAGTTTACAAATCTTAGAGATCAAGCATTGTTCTGCTATGTTCTATCTTTCTCTGTATGTATGTATCTGCAGTACCATTTAAATATATTCAGAATCTCATCCAAATCTTTCACATTTATATATATAAATAACACTAAATTAAGCTCCCTGCAGAAGTGTTTAATCCATTTAAATGCTCAGTTTACATAGATGAAAAACAATTGCCCCAACAATGACACAATAGCCTGAATCTAATACAACTACTAAATCACAACAGCTACTAAATGATTACAGAGGTGGTGAATCTAAAGTACAGCTGTGAAAATGAAGACTAAAGTATTTGTTGATTTAATTATCAGGAAGTAGAGGATACAACAAACCTAAATATTGCCTAGCAAACGCTGTCATAAAAAATAAACCTCTGTTCAAACCAGAAACAAGACTGGAGTTTACCCAAATGCTTAACAGTGACCCAGTTGCCGTGTGGGAAAAGGTTTTATGCTCAGATGAATCCAAAATATACGTAGTTCCCTTTCGTAGCAACTCAAGCTGCGTAATCACACTGGGACATGCCCCGAGTGTCATCTGGTCTGAAGCCCCACTTAAGCGAAGCCCCTAGGGAGCTTCTTCAAGGGCTCCATTAAAGCATTCGCTTTGGTGCCATTTAGTGAGATTTTGTTTATCGGTGCAAAATTTTGTCTCAGCCCGTGTATGTTCCAGCGATTCACATAGAAGCAAGGATTATTTATCCTCCCTTATGAGTATAAATTTTAGAGTAATTTGAATGTGGTTTCTTCCAAACATTACAAGGGTCCGATGGGGACAGCTGCGCTTTTCAAGGCTCGCAATTTCTCACTACGAGGATTTATCCCCACTTGTTCTAGTCCCATGGCCTCCAGATTTGGAGCTCCGTGTGGAATTTCGGCTTTTTTTGAAAAAGTTTGTTGTGCAAAGGGACATTGGGTTCTTCCTTGTGTTTGTCACTCTCCCCCTGAACAAAAGCGTGAGTAGGACATGCTCTGAGGCCTAGCTCAGCGGTCATTTTCTGACTAACATAGCATGTGAAAGAGTTACCATTTCTGTCTTAAGCATTCGCCATTAAAAACACTGTAGGAGAATTCGTCATTGGGAGGTAAGGAACAAATTGGCCCCTTTGCACTCATTGTCTTTTCTGTGTCATTCTATGAGAATGCACGTGAATAAGGCAACGGAAGAGCACTCTCTGCATTCCTGCCATCCAGACAATAACGATCATAATGATCATAAAAGAGTCCAAGACATCGACAGAACGAAATTTCTTCAAACGACAAAGAACCAAGCAACACAAGGAAACGCAATGCAAGGAAACAAAACGACATGCAAGTACATCTCCAGACTTTTGCTGAAAGTGCTGATGTATTAGTTAAATACTTTGGGTAATTCGACTGCAAATCGAATTAGACTCAAACAAGGATAAATGGTTCTTAAGGCATTGTCAACAGACTCCATAAAGTTAATTTTCTCTGTATTGATAATTTTCTTCATATTCTGTCAATATTCACTAACCTGTTTCATGTTGTATGTGTTAGATTAGATTTATGTTTAAAATAGCAATAAAGACGATTTGACTGTGATATATTTTGTTAAATAATCTTATCCCTGTTTCTGAAAGATTTTGCTTCAAAGATGTACCTAAATACATGTGATATTATTTTCAATAATCCATGAGAATATCACTCCAATAAGTGAATTAATCACTTATTAAAGCTAATTCCTTATAGTAGAAAATGTGAGCTGATAGAATTAGATGTTGTACTATGTTTTCAATGGTGGAGAATCTATTAAGACAAATAATCTAGTTATTTGTCATTTATCTATTATATAATAGTTGTCGAATGTGACTAATTCTGTTATACATTTCCTTACCTAATAAGGACAGTTTAATTTAGTTCATAGCTCACATATTTCGAGACCCTAAATTCCCACCTAAATTTAGCATGCATGCAAATTACCCTACATACAATGGTGGTAAAATGCGTGCAAAATACCCATTTTAACTGACCCTGTCCACATCTCTAAATTATATATGTAATAACCTACAATATATATATATATATATATATATATGTTACGCTTGATTAACGAGGCAGACGAGGAGATGCGGATCCAAACGCAGTTGAACTTTATTTGAATGGCTAAACAGGGCAAAACACAAAGTAACAACCCACGTTGGGGAAAAGAAACATAAACTGGGTAAGCAGATCAAGGTAGACATGAACTGGGAACTCGAAAGGGAAAGACACACCAGGTTCAACATCAAACGCCGATCGACAAAGACAGAACAAAGACACGGGGTATAAATACACAAACATGGGACAGGTGGCCAATGAAAGAACAGAACTCAAACAAGATAACAAGGTGATTAACAGAAACCAAAGGCAAATTAACAAGGGCAGGTGTAAACAATGAACAGTGAACACGAACGCTAACAAGGACTATGGAATTACATAAGGGACTAAAGTGAAAACTAAGAAGTGCAAAAGTGACAACAATGGTAAACAAGAGGGCAACAGTGAAACGAGACAGGGTGGACTATGGAGTTAAATAAGGGACTAAAGTGAAAACTAAGAAGTGCAAAAGTGACAACAATGGTAAACAAGAGGGCAACAGTGAGACAAGACAGGGTAATCGTTACATAGCCCCCCCCTTAAGGATCGGATACCAGACGATCCAAAACAACCAAAAAAACACAAAAGACAAAAAGACCCACAAAGAAAAAACAAAATGAGGGCACCAGGGGCAAACACACAGAGACAGTTCACGGGGGTACAAGGGGCACTGCGACAGTCCACGGGGGCCATTAGGCAGTCCAGGGAGGTGGAGAGGGTAGACAGGTAGACCATGGAGGCCGAGAGGGCAGGCAAGCAGTCTATGTGGGTGTGTCAAGGGACCAGGGTCAGGTGGCCTAGTGGACATCCACTGGGTAGGGACTGGGTCAGGAGGCCAGGAGAGAGGACTCAGGACGGGAACAGGGGCAGGAGGCCTGGGTGGAGGCCACAGGATGGGAACAGGGTCAGAAGCCCTGGGAGGAGGCCACAAGACAGGGACCGGGTCAGGAGGCCTGGGAGGAGGCCATAGGATAGAGGCCGGCTTCGGTGGCCTGGGAGGTGGTCGTGGGCCAATGGCCGGTTCAGGGGACCTGGGAGATGACCACAGGGCAAGGGCTGGTTCAGGGAACCTGGGAGGTGTGGCCACTGGGGGAGCTGGCGGAGCCGCATGAGGCGGAGCCAAGGAGGACCTCTGAGGCGGGGCAGTCGAAGACTTGGGTGGCGGTGCCGCAGGAGGCATAGGCAGGGCCGCAGGAGACCCTGGGGGCGGAGCAGTAGAAGGCTTGGGAGGCGGCGCCGTAGAAGGCTCGGGAGACGGAGCCGAGGGAGGCTCGGGAGGTGGAGCCGGGGGAGGCGATGGCGTAGAAGGCTCAGAAGGCGGAGCTGAGGGAGGCTCAGGAGGCGGAGCCGAAGGAGGTTCTAGAGGCGGAGGCCTGGAGGGCTCTGGAGGTGGAGCCGAGGGAGGTGGCGCCGTAGGGTGCTCTAGAGGCGGAGCCCTAGAAGGCTCTGGAGGCTCTGGAGGCGGAGCCGTAGGAGGTTCGGGGGCGAAGCCCTGGAAAGCTCAGGAGGCGGAGCAGAGGGAGGCTCTGGAGGCTCAGGAGGCGGAGCTGAGGGCGGTGGCGCCGTAGGCAGTTCTTGAGGCGGAGGCCTGGAAGGCTCCGGGGACGGAGCTGAGGAAGGCACAGGAGACGGAGCCAAGGAAGGCTCAGGAGACGGAGCCGCAGGAGGCTCGGGAGGCAGAGCCGCAGGAGGCTCCGGAGGCAGAGCCGTAGGAGGCTCTGGAGGAGGCTCGGAAGGCTTGAAGGGTGGAGCCCTGGGAAGCTTGAGGGGCTTGAGAGGCGGAGCCCTGGAAGGCTCGAGAGGCTTGAGAGGCAGAGCCCTGGAAGGCTCGAGAGGCTTGAGAGGCGGTGCCCTGGAAGGCTCGAGAGGCTTGAGGGGCGGAGCCCTGGAAGGCTCGAGAGGCTTGAGGGGCGGAGCCCTGGAAGGCTCGAGAGGCTTGAGGCCCTGGAGGCCATGGTAGGCTCGAGAGGCGGAGCCCTGGAAGGCTCGAGAGGCTTGAGGGGCGGAGCCCTGGGAGGCTCGAGAGGCTTGAGAGGCGGAGCCCTGGGAGGCTCGAGAGACTTGAGAGGTGGAGCCCTGGGAGGCTCGAGAGGCGGAGCCCTGGGAGGCTCGAGAGGCGGAGCCCTGGGAGGCTCGAGAGGCTTGAGGGGCGGAGCCCTGGAAGGCTTGAGAGGCTTGAGGGGCGGAGCCCTGGGAGGCTCGAGAGGCTTGAGAGGCGGAGCCCTGGGAGGCTCGAGAGGCGGAGCCCTGGAAGGCTCGAGAGGCGGAGCCCTGGAAGGCTCGAGAGGCTTAAGAGGTGGAGCTCTGGGAAGCTCGGAGGGCGGAGCTCTGGAAAGCTCGGGGGGCTTGAGAGATGGAGCCCTGGAAGACTCGAGAGACTTGAGAGGCGGAGCCCTAGGAGGCTCGAGAGGCTTAAGAGGTGGAGCTCTGGGAAGCTCGGAGGGCGGAGCTCTGGAAAGCTCGGGAGGCTTGAGGGACGGAGCCCTGGAAGGCTCGAGAGGCTTGAGAGGTGGAGCTCTGGAAAGCTCGGGAGGCGGAGCTCTGGAAAGCTCGGGAGACTCGGAAGACGGAGCCCTGGAAAGCTCGGGAAACTCGGAAGGCGGAGCTCTGGAAAGCTCGGGAGGAGGAGCCCTGGAAGACTCGAGAGACTTGAGAGACTTGGGAGGCGGAACCCTAGGGGCTCGAGAGGCGCTGGCTCTTGGACGGTCACGGCCATTGGCACTGGCAGTGGCTCTTGGATGGTCAAGGCTTCTGGCACTGGCTCTTGGACGGTCACGGCTACTGGCACTGGCTCTTGGACGGTCACGGCTTTGGGCACTGGCTCTTGGACGGTCGAGGCCACAGGCGCTGGCTCAGGGACGGTCGAGGCCACAGGCGCTGGCTCAGGGACGGTCGAGGCCACAGGCGCTGGCTCAGGGACGGTCGAGGCCACAGGCGCTGGCTCAGGGACGGTCGAGGCCACAGGCGCTGGCTCAGGGACGGTCGAGGCCACAGGCGCTGGCTCAGGGACGGTCGAGGCTACAGGCGCTGGCTCAGGGACGGTCGAGGCTACAGGCGCTGGCTGGGTTACCGTGGTTGACGCGGGCCGGGAGGCGGAAGCCCGTCTTCTCTCCCTCCTCCGAGCAGACGCAGTGGGCCGCGCTGGCTCGTGGAAGGCGACTGGCGTGGGGACGGGCTCGCTGACAGGTGGGGCTGGCGCGACAGGAAGCGCCAAGGACGACTGGGGAGTCACCACAGTGGGGAGAGAGGTGGAATCCTCCTCGGCGAAGACCACGGTGTAGGGTGAGCCGCAGACCAGTAAGGTCGCCTCCAGGAAGTCGTGGAGAGTCCACCCAAGCGTTGCTGGTGGTAGACGCTCCCTGAGCGAACCGTGTAACGTGTCCCTGAAGAAAACCACCAGGGCTGAGTCCAGGAAGTCCGTGAACTTCGCCAGCGCAAGGAAGTCGCTGATGTGGTCTTCAACAGGGCGGCCTTCTTGTCTAAGGTTGAGCAACCAGCAGTTGGCCCGTATAACTGCTGGATCCATGGGCGGTCGATCGTTCTGTTACGCTTGATTAACGAGGCAGACGAGGAGATGCGGATCCAAACGCAGTTGAACTTTATTTGAATGGCTAAACAGGGCAAAACACAAAGTAACAACCCACGTTGGGGAAAAGAAACATAAACTGGGTAAGCAGATCAAGGTAGACATGAACTGGGAACTCGAAAGGGAAAGACACACCAGGTTCAACATCAAACGCCGATCGACAAAGACAGAACAAAGACACGGGGTATAAATACACAAATATGGGATAGGTGGCCAATGAAAGAACAGAACTCAAACAAGATAACAAGGTGATTAACAGAAACCAAAGGCAAATTAACAAGGGCAGGTGTAAACAATGAACAGTGAACACGAACGCTAACAAGGACTATGGAATTACATAAGGGACTAAAGTGAAAACTAAGAAGTGCAAAAGTGACAACAATGGTAAACAAGAGGGCAACAGTGAAACGAGACAGGGTGGACTATGGAGTTAAATAAGGGACTAAAGTGAAAACTAAGAAGTGCAAAAGTGACAAGATGGAAAACAAGAGGGCAACAGTGAGACAAGACAGGGTATCGTTACTATATATATATATATATATATATATATATATATATATATATATATATATATATATATATATATATCAAGGTATAATCATTACCAGATTTCTGAAGCTTGATGGACAGCATGTCCCTGTAATCATCTCATTCTTAAATATAAAATGTATTATTTCATATTTGAGGTGACCAACTGGCAAACTGTCCTTGTCTACCACCCTGCCAGGTCAATCATGATACTAATAATAATAATAATAATAATAATAAAAATAATAATAATAATAATACCTTACATTGATATAGCACATTTCTTGGCACTCAAAGCGTTTTACATAGTATAAGGGAATCTCCTCAACCACCACCAGTGTGCAGCATCCACCTGGATGATGCGATGGCAGCCATAGTGTGCCAGAATTATCACCACACAAAAGCAATTGGTGGAGAGGAGAGTGATGTAGCCAATACAGGAATTATTAGGAGGCCATGATATATAAGGGCCAATGCCAATAATTTTGAATAGGACAATGGGGTTATACCCCTACTCTTTACGAGAAATGCCTTGGGATTTTTTATAACCACAGAGAGTCAGGACATTGGCTTAACTTCTCATGCGAAAGATGGCCTGTGTATTCAGCATGTAACCAGCAGCCCCTTACCTTCCTAACCTTTTCCTCAAAGAAGCAGTCTTCAGTTGAATACAGATAGAAGGTATAAATGCACTTACAAATGCTCTCACAAACACATATGTATGTATTATTTCTCTCTCACAGTCTTTGTGTTTCCTGCTTTACCACCCTCCGCTTCTCCCAGCAACTCAAGCTCTTGCTTAACCTTTTCCAGAAAGGAAGGGAATCGCTGCTGAATGCACAGAAGGAGAGCTGACATTAAGCAAAAAGAAACTTGTGGCATTAAAGGCAAGAAGGATCCTCAAGTGTGTGGACCTTTTCCCTAAAAAAAAACGTCAGCACTGATCTTCAGCTGCAGCTGTTTTGGGGAAAAGGACAGTGGCAATTTGTGATACCCACTGTCCTTAATGATGTGGAGGTGGTTGGTCGTATCTGGCCATGTAGGGCAGAATACAAAACTGTCAGAGTGTGACGGGAGACAAAGGGAGCCAAAAGCAGAGAGAAACAGTTCAATTAATTTATTAGCAACAGTCAATGAAATCAGCACAGGCGCACCCGGCACCAGCTGCAAAAAGCAGAGTCAAATGCAAACCACTCAATGGGCTATGGAAAGAGTGTGTTAGTATGATGAGAATTTGCATTGTGGAAGTCAAGAGAAATTCAAAGAGAGTCAGTAGAAGTTGGTGTTGTGCGAAGCAAAGCCCAGACAATATCCTCCCAAGACACGGGTAGAGGAGGAGGAATCCTCCTCCACATGAATTTGGCAACAGTACAGGTGGGAGAATAACCACACCTCTACAGACAGCCAACAGACACAAGAGTGATCTCCAAATACACAAGAGAGCACAGTTAACACTTGACAGAAAACAATAAACTGGCAAAGCAGGGGAAACAAGGAATAAGTTGGGAGAAAATCAGAGTGAAGCAGGTGGAACAGGCGAGTAAATCACTGCTGTGATCAGCGCCTCCCCAAGAATGATCAGTGTTCCCATGGAAACACTGATCACACATGCCTGCTGCATAGGTGAGACATTAGGGAGTGAGAAAAACAAACAACAGTATGAGCCGGTACAAATTCCATAACCATAACAGTACCGCCTCCCTTAGGGTCACCCTCAGAGTTACCTTGCTGACGGTGGAAATGGTCGATGAGGGCATGATCCAGAATATCCTACTCTGCTCTGGAGAGCCCTCAACCAGATGTGGGGTGGGGGTGACAGAGTACAAATTAGAACATAAAATGAAAAATAAAATATTCCAAGGCACTCGAATTGTGTAGAAAAGTTAAAAAGCCTTTATTAAATCATGGCTTTTAGAAGTAAAATTGGTGACAGATACACCTAGAACATAAAATGGTTTTAACATTATAAAAGTGTAAAACGGGATGAATGCGACAGAGGTGAGGAGGTAATTTGAGGCAGACCATCACTGGACTAGTAACAAAATCCATGTGTGACCAGGGTTTCAAAGGAACTGATAGTGGTTGGAGGAGTCCGGGTGGTTACATGAGGTGTTATTAGTCATGCAAACAAGGCACTGCAGCAATGAACTAATGAACATCCTGCGCAAGTGATGACCACCAGAAACACTGTCTAATGACATTTGGGTACTAGTAGCTCCCGGGTGGCAGGTGACATTAAACGGGTGAAACCACTGAAGGACGTGTATTTGAATTTATCACAGAACAAACAGCTTTCCCACTGGTCAGGTGGCAAGGGGTGTGGTGTTTTGTAGTGCTGTGCAGACTTTAGCCTCTACCTCCCAGGATACCATGCCCACCACTCGAGGAACGGGGGATGATGGTATTAACTGGGGCAGTGGAGGTCTCGTTTTTGAAACATCGAGATAAGGAATCAAGCTTGACATTTTTGGAGCCGGACAATATGAGAAGGTGAAATCGAAATGAGTGTAATACAAAGACCATGAGACTGCCTAGATTTAAGATGTTTAGCGCTATGGATGTACGAGGAGCTGAGAGTCAGGGGTGTAAAAGTTTGCGAACCCCAGAAACCTCTGCAATGCCTAGCAAGAATCTGGGGTTGGTCAATCGGAGACAGCATTAACCTTGGCTGGTACATACGTACTCCCACGGACGAAGCTATGAACCCCAAGAACAGAACTGTCTGCGCATGAAAAGCGCACTTCTCCACCTTGACAAACAGACGATTCTCCAGCAGCCGCTGAAGCACCTGCCTGATGTGTCACACATGGTCCTGCATATTCTGGGATAAGATCAGAATATCATCAAGATAAACAAAAACAAAATGATCGAAAATGTCTCTAAGCACGCCATTCACAAGCCCCTAGAAGACAGCAGGGGCATTTACCAATCCAAAAGGCATGACCAAATATTCAAAGTGCCCACTAAGGGTGTTAAATCCCATCTTCCACTCATCCCCCTTCCTAATACAGACCAGGTTATAAGTGTTGTGCAGGTCCAAGTTTGTAAATACGGATGCCCCTGCCTGGATGGCTGAGGAATTCAATGGAAAAGGATAAAGGTTCTTCACTGTGATGTGATTTAGCCCTCGGTAATCTATGCAGGATCTAAGCGAGCCATCCTTCTTCTCCACGAAGAAGAACTTCGCCCCCTGTAAACGTCAAGAAAGCGTTGATGAGTATGGTATATCATCCTGCAATGAAACACGAGACAAGACAGGGGAGACAGCAGAGTTAAGACAATGTGATGAGCAAAAAGTTCTCCAAGCAAGGACAGTGTTGGTTGCCCAATCTATGTGTGGGTTTTGCATTACCAACCAATAATGTCCCAGCACAACTAGGGTCAATGGGGACTGTTCAGAGTGGTTGCTGGAGACAAAGGTAACTGGATAGTGGAATGGGTGATGACTGACCGGGGTGTCCAATTAAGCATGTGGGCGGTGATGGGCTCATCCAATCAGACACTGGGAAGCTGCCATTTGGAGGCCAAGTCTGTGTCAATGACATTCCTTTCAGCACCGTAATCCACCAAAGCCAAATTCACATGACTGTTTGCTCCATTCTGCAACTTGGCTGGGAGAAGTGTCGATGCCCTGGGACTTTGTCCAAGGGTGTCGCACTCACTAGAAACCCCCTAACTACTGACCAGCATTTGTCTTTTAACAGGCATAAATTGCAGAGGTTAACTTTCCTTATGCAAACTGTAAGTCTACCCACCTACATGAGTCAGACAATCTGGTAAGAAAAGTGGTTTGTGGGTGAAGATCATCTGCCCAAGAGGTTGAAGGGCAGCGTCGACGATAATCACGATGATGAGTCAGGCATTGATGAATCTAGGGTGGAGGTCCAAAGGGTAAATCTCATCCTGAATAATATCTGAAAGTCCTCGCAAGAACAGGTACCACATGGCATGATTGTTCCATTCTCTGGAAGCAGCCAAGGTGTGAAAATATATTGCATTATAGGCTACAAATCGATAATCCTGGGAAAATCCTGATAAAATTCTCCCAGCCTCCCGACCTTTAGCTGCTTGGTCAACAACTCTGTGGAGTTCAGAGGAGATAGCTTCATAGGTGGAGCAGCATGGATGTCTGTTATCCCACATTGCCATTCACCATTCTCCAGTCCTTTTGGAGAGGAGCATGATTACACATGCATTCTTAATTGTGTCTGAAGAAAATCTTGGAGGGCTGCAAGGAGAAGAACAGTGAGCATCACGAGAGAAAGGCTCTAACAGATCCCTCACCTGAGAACGCTGGAGGAAGGATGCGTGCCTCTGAGAGTCTGTAGAAGATTGTGTGGGGCAAACCAAAGCCCAGACAATATCCTCCCCCGAGATGCAGCCAGAGGCTGAGGAATCCTCCTCCACAGGAATTGGGCTACAGTACAGGCAGGGCGCCGGCAAAAGGGAAGGTAACCACACCTCTACAGACAGGCAACCAACAGACACACAAGCAAGCTCAACAACACAAGAGAGCACAGTTAACATTTGATAGCAAACAATAAACTGGAAAAAAAGAGGGGAAACACAAGGAATAAGCAATCAGAGTGAAGCCGGTGGAACGGGTGAGTAAATCATTGCTGTGATCAGCGCCTCCCTGAGACTGATCAGTGTTCCCATGGAAATGTTGATCATGCATGCTGGCTCCACCTGTGAGACACGAGAGAGAGAGAAAAACAAACAATAATTTAATCTGGCACAAATGCCGGAACCATGACACAAAAGAACTGTTACAGAGGTAGAATTTAAAACAACATTGCCTTTCACGTACTTCTCTGAGCATCTGTTTGTGTGAGGCAGTTAAGTGCACACCATTTTGAAGAGCGGAAGCGTCATTATTTGAAAAGGTTGCTAAGGGTGGAAGGCGAGGGGCACCAGACACAGCTTAGCTGCTCAGAGGAGCCGTCTGCCCCTCCAAACCTCCAGAGAACAATTACACAGACAGCAGCCTCAGCTAGCGGGACATTGCTAACCCAGGGAAAGTTATCATGGTATTATTGCTGCAGCCTTGATCTTCTACTCAAAGGGGATTACCTCTTTATTAAAAAAAATTCTCACTTTCGTCTTCAGAAAGTCTCTATATTTTATTATTATTATTATTATTTAAAATATATTTTTTTATTGATTTCTACCATTTTGCAGTGGATGAAAATGTTCTTTGGACTTTTCTTTTTTTTGGATTGTAAGCTAATGCCTTTTAGATCTCCATGGTTCATACACCATGAGCATTGCTTGCTTTGTTTGTAGCAGATGACAGCGAGCAGTGCTCTAATTCACTATGAAGTGTGAGGCACATACAGACTACATTTTTATCTAATTAAATAGCAGCCATATGCAGTTTACTTATTAGATTGGGTCAAGTAGAGACCTTCTTTTTCCAAAATTGTGAAGCTACCATCAAAACACCCAGAAATGAAAAGAGCTTTAAAATAAAAGCATCCGCCAAAATAAAAGCTCAGAAAACTGTATGTAATACTGTATATACTGTAATACTACTACAACTAATAATAATAATAAATCAGTGCTGATTGTATAATATTAATGCAATATCTCACATCTTTGATGCTCTGTTATGCAGCACTTATTTGACAAAAAATAACTCAGTTACACCATTTTGAATTGTTCTGTAAGATTCAGTATAAAAGCACTTAACTTTATAAATAAATAATACAATATAATGTTGAAAATGAATGGTTCTATGTTCATTTGATTAAAATTGTATTTTTAAAATGTAAACACTATTTTGATGATTACATTTTAACAGCTGATATGGAATTCTTATGGAAATCAATGATTGGTGTTTGTTTTGGTTGTCTAAATAGAGTACTTACCACCTTAAAATAAATACAAAAATGAAAAATAAATTACAGCTAAATTAAAGCTTATTTTGTTAGTGTTAATGCTGTTAACATGTTAAAACAATCCTAAAGTAGATCCAACCCTGTCACCTTACAGCTGTCAACATTTTCTTTAAAATATTAACAAACTTTTCACAGATCCTACAATGGTGAAATTCAGATAAGCCCTTGCACTTAAATAATTAACATGCCCTATCTGTCACTCGATGTTGTGTCGATGAAGTCACTCTAGGGAGCCCGAGACACCTCTGATCTTTGATAAAAGGCCAATGGGAATTGGCGAATGGTATTTGCATCCCACTCCCCTGACCATACATGTATAAAGGAGCTGGTGTGCAAACTGCTCATTTAAATTTTCTCTTCGGAGCCGAGTGGTCAATGTTCGTTAAGCTGAATTCCCAGGGCTTGCCATTCACATCTGCTGGATTTCAGATGGTGCATTACAGCGGCTTCTCCCCCCTCTGCACTGGTGCACTGGACCACATTCAAGTAGCTTTGGTACCCAAAAATAAAACTATTTGAAAGAAATGAAGAAAATAAAAGTTTGACAGTAAAACAAAGTAAACAGTTTGCTCATTCCCTGGGTCACATATCTGGTGTGCATTTATGGTGGGCCATTATTGCGACCACCAGGCACCATTCCATTTTGGCAGGTCCGGCACTCCAGTGGTGGCCCCCCTGCCCCTGCGTGCCAAGCTGTGTCAAAAACACACCCACACCCTGACGGTTTTGATGAACTGCGGGGACGATGTGCCTCCTCCCCCCTCCCCGACAGATCCTTTGGTGGGTATCAGGAGCCAGGTAAGTGCTTTGATGTCCCTCGAATCAGCACAGCCACAGGGCTCAAGCCCCTTCGATGTGGCACCTCAGGCTCCTCCCCACCACAAGGCCCCACCAACCGGTACGTCCAACGAGATTGTCCCCTTGGTCTCCCTTGCCCGGAGCTTGGACGCGTGGCTTGCACTCTCCAACCCGTCGAGATGGCTGGCCTGGACGGTCTGACTCAGCTATGCAATTCAGTGGCATGCACTTCACCTCGGTGAAGGCCGAGAATGCCGCTACCTTGCACGAGGAAATCACTACCCTCCTACAGAAGGGTGCGATAGAGCCTGTCCCTCTGCCAAAGAAAAAGGGGTTTTACAGCCCCTACTTAATTTTACCGAAGAAAGGCGGTGGGTTGTGGCCAATCTTGGACCTGCGAGTACTGAACCGGACTTTACACAGACTCCCGTTCAAGATGCTGACACAAAGATGCATTCTAGCGAGTGTCCGGCATCAAGATTGGTTTGCGGCGGTAGACCTGAAGGATGCGTACTTCCACGTCTCGATTCTACCATGGTACAGACCCTTCCTGCGGTTTTCATTCGAGGATCGGGGGCACCACCTCCCTTTCCTGTCCCCTCGCATCTTGCCCCATTAAGGGAAGTGGGCATTCACATCCTCAACTACCTCGATGACTGGCTAATTCTAGCTCACTCTCGGGATGTGATGTGTGCGCACAGGGACCTGGTGCTCACGCACCTCAACCGACTAGGGCTTCGGGTCAACAGGGAAAAGAGCAAGCTCCTCTGGTTCAGAGCATCTCTTTTCTCGGCTTGAAGTTGGACTCCGACTCGATGACAGCACGCCTCACGAATGAGTGTGCACAGTCGGTGCTGACCTGTTTGAAGGCGTTCAGATAGAAAACAGTGGTTCCACTGAAACTGTTTCAGAGGCTCCTGGGTCATATGGCGTCCTCAGTGGTGGCCACACCGCTCGGGTTCATGCACTTGAGACCGCTTCAGTGTTGGCTCCAGACTAGATTCCCAAGATGGGCATAGCGCCACAGGACACATCGCGTTGCCATCACGCCGGTCTGTTGCCACCTCTTCAGCCCTTGGACCGACCTCAGATTTCTACAGCGATCTGGGGCATTATATGCAACGGGCACACATTTGGGACATAAACTTCCTCAAGTTGTTGGCAATACTATTCACCCTGCGGAGATTCTGGCGGTTGATCCAGGGCAAGAATGTGTTGGTTCAGACAGATAACACAGCAACGGTGGCATACATCAACTGTCAAGGCAATTTAAGCTCCCGCTGTATGTCACAACTCGCCCGCCATCTCCTCTGGAGTCAGCAGCACCTCAAGTCGCTGTGAGCCACTCACAGACCCTGTGCAAGGTCAGGGAGGATGAGGAGCACGTCATCCTAGTAGCACCCTACTGGCCCACCCAGACTTGGACCTCACTTAAGCCCCCCCTCTGGCGAATTCCCCAGAGGAAGGACCTTCTTTCTCAGGGATGGGGCATCATCACCATCCGCACATTCACAAGAGAATCGAGTTTCAGTATATGATGTAGGCATACATACAGGGGCAGGTTAGTATAGGCCATTGTCTTTCTCTGCCCTCATCTGTTCCTATGGAGTGTGAGTTTTACATTGAGGTAACATTTCAGGGGAATGTCATTACTCTCAGATGTCCTTGCGACCTTGGCAGCCTCCACAGATGCTGCCTGTCATTAGCAAGTAAGGCAGGGAAGATTGCACAAAGTGCAAAGAGAGAGAGAGTGGATGTCATGCAGGGAACAAACATATTCTAATCCATGCTGATATCAGCAAAATCAAAAGATGAATCAGAAGGGAAACTTTCCTGAAACATGTTTCACATTTATTTCCCTTTTACTCCCTCTCATTTTCAAGCTTACTCACTTTCTTGCTCACTCCCATTCAGTCTATGACTTTCACCTTTTTCAGTTATCTCATCTCTATGGTGTCACTTACACTGCTGTTAAAAATGGTTTTGTCAGCATGTCTCTTAAGTTCAAAGCAAACATATCAAACTCCCTTAAAGTCATAGCAATACAACTTCACATTTTCATGTGTGCTACAAAATGAGGAAAGCACTTTCAAGTTCTCCCAAGTTACTTAATAACAAAGAAACCCTATTCTAATAACTGTAACCTCATAACAACTTACTACTAACCCTTTACCTTATTACCTATCCTTTTTGATAACCTCTGAAATAATTTGTATCCTGTGTGCTCACACTATATAGTGTTCATGTTACGTTGTCTTCTGAAACTTATGCACTTCATATGTACTTATAGTACTTTGAAAAGCTGCTAGTTATAACACATTTTTCTTATAGAAGTAATTATTTATAGGCACTTAAAATGAGGATGTTTTAAAAAATTATGCAATTAATTGTTTTTTAATTATCAAATGAGCAAATGGCAGTAAAAAACAAACAAACTTTATTTGGTTTGACTACCCTTTGCCTTTAAATCAGCACAAATTCTTAGGTATATTTGAGCACAGTTCTTCGGGTAAGTTGTTCCAAGCATCTTAGTGAACCTCATAGAGTTCTTTTATGGATTTAGTCTCAATTGCTTCAGTCTCTTCGTTTAATCTGTCATAGGACTTTTTGTTCTCCTTATATTCTATTCTGTTTTGCAAAAGGACTGTTTCAAAATCTTAAATTGATATATTTGCCTCTGAAACACAGAAGCATAATCATAAACTTTTGTGAAACATGTAATGATCCTTTACAATAATTAGATTTTTGCATGGCACTGTATTCAATGGGCACTGTAAAATAAAGTGTTACACTGTGCTATAAGGATATGCAAAAACAGCAAGTGTTTCATTATTTTCGTGTGCATAGGGTACCTATGTCAAGATTATCCTTTTAGCACAGAACACTGGAGAAAAGAGCAACTGACGATGCATTTTCCTCAATGTTTATTTTCTTGGCTCAGCTCCTTACTTTTAATAAAATCAAATCTCTGAAAGAAACAAACATGGTTTAAGATCACTCCTACATCATCTATATTTACCCCTCCTTCCCTGTGTGTCCTTCAGCTCTTCCAAAACCATTAATTAGCATTGAGTGTTTTATGTATTTGCTGTAGCATGAAAAAAATTGCCAATGTGATTGAATAGGTTAGGAATTGCTGGTATGGAAAGAGTTAAAAAAATGCACATGAATCAGTGTAGTGCTGGCCTGAGCTGGTGAGCTATGCCAAGCTGATACATTATTTATCATTGCTAACAGACGTGGTTCTGATGAAGCAGTGAATGAGTAATCAGGACCCTTAGTATCAGTGTTCACCAGCGCTGCTCCAACACTTAATACACTATGAATGGAGTGCACTTGTAGTTTTGTTAACTATTTGTCATTAGCAGCTTTGTTTTAGATGGTTCTTTGGCAAAGATAGCCATGTTCATGATTGGTCTATACAGTATTACTTGAGTCACAGACTCTGTGGACTTAATTTTTATGGACTTGGTCTTGTCATGGATTTGGGAGCATTTGGACTCGGTCTTGAGTCCCTTCAAAACTGACTGACAATATCAGCTATCTTGACATGTTTCCCGGACTTCTGTCAGCTGTGTAGAATCAGAACTAGTGATGCCCGATTCACAAATGAATCATTCTGTTGAGTGGATTCTTTTCAGTGAATTAGCCAAACGGGATTGAAAAATCGATTTGCGATTCAGTCCAATTCTTTCAGACTGCTATCTCACTGAGTCATTTGCAGTGGTTTCTCACTCAACAGTGTCAGGATATTGAAGAACACTCTGCTGGATGAAGTGGATAATTATCTACAATCATTTGAAATAAAAGGGTTAGGTTACTTCTCTCAATGTTATCAGAATTGAACGGTTTGGTGTTGTTTTTGCAAAAAAAAAAAACCTGAGGTTTATGTGCACATCATATGATGAAATCTTGCAGGCAGTGGTAAGCAGAAATGTTTACTTGATTTACAATGAATGGAATATAATAATAAAACAAAATTATCAACAGGGAAGATTATGTCTGCAAATGTTTGTTGAACAGTTTTTATCATATGTTATAGGGAATTTGACTCCTTGATGCATTTGGTTAGCTTAAAAGGCATTGTTTATTATTTACCATGAACATTTCTGAATGTAGCCATGTTGGAAGTCAATTGTGTCAATTGTTAGTTCACCTAAAAGAAAAATGGCTATCAAATGGCTATATGTCAATAATGACTGAGGCTAACATACTGCCTAACATCTCGGTTTGTGTTCCATTGAAGAAAAAAGTAATGCAGGTTTGAAATATCATAAGGGTGAACTATCCCTTTAAACCCTCAAAAAAATTGTGCTCTCAATGAAACAAAGCTGAGACTCGACACAAATATCTTAGTGTAAAAAGCTTAATGACGCTGTGTGTGGGCAGTTTTATGGAGGATCATAAGAAGCTGCTTTAGTAGTGCATCCAAATCTATAGTACATTGTTTAATAGCAATATTTGATAGCAGCAGGTTCCCATTATCTATTATAAACACAAGACTTTTGAAGGCTAAGAAACACTTCTTGAGATGGTGACAAGATATTTTCTTTCTTTCTCTCTCTCTCTCTCTTTGACAGTGTTTTTAACAGCTGGAGAGAGGTCCGGAGCAGACATTCTTATCTTGGGATTTTCATCTCCACAATCGCCACACCGGCAATTTTCACATCTCTGTAATGTAAGTATGATACAGCTGCCTGTTGGTCTCTAGACAGAGAAAGCATTTGCTGGTTTATGCTGCTGATAAATATTTATGTCATGGCCCTCTTGACATAGACTTGACATGTGCTCAGATCATAGTGAGGTTAAGTGTTCTTGTTCATGTTCATTTAAAAAGGCCAAATACAGTATTGTCAGACTGGAATTTTACATTATTGTGCTCTTAATGCAACAGAAGAGGAATTTTTATAAGAACACACACATTTGGAGGGAATTCCACTCATCACAATGTGTTGCCACAACAGTCATACATGTAAGCAAATATTTATGCTATATGGCAAGCCAGTCCATGAGTGCACTACACATTTAGAGTAGAGTATACAAATGTGAACAAAAGTAAAATACATAAACAATGCACACAAAATAACATCTCACCACACTGATTCTCTTCTATGTACAATTCAAACACACGCCTTATCGCCTCTCAACACTGACACATTTACACAAAGCAAAATAGAATCCTCTCCATACAGCATTTGTTCAAGGTTGTGGAAACATCCCTAAAGGAAAAAATTAAAAGCTTTCACAATTGAACCCAAACATAATGTCTAAAACTCTACAGCCTCTGGACACACACACACACACACACACACACACACACACACAAATACTCTCTCTCTATCTCTCTTACAGAGCCTGCGGGTCTATGTGTCCTGTCCCCTGCAGAATCCCTCTACATTTGGCTGAGTTCCTCCCCTTGACATTTCCTTCTTTCTGATATTTGGATATTGCCAGCTGCCACGTTAAAGCTGGGATAGTTGCACACGCTGTCAGTGGCATATGCCTTGATCTGGGGGACAACTGCAGACCCATGACTACTGTGCAGAAATACACACTTTAATGATCTATCATGTGTAATTCTGTCATTTTGAATGTGTGGTTCTGCCACTGGCCCCAGTATTTATACTTCCTCTGGGCCAAAAATGGCATTTCAGAAATACAAGTCAATTTAACAACTCCACCGTCCTATAAATTCAAGTCATGATTGCAGGGGAAGGGAATGATGAAGAGTAACTTTATTGTACGCATACCTTCTGGCTTAATTTTCCACTCATGAGCACATAATGAAATATGAAAAGGCTCATTAAAATCATTATTTTAATATAAATTCAAGGATACATTTTGTTTCAACTCCCAGAATAATTTCCTAGTTGTGCTCATATGCATACAAATTTGAGCACTAAAATAAGTTCAGTAAAGATAAAAACGAAAATGATAGTTTGTGGAATTAAGTGTGCACGTGCTTATGAGTGTGTAAGGAAGGCACCATATATGGAAATTCACAACTCAAATGCTAAACTCAACTGCAAGTGTCATGGATTGCAGAGGCAGGACCCATATGCAGAGTAAAACAAAAAGGTTTATTTAAATCAGACATAAAATAAAAAACATTAACTACCCTGAAGGGGAAAACAAGATTCCAGAAGAAGAGCCGGGCTGGATAAAATCACACAAGAGATCAGACCAAAGCACAAGACCAATGAACAAGATGAACTGGCCCTGGACAGCACACATGAGGAGACTAAAATAGGGAGAAAAATCAAAAGGTTAATGGGCAGGTGAGACAAATTAACTAAAAATGGGAAAACAAGGAGGCGGGGAATGACAGAGGACTAGGAAACACAAGGTAAAACAGAAACTAAACAAAACCATATGCTCTCATAAGCACATAACCCAAATGGCTCGTGTGGACATCCCCCCAGACAAGGCAATATGCACTCATACCAACCGACCGATAAGATGAGAGAATGCATGTCAATGGCAACAAAGCAATGGCATGCATTCTCACAGTAGACAAAGCCTGAGCGTGCATCGCGTGCTATTTGCACACAACAGGTGGCAACACAGGACAAGACACTTGTGTGAGAGTTCAGCCACAAATAAACCTGACAGCTCAGACCGAAGTGACCAGACCTCTGCACAATGTTAAGACAGATCGTCAAGAACGGTTCCAGTAGCTTTTCCACTAGTGCATGGTTCAGAATGGCACAATTGCAAACCATGTCAGCTTACCAAGCTTAACTGTGCTCAACCATGCTGGTAGAATGGCTTAAGAAGGTGGCGACTCACAATTGTAGTTTTAGCAATGCCAAGGTAACACATTTTTTTCCAGGTAGCTAGCAAGATTGTACATTATTTTCTACATGCCCTTTTTTATAATATTTTGTCAATAAATGTTACTTTTTGCTAGTCTGGTAACTTTTACCTTTCTGTGTGTTCGTGTCCAGTGAAATGCAGAACCCCTCAGCAAATTATCGTAAACCTCTCGCCGTATCCACTTTGCTTTGCTTTTTACAACATGGGACATGTGCAAAAGCAGTCCTAAAAACTGGAATATTCAATCCTACTCCATAGCAATGTTTCCCAACAATTTTTCTGAAGTGGCACACTTTTTATGATTAAAAAAGACCATGGTACACCACTATCCCACATAACCATCAGCGATAGTTTTCCTTTTCAATAACTTGTCCATGTTTTCTGTCTGTCTTAGTAGCATGTTTACTTTTAATGTTTGAAATTTGGCTATGCAAAAAAAAAAAAACACAAGTCACGGATGCACGCTGTATAATGTGACAAGAGATCTAATTGGGTAATAAAAAACAACACATTTATGTCTTTTCCAATTTGTTGATTTATTCTTGCAAATTAAATCTTGAAATGCCACAGCAAATAATGAATTTTTTTATGTATTTATTTAATAAAGTCACACATGACTACAAGTCACACTGGGTCAAAATTGCGTTGTTGAGAGAAAACAATACAAAGTTGCATCTCTGTATAAATCACACTGACAGAGGTTTGAAACTGTAGGCATTAGGACCCGGGAGTAGCCGCCAGACTTCCCTTCAGCAGTTCAGATGTCAAACTCGAATACAAAGAATGCAGTATCTCAGAATCTACACATTGTATCACAGTGTTTTTGGACTTGTTTTAAATGGGAGAATTTGCTTTTAGTAATCGTGTGTAACAGTTTCTCATATTCGGTTTATGTTTCATGAAAGAAATGTGACAAATAAATCTGTTCATAACATCTGTAACTCTATGCTATGCAAAATAAACAGCTTTTAGTCTGTGAGTAAAACAATACACCTGTTGTATTCTATTCATTCATTAATGTTAGCGACTGTGGATAGTGTATTTCTGATATTTGCAAACCTCTTTGCAATATATTAATTATTTTTTTCACTGACTGATTGAAT
Organism: Xyrauchen texanus; assembly: GCF_025860055.1. Lineage (NCBI taxonomy): Eukaryota > Metazoa > Chordata > Actinopteri > Cypriniformes > Catostomidae > Xyrauchen > Xyrauchen texanus. The sequence continues at coordinate 50,884,342 of NC_068277.1, forward strand.
GATTTTACTACAAGTGTGATGAAACGTAATTTTGTGGGCATGTGAGGAGTTGCGTTTCTGAATTGGCCAATTTAAAATGCTTCTATGGCCTCTATGCGTTCTCTGTGTTTTCATCTGTTATGGTGCACGTGTTTGACCAGAACACTGGTCTAAAAAATCTGTGACTTATATCCCGGGAAAAACAGTATCTATTACATTTTGTGGAATTTGATCATTTTCCATGGCACACCTGACAATCTTTCACGACACACTAGAGTGCCAGAGCACAGTGGTTGGGAAACACTACTGCATAGCACACTTGTGATTACATCTCACATTGTCACCAACTGATTTTTTTATGTACATTCAAGCACCACAGTGGAAAAAGAAACCATAACTGTGCAAACTGGCCAGGATCAGTATGGAACAGCACGGTTTCTTAACTAGAACCGTTCGGCTCGATGAAGGAAAGCGGCTATAGATCAACTATTTGATGTTTCCCAAAACCCTAGTTCCAACAAACTTTCACAAACTTCATCACAATGTTGCATGGTTCTGTGCTCTCCTCCTATGGTTGGAACCTCAGTATCTTGTTAGTTTCTGGTGTTTGAATGTAGGCCGAGCCTGTAGGATGACATCGTCTCTGACGACAAAAGCCAGCATTGCACACCATTGGTCCTTTTACAAGTTCATCAGGCCAAGGTGTTAAGATATTAGCACGAGGGTAGTTCTGATCCCGGTGTGCTGCAAGAACTGCTCTCGGCAATGAAGATCACAGCACGAGCCATAGGGCAGACGATGTCCACACTCATGGTCCAGGAGCACCACCTATGGCTGAACCTGGTAGAGATGAGGGAGGCAGACAAGGCACAGTTCCTCAATGTCCCATCTCTCAGGCCGGCCTCTTCGGTGACACCGTCGAGGACTTCAGCCAGCAGTTCTCAGCAGTGAAGCAACAGACAGAGGCCATACAGTGCATCTTGCCTGGGCGCAGCTCAAGAGTGCGCACCCCATATGCTTGCTGAGGGCGTTCCCTTGCGGCAACCCAAGCGCAACCAGCTCTGCCCCAGCTCTAGCCTACTGCATAGAGCCCCCTGTAGGAGAGCAATGCCACCCGCTTCTTTGCCAGCTGCCAAGACCCCTACAAGGGCTCCCAAGCGTCCCTGAGATGGGCCACCTGAGGAAAGAGCTGACTGCAGGAACCCAGGAGCTGGTGTTCAGACCACTTCCTCCCCCGGTGGAGGGCCGGGAGGTAAATCTTTTTTCCATTCATTTTGGTTGGCCGCAACCCACGAAAAGAGCAGTTTCCTCTCTCCTCAGGTTAGATCGTCGGCATTCTTGGTCGCCGCCCCCATGACCACCGAACACCGGGCGATTGCATCCTCAGCATCACGAATGCACCCCCCACCTTCTCATGCCATGCTGCACCACAGAAACCACATCCCCGGCCAGCCGCCGGTGAAGAGTTTCGAGGACGCCCCGAGAGGCCCTCCTTCTCAGTCGCCAGCCCGCCTTGTAGCGGGCGCACGAAGCAAGGTGAGTGCTTGGAAGTTCTCCTCAGTGCTCCCGCCTCGGGTCGGAGCCCCGATCCCCGACGTGTCTCTCCCTGCTTCCTCCAGCTGCAAGTCCCCATCCCCAGGAACTTTGGATGCGATCCTTCCCTTAGTGCCCCTTGCCCGGAGTTTGGATGCATGGTTATCGCTTCCCAACCCGTCGCACTGGCTGGCCAGAACCGTCCGACTCGGCTATGCGAGTCAATTCGGCAGGTGCCTGCCCCGGATCTCCAGCGCATGGAGATCACCATCCTTCTACAGAAGGACGCGATAGAGCCTGTCCCTCCAGCCAAGATGAGGAGCGACTTTTACAGCCCTTACTTCATTGTTCCCCAAGAAGGGCGGTGAGTTGCACCCAATCCTGGACCTGCGAGTCCTGAACCGGGCTCTCCACAGACTCCCGTTCAAGATGCTGTCACAGAAGCACATTTTGTCATGCATCTGGTATCAAGATTGGTTCATGGCGGTAGACCTGAAGGATGCGTACTTTCACGTCTCGATTTTACCTCGACACAGACCCTTCCTATAGTTCGCGTTCGACGGTCGGGCGTATCAGTACAAGATCCTCCCCCTCGTCTTGTCCCTGTCCCCCCACGTCTTCACGAAGGTTGCGGAGGCTGCCCTTGCCCCGCTAAGGTGTATATATATATATATATATATATATATATATATATATATATATATATATATATATATATATAAAAGTCAGACACAGATAGTTTTTTCCCCATTGTGTCCAGTGCTGGAGAGGCTGGGAAGGGTCCACTGTCATACAGTATGAGAGCAGCACTTCACTGATGCCTTGTGGTGTTTGTTTTGACATGTGAGTCTATACTCTGTATGGAGCAGAACACTTACGATGCAGATTTAAAACATAAATTGCAAAAAAGGTATGTATACAGTACACGTTGTCTTGTCAAAATAAAGTAATTAATTTGTTGACTAGATGCTGCATTAGTAGAGAACAGCAGTATGTTTGCTGACATTCTGAGAGGATGCTAACAGTAAAGCTAACCACAAGTGGTTAGAACAATGTGACAAAAGTACAGGCAAGTCCTACCCAAATGTTTAAATGTCATGATTGTTACCATCTATTTGCATTAGTTTATATCCAGCTGGTCATGTTTATGCATGTGTTAGCCAGCTAAGTTGCATATTTACATTTACATTTATGCATTTGGCAGACGCTTTTATCCAAAGCAACTTACAGTGCATTTATTACAGGGACAATCCCCCCCGGAGCAACCTGGAGTTAAGTGCCTTGCTCAAGGGCCCAACAGTGGCATCTTGGTGGTGCTGGGGCTTGAACCCCCAACCTTCTGGTCAGTAACCCTGAGCCTCAACCACTGAGCCACCACTGCCCCAATTTAAATTTATATTTAAAGCTAGTGATGTGAGAAAGCAAATTACTATAATAATGCAGCCGAGAGAAACGTATAAACAAATCAGAAACACGTCTGATTTCAATAAAATTTTATTATCCTCACTGTAATACGGTGACTTCAGGTCAATCACATTTTTATGCTAAAAAGGCTAGACACAGTGCAACAAATATTGTTTAACAGAAAGCAGGTGTATCAATATGCTTTTAAAGTTATTTTTAATTAGACACAGCATCTAGAAATGTTCTATGCAATAATACAATGGTGCTGAATGGTTTATGTATATATTGTGCCCTCTTGTGGACTAAGGAAACAATGTCAATTTAAAATTTAGCTTTAAAATTGTAATATAAGTTAATAAATATTACTTTTTAAAATGAATATATATATATAATATTAATATTTATTTTTGTAATATATTTCAGCACTATTTTACTTTGAGTTATTTTGTTCAGTATCAATTTGAAAAACTATCAGTTGCTTAATCAGTTATCGGCAGGTACTGTCCACCTTAGAAATTGGCAGTGGTGGACAGTAACGAAGTAAATGTAATTCGTTACTGTACTTAAGTAGCTTTTTTGCGTATCTGTACTTTACTGAAGTATTTAAATTTGGGGAGACTTTTACTTTAACTCCACTACATTTCAAAGTCAAATATCTTACTTTTTACTCTACTACATTTCCAAAATCAGTCGTTCCTTTTTACTTATGAGTGGATAAAAACGTAACTGGTCAAATGAGCCACCAATCACAGTACAGCGCGCGCACTTTGTTTTGAACTTGCCTTGGAGGCATCTACTAAGCGCGAACCAGGGGTGCGTTTCCCTAAAGCATCGTTAGCCAACTATGGTCGCAAGTTCCGTCGTTATCATCATAGTTCAACGAGTCGGTGTTTCCCGAAACCATCGTTCCAACGAACATTCGCAAACAGCATCGCAGAGTTGTGTGGTTGGAACGACAGCTCTCGACCTGTGGTTAGAAGCAGAGTTTCTTGTTATTATAACATGTGGGCTTAATAAATTATTATCTTGAGCCAAATAAGCAAGATGACATTCAGTACAATCAGTATCTTTTATTTAGAAGACATACAAATGTCCTTTATGTCTTTTAGTTTGTCAATAGATTTAAAGCACCATTTTTGAAGAGTGCGCATGTGTGAACGTGCTCTAGTGCGTAAGAACGAGCCTATGATTGAATCTGGAAATAAAGCAAATAACTGAGAAAAATATGAGATAGTCCTCAGATGACATGTCCGTAATTTATAGCAAAACATCTAGCATTAATTCGATCGCAAACAGATTCATTAAAAGTAGTTTTTACTCCACCACATGTGTGACATCATTAACCAACGTGGTTGAACAACCAATTTCACATGCGCTTATGAACCTGGCGTGACCAGCAAGTTCGATTTCTTCAACAGTGCATGGCTACACACCAGTGGAGCAGCAGTTATCTGAACGCGAAGCTCCCGAGCCGTCCACTATGAGAGTCGCAAACATCAGCGGCTAGACAATGATCGTACCTGGTCGCGGATGTGTAGAACTCAGTAGTTCCAAACAATGGTGCCAATGATTTTAAGGCGGTCGAGAGTAGCTAGTGTTGCAGCAACTACCGGCACCTCCTCGATAATGTACATTGCTTACTATGTTGACACTAAAATACAGCAGGTGTCTTTGGGCTAACAGCAACACTGCCCTTACAGTCTGTTCTAGTGTCTAAATTTGGAGGGATGCTTCATGACATAGATATATATATATATATTCTATGTATGCGCGTGTGTGCATGTGTGTGTATGTGTATATGTATGCATGTATACATGTAGTGTATGTATATATATATATATGTACTATATGTGTGCGTGTGTACAGTATATATATATATTTTATGCTAGTACAGATTACGTGAATATATCATACCATTATGGATGTTAACAGTTATGACCATAGACACTCCGAAAAATATATACACACAAAATACTGTATTCATACCTTATGGAACAGTACCTACCTCAATATATATATATATATAAATATATATCAATTCATATATATATATATATATATACATCTGACTAATTAATGTCATTTTATTAATAGATTGGTGTGCCAAGAGTGACATTAGTCTTCATGTAGACTGAGTTAAGCAAGAGTCTTGTGACAAATTATAATAGGACATTATGCCCATAAAAATCATAGTACTTGGATACTTAAGTACATTTGAAGGCAAATACTTTTGTACTTTTACTCAAGTGAATGTTTAAAGGCAGCACTTCTACTTTTACTTGAGTAATATTTTACCTTGAGTATCTTTACTTTAACTCAAGTACATGGTATGTGTACTTCGTCCACCACTGGAAATTGGTGTCGGTAAAATCCACTTATATCTAGCGGTTATATTTTTTTCTGTGTTCAATTCTCAGGGAACACATCACTGATAATATATATCCCTTAAATGCAGTTGATTTGAATAAAATATTGAATAAAAGATAAATGAAAATTTAGGCTAGCCAGAATATGCAAAGCTTACGACTATGGATAAAAATGCTTCTTGACAGTATAATGGTGTGGTAAAGGCATCTACAAGCATCGGCTAACTGGAATTTGTTCAACTTTGCCAAATGTTAGCAAAGTCACATTAAAAATTACCTCCCAACTGAGGGTCGATGTAGCATTGCATAGGTATCATGTCTTTATACCAAAAAAAACAAACAAACATGGTGTTTGCACTAACAAAAAAATTATTTTTGGCCAAAAAATATGGATGTGCATACATGGATGTGAAACAGTTTAGCATAATTATTTATTTATATGAAAAATAGGATTTGTATGCATGGATGTGACACGATTGAATAACACTGTTGCTGCTGTATTTGATTGTGTATGTAGATGAATGGTATCCTTACTCAGGCATCATCAGGCATGTTTTGTCACAGGCTGACCTTAAATTTTGGCCCAAATCCAGCTCAATGTTGTGTGTGTGTGTGTGTGTGTGTGTGTGCATAAAATTTTTTGTTTCTGTGATGGATGTTTGGAGCTGTTTTGGCCATCGCCGGGCTCAGGGTCAACAGTTTTGGGTGACAGCCTGGACACAGAGATGGGTAGAGACAACATTTATCTTACAGGGAGGACTGTTTGGTGAGATACAGTGCCTGTTAAGCCAGCATCACACTAGCCAATTTTCCATAGATTTTCAGGCTAAACCTTAGTTTACATAATCGCTGTCCAATTGGAGAGAGACGGATCTCGGATTAGCGTCTGCCAGTGTGAGGTCATTAGACAAGTCAAGTCAAGTGGTTTTTATTGTCGTTCAACCATATACAGTTAGTACAGTACACAGTAAAATGAGACAACGTTCCTCCAGGACCATGGTGCTACATAAAACAACATAGGACAAACACAGAACCACATGAGACAACACAGACTAAATAACATACCTATACAAAGTGCATGTGCAAACGTGTGCAAAAAGTACGGGACAGTACAATAAATTACTAAAAATGAACAGGACAATAGACACAGTGTGAGACCAGTACACAGTAGTGCAAAAAGATGACAGTTTCTAAAAATGCCAAATGTAAACATAACATACTATGAGATAGTGTTCTATGCACATAGCAGTTATTGAGGTAGCAGCCAGTTATAAAGTGACAATAATTAAAGTGCAACTCTGTATGTGTGTCAGTCCAGTCTCTGAGTATTGAGGAGTCTGATGGCTTGGGGGAAGAAGCTGTTACACAGTCTGGCCGTGAGGGCCTGAATGCTTCGGTACCTCTTGCTAGACAGCAGGAGGGTGAAGAGTTTGTGTGAGAGGTGTGTGGGGTCATCCACAATGCTGGTTGCTTTGCAGATGCAGTGTTTTTTATGGAGGGAAATGTCTTTTATGGAGGGAAGAGGGACCCCGATGAACTTCTCAGCTGTCCTCACTATCCTCTGCAGGGATTTGCAGTCCGAAACGGTGCAAGTCCCAAACCAGGCAGTGATACAGCTGCTCAGGATGCTCTCAAAAGTCCCTCTATACCAGGGGTGCCCAAACTTTTTTGTGTGATGATCTACTTTTAAATGACCAACTCAATAAGATCTACCTACCAACTTAAAAAAACACAGTTTCATTTCAAATAAGAAAATGCTTGTTGGGACTACTGCATGTATCCCTAAATGGAATTCATCTTCTAATACAATTTTGATATCATTCAGTTTTAAAACTAAACCCAAAACACCTACAGCACAATAGATTACAATATCCAGGGCATTTACCTTATTCTGATGATGAGTAAATATTGACCAGGCGAGGTTTTGTTTATTCAGTTGCCATGACAAGGACTTCTGAAACTGTCTGATTCCATTCATTTTTGCCTAATCCGGGCAGTAGCATCGCAATTTCGCGCTCTGTTCTCAGAAGTCCTTGGAAGGCGCGTATGCGCAAACCTAGGTGTCATGGCAACTGAATAAACAAAACCTCACCTGGTCAATATTTACTCATCAAGTGCAAGTCAGACAGAAACTAAAAGAGGGAAAAACATTATATTTATTTTTATGAAAATTTAGCAAAAGTACATTTAAATTTTTTGCGATCTACCAGCATTGCCTTTGCGATCGACTGGTAGATCACGATCGACGTATTGGGCACCCCTGCTCTATACAATGTAGTGAGGATGGGGGGTGGGAGATGTGCTTTCCTCAGCCTTCGAAGAATGTAGAGACGCTGCTGGGCTTTCTTGGTAATAGAGCTGGTGTTTAAGGGACCAGGTGAGGTTCTCCGCCAGCTGAACACCAAGGATTTTGGTGTTCTTGACGATCTCCACAGAGGAACCGTTCAATGGATCCCTTAACCAACAGGACACCCTCTTGAATTAATGACTCAGACTACTGGGAAAGCAGTTCAAACGTGATAGAAAAAAAGAGAAAAAAAAACATTCAGCTGCCAGGGTGGATACTTGTGGTCTCGTCAATTGACCACTGATCATTCTTTACTGTACATGTTTCTGAAAAATTGTTCTAAATAGTACCAAATAAGGGTTATTTGGCTTGTAACAATAGCAGACCCCTTTTTGGTGCTAAATATAACCCTTTATTAAAGGTTCCATAAAGAACATTCCTTTTGAAAGTGCTATTTAGAACCTCAGTAGTGGTATATAGAACTTTTTGATGCAAGGAGGGTTTTTTTCTACCCTTCTGTAAATCTGCTCCTATAAAATAGTATAGCCTAATTTATGGGTTTACATTAAATATAACAAAACAAACAAATAAATAAATAAAAATGTGTTTCAATTAAGAAATTTTATTTTCTATTTAAATGGAAAAGTTTAGAAAAAAATAACAACAAAAATAATAACATTGCTTTTACAGCAATCATTAGTTGTGTACATTAATAAATTATTGTGATGAAATCATTTAAAATGCATAAAAAAACTAAAAAATACATCAACAAATACATAATATGAAAGAGTCAATGCAAAATGGATATGCAAATTTAATAGCAGCAATTGTTCCACACATTGTTCCACACATAATGTGCAAGAAACTTGCACATTATTTGATCTTTTATATAGAGAGTATTTTTCTTTTATACAGACAACCAATCATTCAAGGAAGAACAAATGGAAACACAAAACAGATGTAATAAAGTCTAAACTAAACTGAAGGCTTCATTAAAATATCTGCACAATCCTCTATGATGTCTTCACCATCCATCACTAAGTATTTTGGTGTATCTGAGTGGCAGCCCCTGTCTGCAGGTAATGAGGTAGTTGGGTCCGATAATGTCTGTCTGAATAGAAATACACTATTATGTTAAGGTCAGTGTTTCAACTTTATTTAACTGAGCCCTTCACAATGTGAAAAAGAAAAAGTGAAATAGGGTGGATAGTTTATTTCACGTCATTCTTCTGTTTTCCCCAAGGACACTTATTGTGAAGTTTTGAAGAAACTCTTAGTTTGAAGTTTTCTATCATCCTCTGTTTCTGTCTATTCTGTCTTGCTGTTCATTGCCCTAATGGTATCCCATGGCTGTGTCTTGTTTGGAAGGATGCTTCCTCCGGAGGTCACAATTGTCGGCCACGTACGTCATAGAGGCTGTTTCGTTTCATTATTATTTTTTTTTATGTTTTTATTGGGAATGCATAAAAGGTTAACAATTGTATAAATGTAAGTGCATTTACATAAAATGCATTGACAATATATAAAAATATAAGAAAAAGAAATAAAAAAAATGAAATGAGACAGCCTCGATGACGTATGCGGCCAACAAATGCGACCTCCGGAGGACGCATCCTTCCAAACGAGACACAGCCCATGTTTTCCTCACCTTCTTGTTAGCCCATCTGTACATACCCTCTTGTTCTTTGTTCCTGTGTTGGTTCTTGTTTGTATGTAGTGCATTAGTTGACAGCAAACTGCTGAAGAGTTTTGTTACCTTGTTCTTATTCCTTAATTGTTATATCCCCTTCTTTTGTTTACAATTAAAGTTCTGCTTTTGGATCCTTACTCTCTCATCTCTTCCCTTCACAAAACCCTTACAGAGGAACCGACCTTACATTATGTATCCAGCAGAAACTTTCCCAAGAGTCCAATCCTATGGCAGAATACTGCTCCATTTTTTGGAAACTGGCCTCTCAACTGAACTGGCATGAGAGATTCCTCAGAACCATGTTCTGGTTAGGATTTAGTGACCCTGTGAGGAAGGAAACTTTCAGGATTTTATTATTGAAATTATAAGGGCTGACCTTCTGCTCTCTACTCTGGTGATCCCGGAGACCCCTTCGACAGAGGCCCCTCTGCTCCTAACACTGGTGTTTCCGGAGACCCCCTTGACAGAGGCCCTTCCACTTTCTGCTCTTCCTCCTGTGGCTCCGCCCGCTCTTCCTCCAGAAGCTTCGCCTACTCCTCCTCCAGTGGCTCCACCAGCTCCTCCTTCTGAGACTCCAGTGTCTCTGCGCTCTCCTCCTTCTGCGGCTCCACCCACTCCTCCTCCATTGGGTCTACCCGCTCCACCTGCTGACCACCCTACTGCTCTGCCCCCTGCGACTCAATTCCCTGAGACTCCTGCGGCTCCACCTCCTGTGTCACCGCCCCCCTGAGTCTCTACCTCCTGCGGCTCTGCCCACTGAGCCTTTTCTTCTGAGCCCTGGATTATGTTGGGGGGGGGGGGGTCTGTCACGTAATTCTTATGTTTCCCCCCCCAAGGACTCATATTTTGAAGTTCTGAAGAGACTCTTAATTTGAAGTTTTGCATCTTACTCTATTATTTCTCTCCTTCTGTCCATTTCCCTATTTGTATCATTGGTGTCCCTCGTCTTCTTGTTAGCCCATGTGTATATTCTTGTTCTTTGTTCATGGTCAGTTCTTGTTTGTATGTGGATCGATATTAGCAAGAATACTGCTGTAGAGTTTGTCTTACTTGCTATTCCGTATGTTTAACTTAATCGTTGTATCCTCTTTTGTTTACAATTAAAGTTCTGCATTTGGATCCTCACTCTCTCGCCTCTTCCCTTCACAAAACCCTTACAGTTTATTTTTATTTTATTTATTTATGTTTTTAAGTAAATCATTTAAACATTCCAAAATTCTATATGGACGCATGTGCTTAGTGGAGAAGCAGAGAGAAGTATCCTCACCAAACACAGCTTTAAGACATAGTGAAGCTGCTTTTTAACTGTAAACCTCTGACACAAACAAATTACATTGTATTAATTAATTACAGTGTATAAATTAATGGCAAAAATAGATATGAAAAATGAAAGAGAGATAAAAGTACTTAAAAATCACGGTAACACTTTATTTTACGTAGTCCTTGATACAGATAAGTACTTAGTTAATTACTTAGTAATAAACATTGTAATTACATGTACCAAAATGTAATTAACATGTAACTAAGTTATGGTACAGCCTCTACTTACAGATTGTAATTACACACATGTAATAGGCAGCTACTGTTACACATATGTAACAAGCCGAGTCTGTTACATACGTGTTACAAATATGTAACAAGCCGAGTCTGTTACATACGTGTTACAAACTTGGTACACTGTAATTACGTAAGAAAGTACTTAGTACCACACAATGTAACAAGAATTACTTAAATATATTAGGCTACTAAGGTCTGCAGTTACATATGGCAAATGTGTACGTTTTGTAGCATTACATGTAACATAAAATAAAGTGTATCAAGATTGTACTTAAGTGGACTTCATGTGTATCTACATACCTTATCCATCTTAAATAACCCACTAGTTCACCGCTAAAATACATGCATTAGCTTCTTTATTACATTAAAATTACAGAAAATTACACAGGTATAAGCTACGTAAAATAAAGTGTATCAAGACTGTACTTAAGTGGACTTCATGTGTATCTACATACCTTGTCCATATGTACCTTAGTTTGAATTAACTCTCTAGTTCACAGCTTAAATACATGCATTAGCTTCCTAATTACTTTGCAACTACAGAAAATTACACAGGTATAAGCTACGTAAAATAAAGTGTATCAAGACTGTACTTAAGTGGACTTCATTTCTATCTTACCTTATTCATATGTGCCTTAGTTTGGGTAAACTCACTAGTTCACAGCATAAATACATGCATTAGCTTCTTAATTACATTGCAACTACAGAATATTACACAGGTATAAGCTACGTAAAATAAAGTGTATCAAGACTGTACTTAAGTGGACTTCATGTGTATCTACATACCTTGTCCATATGTACCTTAGTTTGGGTAAACTCACTAGTTCACAGCATAAATACATGCATTAGCTTCTTAATTACATTGCAACTACAGAATATTACACAGGTATAAGCTACGTAAAATAAAGTGTATCAAGACTGTACTTAAGTGGACTTCATTTCTATCTTACCTTATTCATATGTGCCTTAGTTTGGGTAAACTCACTAGTTCACAGCATAAATACATGCATTAGCTTCTTAATTACATTGCAACTACAGAGTATTACACAGGTATAAGCTACGTAAAATAAAGTGTATCAAGACTGTACTTAAGTGGACTTCATGTGTATCTACATACCTTGTCCATATGTACCTTAGTTTGAATTAACTCTCTAGTTCACAGCTTAAATACATGCATTAGCTTCCTAATTACATTGCAACTACAGAATATTACACAGGTATAAGCTACGTAAAATAAAGTGTATCAAGACTGTACTTAAGTGGACTTCATGTGTATCTACATACCTTGTCCATATGTACCTTAGTTTGGGTAAACTCACTAGTTCACAGCATAAATACAAGCAGTAGCTTCCCAACTACATTACAATTACAGAATACTGTATTTTAACTCAATAGTGTAGAGTTGAATTGATGTGGTTACCCTTTCCATCCACCTGCCTGCACACAAAAGGTGACATTATCAAAATGACAAGTCAAATTGTAAATTTATTTTCCCCTTCAAATACAACATATAATTAGCAATGTAATTAGGAAGCTAATGCATGTATTTAAGCTGTGAACTAGAGAGTTAATTCAAACTAAGGTACATATGGACAAGGTATGTAGATACACATGAAGTCCACTTAAGTACAGTCTTGATACACTTTATTTTACGTAGCTTATACCTGTGTAATTTTCTGTAATTGTAATGTAATAAAGAAGCTAATGCATGTATTTAAGCTGTGAACTAGTGAGTTAATTCAAACTAAGGTACATATGAACAAGGTATGTAGATACACATGAAGTCCACTTAAGTACAGTCTTGATACACTTTATTTTAATGTAGCTTATACCTGTGTAATTTTCTGTAATTGTAATGTAATAAAGAAGCTAATGCATGTATTTAAGCTGTAAACTAGTGAGTTAATTCAAACTAAGGTACATATGGACAAGGTATGTAGATACACATGAAGTCCACTTAAGTACAGTCTTGATACACTTTATTTTACGTAGCTTATACCTGTGTAATTTTCTGTAATTGTAATGTAATAAAGAAGCTAATGCATGTATTTAAGCTGTGAACTAGTGAGTTAATTCAAACTAAGGTACATATGGACAAGGTATGTAGATACACATGAAGTCCACTTAAGTACAGTCTTGATACACTTTATTTTACGTAGCTTATACCTGTGTAATTTTCTGTAATTGTAATGTAATAAAGAAGCTAATGCATGTATTTAAGCTGTGAACTAGTGAGTTAATTCAAACTAAGGTACATATGGACAAGGTATGTAGATACACATGAAGTCCACTTAAGTACAGTCTTGATACACTTTATTTTACGTAGCTTATACCTGTGTAATTTTCTGTAATTGTAATGTAATAAAGAAGCTAATTAGGGCTGGGATAAACGATTATTTTTTAAACAATTAATCTAGCGATTATTTTTCCGATGCATCGATTAATCTAACGATTCATTTTTCCAGTCCGATTCGATTTCGATTCGATTATCTACCCATGAATTGACTAATAGCAATTTATACATGTTGATTTACATATCTGAATTAAAACAAACATTAATTCCTTAACATTGCAATATATGTTTATTGCTCTTAAAATTCCAAAATTAAAGACTATACAAGTGCAAAGTAATGCATTCTTAGTCAGAGTTAGCATTCAATAAAACCTTGAAGCCTTGAAAACACATAGGCCTAGCTTACTGAAAAAGTGCATCTTGTAATTCTTCTTTCAGATTAAAATAACAACTTAATGTCTAGCATTCAATAAAAAAATAAAGGTCACCCAAAATACTTGTTTAGAGCAATTGAAAGAATACAGTAACCAATGTAAACTTGAGGGCTTTAAGCTAATACAGAAAGTGCTTTTCCAACAAAAAATAAATAATGAAAATAAACATTCAGAATTCAACATTTATGGGCCTAGCTTACTGAAAAAAGCATCACATGCAAATAACAACTTACACTTTCCTTTCACCTTAAGAATAGTGTGTGTGTAAGTGCAGTACGTGCAGCACTGGATGGCGCCTCTTCAGGTGCTGGTGCATTGCCGTGGTGCTAGAATGGAAGGCCATCTCCATTTTGCAAAGACGACATATCACGGAATTGTTTCCTTTTAAATGAAAGAATTCCCATACTTTTTAGGAGCGAAGTGCGTGCGCTTTGCACTTCTGATAGTCTGAGGAGCTACTCGTGTTGCTACTACGCCCGGCGCCGCCATCTTTGTTTTGGGTCTGACGAATCGACGCAGCATATTTTATGCGCCGACGTATTTTTTGCGCCTACGCCATCGCGTTGTCCCAGCCCTAAAGCTAATGCATGTATTTAAGCTGTAAACTAGTGAGTTAATTCAAACTAAGGTACATATGGACAAGGTATGTAGATACACATGAAGTCCACTTAAGTACAGTCTTGATACACTTTATTTTACGTAGCTTATACCTGTGTAATTTTCTGTAATTTTAATGTAATAAAGAAGCTAATGCATGTATTTTAGCAGTGAACTAGTGGGTTATTTAAGATGGATAAGGTATGTAGATACACATGAAGTCCACTTAAGTACAATCTTGATACACTTTATTTTATGTTACATACATGTAATGCTACAAAACGTACACATTTGCCATATGTAACTGCAGACCTTAGTAGCCTAATATATTTAAGTACTTCTTGTTACATTGTGTGGTACTAAGTACTTTCTTACATAATTACAGTGTACCAAGTTTGTAACACGTATGTAACAGACTCGGCTTGTTACATATTTGTAACACGTATGTAACAGACTCGGCTTGTTACATATGTGTAACAGTAGCTGCCTATTACATGTGTGTAATTACAATCTGTAAGTACAGGCTGTACCATAACTTAGTTACATGTTAATTACATTTTGGTACATGTAATTACAACGTTTATTACTAAGTAATTAACTAAGTAATTACTCTGTATCAAGGACTACGTAAAATAAAGTGTTACCAAAATCACATAATCTGATAGCAATTAGGCAGGTATACGCTGTTATCAGAGCAGACAATGAATCATGCATTGATACTGGAAGCTCAATAATAATCCAAAATGACCCAGTTTTTCCAGAACTATTTTAAAGAAAATTACAAAATGACAGCTCACCTCTTTAGGTGGTCAAACTTGAATGTTCTGGTAGAGATCTGTAAAATAAAAAAAGACAAGTGTGTGGCTAGGAAACCACCAATTACAGAAAGTTTTACTTTTTAAAGGGTAAAATTTAAACCGCTTAATATGGAATTGGACTTGAACTGCATTTTACACATGCGCTGTGCTGCCTATATCAAACAGTGACAAAACTGTCTGTTGTCTGATAACAGACATAGTTTAATTCATTCTGTGGTTATTATTTAGAGGTTATAAGCACTAACGTTGGTCCATTAGTCTCATGCCCTGCAGGGAAAGAAAGACAGATGTCATGAGCTCTCGGTTGTATGATCATGAATTCCTTTCAAGGTTATTAAATATATTTGCAAAAAAATAAATGGATGCAGGTTTTTATTTGGACTATGTAGGGCTAAATTTATAAATCTAAAGATTAATAGAGCAGTTCAGGTTGTTGTCCAAAAACCCGGAAGAGAATTCACCATGGGTTTCCTCAGGATTTTCCTATGGGTTTTTATAATGGGGTAAACTCTGTGGTAAACATTACTTAACAATATGTGGACGTTGTGTTCTACAACATAAATGATGCACAGTCATTACTGCTAAAAGGAATTTTGAAGCAGTATTGAATTAAATACCTTTTTTTAAAAACGCACAGTGGCTTCAAAATTCACGTTTGAGGTATGAAAGTGTGTTATTTATGTTGTTGAACAAAACGTAATGTTTACCACAGACCATATTTTACGCATAAGAAATAAGAAAAAGCTTATAAACCTAATAAAAAAAAACCCATAGGCTCTATAAGCTCTGAGTAAAATAATTTATAATTATAATTATTGAATGTGTTGAGGACAATGTTGCAACAAGAAAAATGATTTTGCGCAATTAGTCATGCAAATGCTTAAAATATAACAGGTTGTGGAAAGTTCTGCCATACAGTTTACTGTATCTTCTTCTTGGATTTTTATGATGTGAATGAGCTGAGAAAATGCAATCTCCCCAACACGAACAGTTACAGCCACAGCGGTAACAAAAGTGGAATAAATCATGACTTCAAATCTGGCCAATCTTTTGCGAGTGAAGCGAAAGTAATATAAGGAAATGCTCACTCCCATTTGACTGAGCTAATATAATTTTTTTTGTCCCTGAAAACTTTCCTACTAAAAACTACTAATGGTGAAAATGCTTCAGCAACATTTAAAAAATATATCAAGTTTACCTGTGATGACAGTCTGTGTAGATGTCGGTTGAGCTGCCAGGACTCCAGTGCTGTGAGTCAACCAATGACATGGTGGACTTGAAATAATTTATTGACAGTTATATTCAAAAACCAAAAGGGCAACTATTGCCCAACACATTTCAGCACAAAAGGGTTCTTCAGGAAGATATGGTTCTAAATAGAACTATAAAGGCCAGTATAGCACCTTTGAAGAACCATCTTTTTTTTTGAGTGAAGAACCCACAATATGTCATGCTATGTGTGGAGGTGGGGGCATGGTCGAGTGCCGATTTGCGAATGGAGAGCGAGACAGGGAGATTAGATTGGTAAGGAGTTACACCTATGGGCAATTATACTAAAAGCTGTTCTGTGTTGCAGTAAGTGATGACAGAGAGATACAATGAAGCTGAGAGCCACAGATGGGAAGGTGTGACACACCGTTCTCTTGTGCGTAGTTTATTGAATAAATACAGATAATTTACCTGGCTCGCCACTTCCTCATTTAAGTTAAGAAGGAACTTGTTGCAGTGGTGCCGAAACCCGGGAAATTTGAGGAAGAAACACTTTCATGGAGTCCTCGCCATTAGCCAAGACATTTTCTGACATCCACCAGACCCAACATCAGGCCCTCGCTAACGTTATGGAGTATGCAAACCTAAAACGGGCTATCTTGCAGCGGGTCAGCCGTAACCCTGAACAATACTGGCGTGCTTCCGTACGCTACCAAACCATGCATGCAGTCACACGTTTGCATTTGCCCATCAGCACTGCAATGCCTGTTGGAGGTTGTTGCTGGCAGATGATCCCGATGGCGAAGCTGTCATCGACCTTGGGGTACTGGAGCAGTTCGTTGTCTGCTTACAAAAAGGAACGGCTGTTCCTTACAAAAAGGAACGGCTGTTCCTTTATAACGGCTGTTCCTTTATTACCCACCACCCTGCGCTGCTAACAGAGGCAATTCAGCTAGATGAGGACCACTCCTCTCACCCTTCCCTCTCCACTTCCCCTTTTACTATACCTGCACCCCGGAAATGTGGTGGCATTCCGCCAAAACCAGCATCCCATTCTCTGGGTTTCCCTAACCCGCCGTCTTCCTCTCTCTCTCTCGCCTTCCCCACATTTTTGTGACTCCACTGCCAGGGATGCAGGGGAGAGCCCGGGCCAGTCTTTTGGTGCTGTGGGGATCATAAATATCATATGGTTTTGCTCAAAATTTTCACTCAAACTGATGTGCTGATAATATAATTTGTAATGAAAAATAAATGATTAAATTAGAAAAAAGGTTGCCGACCCCTGCCCTAGGGAATTTACCTCTGGAGCAGATGCAGGATGAAACACTTAAGCATGCCTTCGACCAAGTGAGAGTACTTGATGGGCAACAATTTCAGCTAGCGGTTGCTCTCTCATACCTGTATTTCACTGTTATAAATGACCGGTTATATTGGGTGAAACAGGACACTCAGACAAAGGAAGATACAACCCAGATGTTGGTACCAAAGAACCGTCGGAAAATGTTATTCCAGGCAGCTCATCATAATCCAATGGCAAGCCATTTAGGTCAAGAGAAAACACTAAACTATCTCATGGCCCAATTCTATTGGCCGGGCATTCGTGGGGATGTTCATAAGTGGTGTGCAAAATCTTGCGAATGTTAACTGGTAAATCCACTGGCCAACCCAAAAGTGACATTGTGTCATCTATGGCTGATTGGGATGCCCTTCAAAAGAGTTGGTATGGACCTCAATGGGCCATTTGAAAGTTCAGCACGCAGACATCACTTTGTGTTAGTCCTGGTGGATCACGCAATGCAATATCCTGAAGCAGTGCCTCTCCGCGACATCTCAGTACAGTGTGTTGCAGAGGCACTCTTCAAAATTATCTCCCGACTGGGGATCCAGAAAGAGATCTTCATTGACTGAGGCACCACTTTCATGCCTCGCACTCTACACAAACTTTACAAATTACTGGGGATTAAATAAATTCAGACCAGTTTGTACCATCCACAGACAGACAAACATCCTTAAACAATGTTTAATAAAACACAAGAACATGATTTGTAAGTTCATTACTGATGATACACGGGATTTGAATTACCGTTGGACGCATGGTGTGTTGGATGTCCTAAAGGAAAATTGGGAGGAGGGACCTTAACAGACTAAAACAAAATTCAGTACATTCTTGACCTGAGAGCAAACCTCCACACACTAGGGCGATTATCACAGGAGCATTTGCTACAGGCTCAAGAATGGCAGTTCCGACTGTATAATAGGGGTACTCGGCTATGAGAATTTGCACCGGGAGATAAAGTACTTGTATTTCTACCCAGATCAAGCTCCAAATTACTCTCCAAGTGGCAAGGGCCCTTTGTGGTCACATGCGGAGTTGGAGACGTCGACTATGAGGTAAAACGAACAAATAGAGTTGGACCACAGTCTACAAAAATTTTGGAGAGAGGATGTACCCATGCCTATGGCGATGGTGATATCAGAGAGGGAGGAGCTTGTGCCGGAGGTGAATTTAAAACCCCCAAATCAAGTCACCCTGGTCCCGTGTGGAGACTACCTCTCACCATCCCAAATCACAGATGAGGCCAAATTGCAAAGGGAATTTTCTGACGTGTTTTCGCCTCTGCCTGGTCGCAAAAATCTTAGAGAACAGCACATTGAGACGACCCCATGTTTAGGGCCCCTGTAGATTACCTGACCACAAGAACTTAAGGTCATGCTCGATATGGGAGTTATAGAGGAATACAACTGTGAATGGTCCAGCCCAGTGGTTCTAGTACCTAAGACCGATGGATCGGTTCGGTTCTGTATGTATTTTCGAGTCAATGTGGAGTAAAAATTGTATGCGTATCCAATGCCTCATATTGATGAACTGCTAGATCAGTTAGGCGTGACTAGCTTTTATTTGACACTGGATTTTGTGGTGTGATCTATAATATTGTTACACTGCCAGGACACACGGGGGCAGTAAAGAGCTATCGCCAGCAGTTTTGTGAGCCAGTGTATAATAAAGAAGCTATGTGAATTGATCCAGCTACGTCTTGATTATTATGATAAGAACGGTGTCAGAAGCGGATCTACAGTGCGAGAAAGGATAGCGGACATTATATGAGAAGAGGAGGAAGGAAACAGAGAAGTGGAGAAGCGAAAGTTAAGGAAGGCTAGCAAGCATGTCGTACTCACAACGAGGACAGCAAGCGGCCGGGCATGAATATGACGATCCTCCACAGCCTCCTGCTAAAACATGTGCAACGTTCTCAATAAATCCGCCGGAACCCTTCGACTTTTCAAAGCCACAAGACTGGGAAAAATGGATTAGACGGTTTGAGCGCTTCAGAGTGGCTAGCGACCTGGATAAGTCAACAGATGCTAACCAGGTGAATACGCTAATATATTGCATGGAAGATGAGGCAGATGACGTATTAAAAGGGCTGACTTTAACCGCAGATCAAAAAGAGGTGTACAGCTCTGTCAGAGACGGCTTCACAAACTTTTTCGTGCCGAAGAAAAATGTGATTTACCAAAGAGCGAAATTTAACCAGCGAGCACAGGGGCCGTCCGAATCTGCAGACTCATTTATAACTGCTTTATATGCACTGGCAGAAGATTGTGAGTACGGGGCACTGCGCGATGAACTGTTGAGGGACAGGATCATAGTAGGCATCAGAGACATTGTGCTTTCACAGAAAATGCAGATGGAGAGCAGGTTGGATCTGGCAAAAGCCATTAATATGGTTAGACAAGCAGAGGACATTAAACGGCAACAAACAGATCTGAAAGGAGAAGTTACGCATGCTGTTAAAACGACAGTGGATGCTGTCCACTCAAAGAAAGCAAAGCAGCAAGCATGGAAAAATAAAAGACAGCCAGCTAAACAGTACAAAGACAAGCACGTAGCACAATCAGGAGCAGAGCTTAAATCATGCCCCAAATGTGGAAATCTGCATGCTAAATTCCAGTGCCCAGCAAAGAATGCAGACTGCCACAACTGTGGTAGGAGAGGGCATTATGGCAAAGTGTGCAAGTCTACTAAAAGTGTGAGTGATGTCACGGAAGATGGCGATATATTCCTGGGAACCATTGATGCAGGAGAAGATGCATGGACTGTAGACTTACAAGTAAGACATACTAATGTGAGGTTCAAGATTGATACAGGAGCCGACGTTACTGTCATACCGAAGCAGGTGTACAGGCAGATATGCAGTGACACCACATACAACCTCACCCCAGGTAATAAAACATTGTTTGGGCCAGGCCGTGTACCTCTCTCGGTAGTGGGTGTAGCCAGAGAAATACTGAAAAGTGGTGATAAATGCACCACAGAGGACATTTATGTGGTGAAGCACTTGAACACAGCTCTGCTGAGTAGACCCGCCTCAGTTAACCTCAGATTGGTTGCCAGAGTAGATAGTATCGACTTGGACTCTGTAAAACAACAATACCCAAAACTGTGCAGCGGGTTGGGTTTAGTACAGCAGCAGTACACAATTAAGCTCAGACCAGATACCAAGCCTGTGTCTTTGAAAGTGCCTCGTCGTGTTCCACTGCCCTTGATGGGGAAAGTAAAGCAGGAACTCCAGCGCATGGAACAGCTAGGAGTCATCAGCCGGATAGAGCAGCCGACAGAGTGGTGCTCAGGCATGGTGGTCGCACCAAAGAAATCTAAGGATGAAATCAGGATCTGTGTAGACCTCTCATCTCTCAATGAAGCGGTGTGCAGGGAAAAGTTTATCCTCCCGTCTGTGGACCAGACGCTAGGTATGCTGTCTGGAGCAATGATATTCACTAAATTGGACGCCAACATGGGGTTTTGGCAGATCCCATTATCAAAATACTGTGCCCATTACACCACTTTCATCACCCCATTCGGGTGCTTTTTCTTCAACTGCTTACCATTTGGTATTGCCTCCGCTCCAGAACATTTTCAAAACCGAATGGTAACGGAAGTGACAGAAGGCTTGGATGGGGTCGTCTGCCACATGGACGATGTCCTTATATGGGGTTCCACACAAGCAGAGCATGACACACGCGTTCATGCGGTCCTGCAGAGGGCACAGGCGGTGGGCATCACACTGAATACAGCCAAGGGTGAGTTCAGCAAAACCAAGGTGAAGTTTCTCGGATGCATCATCTCAGCTTATGGGATAAGCCCTGACCCAGAAAAGACACGTGCGGTACGTGAAATGGATCCGCCACACAACATTAGCGAGCTCAGGAGCTTTCTGGGCATGGTGAATCAACTAGGCAAGTTTGTGCCCAACCTGACCGAAAAGGACAAAGCTCTCAGAGACCTGCTATCAAAAAAGAACCTGTGGTGTTGGGGGCCTGAACAGCAGAAGGCATTCACCAGCCTCAAGCAAGAGTTAACGTCCACTCCGGTCCTACAGTTATATGACCCAAACAAAGAACTGAAAATATCAGCCGATGCCTCGTCATATGGGCTAGGCAGTGTACTTCTGCAGAAATGCAAGGGGACCTGGGCGCCTGTGGCATATGCGTCCAGGGCGCTCACAAGCACGGAGCAGCGCTATGCTCAAGTGGAGAAGGAAGCACTGGCCCTGACTTGGGCATGTGAAAGATTCAGTGACTTCATCGGTCTCCATTTTGAGCTGGAGACAGACCACAAGCCTCTCGTGAGCCTGCTGGGAGGACAAGCGCTGGATTCTCTCCCACCTAGAATACAAAGATTCAGGATGAGACTCATGAGGTACAGGTACACAATCATGCACGTCCCAGGGAAAAGCCTTACTACTGCGGACACATTGTCACGGGTGCCACTGAAGGATGGCGTGACTGATGTAGATGGCTTAATGGAGGAAACTAACATATATGTGGACTCTGTGATGGAACACTTACCAGCAAGCAAGGCTTACCTGTCCGAGCTGCGGAAACAGCTGAGTGCTGACAGCGTGTGCGCGGAGGTGATGAAGTACTGCATTGAGGGCTGGCCAGATCGCAGCAGACTGGATGTGCTTGTAAGACCCTACTGGACGGATAGGGCTGTTCTCAGCACTCACAATGGACTGTTATTGTGGGGTACTAGGCTAATTATCCCTTCAGTAATGAGAAATAGTGTGCTAGAGAAAATTCATGAAGGACACCAGGGTATAGTCAAATGCCGTGAACGAGCCAAGCAATCCGTGTGGTGGCCAGGGCTTAGCAGCCAAATAGGAGAGCTGGTGTTGAAATGCACGGTGTGCGTTAAAGAACGTGCCAATGTGACGGAGCCTCTTATGCCTTCCAAACTACCTGATAGGCCATGGCAGAAGCTAGGGGCTGATTTGTTTACATTGAAAAACAAAGACTACTTGCTTGTTGTGGACTATTTTTCCAGGTATGTGGAGGTGGCCCAGCTGAGCCCGACAAGGAGTGTGGATGTGGTGATACACCTCAAGTCAATTTTCGCCAGGCACGGCATACCAGAGATTCTAGTCACAGACAATGGGCCTCAGTTCGCAGGGGCTCACATGTCGACCTTCGCCACGGAGTATGAATTTGAGCATGTAACGAGCAGCCCAAGATACCCTCAAAGCAATGGCGAGGACGAGCGTGCTGTCCAAACCATCAAAAACCTGCTGAAAAAAGCTATTGACCCTTACCGTGCGCTGCTGGCTTATAGGAGCACCCCTTTGAGCAATGGCTTCAGCCCAGCACAGCTGCTTATGGTGCGGCGCCTGCGCACTACTGTGCCGGCTTTCCCGGCGGTGTTGGAACCAGCCATTCCAGACCTTCGGTCGGTGCAGTGTAAAGAAAGGGAGAGGAGATGGATGGATGCAAGCAACTACGACCGCAGACACAGAGTGAGAAATCTCTCTGACTTGTCACCAGGAGATCAAGTGTGGATCACAGATACAAGATCTACAGGTACTGTAACAGCCGCACATGAAACACCTAGATCTTACCTGGTCAGTGGACCACAGGGTACTTTGAGGAGGAACCGCCGCCACCTCATGCCCATGTCGGCAGACAGCAGTAACATACAAGAGCATGCTGCAGGGGTTGACCTGCAGGACACTTTGACAGACTCTGGACAGGTGTCTCCGGAGGGGTCTAGGGACACTCCCCATACTGTGAGAACCAGATCTGGCAGGGTTATCACAAAGCCAGATAGACTGAATCTGTGAAAAAAAAAGAAGAAATGAAAGATGCTAAATATACTAAACAGGGAGGTTTAGTAATTTAAGAGTTATAAGTGTTTAATAGGGAGTTGAATCCTGTTTTGTGTTAACTGTTTAGGGTGACTACTGTGTGTTCATGTGTAGCTTAAAGAGGCCTCAAAGAGTTCATATTTTTAGTGTAATTCGGTCTCACTAAGTGTTTACAGGAAAGATGAGTGTTAAATAAGTACTGTAAAGAAATAGTTATAGTTGAGTTATGTTTCACAAAGATATAAAAGTGAGTGTAAGAGTTTTATGCAATCTGCTGATAATTATATAGGCCACAGTCTATTGTTTTTCAGAAAGGGAGATGTGTTGTGATCTATAATATTGTTATACTGCCAGGGCACACGGGGGCAGTAAAGAGCTATCGCCAGCAGTTTTGTGAGCCAGTGTATAATAAAGAAGCTATGTGAATCGATCCAGCTACGTCTTTATTATTATGATAAGAACCCAACACAACAGATTTAACAAAGGGATATTGACTCCCATGTCCCGTGAAAAAACGACTTGGTAAGAGAGGCACAGCACCATTGAGATGGAATGTCTGGCCATCAAGTGGGTGGTCTTCACCCTTATCTGAGAGGGAGTCGCTATGTCTGTCACCCCACTGACATTCTGAAATGGCAAGTGTGTCATACCTCCGACTGAAGAGAGCGAGATCTCAGCTAAACTGGCTATAAGTGTATCAACCTCGGCTAAACTTGAGTTGTTTGGAGTTGGTTAATGTGACACCGGCTTTCTTGTATCTATGTGTGTTTGTGTGCAGATAGTGCATAACTGAGAGTCTGTGTGGTACCAGGAGACAGAAGGTAGATTTGGGTATGCGGTTGCCAGTCCAGAAATGTGGTTTAACACAAGTTTAATGTTCCTAATTAATGCTTTAGGGCTGGGCAATATGGCTACAAAAATTAAGTCTCTATATTTTTTCGCCTATTGATGATTTTCGATACATATCTCGATAATTATGTATTTGCTCTAATTGTGATTATATTGTGTATATTTTCAAAATAACACCCAGCCCTATTACACTTGCATGAAAGTTAACTTGCTCTTCTTTCTGGTTTACTGTACACTTTGCAACCTCAGCCAAGATTCTTGGCAATCTGCACTTGTTAACTTCCAGCCTGTAACTTTCACTATTTTGAGGCACCATACGTTGTTGATCGATTATGTGTGTGTATGTGTGTGTGTGTGTGTGTGTGTCTGGGGGGTTAAGAGCATACAGCCTAGGTTTTTATGTTTCTCACTAAATTAGGCCTTTCTGTCAGCCACTCAGTGTGTTTCATCTGCCACAGTTTAGGAGGGATATAACATGCACCGTTTGCGACGTGCTCTCAGCCATTGAAGTTTTCCTCCTACACAGCAGCTTCCAATGCAGGAGGCTGTCCAGAGAAGCGTTTGAGAGTGCTTTGAAGCAGGAAAATTGTTTGCCAGTCCTCATCGAAACAGCTGATTATTGAAAAAGTTGCATACACACCTGCATTCTTTAAAATCTAAAATTAGTTCAATTAAACCTTTTTTCAACAAGTGACTCTTTCACAGTTAGAATTATTATAACATTTAATATTAAGCTTTTTATTTAATTTAATCAGGCTTTATCAGAAAAACAAATTTTCAACACATTTAATTCCTTTATAACAATTTTACATCAATAATTACATGAATAAGTTTATTTTTTATTGTTTTCAAGAGCATGCATTTTCTTTCATCACAATGGTTTGGTCTTTCATTGGATATACTGTAAAGTTATAGGCCTTAATACGCTGTCAACGCTGTTAAATCTAAAATAAAATAAATATATTTTGTATTATTATTATTTATTTATTTTTCCTTTTGCAACATTTATCTAGAGGGTAATAGGGAGGGGACAGCAAAATATGGGGAGAGAGGGAGAGGGAACAGAATCATCACATCACCCATACACGTATACTCAGTGTGTCATAGCATTTACAGTAATCTAACCCACAGTGATCTCATTACTATATTCATGTGTATTTTACAGACACTTTTTCATCAGTATGTGCATTTCCTGGGAATTGAACCATACCAAAGGTATATAAAGTGTGGTTCTAGCATACATACATTTTTGTGCAGATGCATAGACACCAAACATACAATATCAACATACTGACAGCATCTGAAACATCAATCATTTTACATATATACATACATTGAATAAGTTTAGAGGTGTGCAAATGTTTTCAAATCTATCATATTATAATAAAATGAATATTGACTTTATAGAATTAATAGGTTGATTTAATTGTACTTATGGTAATAGAGATTATTTAAATGTGTTTTACACCATCACATGTATTTAATGCAGTTTCATTTTACATTCTAATTTACATTAATGTATGTGTGATTTCTAAAGACTATTTAGAACAATTGTGCACACACGCACACACACACACACACACACACACACACACACACACACACACACACACACACACACACATGTTGGTTTGGCTATCTTTATGAGGACTTTCCATAGACATAATTTTTATATTGTACTAACTAAAAATTATATTGCCTAACCCTAGTCCTAAACCCAGAGGTGGGGACCTCAAGCTAAATGACTTGACTCGAGTTGCAATTTTAAGGACTTGTGACTTGCTTAACTAAATGAAGAAAATTACTTGACTTTGACTTGAGAACCAGTGACATGAGAATTGACTTGAACTGCATGACTCGACAATGACTTGAATGTTTTTTATTGTTATTATTTTTAATAACTTATTATAAACTGTAATGAAATGAATTTAAAAAATATTGCGACATCAATTAATATGCAAAAATTTTAGCCCCCCAGCACTACTGATCTGCATCTGTGCAGTTAACGCTGCGCTCACAATGTGCCAAAATGAAGATTTGAAATGACCTGACATTACCTCTAAATGTGTGATTCTAATCCTTCTCAACTGTGTACAACATACCATAACCATTTGTTGGCAATATAAAACATAACAGGCAGATTTGCAGTCACAACAGTTTATTTAAAACGTTACAAGTAGTATAAAATATACAGAATGAATCTTGATGAGATCCAAGTGTGATTGTCATTGTGATTATGACTTCTGAGCACTTTAAATAAAGACCTTGAATGCAATAACTTTATGACTTTTTTATATGTATCTCTGAAGGGAACTGACTGTCTTCAGAAAAGTTTCGATGGCATTTTCTTTTCATCTTACCTACGTATATTGGCTAATAAATTATTGTTTATAAGTGCTTTGTGTACAGGCGTTACCAGGGTAACAGCTTTCTGCTGCATAAGCGCCACTTACTATCGGAGAGCGAATTTGCATTTTCATTCAGCCCGTCTGCCATTTTTGTTAGATCAGTGCAGAGCCATATAGAGAGAGAGTTGCGACAACGGAAGTTCTAAATGCTTGATCGTCACGTGATTCACGTAGACTTCAGATAGTTCCAGGAAGTGCTTTGGCGGACATTTCAAACTGTTAGAGTAGAGTGACAGAACTGCGATTTCTGGTAATTAGTAGTCAATAAATGCATTTATTTTATATATTTATATAACACACTGACATATGTATGTAGCATGAGTATGTTGTTACAGCGATGTTGTTTTTTTATTATCAGCAAGTTATTTTTATTTAGATGTACTGATAATATACAGAATAAGATAATATTATTCTTTAAATGTCTCACCTTTTAAAAGTGCGTCGCAAACGGTTTGTTCTGCTGAATCTCTACGGGCGCGGCATGTGTTTGCTGCTACTTCCGGGAACTACTGAGAGGCTCCACGAGCCGCCATTGCTGTAAAAAGAAACATTCCATTGGAGTCAATGGAGTTGTCGCAACTCTCTCTCTATATGGCTCTGGATCAGTGTGAACATCTGTCCGCATTTTAATTCTAAAAATCTAAATAATTCGGATAATAAGGTATCTAGAAGTATTCACAGTATTTTTAAGTGCCAACGTTAAAAATACAGTGCACGTTCATTAACGCATTTTACTAATATATATATATATACAGTATAACACATTACTGTTATACAATTCATATTAAATGTATGTATAGATATGTATATAGTTGTAACGATTACCCTGTCTTGTTTCTCTGTTGCCCTTTTGTTTACCATTTGTTGTCACTTTTGCATTTCTCAGTTTTCACTTTAGTCCCTTATGTAATTCCATAGTCTCTTTGTTAGCGTTCGTGTTTTCCTCTGTTCATTGTTTTCACCTGCCCTTGTTAATTTGCCTTTGGTTTCTGTTAATCACATTGTTATCTTGTTTGAGTTCTGTTCTTCCATTGGTCCCTTTTTCCCTGTCTGTGTATTTATACCCCGTGTCTTTGTTCAGTCTTTGTCAATCGTCGTTTGATGTTTAACCGGATGTTTCTTTCCTTCCGAGTTCCCTGTTACGTGTCAACCTTGGTCAGCTCATTCAGTTTATGTTTCATTTCCCCATCGTGGGTTGTTGCTTTGTGTTTTGCCCTGTTATTCAGTTAAATAAAGTTCAACTGCGTTTGGATCCGCATCTCCTCGTCAGCCTCATTACTCAGCGTAACAGAGCGATTGACCACACATGGATCCAGCAGCTATTCGGGCCAAATGTCGGCTGCTCAACTTGCAGCAAGAACACTACCCACTTGTAGACCACGCTCACTACTTCCTCCTCCTGGCTGAACGCTACTGACTTCCGGACTCTGCACTGATGATCTTTTTCAGGGACAGCTTAAATCCCTCGCTGAGGGAGCGGGTGCCACAGGCAACGCCCGGCAGCACTCTCCGCGACTACCTGGAGATGACCCTACTAGCGTGCAGCTCACCGCACCCTGTCACACCAGCCTCACCTGTCAGCGAGCAACCCCCATGACAGTGGCTCCCCTTGAACCTGCACAGTCCACTTTGTCCGCCCGGAGGAGGAGAAGACAGGCTTCCGCCTCCCGACCCACGCCTGCCCGGTCTGCGAGCCAGAGCCCACGCCTGCCCGGTCTGCGAGCCAGAGCCCACGCCTGTCCCGGTCTGCGAGCCAGAGCCCACGCCTGTCCGGTCTGCGAGCCAGAGCCCACGCGACGTCCACGGTGAGCGAGCTAAAGCCCACGCATGTCACTGTGAGCCGAGCCTGAGCCCTCGACCGTCCCGAGCCAGTGCCTGTAGCCTCAAGCGTCAATGAGCCAGTGCCGTTAGCCTCAAGCGTCAATGAGCCAGTGCCGTTAGCCTCGACCGTCCCTGAGCCAGCGCCTGTAGCCTCGACCGTCCCTGAGCCAGCGCCTGTAGCCTCGACCGTCCCTGAGCCAGCGCCTGTAGCCTCGACCGTCCCTGAGCCAGCGCCTGTAGCCTCGACCGTCCCTGAGCCAGCGCCTGTAGCCTCGACCGTCCCTGAGCCAGCGCCAGTAGCCATGACCGTCCAGAGCCAGCGCCAGTAGCCATGACCGTCCAAGAGCCAGCGCCAGTGGTCGTGCCCATCCTAGAGCCAGCACCTCTCGAGCCTTCTAGGGCTCCTCCTCGAGCTTTCAGAGCTCAGCCATCCGAGTTTCCGAGCTTTCCAGAGCTCAGCCATCCGAGTTTCCGAGCTTTCCAGAGCTCAGCCATCCGAGTTTCGAGCATTCCAGAGCTCAGCCATCCGAGTTCCGAGATTTCCAGAGCTCAGCCATCCGAGTTCCGAGCTTTCCAGAGCTCCGCCATCCGAGTTTCGAGCTTTCCAGAGCTCCGCCTTCGAGTTCCGAGCTTTCCAGAGCTCCGCCTCGAGCTTCCAGAGCTCAGCCATCCGAGTTTCGAGCATTCCAGAGCTCAGCCATCCGAGTTTCGAGCTTTCCAGAGCTCAGCCATCCGAGTTTTCGAGCTTTCCAGAGCTCAGCCATCCGAGTTTCGAGCTTTCCAGAGCTCCGCCTTCCGAGTTTCGAGCTTTCCAGAGCTCCGCCTTCCGAGTTTCCGAGCTTTCCAGAGCTCCGCCTTCCGAGTTTCCCGAGCTTTCCAGAGCTCCGCCTCCCGAGCTTTCCAGAGCTCCGCCTCCCGAGCTTTCCAGAGCTCCGCCTCTCAAGCCTCTCGAGCGTACCAGGGCTCCGCCCCTCAAGCCTCTCGAGCCTCCCAGGGCTCCGCCCCTCAAGCCTCTCGAGCCTCCCAGGGCTCCGCCCCTCAAGCCTCTCGAGCCTTCCAGGGCTCCACCCCCTCAAGCCTCTCGAGCCTTCCAGGGCTCCGCCTCTCGAGCCTACCATGGCTCCGCCCCTCAAGCCTCTCGAGCCTTCCAGGGCTCCGCCCCTCAAGCCTCTCGAGCCTTCCAGGGCTCCACCCCTCAAGCCTCTCGAGCCTTCCAGGGCTCCGCCTCTCGAGCCTACCATGGCTCCGCCCCTCAATCCTCTCGAGCCTCCCAGGGCTCCGCCTCTCAAGCCTCTCGAGCCTCCCAGGGCTCCGCCCCTCAAGCCTCTCGAGCCTTCCAGGGCTCCGCCCCTCAAGCCTCTCGAGCCTTCCAGGGCTCCGCCCCTCAAGCCTCTCGAGCCTTCCAGGGCACCGCCCCTCAAGCCTCTCGAGACTTCCAGGGCTCCACCTCTCAAGCCCCTCGAGCTTCCCAGGGCTCCACCCTTCAAGCCTCTCGAGCCATCCACGGCTCCGCCTTCCAAGCCTCCTCCAGAGCCTCCTACGGCTCCGCCTCCGGAGCCTTCTGCGGCTCCGCCTCCCGAGCCTTCTGCGGCTCCGCCTCCAGAGCCTCCTGCGGCTCCGTCTCCTGAGCCTTCCTTGGCTCCGTCTCCTGTGCCTTCCTCAGCTCCGTCCCGGGCCTTCCGAGCCTCCGCCTCAAGAACTGCCTCACGGCGCCACGCCCTCAGCTCCGCCTCCTGAGCCTCCAGAGCCTCCCTCTGCTCCGCCTCCTGAGCTTTCCAGGGCTTAGCCCCGAGCCTCCCTAGGGCTCCAGAGCCTCCAGAGCCTTCTAGGGCTCCGCCTCTAGAGCATCCTGAGCCACCTCCCTCGGCTCCACCTCCAGAGCCCTCCAGGCCTCCGCCTCTAGAACCTCCTTCGGCTCCGCCTCCTGAACCTCCCTCAGCTCCGCCTTCTGAGCCTTCTCGCCATCGCCTCCCCGGCTCCACCTCCCGAGCCTCCCTCGGCTCCGTCTCCCGAGCCTTCCACGGCGCCGCCTCCCAAGCCTTCTACTGCTCCGCCCCCAGGGTCTCCTGCGGCCCTGCCTATGCCTCCTCTTGGGCCGCCACCCAAGTCTTCGACTGCCCCACCTCAGAGGTCCTCCTTGGCTCCGCCTCCGCTGGCTCCGCCAGCTCCCCAGTGGCCACACCTCCCAGGTTCCCTGAACCAGCCCTTGCCCTGTGGTCATCTCCCAGGTCCCCTGAACCGGCCATTGGCCCACGACCACCTCCCAGGCCACGAGCCGGCCTCTATCCTGTGGCCTCCTCCCAGGCCTCCTGACCCAGTCCCTGTCTTGTGGCCTCCTCCCAGGGCTTCTGACCCTGTTCCCGTCCTGTGGCCTCCACCCAGACCTCCTGCCCCTGTTCCCGTCCTGAGTCCTCTCTCCTGGCCTCCTGACCTAGTCCCTACCCAGTGGATGTCCACCAGGCCACCTGACCCTGGTCCCTTGACACACCCCCATAGACTGCTTGCCTGCCCTCTTGGCCTCCATGGTCTACCTGTCTACCCTCTCCACCTCCCTGGACTGCCTAATGGCCCCCGTGGACTGTCGCAGTGCCCCTTGTACCCCCGTGAACTGTCTCATTTCCCCTCGTGGCCCCCCCCGGACTTCCTGCCTGCCCAGTGTTTCCCCCCTGGTCTGCCCGTCTACCTATGTGCCCACTTGTACTGCCTGTTTGCCCCTGGTGCCCTCATGTTGTTCTTATGGACTTTTGTCTTTTGTTGTGTGTTGTGGCAGGGCGGAGGGCGGGGCCGGGTCGTGATCCTACACACCCGGTCCCGTATTAGGCTAATTATGCCTCCGTGAGGTTTAAAGGTCGACTGCAGAGGGCTGTGGGGAGAGAGATCGATTAGCGGACATGTCCGTCATGTGTGTTTGTGTTGTCTTTTAAATTTTCCATTAAACTATGATTTATATCGTCAAGCGGTTCTCGCCTCCTCCTTTCCCATCCTTTAACTGTTTTACATTGGTGCTGAAACCCGGAAGGAGGAGGGATCTGCCGTAGTAGAGTTCTCGCCACTACCGTCCACCCCAACGGAGCAGCCGCGCCATCTGCCGGGGGCGAGGAGCCCAGCCGCCTGAGCGAGGGCGATGGCCGCCCGACCGCGAGGAGGAGGGCTCTAACCCGACCGCCTGGGCGAGAGAACCGCTGCCAGGGGCGGAGGAGTCGCCTACCGCCGCTGAAGCGCCGGCGGGTTTAAGACCACCGACCGTGGCGGGGAGGGCTCACTGCCGACCGCCTGGAGCGAGAGAACGCTGCCAGGGGCGGGGAGACCCTTCTAGTCCCGAGACGCGGCGGGTGTTCCGTCCGCCAGGGGCTGGAGGACTGCCTCGGATTCGCCCGGAGGCGGCTTGTCGATCCGACAAAGGGTGGAGGAGTGGCGAGGAACAAGCTGCAGCATATCGGAGAACTGGCGAGTAAGTTTTTTTTTTTGCATCTCTCTCTCCTCTCTCTCTCTCACTGTCAGCTCTCGTTGGCCTTTATCCTCTTTTAAATTATATAGTTTTTGGGGGTACTACACTGTTACAGGAGTACCCTCCCATTTTAATCATTTCTGTTTCCCTCCCTTGTCCCTCCCTCGTCCAGGTAGATGGGGATGACCTGCCGGCAGTCAGCGGAGGCGCCCTCCCCAGGGAAAGGGGGATGTCACGTCAGGCGGGGGCTCCCCAGCCTGAGAGAGCGAGGGAGGAATGTGGCAGGGCGAGGGGCGGGGCGGGTCGTGATCCTACACACCCGGTCCCGTATTAGACTAATTATGCCTCCGTGAGGTTTAAAGGTCGACTGCAGAGGGCTGTGCTGGGAGAGAGAGATCGATTAGCGGACATGTCCGTCATGTGTGTTTGTGTTGTCTTTTAAGTTTTCCATTAAACTATGATTTATATCGTCAAGCCGGTTCTCGCCTCCTCCTTTCCCATCCTTTAACTGTTTTACATGTGTTTTTTAGGATCGTCTGGAATCCGATCTTTAAAGGGGGGCTATGTAACGATTACCCTGTCTTGTTTCTCTGTTGCCCTTTTGTTTACCATTTGTTGTCACTTTTGCATTTCTCAGTTTTCACTTTAGTCCCTTATGTAATTCCATAGTCTCTTTGTTAGCGTTCGTGTTTTCCTCTGTTCATTGTTTTCACCTGCCCTTGTTAATTTGCCTTTGGTTTCTGTTAATCACATTGTTATCTTGTTTGAGTTCTGTTCTTCCATTGGTCCCTTTTTTCCCTGTCTGTGTATTTATACCCCGTGTCTTTGTTCAGTCTTTGTCAATGCGTCGTTTGATGTTTAACCGGATGTTTCTTTCCTTCCCGAGTTCCTGTTCGGTGTCAACCTTGGTCAGCTCATTCAGTTTATGTTTCATTTCCCCATCGTGGGTTGTTGCTTTGTGTTTTGCCCTGTTATTCAGTTAAATAAAGTTCAACTGCGTTTGGATCCGCATCTCCTCGTCAGCCTCATTACTCAAGCGTAACAATAGTTAATCTTTTCAGAACAAAAATAAATATTTATTTAAAAAATGTACCTCTATTTATTTTAGTACTTTGGCTTGACTCAACTTGATTTAAAACTCATCAGGACGTGCTTGAGTTGAGTCACTGACTTGACTTGACTTGCTTGATTTGTCTGCAGTGCACTTGAGACTTGACTCTAGACTTGATGGTTAAGACTTGAGAATTGCTTGTGACTTGACCTTGTGTGACTTTCTCACACTTCTGCCTACACACACACAAACCCATACCCATCAGTAAATTAAAAGTTTTGATTGTAATTAAATTACATTCAGCCACACTAACAGTGCAGATGACGTTACTAATGTATTTTATCTAGATTAATCTACAGTATATTGTAAATATGCCTTTATCAAGGATTTTATTAAACAAAGTTTCTTGACTTTGAGAAATGGAAAATGAGTCCTGCAATGGGATTATGTCTCAAGCCATGTACACACTAATGTGTTTTTGTTTGAAAAAACATCTTTTTCTCTACGTTTTGGCCTTCTGTCCACACTGAGACAGTGTTTTTGACAGTGAGTTTTTTGAAAACGGTCTCCCAAGTGGATAAATTTGAAAACAGCATTTCATGTTGGGAAAAAGGGAAAATGGAGATATCTGAAAACGATAACACATTTTTGATGCATTGTAACACATCACGTCATGTGATCCATTCAATCCAAAACAATCAAGATGGCGGCCCACGTTGTAGCGGCATTGTTGTGCCTATTATTCACTTTGAAGGAATGCAATGTAAAGGTTTTTCCAAGTAACATTTATCTTTAACAACACAATCAAAGGCGACAGAAAGTTTACTTGGAATTGTTGTCCGGCGACAGAACACGAGGGCAATTGAGTTTCAGACAGTACATGGAACAGCAATTTATCGCATGTACAGTTTGAGGATTTAACAGTTTTTTTTATGCTTCAGTGTGAATTAGCAACTTTTGGAAAATGCTTGAAAACAGCAATTGAAAATGATAACACAGTTTCCAAATGTATCTTGATTAATGTGGATGTTATCTTGGTATCACTTGCAGCTGGATCCTCAGAAAGTTTCTGGAAATGTCTGTTCTGACCAGTTTTCAGAGGATTTGTATAGTTGTTCATTCATAAAAGCCATTTTAGATGCTTTCAATATGTTGCTATTGTACATTTCAGGGTCTATCCATGCATACATTATTTTACTTGTAAATGTTACATACAAATAGCAACTAATACAAACCACTTTAGGCTACAGCTCTGACAAGGAACTATATTAGTTCCTAAAACCTATGTACATTGTGTAGCAGCACTGTGCTTTCCTGATGGCCACAGCATGCCAAAGTCCTTGTTAAATAAGTGTAGACTACGGTGATAGCAGATGCAATTAGGAGGAGACGAGCCAGAAATGCACATCTGTTCTTTATGAGAAATGTGGTGCGAGTTTGCTCTGCAGTGCCCACATTTTCTCTAGGTATACACATTCTTGGCTGAGCTGATCGTGATTTAGAGGCCCTTTGCACACTGCGGATTCAAACGCCTGTGATTGTGTTTTGAAAAATCCCTTTAGAGACTGAAGGTGCTTTATGAAGTAGAAATAACTGATTTTATTTAAGAGTGAAAAGGGCCACATGAAGTGTGGTGTGTTGTGGTACATTAAGTGTGTTACATAAGTTTATTCCTTGAGGAAAGAAAACATGCATATATAAAAAAGATAAAAAGGCGAAGGAATCGTGGCTATCAGGAAAGTAGAATAAAAAAATGTCCCTAGAGAACAAAACTGCATATAGACTATTTGTTATCAAAAGAATAAAGTGATTAAAACACTAAAATATGCTCTAATCTTCAGGGTTTGTCTTTACTAGTTTCTATTTTTCCTCCATTAACTGCATTACATGTTTGAAGTTTATGATTTATCCTAGCAAACAAATTATTGCAGTGTATCCCACAGAGAATATCCCACATTTTTAATCAGCTCTAACCTTGAGCTTTGACTTGTAAATTTGATCATGCTGAATTTGACTTTGCATTTCCCTTATGTGATGTAAATATATGCATATTTCATATTCATATGAGTACTTGTCATTCTTCCCAAAGCAAACTGTGACAAAATAAACTAGTTTGTGGTTTAGAATCACACAGTTACATAAGACATAGAAGGGGTTTTTCGTTTAGTTATTGGGTTCACAAGGCCTTGTTTCATTCTATAGTTTGCATGTTTGATAGATTGTTACATTGTCCTACAATTGTACTTCATTGACCTAATAACTCTTTGAACCTTTGGCACCTTTATTGCTCTTTTTAAACATGCTAATACTTAGGGTTTCCACCTGTCATGTAAAATATGGGATCATCCCATATTTAAAGATTAAATTACGTGTCATGTTTCGAATTAATACGGGATGCGATTTATCCAGTATTTAAGCTTGTCAGATGGCGTCACAGTAAAATCATTCCAGATCACTAATTTAACATTGATGCAAGTTATACATTTTGTCTACTGTTGGTAAGGGAACGTCTGAAGCACACATTGTGCCAAAACGTGATAATACTGTGAAGGGTGAGGTAAAGGACTGTCAATGCCACACTGAAAATACAACACTGTGCTAAAACTGTGGATTTATTTCTATATACATTTTCAATAAGATGTATGAATACAATCACATGAAGTCATAAAGACAAGATGTTTAGGTGAAGGGAATATTTTTTAATAAAAATACTTATAAACCAACTAAAATGTATGCATATGACAATAATAAATAATAATAAATATATATTTTTTAAATATATATTATAAGTCATGGGTCAGGAAAGTTCTCATTTTAGCACATAAGAAAGAATATAGAATATAAATGGTTTATAATTAATAACTCAAGGCATTTATTGCTAAAATTGTGGAGTATGTGGTATAGACCATGATACCACCCAATGGTTAATGCTGGAATAATAAGTATATACATTTTGTGCCACTGGCATGACCAAATAGAATGTAAAAGTTTAATAAAAGTTTTATTAAAGTTTAATAAAAAGGTTTGCCCAAATACTTCCCCTGCCTTCTATTGGTCAGTCACACAAACAGTCCCGCTCTAGACTCATAATCATTGATTAAGCCATTGTTGCTGTTTGGGTTTGGTTCGGGATGCTTAAAAAAACACTAGCTCGCCATAGAGCTGCATTGTTTACACTTTCTGGAGAGCCGTGTTGGGTATGTGTTACAATAGTGTGGCATAGGGGGCGTGTTCATGTGTCGGTCTGCAGGAGAGAGAGAGCGGGAAGGCTCGTCACCTGGTTGTCATTATAGTAATGGCGGAGAGAGACTTAAATGACTTAAAAGTCATGCCAGAGCATCGGAGAGGGAGAGAGAGTGACCGACAAGCACAAGTATCCATGGTGCTTCCCTTTTGTTAAACAAGTTATTTTGTTCTGACGGTTACGTTGTGTGTGTGTGTGTGTGTGTGTGTGTGTGTGTGTGTGTGTGTGTGTGTGTGTGTGTAAAGCTGAAAATGAAAAGACTGACCTTGAATCTGCTTTGCTGTCTCCTGACTGCTCCATTGCCTGAACTAAGAGCTTTGCTACAAATACTTTTGAGCAAAAAGGTAATTCGATTACAGTAACTAATTGGAGGTCTAATTTTATTTTAACATCGAAAAAATTAGCTTCATGTTATTTTGCTATATATGCTATGTACTTATTAGATGACACATTTCTTTAAGATTTTTAACAAGGACAAAATAACTGCAAATAATAATAATAATAATAATAAAAAAAGACTTCTCCAGAATATTAGCATCTGACCAGATGTCAAAAGATTACATATTCCTCCCTCTCTGTCCTCTTTTTTAAAACTTGCTTTTTAGCACATAGTATTGAAAATTAAATTATTTCCAAGTGAATAAATCCTCTGTATTTCTTATCATAGTCCCCAAGGTCCAGTTTCTTCTTGGAAATAGAGGCTTTCTGCAGGGAAATTCAACACCGATGTTAAATGATTGTCGAACTCACCTGTGTGACACTGCTGGTGGGATGAAATCATGAGCACAAATCTGATCAGAGATCATTGCCTTCATTTGATCTTTTTTCAGTTTTCTTTGTGTGTCATATTACTAAACTAGAGTGTGTTTCTGTGTGTTACATGTACCTGACCGCTTACCCAAAAAGCATTTGAACACTAAAGTTGAAAAATATAGAAAAAAATAAGTATTCGATACATGCATAACAAATTATCAAACACCACCACTAGACGTTCTTCAGACATAACATCACTTTTCTTAACCATTTTATCTTTCTTTACCAGGTTTTGGTTTTGTACACGACTAACTGGCTCCATGGTAATTGTATGAAGTCAGCTCCTCTCAAATTCCACAGGTATAGCTCATCACATTAATTATGAACATGTTCCGCTTGTTCGACAACTAGAATATGTTAATTGTGAACAGTATATCTATTGGTTTATATTAAAATCAAACGTGTGTGTGTGTGTGTGTGTGTGTGTGTGTGTGTGTGTGTGTGTGTGTGTGTGTGTGTGTGCGTGTGCGTGTGTGTGAATTGGGCTTTTTGGAGGTTTTGTTTCATTTGAAGTCTAGCAGTGTTTTGACAGAAATCTTTTGGCTGTCATTGCTGGCTGAGTTCACTTCCCTGCTGTCATAGTGTCTCAGTGCTTCCCATGCTTTTTGCCATGCCAGGGAGCAAAATTGTGAAATTACGGTCTTTGTGTATTTGGGTTTTTCTGATTGTACCCTACTGAAGAAATTATAGAATCAAATAAACGTTAGCTGATAATAGAACCGAAGGACTGGGGAACTGCTATCCCACAGAGCCTGGTGTTTTATTGAACATCTTATCACTGAACATCTCATTAATTTTCTTAGGCCTAGTCCACACTAATATGTTTTCATTTGAAAATCTTTTTCTCTCCGTTTCGGCCTTCTGTCCACACCGAGACAGCGTTTTTGTAGGCGAAAACTGAGCTTTTTGAAAACGCACTCTAAAGTGGCTAAATTTGAAAACTGCGTTTTCGCGTTGTGGTGTGGACTGTGAAAACAGATGCTTTGGAAAACGAAGACACATTTTTAGTCGTGATCTATCCAACCAAAACAATCAAGATGGCGGCCTGTGTTACCCTGTGTTACGCTGTTGTGCCTGATACTCACTTTGATAGCGTTGTTAAAAAATAAATGTCACTTTGTACAATGTTCACATTGCATTCCTTCAAAGTCGAAGGGAATTTTACTAGAATTATTGTCCAGCGACGGAACATGAGGACAATTGCATTTCAGACCGTACATGCAGCGGGAATTTTCCACATGCGCAGTGCCACAATTTAAGCATTTTCATATGTTTCAGTGTGGACGAGCATTTTTTGGAAAATGCTTGAAAACGTTACTGTGGAGAGCGTTTTGAAACAAAAGCACTGTTTTCAAATGTATCCAGATTAATGTAGATGTAGCCTCAGTGTGGGTAAATTTAAAACAAAAATTAAAAACATATTTCTGTTAATGACAATAACTGAAAATGGATTGATATTCCAGGTATGTAGTGTTGCCAAATGTGATAAAAGTATGCTTGGGAATTCTTGCATGTTTGGAGAAGTGTGAGAGCAAATTTACCACTCCAGGAATACATTGCTTTGCGATTTAACTCACAGAAATGCACAATTTGTACATCCACTTGTAGACACCAGTAAAGGATACAACAGCCAACCATATCAAAGTGAGACTTCTAGAGGTGGCATCAGGGACACCGGGGATCAGCAATATACTGTTATCCAGAGTTAGCTAACTTTAAACAAATGGAGCCTCACACAAAGAACTTTCAATGGCTTGGAAGTTGTACCCTCGAGACCTAACACAATGGAGCTGGATTTAGCTGAGTAGCCAAATTAACTAGAAATTGATTATTTTCATTTTCCATTCCCCCCCTTCTTCCCTCTGCTCGTTTA
This sequence comes from Xyrauchen texanus, assembly GCF_025860055.1. Classification (NCBI taxonomy): domain Eukaryota; kingdom Metazoa; phylum Chordata; class Actinopteri; order Cypriniformes; family Catostomidae; genus Xyrauchen; species Xyrauchen texanus. The sequence goes on from NC_068277.1 coordinate 50,923,158, forward strand.
TTTTGCATTATTCCAGCAGGATTAGAGTGATCATTAGTTGGATTTGTTGTCAGTGTAGCTGGATTCGTTCACAGCCATCTGGTGTGCTTGTTTCCTGAGTGGATTAATTTGAAGGTTGTGGATTCCCAAATCATAAACTGATTCCTAGTTAATCTCAGAGACATGTACTGTATGTCTTTCTCTATCACTCGTTCACTTTCTCTCTTTCAATCCCTTTACACCTGATGAGGTTGTAATATTCTAATTGCTCTAGAGTGTATGTGTCTGTAAAGGGTGGGGCTGGTTGCCAGAAACCATAAGAAAACTCTTAGTTACTATACACTTACAATTATGATTAAATACTTTCTTAACTTAATGGGTTTCTTGCAGTTGGGGCCTGACTCTTTCATAACCCTCATGTTCGGTTGAGATTTTAATTTTTTTATGTTCCTAGAGACCACATGGGTGAATATGCAAAAACAATAATAGTAATTTCCAATTTATCTTTTTATCCCCTAATTGGTTTTAATAAGTTCCTCTTACCAAATCAAAAAATAGCAGCAGTGTTGTTGTACACGAAACTGGACACGGTCTTTGACTCTGTCTTGAGACCATATTTTTATGGTCTTGGTCTTGTCATGGACTCAACTCTCTTTGGTCTCGGTCTTGACTCGGACTCGAACAAGTGTGGAATCTGACTTTTTCCAGAGACCATTCAAATCCCTCCAAAGAAAAAAAACAAATGCATGGAAGAAGAGCACTCATGATTCGCTGCTGCAGCAGAGTGCGAGAACCATCAAAATGCCATTCTTGGTGAGATATCAGAAACGTTTATGACTTGGTCTATCCATTGAAACAAAGATAAATATACATATTTACAGAGTAATTTACAAGCTTTAAGACACAAGCCAGGACATTAGTGCTTTTTAAGACGCGATGCCATGAACCTCCCAAACTTCGGCATATCTAGAAATTATTAATCCTTTATAAGCACCAATTTTTTAACAGCCTGCTAACATATAGACAACAACAAAAAAATTTATACAATTAAATAAAAACTCACATTGATTTCACTATGGAAAGCTGAAAGGGATTAAAGGAATGTTTTTTAAAATGTGTTCACATTTTAAGGTGCATATTGTTAAAAGCAAAATAAATAATATTTATGTCTGAGGCTGAGACAAAAGTTAGAAGGATCATTTACATTTAGTTCCACTAATATTTTAATATTTACTTTATATCAATAATACCTCGTAAATGTAACATTTGAACTTTTATTAAAAATGGCTATAATACAAGAGGTAATCAAAAATATGAAGGTGCCATTTTGTTCAACCAGAAAAAGAAGATAATTAATTTAAAATAGTTTAAACAAAATAAAAATCTCATTATAATGTCACAATAGCAGCAGTAATGTATTATAATGAGATTGCTTTGTAACGGGCATATTTAAGGAAATTAAGCAGAGGCGCATTTAAGAGCAGATGGGGCTGATTCCAATCGCAAATGATCCTCCCTGTGCCCTATACTCACTCCGAACTGCAAAGCCCTTGAAGTGGGTACTTTGAAGGAAACATGCCATTACTGTATGAATGTACCTTTTGCTAACAGTCTTGTGCAAGGGCCCTCAGAGAAAAGATTAATTTTCTCACTTTCGTTTTGAACGAGCTTTCGAGTGGTATCCCCTACCGCAGGAGTGTCCTTCAACGAAGCAAAAAAGCATTTTTGATTTTGCTCCTGAACATTGAAGTGCCGTTACCTCAGACGAGTAATAGGTCGGATAAAAAGTCCACTCCATATATTGTGTTGTAAGTTCATCAAAAGAATAATACTAATTAGAATGTGAGTGGTCGCAGTGCTTTCAGTGATATCAATTAAATTTGTCTTTTATATAATATTGACATAAACTGAAGGAGCTGTCATGTTCAGCCAAAGCCAGTTTGGTTTTGCTGAAAACTAATAAGTCATTAGATTAATCACTTTAAGAAAAATACCATTAAGCTACCACTGTACCGCAGCTCCCTATACACATAATATGCAGTCTGAGTAGGGTACAAACTCCCCAGGGGGGCACCATCATATCCTAGGGGGGCACCAGAAACTCCACCATCTGCCCTTTGTCGCATGTCATACATTATTCAAGGAACCTGTAGCATTCGTGGAACACAGTCGATCGCCTCGCACTTTCTCATCGTGCCTTTGCACCATGCAACACGTTACCAGGGTAATGCCATGGGACTCAATGATTGATCATGTTCATGTTTCATGATACTGACATGGTACTCCAAGGTACTTTAAAAATACCATGGTTTTACTAAGACACATGTCATAAACATGGGGTTATCACAGACCATGTCTGAAAATAAATAAATAAGTGTATTATCAAGATAAATATAGCAAAACAGGCTATTATTTTTGATAAAGGAAAACTTTATTTATATACTATATATACAAGAAAATGGTTAAATACTCAAAAAGTAAAGAAATTTTTTAAGTATTTAAAGCACACACAAAAAACAAACACAAAAAAGTTCCCTGTCCTTTTATCCTTCTGTCGCTGCCCCTGCTAAGGTCTGTGCACTTCACAGATCCGGAGCCTGGTGTACGTTTCGGTAACAGGGTGGTCTCCCTTATATTTTGAAAAGTAATTACAGTATTCCTTGCTGTAGCTGCAAAGCCCTGCAGATATAATACAGCAGGACCATTTTTGTATATCAGAAATGCTTACTTGGCTTACAATGAATGGAATATAAAAGTACAATTGAAAAAAAAAAAAAAAAAAAGAAAGTAAAGGTTTTGATTCACTTACTACAGTACTTTAACAGTTTACATTTAAATGAATAATTCTTAGATCATTCTTTTTCTCTCTATTTTACTTATAGGACAGTAATACTGTCATTTGGCTTTGATTTAATTTTTATTCTGGACTGGTAATAGTGTTTAAACAAAAAAAAGCATAAGCAAATTATCCTCATTTGTAAGTCAATTTGTACAAAAGAGTCTGCTAAATTACTAAAAATAAATGAAGTATATTAGGTATATTTAAAAAAATTATGAGCTTAATGATTAATTTAGTTGTTTACACTGTACATTTAACGTCTCGGTTATGTGAAGCGTAATCCTGGTTTCCTGAGTGGGAGCGAGATGCTGCATAATCGCATTGTAACACGCCCTGAGTCAAGTGGTCTGAAGCCCTTATACAATTATGCCAATCTTGGGAGCTACATCATGGGTGCCATTGAGTCAGATGGCACAAGCCAATGCAGCTGCTAGAGAGTATGGCTCACTCAAGGAACTAGGGTAATGCTTCATGTAACCGAGACATTCCCTTTCATAGGAACTCTGTCTAAACTGTCTAAACTGTCTAAACACCCTTGTGGCAAGCATATAGCAGCGCACAAGCGAGCTACAGCTTCTGAATAAAACAGAAGGAATTTCAAGATTATTCCTGTTCCAACAGAGAGAACCTGGGAAGCAGGAGTTAAACCCTCATCCAGAATATAAAAACAAGCAAATGTATGCAGATAGTATCATCCTGCCGCCATGCAAAATCCTCAAAGGACACACCTCTAGCCAAAGCCCACCTCTAGCAAATGCTCCTCGTAGAATGAGCTTGAAAACCCGAAGGTGAAGTTAAACCTTCCTAATAACTTCCACAAGCCTGGCCAGAGGTGCCAAATGCTGCCCCAAGCCTGAGATAACATGTCTGCCTGGAATCTCCCAAGGCACTTTCTCCAGGAGATAGACCAGAGTCAAAAACCATACTTGAGATGGCCAAAATTGCACCACTAACAGAAGACGAACTCTCTGCAGAACTGCGTGCAGCAGACTGATTGGTGGAAATGCGTAAAGACAAGTTGTCGGCCACTGATGTGACAATGCATTGATGCCCAGCGGTGCCAGGGGCGAGAGGGAAAACCAGTGAGGACAGTGACGTTTTGCTTAAAACGAACAGATCCACATCCACCCTGCCGGACCTTCTCCAGATTTGCTCAATAATCTGATGATGTAATGTCCAATCTCAGGGAATCAAGTACTGTCTGGACAGGATATCCACCCCCAAATTCAACCGGCCCGGAACATGCATGGCTCGTAGAGATTGCACTTTGTCCCGCGCCCACAGAAGAATGCGCATCAGCATGGCATGAGAACGCACTCTTTCATGATGAACATCCTGTTTTCTGACCAGATAAGGACATGGCTGCCTTGAATCTCTGGGAGGAAAGATTTTAATACCAGCAGCACAGTGAATATCTACAGAGAGTTTATGTGCAAATATTGCCATTAGCCCATTCAAACCCTGTAAACTGGACGACCCTCGTATACAGTGCCCCAACCTGTGGAGGAGGCATCTGTCGTTTTAACTTTGTAGTGATACACCTGTCCCAATGGCCAACCAACATCACAAGGTGGGTCCTTTTCAATGTTAATGTCAATGTCACTTTATTTATAAAGCACAACTAAAACAACAGCTGTTGATCAATGTGCTGTACATAGTAAAATAAAAGTTAAAACTCAATTAAAATACATAAATAATATAAACAATCCACAGCAATACACCTAAAAGAACAATCACCTCACTAGTTAAAAGCTTTTGCAAACAGATAGGTTTTAAGTTTTATTTAAAATTTGATATAGTTGAGGTGGATCCAATACTCACAGGAAGACAGTTCTAGAGTTTTGGAGCTGCTACTGAAAAGGCTTGTCCCCTCTAAGTTTGAATCTGGTCCTTGGCATTACTAAAATCTCTGATTTGAGGATCTCACAGATCTCCCTGAGCAATGTTCTGACAAGAGATCTGTGAGATAGGATGGCGCCAGGCCATAGAGAGATTTAATGACCATTAACATAACTTTTAAAATAAATTATATTGTGTACCGGCAGCCAATGTAGGGATTTTAACATAGGTGTGATAGGTTACTATTTCTTATCTCCATTTAGGAGTCTGGCTGCTTAATTTTGCACCGTTTGGAGCCTAGAGAAGGAAGCTTGACTAATACCTGTATAAAGTGAGTTACAATAATCGAACCGGGACGTGATAAAAGCATGGATAGCATTCTCAATGTTCCTCAAAGACAGGAAGGTCTTCAACTTTGCCAGCGATCTTAGATGGACAAAGCTGGATTTGGCCTAAGAGCTGACTTGTTTGTCAAATTTCAGGGCATTATCCATTGCTGGGCCTCATGTATTCAGATATAAGACAAAAGCAGGCCTAACACATTCATAAAGCCTGACTGAGGCCTACAAACACAGTCATAAATCTTACTGATAAAAACTGTGTGTGGCAGCGGGGGCGTGGTCAAGCGCCCGTCGGGGAGAGAAAAGCGGTAAGGGCGCTTACACCTGAGCTAAATTATGTCTAACACCTGTGTCTAATTGCAGTAGCATGAGGACAGCGGCATAAAAAGCAGCAAACGGAGAGCCTCGAGAGAGAGAGAGCCCGACACCAAGCCCAGAAAAACGAACTGTGTGATATTATTGTGTGAAAGTGAAAAAAGATTAAAGAAACCTTACTTTTGATGCTGTTTCCTGTCCCTTCCTTAGTGGAAAGTCCTACACTGTGCCAAAATCAAACAAACGGAGTCTAAAACAGACTACAAATCCCATGAAGGCTTGCTCACTTTACACCTATGTGTGAAATTCCAAAAGATCGAATTATCAACCCCTATTGGATTAGGCACACGAGGCACATGAGGCTCAGCCATGACGTCATTGGGAGTAGAAATACCTCTGACATTATTCTAGGCATTGCTTCCAGCGACTTTGCTTGCCACTTCTCTCAGGTGTAGCCTCGTTGCAAAAGGAAGTATTGCACAACTTGAAACTGTGGCCATACAATCTCTATCTCGCTGAATGAGCTGAGATTACTCTGTGTTCCAACAAACACTTTAATCGATCTGAAGGAGACCGCTGAGCAGTCCACATCTTCATCCGTTTGCCTGCAGAAGTGAAGAAAGTAGATTTCTCTTCCCTCTACAACCAAGTCGACGTCATTGATTTCTCCACCAGCCCACCAAGAATCAGCAGGCATATCACCAGCCATACCACCTTAGGGACAAAGCTGGGCTCTATCACCAAGTTTTCTGTTGGCCAAATGTGTGTGTGCGGGTATGTATGTGAAGGGTTGTGTGTGTGTGTGATGGTTAGTACGAGAGAGAGAGAACAGGGTGACAGCAACGGAGCTGGTTTAGGGATCGTAGGAGAGATGGCAACTGTTAGTTTTATCACTCAGATACGCTGCGAATGGCTCGTAACCCATCCTCCACTGTTGTTTGTTCTTTAATGGATAAACTCTGTGTGTGCTGTTCTCACCTGTGATGGTGGAAATGCATAACGTGGTTGCACGACAACACAGCAAATCTCATTCATGGTGACAGTAAGTTACAGTAATACCTTGAGTATAATTAGCAGCAATGAGCAGATTTGGCGGTCCGTAAATGTATAAGCAATAACCTTGATACCCAAGAATAACACACTATAAAAATCTATCTCTGCCCAGACGTAAACCCCACTTGAATCACATTAGGACACGGGTAGAAAGATGAAGCCTCAAGGGTGTCAAATCCGCATCCATGCATTTTTGTGAAAGGTGCGTGGTGCCTGTGCAAGTCCGAAAGGAAGGATGCAAAATGTATTCGCTTTGCCCCCATAATCTGAGAAAGCACCTGTGGATGTGGGAATAATGTGCATTCGTCCGTTGTTTGACTCCGACTTGGTTCCTCGAAGCTCGGGTGATGACGGGAGGCCGTATCCTTGCTCTGTCGGCGGGCGGTATAGCGGCGGATTTTCAGCGGGTTGGCGGAGAAATCAGTAAAGGCGACTTGATTGAAGAAGGAAGAGGAATCTTCTTCGTTTATTTCTGCATGCAAAAGGGGTGAGACAGATTACTCAGCGGATTCCTTCGGATCCGTTAGTGTGCTCAGTGGAACACAGAGAATCTTGTCCAGCAAGATGGAGATTGTATGGCCAAAGTTCAGGTATGTACTTTACCTCCTTGGGCAGCGAGGCTACAACTGGGAGCAGCAGGGCTGCAACTAGGCATAACAAATACTGTCGCTGGAAGCAAGGTTTAGGAGGAATCTCTGGGGTTTTGTACTCTCGACACGTTCTGTCATGCATTTCGTCCAATAGGAGTTGAGAGTTCAATCCTTCAGAATTTCACACCTAGTCTAAAGTGAGTGAGACTCAATGGGATCTGAAGTCTGTTCTATCAAGCTTTGAGTGTTCATACAGGCCTCTGTCAGGCTTTATGACTGTGTGTAGGCCTGCCTTTGTCTCCTATCTAAGCACATGAGGCCCAACAGTAATCTGAATATGGAAATAAGCATCCTTCAAATCTAACCAGTCCCCCCAGCTGCTCTTGTAACATTATTATTACTGAATTTTAATTTCATTAGTTTGGAATTAATTAGTTTGATGAACATTGAATTCTGTTATGCATGTCTCGAGACCCTTGGTCAGGAGACAGAGGCTGAATTCTGAATGTGAGCACAAGCTGCAGGGGGAAACTGAACTATACTCTGGCTGTCAGGTGTTCGAAGCGTGAACAACGGCGAACTCAACCTGATACTGTCCGAAGGATAAACAGGAATGACAAAGATATGTTTGTATGGTCCGATTTTGTTCACCGAATCGGGCTCATCCTTCTTTTCACTGCAAGTCTGTCAGGCTCCAAGGGGCCGGTTCAACATCAACATCCCATGGCTGGAATGAACGAGGACCACAATCCTTCTGAGGGGGTGCAAAACTCGTCTCCAGCACCTTATGCTGCTCTCTGGTGGGACGTTGTGAAGATACTGAATGTGAATGCACCGGAGCTGCAGCAGGCTTTTCTCTCTCTCCACAAGGAAGTATCTGCTGGAACATCACCATGTGTTGTTTCACAGTGTGGAATTTTTCCACCACCAACTGGACTGCATCACCGAACAGTACAGATTGTGAAACAGGGGCGTTCATTAGAAAGGCCTTGTCCTTGTCACAAATATCTGTGAGCGTAAGCCACATACTCCTAATCCGATGCCGCCATAGATATGGTGTCCTCATCCTCAGCGCCAATGGAAACCACAGTGCGGGCCTCAGGTTTTGGATGGAAATACCCACATGTAAACTCCACTGGAGAACAACTAGCCAAATCTTGGGAGAGTGACAGAGAGAACCGTACTTACGCCTGCTGCTCAACTCCCATCTCCTCGGCGATCACGCCGGCCTCCCACAAGTCAAACAGTTAGACACACGGTCTGCACCAGCACAGAGCTTGACTGAATTTCCAAAGGTGGCATGCCTTTCATGGAGCATCCTGACGTTCATTAAATCACACTGTGTGGAGGTAAGCACTTCCTAAATTCCATCCTCTATTGCCACTCAAAAGGAAAAAAAAATAGGATCTTCACTTCAACATGAGTCGTTGGTACAACATGGGCCAGACGAGATTGTGCACCAAAGAAAAGAAAATCTGACTTGACGTAGCTCCCTAGGGGATTTATTGGGATTTGCTCAGCCAATAAATTGGCGTGATTGTATAAGGGCTTCAGATCACATGACACTCAGGGCTTGCCGAATGTGATTACTCAGCTCTTGTTCCTATAAAAGGGAACACATTCATTGTGATTGCATTAAGCCTATTTGAGTCTTGTCTCAGACTGAACCTCTTCTAGTCTCTGGGTCGACTTGGACTCGTTCCTCTCTTGTCTCGGCATGGGCTACTCGGATATACTGGTTTTGACTACAACACAGTTTTGTGCATTACGTGCAAGTAGTTGTGCACCTTTCAGAAATTTGATTGTTATCCCATTTTGTTTCATTGCTTCTGTTTGGGGTCAATTTAACCCATGCAAAACCACATTGTAGAAAAATACAGTAAAAAAATTAAACAAACATCTGCCAATAATGTACTTCTACAGTGAACATAACGTTCAGAGAATCTTAGCGTGTGAAAATTCATTGCAATACTGCTTTTAATATGAACTCAAGAGAAATGCTTGATTAAAAAGACAATTGAAAATGCTTTCAGTGCCATAAAGTTCATAGAGCTTTCAGAATATCTCAATTGACCTTGAATGTGGAAAACAAATTCAAATCAACATGCATCTGATAGGAACCCTCTTTCTCAGGAAAGCCCTCGGTACAAAGTGAAAAAAAGAACCACCAAACAAACAGTTCAGATTCATTTCTCTTGAGAAGCAAAACGCTTGGAATCACAGTCAATTTAGTCCAGCCTTGTAAAAAGTCCGGTCCCCATCTGCTCCCTTGTATCCAGCTAACAAGGCCTGTGCCTGGACAAAAACAGCTTTGTCATTCAGGGAAATGAAAAGATACATCCACAGTAGGTGAAACGACCCAACCATACAGAGACAGACAGCAGGTCAGAGCTGAGAAACAACATTCCTTTCTTAACCTTGATAATGAAAAGCTTTTTTTCCACTTTCTTTCTTGTTTTAATTTTTTCAATGCATCGTTCATCTGTAATTGGGTCATCTTATCATAATATTATTCTCCTACTTGGGATATCATTTTCAAAAGTTGTCAAAAAACTAAATAAAATGAAAGCGAGAGAGAGAAAGGGCAGAAAACACAACAATAAATAAATAAATAAAGTGTGTTGGTCGTCTGATTACCAGACACCGTGACATCATGAAACAAAAATGGGCCTTGGGCCATGAGTTGATCAGTGATTTGATTTGAGAGTGAATACCGACTTCAATATCGTTATGTTCATCATACGAAGTGTTCAGATGTCTTCAGAAGACTTGGAATATGATGCATGTGCCAAATGGACTTCCTTTTTGAGATTTTACGGTGCTTTTTTAAGCTTTAAAGTGAGCCACTGTCAACTATTCTTGAATGGAAATCAGATATAAAAACACCATTTAAAATATACTGCATATTTTGTGTTTCACATAAGAAAGAAGCTTAAATGAGTTTGGAACATCATGAGGGTGAGTTAATAAGAATTTTCATTCTTTGGTAAACTGTTCTTTTAAATGTAGCACAAGGCAATACAATGCATTTTCATGTTTTTATTAACATAACTACAAAAACACAGCCCATATCTGTTTTGCTTGGTTGCTGCCTGTGTTGAACGATCACAATATTTAGCAAGAAACAAATCCTTAATAACAGTGAGAAACTTATGAATAATTTTCTATATTAATCTTGTGTTCTACATCTAGATGATCAGGCATGTCGCAAAAATGCAAGCAGTTCTGAAAAGTTATACACACAACTAGCTAACTGAATCTCAGTCATGATATTAGGACGACATTAGGAAGAATAGGCAAGCTAACGGCTACCTAGCCCTGTTGTTATGCAAACCAGTAATGAGGCTAGGTAGCTGCTAGCTAGCTAGTTATCCGCCTTTTAAGCTACAGCAATTCCGTCATGTTTGGGTTACTATTCTGACATGCCAAAAACAGGAGGAAGAAAACTGTCAGAAACTTAAAATTGAATGAGAGTCAAACATCCACCTGAAGATGATAAAATTGTGGAGAAAAGAGGTCACACACCATATATAGGATTAAATCTTAAATTGAAAATACTTCTTAAACTTTAAATTAAAAGGCAATTTACCCTGTGTAGTTTACTTGTAAACAACGAACTCTAACAAAAATCGAAAGTTCTGGCAAACTTGCAGCAAATTCGGCAGTCATTATTTTCACATATAATGTATTTTTACATTAATTCTTGAGGTCTAACAAACATGTGGAATGCATTTCCCTTCCCATTAATGGTATGAAATGTATACTGTTATAAATCAATATCGATAATGAATGATATGAAAAATATATTGTGATAATACTTTTGGCCATATCGCCTAGCCCTATGGGGTAACTGCATCTCAAACTGTACCAACTTAGCCCACACTTTATGGGTTTAATAATATTTTTTCAAATAATGTTTTGTTTCACTCTGTAGTATTTCATAATTTTTGATCTTAAATGATAAAACCATGGAAATATTCCTCTTTGCTTTTGTTAAATGTCTGAGTTGGGACATTCTTCTCATTTACTGATAAGCAGGAGCTAGAGGACTTTTGCATTCTAGAGGACTGTATGTTTAAAATAATTTAATAAACGCATTAACATATTTATTTAATTAAGCCCTAAGATTAATAGCCATAGTATTTACACAGATAAACTACAGTCTGCCTATAGTGCCTTTGAAACGTTAGTAATGAGATGTATTTATGGGAAAAATAGGTCATTGTGTCATGTTAAGGATTGTAGTCCCCAACTCTCTTGATGGAAGTGAGCGCGGTCAGGAGGGCAGTCTTCAGAGAGACTGCCTTTAACTCAACTGACTTGAGGGGCATGAAGGGGGCTCTCCGTAGGCCTGAAAGGACCATGGAGAGGTCACATGAGGGAAAGAGGCATGGTCTAGGAGGGTTCAGCCTCCAGGAACATAATGATCAGGTCGTGCTTACTGAGTGAGTTACCTTGAACCACGTCGTGGTGTGCTGCTGTAGCAGCTACAAAAACCTTGAGAGTGGAGGGGGATAGCTGCCTATACAACTTCTCTTGCAGGAAGGAAAGCACTGACCCGACTGTGCAGCTCTTGGGGTTTTCACTCCGGGACGAACACCACTTAGCGAAGGTACTCCACTTCAGGGAGTTACAAGCTGCCTTGTAGTAGGGGGTAGTTGGGGCTCTTGCCTGAGTGATCGTGTTAACCACAGCGGGTGGTACTCCAGTTAGGTCCACCGCATCCCATCCAGGGACCAGACATGGAGATTCCAGAGGTCTGGGAGTGGGTGCCAGAGGGTGCCCCATCCCTAAGAAAGAAGGTCCTTCCTCTGGGAATTTCACCAGGGAGGAGCTGTCACGCGGAGTGTGAGGTCCAGGAACCAGGTCTGAGTGGGCCAGTATGGAGCCACGAACCTGTGCAAGTAGGCTAACTGGGGGAACGCATATTTGTGCAGCCTTTGGGGCCAGGCGTGTGCCAGCACGTGGCAGTGGGAGGATTCCTGGGAGGCGAAGAGGTCTACCTGTGCCTTGCTGAATAGACTCCAAATCAGCTGGACCTCCTGAGGGTGGAGTCTCTACTCTCCCCTGAGCGTTACCTGCCATGACAGAGCATCTGCTGTGATGTTGAGGTTGCCCTGGATGTGAGCGACCTGAGCCGCTGCTGACTCCAGAGGAAGAGACTGGTGCGCCTCGGGACTCGGGTCTGGAGCCAGTGCTGTAGCGATCTCATATGCATCAACCTGAGAGGTGTGACCACCGCTGGTGATGCCATATGCCCAAGGAGCCTCTGAAAGTACTTCAGTGGGACTGAAATTTTCCACCTGGATAAGTTTAGGCAGTTCTGCACTGACTGCGCACACTCGTTTGTGAGGTGCGCTATCATTGACACCGAGTCTAACTCCATGGCTAGAAAAGAAAGGCTCTGAACTGGGGAGAGCTTGCTCTTTTCCCAGTTGACCTGAAGCCCTAAACTGCTGAGGGGCAAGAGTACCAGGTCCCTGTGTTCACAAAGTAACTCTCGAGAGTGTGCTAGAATCAGCCAGTTATCAAGGTAGTTCAGTATGCTCATGCCCACATCCCTTGACTTTCGTGAAGATGCGGGGGGACAGGGAAAAGCCGAAGGGGCTTGTACTGATATGCCCGACCGACGAACGCGAACCGTAAGAAGGGTGTGTGTCGAGGTAAAATCGAGACGTAAATCTACGCGTCCTTCAGGTCTACCACCGCAAACCAATCTTGATGCTGGCTGCATGACAAGAGTGTGAGAGTGGTGGTGGCGTAGTGGGCTAAATTAGATAACTGTTAAATCGATCCCCATGGCCACCAACAGTGTTCTTGAGCAAGGCACTAACTCCAGGTTTCTCCAGGGGAATTTTCCCTGTAATAAGTGCACTGTAAGTCACTTTAAATCGTTTTGTCGTTTGGTCATGACAAAATGTGCTACTGTGACAGCATATTAAACGGGAGTCTGTGCAAAACCCGGTTCAGGACTCGCAGGTCCAGGATTGGGCCCAAGCACTTACCTTGCATCGTGCGTCCGGCAAAAGGCGGGCTGCTGGCCAGGGATGTGGTTGTGCTGTATGGCCTCTGTCTGTTGCTTCACCGCCGAGAACTGCTGGACGAAGTCATCGACGGTGTCGCAGAAGAGGCCAGTCTAGGAGATGGGGGCATTGAGGAACAGTCTGCCTTCCTCATCTCGACCAGGTCAGCCACAGGTGGGACTCCTGGACCACGAGTGTGGACACTGTGTGGAGTGTGCCCTATGGCTAGAGCTGTGACCTTTGTTGCTTGGAGGGCGAGATCGGTCACCAAGCACAGTTCTTAAAGCACACCAGGATTAGAACTTCCCTCGTGCAAATATCTTAGCGCCTTGGCCTGATGCTCTTGTAGAAGTGCCATGGCGTGCAAGGTGGAGGCGACCTGACCGGCAGCACTGTAGGCTTTCATTGCCAGAGACGACGTCGTCCTACAGGCTCGGGAAGGAAGTTCCGGCAAATTCTGCCAGGTTGCGGTGCTCAGCTGGCACAGGTGTGCCGCAATCGCCTTTTCCAACTGGGGAATCGTGGCAAAACCCTTGGCTGCCCAGTTCGTCATGCACTTACGGGACGAATGAAACTGGAGGGGGGTGAGGCCCGGGAAAGCCGGGAAAGCATGGCAGTGAGTTCCGTGTCCACTTCCACACCCAAGGTGGCAGTCTGGTTGAGTCTTCAGCATCCGACACGGCTAGAATGCCCTCCGATGCAGTGATTGACATCTCCTGATCACGGGCTCTGGGAGAGATATTAGGCTGGCAATGAGGCGAGCTGCCTGTCTCATCCCAGAGGTGGACGGAGGCCAGCGATTTCGCTGCGGGGTGGGCGGCCCGCGGGGAATTACCAGGCAGGACAGTGCCCAGTGAAGCCAGTGAAACGTCTCCAGTGTCAGCCACGTCGACGTCTCACATTGAGAACATGAACCATCCACGAATGCTTCCTCAACGTGACACTGGCCCAGACACGTGAGGCAGTGTTTGTGACTGTCAGAGGCAGAGAGGTAACGACCGCATCCAGGAACTGCACAGAGACGGAACGACATCTTTAAAAAGACACATCTTTAAAAAGATGCATCTTTAAAAAGACGTTCAACGACACTGTGCACACTCTTTTAGAGAAAATAAACTCTTTCAAAGCACTGTCGAAGCACTGAAGGGTGTTGTCTGCAGCAGAGGGCAGAGTGGAGAGAGACCGCTGGAAAGTGCAAATTCAACTCGCCAATTCTCATTGGCCTTTTCGCAAAGATCTGAAGGTGTTTCGGGCTCTCAAGATCGACCCCTAGTGTCACTTCATCGACACAACGTTGAGTGTTGTTTTCCCTCTTTGTAAGAAACACTTAACTTAACTCAACCATAATGTCCTCTTGATAACAGTAGTTGTTGTGACAACCTAGGCAACGGTCAAGAAACATTATTCAGTGTATATAAAACAATGACCCATGTATTATTCTTTTAACTCGTGTCATGAATACATACATTGTTAACAAAGTATTGACATCTGAACATATTCAACAAATATTAATTTGCTGCTACTTTACTTTATTAAAAACTTTTGTAAATCCATAAACTACTGAACCCAGTAAGAATCATTTTATCTCTCTTAAGTTTCACTTTGTTCAACTAAGATATCAGACAGTCCTATTTAGTTTATAACATAGTCTTTGTGCCATGTAGGCTTATCTTACACTAGCAGAGAATCTAGGATGGTCTTTTGGGGTTGCACAGTAAGCCTTATCCTCACTTTCCCTCCCGCACCAAAGACAGGATTGCGATGGTAGTTTTAAATGGTCCGACTTTATCTAGACCCAGTTTTTTCCATGGACCCTCAGGAAACTGGACTGGCTGCAAGGGTGCTCGGTGTGTAACAACTGATTTATCGTTAGACTGACTGGGTATGCATGAAGAAATACTTGACTGAACCTGAGAGTCCATCTGTTGCCACCAGTAGAGATCCCATAGCTGCTGTTTTGTTTGGATGACCCCCTGGTGAGTCTCATGTGCCAGGGAAATCAAAGTGTGTCGTAGGGCAACAGGAACTAACAACCTTGTTCCTCTGAAAATGAAAGCATCTTTCACTGAGAGTTCATCTCTCACTCTGAAGTATCGAATCAAGTCCTGACTCACCATTTTGATGGAAAATGGCCAGCCGTGTGTAATTTGTTTTTTCAGCTTTTCCAGCTCCGGGTAAGCAGCACAGGAATTCTCAAAATAAGTCACTGAAAGAGAGCGCAATGTCGAAGAAATGAGTGGCACTATTTCAAGCTCTATATCAGCAGAAGGATCAGCAGGTTCAGGTAAGGGAAGATGAGACAAGCAGTCTGCTGTGTGATTTTGGGAACCAGGGCGGTAGACAATATCATAATCAAAGCAAAGCAGACCACTCCGCATTCCGTCTCTCCCCATTCCTTTTGTAGTCGTGGTGAGTGCCTGATGGTCTGTGCGAAGTGTAAAACAGGTGGCCCCACACATACTTCCGCCACCTTTCAGTAGCCCACACACCTGCCAGTGCCTTTTTCTCAAGGATAGAATATTTTTGTTCAGCAGGAGCAAGTGTGCGGGAAACAAAGGCGACTGGTTTTTCAGTTCCATCAGATTGCATTTGGGCAAACACTGCGCCCACACCATAGTCACTTGCATCTGTAGAAATCACTGAACGAAGTGTGGGGTCATAAATGGCAAGGGCAGGACTGAAAACAAGCATTTGTTTAATGGGGGACACCCAGCCAGAAGCATCCACACATTCAATGACATCTGATTTTAGTAGGCGGTTCAATTCGGCTGAGACAGAAGCTCTGACTGCAAAAGGTAAGCTTTGCAACTTTTGACGCACAGCCTTTACTGTGGGGTCTATTTTTACCTTGTGAACAAAGTTTTTACACATCCTATGTCAGTAGCTGCCAGGGGTTTAGTTTTGGTGGCCTTCACAGAGGTGCAGATGTTAGCTCTACTAATTTGAAGTTGCAGGGTAGAAATCAAGTCCATGCCCAGCAAAGCAGTAAATGAAAAATGTGGCAGCAACTGACACAGTTAGCACACATGCTTGTGCTTGCAGGCATCTGAGCACAGGTATGCATTCCTGAGTTTAAGTTACAAGTCGGATGGAAGGTGTAGACAATGGTGTGGCTTTAAAGTGATGTTTGTATATTTGAAGTGGCAGTATAGACACAGAAGAGCCCGTATCTACAATTAATTGTATTGTGGTGCCATGTGAGGTAGGGGTATTGACAGCAAATTTTGAAATGCAGTTTCTTTGGCACTTTGGCAGTATTCTGTAAATACAGCACTGTGACTTCATGCACTTGCACCTCACGCAAATCACCAGCTGGGGCTGAATGGCACACTCGAGCAAAATGTCCTTTCTTATTGCACAATTTACAATGACATATTGTAGCAGGGTACTGTGCTGAGTTAGTTATGAGGAAATGTTTTTCATGTTACAAACTGGTAAGTACAAGGGTACTATTCTATAAATGTAGTTTAGGACATATGTTGTATCCTCATAATTAAAATCACAAAATGATGTTTGTTTTTTTTTATGTAAAAATGCAGAATGTCACGTTAGGGGATATAATCTAGATAGTTCGTACAAAAATCATTATATATATGGGGCGTCCTCATACTGTGTGTGTGTGCGTGTGTGTGTGTGTGTGTGGAGCGCCCTCATAGTGTGTGTGTGTGTGTGTGTGTGTGTGTGTGTGTGTGTGTGAGCGTGTATTTATCACTTTGTGGGGACCAAATGTCCCCATAAGGATAGTAAAACCCGAAATTTTTGACCTTGTGGGGACATTTTGTCGGTCCCCATGAGGAAAACAGCTTATAAATCATACTAAATTATGTTTTTTGAAAATGTAAAAATGCAGAAATTTTTCTGTGAGGGTTAGGTTTAGGGGTAGGGTTAGGTTTAGGGGATAGAATATAAAGTTTGTACAGTATAAAAACCATTATGTCTATGGAAAGTCCCCATAAAACATGGAAACACAACATGTGTGTGTGTGTGTGTGTGTGTGTGTGTGTGTGTGTGTGTGTGTGTGTGTGTGTGTGTGTGTGTGTGTGTGTGTGTGTGTGTGTGTGTGTGTGCAAAAAAGGCAGGATGTGAGAATTTGTAAGTGTCCGGTCACAACTGTGTGTGTATGCGCAAATAGTACCTCAAGGGACTGAGCGGGGCAGCTGACAGGTCTCTTGAGGGAGATTTCTCTTTCCATTTCATTGCTCTTTCCTGCCACAAAAGGGCTTCACACCAATGCCTCACTCCTCGTTTGCCCCATCATGTGAATGTTGTTATATAGGCCCTCAACTGAGCACATTAACAATGAGCACACATTGAATGTACATTTTATGTTAAGCAACATTCATTATAGAAATCCTACAGATGATGGGAATCAAACTATTCTTTTAAAAATGTTCACCCTGTACCCATGTTAGCGTGGTTCTGATGTGCAATTGTATTGTCTGTTAAAAGTCCTGTCTCTGCCAACTCTCAAGCCTCACTGCCAGGTCAGTCCTCCCTCCACCTGCCTGCCACTTTGCACGTACACACACACACACACACACACACACACATACACACACACACACACACACACACACACACACACACACACACACACAAAACAGAACATCTCCACACAGGATGACCAGACATTCCAATAAAATCAGGACATTTGGCAAGCCATGTCTCGCATCAAGACTGTCAGGATTCCACTTGTCCCAATAGTTAATCATATTAATAGAACATTAAGCATTACACATTGTTAGACCAAACAATTCAGAAGGTGAAATTAAAAAAATGCATTGCAGGCAGAAAGGCTGGCTAACTGTAATAATGCAGAAAGTGGGACCAGCACCAACAATGCAAAGAGACTGTGTAGGACAGACATGAATGGGATAAATAACTGAAGTCAGATTTTTGCAATGCCAAACTAACAGACGCAGTTGTAGCTTTGCTTCATCTAGCATGTAAACACATTATACGTACCACAATTGGCCATGGCATTGTGCATATAATCCGAAAGACATAGGTGACATACAACCATGCATTTAAACTGGAAGCCAACACAACACAAACAAGGTAGAAGTGCAGTATATTATCCGATATACTCAAAAAAACACTGGCTGATCCCCACATACAGTACTTCTGTAATGGTGTAAACTAATCTGTACCTTGACCAAACACATAGTTTAGTCTGCATAGACCATAGTTTATGATAAAACGTATTTCATGTTTGTGTTGTTTGAAAGTTTGTTGTTAGTACAATAAAATACAACTACTGGTCTACAAAACATGCCTACATGCCTTATCATGTTATCACTTAAAACTACCTACACACACAATCTCTCTTGTCCTTGTCTGAACACAGCAATACACACAGAGCCATAGACCCATTCATGGTCAGTCACCTATTCCAGAGCACTAATAACAGGATATCAGCCATGCACAGGTGAGCTGTACATGTTCAGTGGTGACAATGTCTATGCCAGTAAAAATGGTTTTGCCTCTGTGAACGTGGTAAAACCTATTCAGAAAACTGATCATTTGCAAATCTTGGAAGCATGGAAAATAGGTAAAATCCTACAACCCCAATTCCAAAAAAGTTGGGACAGAATAAAAATTGCTAATAAAAACTAAAAGGATTGAGGATTGATTTGTCAGTTATATTCACCTTTTGCTATATTGAAAGCACCACAACCACACATAATAAGACGTTTTACCTTGTGTATTGTATTGTTGTTGTTTTTTAATGTACAGTAATTTCAAACCAGATGATTGCAACACGCTCCAGAAAAGTTGGAACAGTCGACTGTGTACCACTGTGAAACATCATAATTTCTTCTAATTACACTTATTAAGCTTTCATCCATTATGTAGGTCTTTAGCTGCACTATTGTATGGGGTCTTCGTTACTGGATGGTGCGCTTAATAATCCTCCACACATTCTCAATTGGAGATGGTCAGGAATGCAGGCAAGACAATCTAGCACCCACACTTTCTGCATACACAGCCATGCAGTTGTATTGTACAGTATGTGATTTAAAGTTGTCCTGCTGGAAAATGCTGGGACATCCCTGGAGATGATGGTGCTGGATGGCAATATATGTTGTTCCAAATTAGTACATATTTGTCTGCATTCACGGTGTTCTCACAGATGTGCATGTTACCCATGTCCTGGGCACTGACACACCCCTGGCCCATACAGACACTGGCATTTGGACCTACCGCTGATAACAGCTTGAATGGTCCTTTTCCTCTTTGTCACAGAGAACACGATGGCTGTGTTTTTCAAAAACTATTTGAAATGCGGACTCTTCAGACCAAAAAACATGGTTCCACTGTTCTACTTTCCATCTAAGATGAGACTGAGCTCAGAGAAGTCAGCAGTACTTCTGGACAGTGTTGATGTCAGCTTCTACTTTGCATTGCAGTGGCAAGTGGTGTTGACTAACAAAGGTTTACTAAAGTTATCCCAAGCCCATGTTTGTGATATCCATTACAGATCAATTATATTTTTTAAGACAGTGACGTCTGGGGGATCAGAGATCATGTGCATTCAGAAATGTTTTTTTGTCTTGCCCTTTACTCCAGATTCCTTGAAACTTTTAAACCTTGTGTGGTGTTCATATTTTTGTTATTCAGCCAGTGTTCGTGGGTCTGGTGGACCCGCTGCATTTTTGGGTTTTTAATTCAACACAATCAAACAATTTTATGTTAAAATACTCAACAGATGTTTACTTCATCCCAATTACAAGCAATATAAACAGCATATATGGTTAATATTTGCCCTTTACCTTTTTTAGATCACAGAATTAAAGTGCTACTCCTTTTTGGTTTGTTTTTTAATAAAATGTAATAAAAAAGGAAAATCAATTATAATCAAGATATGAGTGGAACAAATTCAACAAATTTACAAATAAAGCAAGGTTTTTCATAACTATTGATTTTTATTTATTTGAACTTCATAAGAAATTTAACCCATTCAGGTCAGTTTACACAACAGAAGCTGAACACATACAGTAACCATGTCAGTCTAGATGACACATCAGCCCCATTGAACACATTGCCTTTTCATACCAGCCTATACAACACATGAGGGGCCGAGTTTTACTGTGTGTGTGTTGCATATGTACTTCTTGCACTTGATGCATATATATTGTGTTTTTCTGTCCATCTTGGGTCCACACATTTCACAGCACTTGCTGCTGGCCGCAACTTGAAATAATGAAAAGATCAGGAATTTTACTTGCAACTCTCTCTCTCTCTCGCAAGGCATGATTGTGTTAGACATATACTGTAACAGCATCACACACTTACTTCTGGCTCTGCAGATGGTGGTTCTGTAGGTCGAGTGGATGGGGCACCAGCATTCTCCTCCTGAATCCTCCTCATGATGGCTGCAGGGTCTGGGGTTCTTGGAACATGTTGTCTTCTCTGGATTTGAGGACTCAACAGTGACTTTTCTAGTTCTTTGAGAAAGAGGCGTCTCCTCTAGAGCTTCCCTCTGTTCCACTCTGGGGTCAGTACCATCCAGATGACAAAGGCATTGTACGCTGAGATGTCCAATATATCAAAGAATATCACCAGTGGCCAGCGTAGGGTCCTCCTTTTGCTGCTATAGGCAGTCACCAGCTTGTCCATGTTGTCCACCCTTTTGTGGCATCATAATCCATGATTATCTCTGGTTTTTGATGCTCCTGGCCACAGAATCTCCCATCCCTGTGCAGTGTACTCATGAGTACCACATTCTTGCCTTTCTTTGGCAGATAGGATACCAGGGACATGTCAGCCGTGTACACAAACTTGGGAAAATTTGACAGGCCTGTTCTTTGTAGTCAGCAGTTGGGTTGGGAGCTCAGACTTGTTTTTCCATATTGTTCCCACCATGGTCAGCTTCCTCTTTAGGAGCTCCTGTCCCAGCTTGTGCAAGGTAAAAAAAATGGTCACATGTGATGTTGTGTCCACTGAGTCCCTGAGTCATGTATAGGACAACTCTCATTCCTTGATTTTTCTCAGAGGCTCCTCCATCAGGTTTCCCTGTGTGGACTTGTAAGTTCCAAGCATATGAGGAAGTGGCATCACAGGCATACCAGATCTATATACCATATTTTGCAGGTTCAGATGGTATATACTTGTGATGACTCAGGAGAAGGCAGACGTGGGGTTTAAATCAAAATGCGGTTTATTGAAGAAAGTAGAGGGAACACAAACACTGGAACAAAACAAAAGGTCCACAATGGGAAAACGAAACTAAAACTCGGAAGAACATACAGGGGTTACACAGGTTGGGGAAGACATCCACGAAGGGCAGGGTAGAAACATAAATGGTAACCTTGAGCACGACAAGAAACATCAACAATCGACAACGGAGAGAGGAAACGACAGGGTTTAAATAGATCGACACGGTGATAACAAAATAGGCGACAGGTGCAGACAAAAACGCTGTGACAGCGGTGATGAGGAGTGAGGAAGAAGGGAAGTGTAGTTCTAACAGAGACAGTGAAACACAGGCGGACAACAAGGAAGACATGACAGGGAGCGTGTTCGGTGAAACGGAAAACACGGGACGGACAAAAAGGAAGAGTGACATGGGACGTGACTGGCGAGGGTGAAACGGAAAACGCGGGGTGGACCACAATGAAAGGTGACATAAACGTGACTAGTGAAAACAGAGAACACAGGGCAGACAACACGAGAACGTAACAATACTGCCTAAAGGGGCAGAGGCCCCTAAATGGTATCAACTGCTCATCAATGGTGACATTAGGCCCAGGGTTGTAAAACAGGAGGAGGCGGTGCACCCACTTGTTCCACACTGTCCTGATGGCAGCAAGCTTTTCTCTCTGCCGTCGTGCTGGTTTGTCGTCTCGGTTATCGAAGCGGATCATTCTGGAAATTATGTGGAAGTTTTCCAGAGACATTGTTGCACGGAAATGTTCCCTGCCATTTTCTGCATCCCACAGGGATTCTGTGGATTACCCTTTGGACCAGAAAACTACAGCAAGGATAAGAACCCCAAAGTAGGCATGTAAATGGGTTTGGTCCATCTCCTTCCACCTCTCTCTAAAAACATACATGCCTTCAAAATTACAGCAATCCAGAATAATTTTCTGGATGGAATCTGGGATAAAAAGCTCAAAAGACGACTTGATGTCCTGCAAATGAGTAACTGCCATCTGTGTTGGCCCTGGTTGCATCCAGACAGAGGGTAAAATGTGCGGGAATGTGAGAGCAGATGGTGCTGTTGCTTGAATTTTGCAACAATGTTGCAACCTTGTGCAGGAACTGCAGGGGCAGAAAAACAAAACACTCTATCACACACACACACTCACACATACTAACAGCAGGCCCAGACAGGAGGAGGACAGAGTGAAGCTACACAGGACCTACACTTTCCACACTTTTATTAGCCCCGGGTCCAGTGGACCCGAACATCTGATATGTAATATATATGTTTAGGGGGGTGTACAGAGTGTGGTCATTGAAAATGTGTTCTGATATATGTTCTTCACAGAAACTTAGTGCAAAGGCCATTGAGTCGGAGTCTGAAAAAAATAATTAATCATATACTTTTATAAATAAATGAAAACGAGTCCCACAGACCCGAACACCATACAAGGGTTAACTATATTCTGCACTGTAGAGGGTGATTATAAATCACATTCTACCATCAGTGTACTATGTACCTACCTCTATTTTCAATGTCAAAATAATGTTACTTATAAAATTAATGTATTACATTGTTGCATTATTGATAATGAAAGTAATTAATTTTTATATCATTACTGTGCAGGAAAAGATGCACATTAGTCACTTTTGTCTTATTTTATGTATTAAAAGGTTATTTCTAGACTATATAGAGAACTTAAATTTGAAA
Organism: Xyrauchen texanus; assembly: GCF_025860055.1. NCBI lineage: Eukaryota > Metazoa > Chordata > Actinopteri > Cypriniformes > Catostomidae > Xyrauchen > Xyrauchen texanus. The sequence goes on from NC_068277.1 coordinate 50,945,993, forward strand.
ACAAAGCCAATTTTTTATATTTAGTATGCTGTTTTTAATGTCTGAAAAAGGGGACATGTCAGGGAAAAAGAGGATGTATGGTCATTCTATTTAAAGTTAACATGGAATCAATATTTTGAACAGGATTTCACATTGACTTTAACAGATACCTGTGCAAAGGCAACCCAAAGACTTGGCATTGATCCCAACCAGCTTCCTCTAACAGTGATATCACATAAGAGGACATAGCCACACTCTTATTTGTGATTTGTTGTCTGTCATCCGTTCAGGCACATATCCCACTCTTGACAAGATACAACCAATTACATCAACTCCACAGCCTTGAGTGACAAGGCATTGGTGAAGGAGATGTGACAGCATTGGCAGAAAGCTCTTAGTGACAATGCAACAAAATGAGAAATATTGAAAAATCTCTCCCACTCAATGAAGCCTCATAGCAACCTCTGTGACTGACAGCTACCCCACCAACCCCATCCTCCACCTTTGGCACACTGCTAGCTAAATTGATACTTTTGACCTTTTCTTCTTGCCTTTGACCAACCACCTCTTCTAAATGTTTCTCGCTGGTTCAAGAGTAAGGTCGCCACCATGGCACTCGGCCTCTATCGCCTACTGCACAGGAAATAGCAGCATTAATTATGCCTATTTTTCTCCCAAGGACTAAGCTTGTTGACCGCAGGGGACACGTTTTCCACGATTACTGCCTATATCGACTCTGGCAGAGATGTGTTGGCTAGAGAACGGTGTGCAATGGGCGGTGGGTTTATGCAAGTCAAGAGCTGTTGTAGTAGCTCTCCAAAATAAAAGGGGAGACAGGATTATCTACTTCAGTACATTTATGCATAATTCATTTTTTCGATCACCACAAATAAAAATATTCAGTTGATTGGAAGTAGCAAATTGGTTATAGCCATATTAATGGTCTATTTTGGAGTAATCATTTACTTTTACTTATTACAAGGGTTTAAAATATTAATTAGAAGTTTCTAATTGAATGCATAATTCACTTTTTATGCAAACGGACAGGAATCACCAGCATACTGGATGTAACACAAACAGTTTTTTTTCACATGACATACAAATTATAAGTTGCTGTGTTTTCTGACAGAATTTAAAAAGTTTTTAGCAACATAAAATATGCATTATTATTATTAATTTGTTTTATTATATGGTATATGTTGAAATTCTAAGCGTGAACAGTGAAGGGCTTGAGATTGTTATCTGCCTGTCATTTTCCTGTGGTTCCAAAGTGGTAAATTACATGCCATTTTTGGCTCAGGGGATTGGCTCAAAAAATTCTGTGCTCATGAGTGAAGTTGGCAGAATTTAAATCACATATTTACGGGAGGTCATGTCAGCCGAGCAACTGCCATTGAAAGTTATGTGAATGGTAATGGTTAGCTTTTATTCATGTACTCTATTATAGAGCTTCTTGTTTCAGTCAACACACATGTTTAGTACCATGGTAATATTCTAACAAAACATTACTGAATGATAAAATTCTAGCGTCAAAGAACACAATGTTTTTTCTGCATTATAAGAGATAGATAGAGGGAGAGAGGGAAATTTGGCACTCTGTTAAGAGCCTGGCCCAGATGCCTGAGAGAACTGACAGCTGCATGTGAGGACGATCTATTTAACTAATAGACTGATATTTAAATGCATCTGTTCTAGAGCAGGAGCTGATCGCGAGCCAAGCCTTAGCACGTTGTGGCAGGGAAGAATGCTGACATTTTCACACCGGCAGAAATAGACAATGTAAAAATAGGTGATGGGCTTTCATTAAATCACATTACCATAAAAGTGCAGTAACGCTTACTGGTGACATTTCCACAACTGGAGAAAATGTTTTTCATGATAGCCTTTCTTTCTGTCTTTTCTCTCTCTCTCGCTCTCTCTCTCTCTCTCTCTCAATTTTTTTTATAAGAAAAAGTAAAAAAGTTGAGCTCATTATGCAAAAAAGGATAATTACATTTCTTTTGAAAAGTCATTATATTCTCACAATGTTTTACATGTGTGCAAGTAATTTGTAGGTGGCACTCACTCAAGGCTCTACTCAAGTCATTTTATTGATGGATTCAGTTGCCCTCACCAGGTTGACAGTCCTCTACTTAACCTGTGTTTAGCTTTAAACGGTGGATTTAAATAATTATTTTTTTTCATTAGAAACAAACAAAATGGCATTTATGAATTTGCATGTCCAGCTAGCCCCTAAATTGGAAATGTTTAACAGATTGTTAAGGATTAACAAATTTGGCTTGCTGTCCGAAAGGAGGGGGTCAAGCATAAGGGGCTTGAGCATGCAGCTTGGCTCAAGCTCTCCTTCAGGACTACTTAACTAAAGTTAGTTAAGGTTAATAATCCAGCAGGAGAAGGGGTGGCGGAAGAATCATTACAGGAGTGAGGTAAGCGGCTGCTTATAAGTGCTTGCATTATGATTGACAGGACTAGCTTGACCAGCTCCTCCTGAATCTTTGTTTTGAACTCCATTGATAGAGCCAGTACATAAAACGTGTGTTCAAAATAGCTAAGGAAAGCATTATGTTAAGCCTACAATAATGATATATTTAGAGCTGTCTACATAGTGTTATATCTTTATATGCTATTTTTCTCCTTTCTTCAAACACAATATTCTTTTAAAATCATGCTCTACACAGGCATGAGTCAGACCCTCTACCTTCAGTGTGGCCATTTTAAGCTGTATTTGCTGTTCTCATTGGTGAGAAACAGAAGGAGAAATGGGAGGGGACCATGCTCATATGCCAATACAACTAATCAACATTGCTTTGTATGCATGGAGAGGTTGAGCCATCGTGTAATAAATTGGCATGTGGCTGGCAGCCAGGGCTGAAGTGCATTAGTCAAATGGCCTGCATGTAATAAAATGTAGGGGTGGGGGTTTGGTGGGGGACAAGGCTCTTGCTAGATTGAGATCATAAAAAGGCTACCCGCTGAACAATATATTTGGACGACAAAATCCTAGCTCAATCCAGTCGGCAAGATCATATCAGCACGCCGGCTTAGGCAAGGCTAAATTAGATGACATTCACTTTGACAAATAATTTTTCCCACTCCTGTGCATATAAAAGATGCGACTGGGTTCTCACAACTTTAAATTGGACTCAGATGAGAGGGGAGCCATAGGTGAGTTAAAGCCCTTCACATAATATAAAAGTACATGTGGAGAATGAATTTTGTATAATGGAAATCATGAAGGTTGCCTCCTTATTTGGACATGTGCAGTGGATAAGCATTATGCCGATGAGATTAACAACTGAACTGATCAGAAAATTTAAAAGCAACCAACAAAAAGGAGAGAGGATTTGGCACCCAATGATGGAATGTCTTTTGGAGGGTTCAGTAGCTTGATTTGCACTATTGACTGAACAGAACACGCACACACGCAAAACATGATGTCCCTCAAAAGTCAAATGTGCTGATAATGTTAAACTGACTGGGTGTTTTGAAGAGCAACTTTCATTAATGGCAGACTATAATACAATAAACAGTACAATGCAATGTTTTTTGAGAAATATTTGGCAAATTCATCACCATCTGTGAATCCATACTTGCAGAAAGCACATACTATTTGTGACCTGCTCATTTTTATTACATTTTCCCCAAAAAACACATAAGTTAAAAGGTAAGCATTTAAATTATTAGATCAGCCAACATTTAAAGGGGCCACAACATGAGGAATCAAATTGTCCTAAATCTTTTGACATATAATGGGTCATTGTACTATAAAAACATACTGTAAGTTTCAGAACTCAAAACTTCCTCCTCACTGCAAAAAGAGCATTTGTTGAAACCAAACTTCCAAAACGACTTGTTCTCTACTTCCTCCACATTGTGATGTCACACTGTGGTAGACATTTGCATGTTATTGCCTCAACATCAACACCTACATTACCATATCACTTCTGTAGCCCACCCTGTAATGGTGAGCAGACAGATTGCAATGAGAGAGCAGGTCAGTCAAGGCCAGAGAGCCAGTCATGACAGTGAATGTTTATTGTAAAATCTTAACCTTGTGCAACCCCACGTCCACATGGACATTGTATTATGGCTTTGCCATACGCAACACATTAATAATGAATAAGTGACACAACCGCTTGCCGTCGATTTCCTTCCATTGAGCTCCTACAGATGCAGCGCCAACAAAAGTGCCTCTGGTAAGAAATATTTTTCATTTTTTTCATTGAATTATGCTTGTTTCTAAAGAATAGCATCTCGAGTTTCATTTGATATACCTCTTTAAAAAAATCGGTTAATTTTTTGCACATCAGCACGCTGATAAACATGATGTCTACATAAATAAACACAGGCACTGCATTTCCTCAAAAGAAGAAAAAAAACATTATTTTAAAATAAAAATGTATTTTGAATAACTTTCAACTCTACCACGTCTGTCGGTCATTTAGCTTCATTTTAATATACATTTTGTTATGTTTAATTTTGATATCTCATTGCAATACAATTCTATTCATAATTTTAGTAAATGCTTTCCTATATGTTTACTGTACATTTTCATATTGAGAAGTAATAGGTTCATCCTAAAGCTGAAAATTTATGTTTTCAGAGGAAACATTTTTGTTTTTGTTATAGAGTTAAGATGAAAAAAAGGTGCATTTTGAACTGTTCTGAGACCAGTGCAGATAGACAGCACACTGGAGGTTAAACGGGACCTATTATGCAACATTCACTTTTTATACATAAATGTGAGTCGGCAGTGTGTGTACACAACCACCCTACAATGTTAAAAGTTCCCCCACTCCGCTTTCTTATATTTCTATTAATCAAAAACATTGTGTCAAAATGAATGGTTTTCGTTTCTGCTTTAACGTGACGTCACGTTAGAGCAGGCATCCCCCACGACTGGCGACGGACTCCAACCTATTATCATAGATCCTCCCCTGAGTGATCTACACACTGTCCAGCATTTTTTCCATGCTGGAGCAGATACAGTTAGAAGAATAATGTCTCTGCTTAGTAAACGGGAAACTTATGAAAGTGTTCTGTTGTTGTCATCAGAGCCATTGAAGACGCAGTGGACAAGTTTTGTTTTTGGAGGAAATGTGCTCCAAAACATACAAAAATGTGTGTATGTTTGCGCAAATCATTTCACACTTGACTGTTTTGGGAATGAGTTTCAATATAAAGCAGGATTTTCAAAAAATTTGATTCTTAAGCATGGATCAGTACAACTGTTCTTGTTCCAGCTTTATATCCTGAAGATGTAACTATTGCACTTTATATTTTGTGAATGTTTGCAAATCACCTTTCCGAATGTGCTTGTTAGCTGATTCCACGGCTAATGCAGCTAAAGTTACCATTGTCTCTGATTGTATTCATGAGCTATGTTGTTATGTTTAATGTTAAATGTTTAACCCGAAAACGCTTACTGTCAGTTATCATTGTCTCTGATTGTATTCACGGAGACCAGATATATATACACTCACCTAAAGGATTATTAGGAACACCATACTAATACTGTGTTTGACCCCTTTCGCCTTCAGAACTGCCTTAATTCTACGTGTATTGATTCAACAAGGTGCTGAAAGCATTCTTTAGAAATGTTGGCCCATATTGATAGGATAGCATCTTGCAGTTGATGGAGATTTGTGGGATGCACATCCAGGGCATGAAGCTCCTGTTCCACCACATCCCAAAGATGCTCTATTGGGTTGAGATCTGGTGACTGTGGGGGCCATTTTAGTACAGTGAACTCATTTTCATGTTAAAGAAACCAATTTGAAATGATTCGAGCTTTGTGACATGGTGCATTATCCTGCTGGAAGTAGCCATCAGAGGATGGGTACATGGTGGCCATAAAGGGATGGACATGGTCAGAAACAATGCTCAGGTAGGCTGTGGCATTTAAACGATGCCCAATTGGCACTCAGGGGCCTAAAGTGTGCCAAGAAAACATCCCCCACACCATTACACCACCACCACCAGCCTGCACAGTGGTAACAAGGCATGATGGATCCATGTTCTCATTCTGTTTACGCCAAATTCTGTCTCTACCATCTGAATGTCTCAACAGAAATCGAACCTCATCAGACCAGGCAACATTTTTCCAGTCTTCAACTGTCCAATTTTGGTGAGCTCTTGCTAATTGTAGCTTCTTTTTCCTATTTGTAGTGCAGATGAGTGGTACCCGGTGGGGTCTTCTGCTGTTGTAGCCCATCAGCCTCAAGGTTGTTCGTGTTGTGGTTCACAAATGCTTTGCTGCATGCCTCGGTTGTAACAAGTGGTTATTTCAGGCAAAGTTGCTCTTCTATCAGCTTGAATCAGTTGGCCCATTCTCCTCTGACCTCTAGCATCAACAAGGCATTTTCGCCCACAGCACTGCCACATACTGGATGTTTTTCCCTTTTCACAACATTCTTTGTAAACCCTAGAAATGGTTGTGCGTGAAAATCCCAGTAACTGAGCAGATTGTGAAATACTCAGACCGGCCCGTCTGGCACCAACAACCATGCCACGCTCAAAATTGCTTAAATCACCTTTCTTTCCCATTCTGACATTCAGTTTGGAGTTCAGGAGATTGTCTTGACCAGGATCACACCACACCCCTAAATGCATTGAAGCAACTGCCATGTGATTGGTTGATTAGATAATTGCATTAATGAGAAATTGAACAGGTGTTCCTAATAATCCTTTAGGTGAGTATATATATATATAGATTTGCATTTAAAGTCAAGCTTATGTCTCAGGAGGTTAAAGAAGAAGCAGCACAAAAGCATTTCTGACAGAGGGTCAGAATGAGGGTGGAAAATTATTGTGTTTTACAAATATATTACTGTTTGTTTGTGCAAAAAACTTTACTGATATTATAAGTGAATCTCAAGGCACACACACACACACACACACACACATATATATATATATATATATATATATATATATATATATACAAACAAACAAATCAAAATGACTTCAAAATGATGGAGCATGTCACATTTTATTCTGAATATGGATTTTAATGTCTATCTGAGCCATAATATCTCAGCTGCGAATAGCTGCAAAAGTGTCTTTTAAAAGTAGCCAGCAAGCCTATCCATTTGTAAAAAAACATTTTCATAACATTATCCATTCTGGACTTCATTGTAAAAAGGTAGAGTGCTTGTTGGACTCCTCTGGTCCATATCACACTTCAGCCAATCTCTCTTTAGAACCAGCATGAGGAGCAGTTGGGTTTTTATTTCTGTATTTTAAAATGCTTGGCTGCAGGTTAAAGACACTCTTCTGCATTCCTGGATTTGGTGTCCAACAGAGGCTCGACAGGAAAGACCAGTCTGCTCCACTAGCCTGAGAAACACAGGCAGCATCCAACAAAGAGAAGGAAGGAAATCAGCATGGCTTTGAAACATAATTGGTATGAATCAACCATGCTTCCAAGCTGTATTCAGCTTACACAAACTACTGTAAAGTAGATTCTGTCAATCCCGGCATTGCAGTGTAGATGTCATATATGTTGCAGAATACAATTCAGGGGAATTACCATTATGAAAGTCAACCAAAAGTGATGAATAAGAGTGACAATACATTTGTGTTGAATTTCTTTTCTTTTGTATCACTGTGAGAGAGAAAAAAATCAAATATTTTTTATACATTACCTCACCCGTTATGGGCAAACTACAAGATGTAATGACGTTGCTGTGCTTGTAGCCATCAAATCTAATTTTTTAAAAGCTTTTTTGATTTATATGTTGACTTCAGATAAATTAACTTGCCTACATACACCACTAGTCAAAATATATTTGTTATTATTAAGGCATAATAAACCATTTTGAGCACTAGATGACAAAGTGTAAAACATTTAACATAAAGACATAACTTGTTGATAACTTGTACTGTACACAGGGTTGAGGAGTAACATGTAACAGGATTAAGTATTTAAAATACATGATATAAGTAACTGTATTCCACTACAGTTACAATTAAAATCATTGGAAATTAGAATAAAGTTACATTCAAAAAGTGTTTTGATTACTGAAGAGATTACTTTGTATTTTATTGTCATTTGTTTCATTTAATATTTAGTCCTTTCAGATGGAATGGAAAACATTTATACATATAAATAATGCGATTCAAGCAGACAGAGAAGTAATTTTGAAGAAAGTTTGGAGCAGAATATTATATTATTATATATTAAAACCTTGTGTAAATTGTCAGTTTGACACTAAGCTAAAATGCTATTTATAGCCATTTACAGAAACATGTGACCAGCCACGAACATATTTTCTTATCAAGAAAATTCACATTAGATCATAATATTTTTTTTTCTAGTAAGACCTTTGATATTAGGGCAAAAGTCATATTCTTGATAATAATATTTGTATTGTTTTCCTGTAAAAAATATCTAAAAATCCTCAAAACAATATCAATGAGATTTTTCTTGTTAAGAAACAACACAATAAAGTGATTTGATTTGATTTGATTTGAACACTGCATAAGATATTTAGGGTTTTCAGAGAATGTATTTTTAACATCTGTATTTTGTCTTACTGTACTGGCAGATTTTTTACAGTCAAAACAAGTGACAAAATCCACCAGTGCTGAATGAGTACTCCAAAGTATTAAGAATAAGTTACTGACCTTGAGTAATCTAACAGAATACATTACAAATTACATTTTACAGCATGTATTCTGTAATCTGTAGTGGAATACATTTCAAAAGAAACCTGTCCAACCCTGACTGTACATAGTTTCATAATGTTAGACTCTCTCTAGTTATATTTCACTTTGTAAAACTCTTGTCAATGTTTTTGTTTAGTACTTTATTTAGATGGAGGATTCAGACTAAGTGGCTTTATTGAGTTCATTAATATTCAGTAATGCAGAATGCTAATTATAATTTTCTTGCATAGAATGAGAATGTTGATTTATTATTTTTTATTGTTTAGCATACTGGATCATATTTGTCAAATTGTATTAGTTTATTAGACTACCACAATACATAATACACTAAGCAATTAATAGTTAATCAAGGTATTCTCTTCTATAGTGATGATTTGGCAGCCATGCAGGCCAGTAGAGCCAAATAATGCATCCTAATGACTTTGGGCTTAAATAGTTTATTTTGTCTTCTTGCTGATGTTTAAATTTGCTTTCACTTAATATTACTAAATAGTGAGTTTATTAGAAAACATATGATTCTGTATGTGAATGCTTGCTGGCTACAATTAGCTAATTAGGCTCTTGTTCCACATTCTGAAGGCTTTACTGGCAAAATAATGTAGCGTTAACTCAAGTCTGTGTTGAGCAAAGCTTGTTTTTATAGACGCTAGCAGCAACATCAGCAAATCCAGAATGACTCACTCTAGTGCTTTGACAGTGCTGCTTAACTTTGCTGTTAGGAGAGACACACACTCAAACATCTACACATAAATAAATTACTGTCCAAAGTTTGTCCTAATATGACAGAATTTGCAGTTACAGTCATGAAATCTGTACATGGCTTAATAGGAGGATTGTTGGCAGAAATCATTCCTTGCAAATTGTGGTATAACATTACCTCATGTTACATGCTGTGACATTTGTGTCATAACACATTGTGTCAAACCATTGCACTTTAGGCTGAGACAGTGTATGTTTACATAAGGCACTAGTGTGGCTGATGTCACTAGACACTGTATGCAATCATAAGATATTAGTTGCAAGGGAGACCCGACTACCAATAACACTGGCCTGGGAACAAGCAAATAGAATAGAAATATTTGATGTTAAAGTTTCACTGGCATGTGTGTCTGTAGTCAGGCTATCATCCAAGTTGCAGATTTAATTTATTTGAAAAATCTGAATATCGCAAAAATTGTTTGCCATTAAAGAAGCATTGCCATCTAATGTGTTCAAGAGAATTTTGTTCTGGAGAAGTTGTTGCTAAATAAAAATGGAAGTTGTATCTAATGGGGAAGCCACTGTGGCTCTTTTAGTTGACATAAATAATTATGTGCAGTTCAGAATGTGCAGTTAAAATGCTCTGATGAACTTCATGTTTGCTAGCGATCAGCAGCAGATGCCTTACTCTCTGGGAACTGCAGGGTACAGTTTTGGGAGGTTATAGAAGCCAATCATTTTGATGACACACTTTGGCTCTGGCATTTCAGAATTAGCAGGGGTGCATTTCCCAAAAGCGTCATTAGCCAACTATGGTCACAAGTTCTGTCATTCCCAACAACGATTTGGTGTATCCAACGAACATTCGCACACAGCATTGTAAAGTTGTGTGGTTGGAACAAGGAAGCAAAGTTTCCTGTTAGTTTGCTGTGTGAACATCATTTGACTTTGCTGAGGCTTCTATATCTTTTATTTCATATATATTTAATTCAATTAAGACTTTGACCACGTTTACATGCACTTAAGAAAACTGCTAAATCTGGGATTTTGCAGAAAGTGGCATTCTAAAACATCATGTAGACATGAATGCAGTCGTTTAATGGATTATAGGCTATTCATAGAAAGTGCTTTAACACACACGGCTTCTGTTGGCTTATGTGTTCATGTTGACGCATACCGGTAAGTGAAGTTCTTATATGTTTTGAAATACTGCACATGTCCTTATGTGCTCATGTTCCCTTTTTAATGTAATGGGAAACCCAAATATTTCAGCAAATGTATCTGTCACATTTACATAGTGCAAACAGTGTTCGTGTCTTCAGCAGCCTTCGTGAATAAAATATTTTTCTGGAGTGTGTGTAAATGAGCTATTATAATTTGATATCCTCAGAAGTTATGACCCCACCCCTAACGTAACTTAATTAACGACAGCTCTATATTATTAAATCAACATGGATGTTGATTAAACAAATGGATGTGTGACATAGTGACTACAGTTTTGGGAAACAGTCCTGACTATCTAGTTAATTTCTCCAGCAGTGCATCTTACTATGGTTGCTAAGCAGCGAGTTATATAGTTGTACGGGAAACACACCCCAGAGCGACATTTGTGATGCTGTTTGATGATATTGGTCAGCTGGTTAGTCCAGAACTAATTATTCATTCACATGACTTGTTGAGCATCTAGGAAATTATTTGGCAAATGCCTTTCCATCATTGTGTCACGTTTAGTATGGATGAGGTGAGAGAGTGGGATCAAAGTGCAGCAATCCTTTAATTTACAATAACAAGAAGGCGAGGATACACAGAAGACGATGACTAAGTTTACCAAAACAAAACAGTCATTTGAGTTCAAATAAACAATGTATGAACTAACAATGAACAAGAACTGACAATGATGGAACTAAACTAGAGGGTATTTACACACAAGGTGCTGATGAGGGAAACGAGAACAGGTGAGAATGATGAGGAACAGTTGGCAGTGATGAAGGCAGTGCATTCTGGAAAACGTAGTCTGGGGATATAGAAGACAGAGGATGAAAACCACTTCAAAATATGAGTCCTTGGAAACACGGTGACTGTGACACATTGTTTATGCACACATCTTCTTACAGTATAAAACAATGTACTGTATACACCTCAAGCAAGTTTGTGTGTGTGTGTGTGTGTGTGTGTTTTGTTTTGTTTGTTTATGTTTTGTTTTGCTTTTTTTTCATATTGAGTATTTTTTAAATAAAATATCCTGAAATTTGCCTAAAAATAAGTGGATGGAATGGATGGATTGCACTTCATGCTTTTATACTTTTAAGCTACGGAAACTGCAGAATGCCGACTAAAAAAGAATGAAGAAATAAATGATCAATCTATTATTTTTAAAATAAATACATGGATTAATAAACTAATTTATAAATGCACAAATAAATATACTTTTATTTTATTCAAATTAAAAAATGCAATTATATTTAACAATTTAATTGTGCATTAGTAAATCATGTATTTAACTAATATTTTAAATGTAATTAAATGTAACCAAATAATAGCAAATATTTAAATGCATTTGGCAATTGCTTTTTTTCATTCAATTACCGGTTCCTTTTCTTCATCTATTTGCCAATTTCTTTTCTTATTCATTTTACTTTGGCTTTTATTGTTTGTTTTACTTTTGCTTTTCTTAATCCATTTGACAATCGAGTTTAAAACTGTGGGTGCAACCAATGAACTTTGACTCAGATTTAAGACACACAAAGGAGATGTAAGACATCCGTCATTGGACAGCTATTGGTAGAGGTTTAGGTCTATGAAGCCCGTGCAAACTTTAGGACCTGAGGCATATCAGAAGTTAATGGTCACTTCTACAATAATCAGTTTTCAAAACACGAGTCTACTATCCAGTCCACTCTTCCACATTCTCCTCCAACCAAATACACAAATATGGCCACACAAACGCATACCACACATTACAGTTGTTTGCTGGATGAGCAATATTTCCAACACATTAGATTGGGGCCCGTTGGCTGCCAGCTCTATGGATTTATGCTTCATCACTAGGCTGTCTCTCGTAGCGTTGATTATAATTCCCAGAAACACTTAATTAAACATGTGCATGCAAGCATTTTCTCTTTCCTCTTTATTTATTTCTGAATGAGCACAGCATAGATTTACTGACCATCCATGGGACTGCAAGTGAGCCAAAGTCAGCATGCAACTATAAATTGCTGGCGCTATAAATACACAATCCATGCGTTTCTTTATGATTTTATAATATATAATATTATTATTACTATTTATTTTGTATTTAATTTATTTGGTTGATGATTATAATCATTTTAGTAAAGATTATCCAGTTATGGCACTTCTTCGACATTTTTACACAGGTATTGTAGAGCAGGTGGTTTCAAACTGGGATCCAGGATCCCCAGGGGGCTGCAAGGAGGTGCTATGGAATCTGTCAAAAAACAAACAACAACAAAACAATAAAAGAATGCTTTCCAAAGAATGGTGGGAAATCATGAGATTAATCACGGTTATTTTACTCTAGTTACAGCCATAGTAAGAACAAATAATATATACAAATCATAGTTTATACTTGTGTTTTATCATTGTAGTGCAAGTTTGCATATGTCGCTAATTATTTAATTTTTCAGTTTAATTTTGTCTACATATTATCACTCTTAATGTTTTTCTCACACAGTATAAACAGGTCTTTAAACAACTGCATGTAGCTACCTTTATCATTTAGTAATGAGTTATTTGCAAGGTGATCATCATATTTGGGGGTCGTTCAACAAAAGTTTGAAAATTATACAGAAAGCTGATAGTGTACAAACAAACTTAAAAATAGAGATTAAACAAAAGATTAAACAAGACATATGGAGTCGGCCTGATAATAAAAAGGCCATGTGGTACCTTAATCAGCTTAAATCAACTGAGTGTGCACATACAGCATTGCTTTAATTGACCATTTAGTTGTCTTCCAGCATTTGTCAGCACTTGCATTGCAATAACACCTTCTCATATTTCTGACTTAAAGAGTGCAGGCTGTACCTTTGGAGACAGGAGTGAGAGCATTACCGGAAAGTAGTATCCTCTAACCCTCCCCCCTTACTCATTTCCTTTCAATTCCATTAGCCTCTATCCGAACGATTCCAGCCCATTAAATGAAGACGTGATGAAATGTATTAAATTTACTTGGGGATAATGTCCTTTTCGGCAACTGTGATTCTCCCCACAGCCGTGCCAGATACCGGATGCATTCATTTTCACTGCTAATTGATCATAGCTTCTCCGAGGAGGTTTGGGTGGTTTATAAGGACTTATTTTTGGGTTACAAACTGCCAATTACAAGGGTACTATGCTATAAATGTGGTTTAGAGGACATTTCTAGTGTCCCCATAATTCAAATCACTTAAAAAATAACACTAAACTATGTATGCAGAACGTTTTTTGTTTGGGTTAGGTTTAGGAGTAGGGTTAGTGGATAGAATCTATAGTTCGTACAGGATAAAAATCATTATGTCTATGGAGAGTCCTCATAAGGATAGCCATAACAACAGCATTGTGCGTGTGTGTGTGTGCGTATGTATGTGTGTGTGTGTGTGTGTGTGTGTGTGTGTGTGTGTGCGCACGCGCTGATTTTGGACCATTGAATCACGATAAAGTGTAATGAGGCTTAAACTGATATTTTGTTTGCATGATGAGAGGAAATTAAAGAGTGGGATTTCAAATCGTTTTAATGGAGGTTGAACTGATGAATCAGCCGACTGAGAGTTATCTGTTGAATACTATTTGGGTTGTTCGTATTCAGTGCAAGATTGAGGGATATGGTCTAGATGTGAGATGGTGAATGTTCTCCAGTCTTATTAACGTCTGTTGCTCTTTCAACAACAACAAAAATGAAAATGTCTTTCAGATAAAATTTTGAGGTAACGCTATTAATTGCTACAGTAAAGCATATTTTTAGTGCCTTAGATGAAAATATATTACATAATTTGGCAGTTTTTACCACAGTACATCAATCCTACATTTACAAAACAATAGTAAAAGGGCTTTTTCAGGTAAATTGATGATCAAAATAAAAAAAAGTAAAAGTAAAAAAATTGTATACTTTATTTATTGTTGAATAAAAATAATACATTATTTTAGTTTTTTTGTTTTTCTGCTCAACAAATTCAAAATAATGTCTGTATTTCCTCCTTGTTCATTTAAACCACACTTTACTCATTGTGGGGCGGACACCATTTTGCTGTCACAGAAACACAAACAGACATACATATGAACAAGTGTCATGTTTTAAATTGATTGTACATAAATCTTTTTTTTTTTATATATATATGTGAAACCCTAGTAATGTACTTAAAGGTAAGCAAATTAATTGAGTCTGTAACTGTAATCTGATTACAATAATTTTAAATATAATGCATTACAATAATTTTGAATAAAAAGTAATTGGATTACTGTAACTAATTAATTGGTTAACTGATTGTTTTTAAGAACACTAATTAATATCAATATAATTACAATATTATTACCAAATTTCTAAGAAGCATGGTCACTGTTTGAGGATGAAGACACTGTTGAAGATTAATATTTCATTCAAATATAGAGTTGAAAATGAAATTAATCTGTATTGAAGTCTACGTTTTTTGTTTGTTTGCATGTGTTTGGATGTGTACAAGCTGGTCAGTGTATAGTTGTGCCATTTAGTCCCAAGTGGTGTGCAACGCTGACCCAGTCAAACTAGCACACATAGTCACTGAAGGTAAGAATATCTGAACTTTAAATGACTCTGCTCCCTTTCACTGTATTTTAAACTGGAACTGTTATTTATGAGGAGAGAGTGAGGATGGGAGTTCCAGACACTCCATGAAAACCTCATAGTTTCCCATTTACCACTTCTGTCTTGCCACCACTGGCCCATCATTGGTGAAATCAGCTGTGGCAGACGGAAAAGCTGGCAGTAGAAAATGAACTTATCGAATGCACACAGGCATGACTACCATTCCCATACAGGGAGAACAAAGACTAAGAAGAGAATGTTTGAGACTTGAGGATCCAGAAGAGAATGAATAGAGCAGTTGGGGGCTGTGTGATGGTTACTAAACATTTGTCACTCAAATGGGACTTTCTTCCTTTCTTTCTTTACTTTCTTCCTTTTTCATTTCTTTGTATTGTAAATTATGGGTTTAGAATGAGGGAAAATGTCATGACTAGATTCAGTCAGTGGGAAAGTTGGTTTATAATCTAAATAGCAGCACACCTCTATATGTCAGAGAGGGGAAAAGCAGCATTCTCATTAGAATTTTCAATAGTGAGGAGTTATGTTCATAGTAGCTCACTAGAAAAATATTAAATAAATACAAAGTGTTTCAAAAGTTCACTTGTGTTAATGCTTCTATTTTTCTAATTTAATAGATATTTCTTCCTTATAAAATCTTTTATTAATATAAAAAATTGAGTGAAATGCTTAATTGAAAAATAGCATGAATTGTAAAATGTCTTAGCAGTTGGTCCCCCTTTTGCTTTAATGACAGCATGCACTCGAGTTGGCATGGACTCCGCAAGTTTGTGCAAAACCTGAGGATCCATGTTGTCCCAGCATGAATTGAAAATGTTCCAGAGCATCTTGTGTGCTTCAATGGAAGTAACAAATACTAACACTTTCTGTTTCTTTTCAGGTTCAAATTATTAAAATGTTTAATTTCCGATGTGGACACAAACTTGTGAACCCCACTGTACACACTATATCCACCACATTGAGACCTTATGCCTAGTGTATACTACATGACTCCTGATCTCTTTTGATGTTTTGAGTCAGCGACTGGTATGCAACGAGAAGTCACAGATCACAGGAAAGGTCTTGTTGGGTCTTGTTGGGTGCGCACTCCTGCAAAAGACTGAGATGAGTCCCAGATGCTACCTCAGTTTTCAAAACTGCTTGACATCTAGACGTCTTGTCAGGTGTGCGTGCTCTTCCGATGAGCAAGAGACTGATAATGAGCCACAGCCAATGAAATACAGAGAGAGCGCCAGAGAAGGTCAAGGTATTAGGAAGCGGAAGATAAAAAATATTTTGAATATAATAAAATGAAACTTCACACACATCTCTCTACCCGCTTCCTTTTGCAAATAGCAAAATGGGCGCAAGCCATTCATTCATGTTTGTTGAAAGAAAAGAGCAAGATGTGGGTAGCAGGAGACAAAAAAAAATATTAGAAAATAAAATCATCCACATCTCCCTACCTGCTGTCTTTATTATTTTCAGCTGTTTTTATTATTTTATTTTTTATTATTTTTCCTTTGCAAATTAGCGCAAATATGCGTAAAAATGGGCACAAGCCGTTCTTTTGTGTTTGTTGAAAGAGCAAGGTATTGGGTAGCAGGAGACAAAAATAATAAAAAAATAAAATCTCACCCACATCTCCCTACTCAGTGTTTTTATTATTATCAGCTGTTTTTATTATTTTAATAAAGGGCGAAAACCGGCGAGAACTGTGAATTTGTGAATGAATTTCCTTATAATAGTTTTAAGATGCATTTTTGGCAATCCTTTTGAAATGGGAGGACGCTAAGAGCAGCTGTAACGGACGGAACGGTTATGTGTGGATTTAAAGAAATAAGCATACGATCGGAAAATTTAAAAAAACGAATGTATGAAAATGTACAATAGGTGTTACGGTGCTGTCTTGATTGTACATTTGTAATTGGATCACCTAAAACTCATCTGAATACCAGGTGTACACATGTCTCAGTTAGGGACGAATGGTTGGTAGTTGATACACTACAGTCCTGAAGTGTTCGCACCAACACAACGAAAAACCTGTGAGTCGCAAGATGCCGACTGAAGGTCATGTAGTGTATGCTTGGTTTTAAGCATCATGGCAAATTTTATGTGTGTAACACTTTTTGTGTGATTTGACACTTTTCGAAGCAACAAAACATAATTTCTCCACCATTTCCTTTTCCTATGATTAATCTTCTCTTGCCTGGATAAAAGCTTCCTCTCTATCCATCTTATGAATGCCATGCTCATTTGTTACCTGTTGATGGGACATGGTTCACTATCTGTCCTCCATGATTAGAGTGCCACTAATTACTTTTCTCTTGCTTTTCTCTCTCCTTCTTTTTCTCATTAACTCTTCAAAATCTTATTTTCTCCTCCCATTTACAACCTGGCAACCTCTCTCTTTCTCATGCACACACATTTTTTTTCTCTCTCTCAGGTTTACACTTCCCTTATTTCTTTCTCACTCCCACTCAGTCTCTTTCCATAATGTTTTTCTCTCACAAACCCTGAAATATCCCTTCATGCCATCCAACGCTATCCATTGGTTTCTTCTTGTTTCTCCTTCTTTCTTTTTCTCACACACCCAATTTCACATGTACTTTCCCTGAGCACCACTTGTGGCCCACTTGAGAAAATGAGGGGGCAGGCAGTACATATATGATGTTTAGTGCTCGATAATATTGCACTTGGGTTGTGGAACTGATTTGAAAACACAGTATTCTTTTTAGATTTTGCATTCACCCTTGCTCAACTTTCATTGAGTAAATTAAGTTGCTATACAATATTCAAACATTTTAAGTGTGAAATAAATAACAGACTCCTCTTTATTAGCATTCACACTATATATGTGAAGAAAATGTTTGTCCAATTAATAGATTATTTTGTATAGGTTGAAAAATGTCTCATAACAGTGAAAGGGAAAGCCTAAGATACAATGATTGATGCAAAAAATACCTAAAATAACTCTCTATTATTTGAACAAATAATTTGATAAACAAACATCTCAGCTGCAGGAAAAAACATTATTGAATTATTGGCATAGTTTGTTCGCTTTTAAATGATGTGTATTTTTGTTAGAGCTTCTAACAAAATCACAAGTTCAATACTGAAATGCTATTGATTGGTTTATAGTGTGGTGAGATGGGTAACATTTTTAGGCTGTTTAGGTTATTGGAGAAGAGAGTCACTGACTGAATCTGTTATATGCAGTACTGCTGAACAGAGCCAGTGATGTGGGAAAAAATCATTTGTTTTGCCTGATGCACTCTAATGTCATATGCATCCCAATAGACCTAAAGTAGCCTGAAATTATGCATTGTCTTTTATACATTGTCTGGTGATTTTGCGCTTCTGTTAAAAAATAATAAATAAAAAAATCTTGCTAACTCAAGAGAATCAGATTTGTTAAGTCTGTGCTGTTTTAAGCCAAGTAATTAATGTTGTAGAGCAGTGGTTCTGCAACTGGTAGGTCTATGCTCTGTTCTGATAGGGTCACAGACAGCAGGGAAAACCAACATTACATGCAAAAAATAAAATGCAACCAACCATATAATCATTTATAATTAAGATAGCACAATAGGAGGAGAACTTTCCATTTCTTGCGTTGTTGCCATCATAAGCTCTGCGTCCTATCAAACTCCATAGTATTTTGGTCAAAATCATCTGTCACTTGGTTGAAGCTAGCTCAAATTAGCCAGATGCCACCATAGATTTTTGCGTGACATGCCTTCCTTTAAAATCATAAGCAAAACTACAAACCAAATTATATTGAATATGGATTCACCAGCCGCAACAAGTATAAGATTGTGCCGGCAAAATAATATTTACTACAGTGAATTATTGGCTGGTGTATGGTTTAAACTAATTGCTGTCCAATTTATTGTTAAATATGGATCAGTAACAAAATCCACTGAGAACCACTATTTTCTACTGATGAAACAGAATGCAAACATTGATTCAATTAAATGTTTGTATCTTATAAAAATCTTTTAAGACAGTTAGAAAAGTATGGTATGAAATTAGACTCAAAAGATTAACAAATGTGTGTAAACTTATTCATCAATTTGATAAATGTTGCAAATGTATCTTACAATCCACAGACAAATGCCTTTGTCTGTAAAATTCAAAATTAAATTAATTTTCTTGGATTTATACAAATAGAGACATATTTTTGATCACAAATGTTCCCTTTTGTATAAATGTATCACAATTTGTGTATGCAACCAAAGGAAGATGCTCCAAATCAAACACAAAATGGTCTTGTTAAGTATTGAATGTGCATTTGTGGATCAAGTGGCATGCATGTTTTCATTGAAAGCTATTTGTGTTGATTCTGTTTGATTCATATGAATTTTGAGAGGTTTGTTTAGCTGTTTTAACCATGACTGACTCACACACAAACAACTACCAATGGATAAATACAAAATGTATTCATACATATGTGCATATCTACCCATTAATTTGCTCACACAAAGTTATGGCAAACCAGCAGAAAAGAAGTCTCAAAATGCAAACAAATTAAAGGGGATCGACACAAATAGATGTCACTGAATGTGTGTATCTCTTGTTCCACAAATGCACATTCAGTGCTTCACAAGAACAATTTGTGCTTGATTTGGAACATCTCCCTTTGGTTGCATACACATATTGTGATACATTTATACAAAAGGAAACATGTGTGTTAACAAATATGTCTCTATTTGTACAAATCCCACCACATTAATTTATTTTTGAATTTCACAGACACAAGTGTAAAGACATTTGTCTGTGGATTGTAAAATACATTTGCAACATTTATCAAAATAAGTGTGCACACATTTGTTAATCATTTTGATTCTAATTTCATCCCATAAAAAAAGATGTTCTTAAAACAGTAATCCTGAGGCATTTTGAGGCTGATCATTGGTAGAAATCTTACTGTGTGTGTCTTCATGTGAGTACACCATATGTATGTGTCCATGTAATCACAGTCAGAACTGGCCGGTGATTTCACATCCCATTTTTCCCCAGCGTGGTGCTCCATATGTGTAGAAATATAGCTGCCTACCAAAACATCTCCGGGCTTGTCAAGCTAGCTGTGGTGTTGGGGCCGTGGTTAAGTGCCAGTTTATGAATGGAGAGCAAGATCAAGAGATGAGAATGTTTTGGATCATCACCTCTCTCTCGCTCTCTCTCATATCTCCCCTCCTCCCCCTGCTTTCTGTCCTATACCAGCTCCTCGACTCCAGGGATTGCACAACCCACCATTTTCCCCTGCCCCTCCCTGCTCTCACTCCCAGGGTGGTGGACCCACTGTCACGGGTGCGGGCGTGGAGCCTGGGCCAGTCTGTTGAGGGCCTGGGTATTTCCAGGACCAATGCTTGGTGATGGAATTGGGGATGTTGGTTCGGGTCCCTGATCAAGCTGGGATGTACTGCATACCAGTAAGAATTAAGGGCGGTACATACAAGGCCTTGGTGAATTGGGTTGCAGCCAAACCTCCATCCATCAATGCCTGGTTCAAGACGAGGCTTTGGGTGCTAGTCACAAAGTGAAGGTAAGGTGTGTACATGGGAATATCCACGAATATCCTGCAGTAACCATGGTGATTCAATTTCGGAAACAAAAGCATAGTTTTGAGGCTGCAGTTAGTTCGTGCCTCACCCCTCCACTAATTTTGGGCTCAAATTGGCCAGTGTTTCCACGTTATTAAGGTAAATTTGCAAGGTTGGTTCCTGTAACAGAATGTTTTGGTGTGGGATTTGTGATGTGCTGGCTGGAGAGGTGGAGCTGGGGCCATCAATGTCAATTCCACACCAGTACGACGTGATGGAGGGGGAAGTCTTGCCTTCCTCAGCCCTTAGAGGACATGCCCAGAGAATCCTCAGTCACTTCCAGGACAGCGGCGACACACGATGCATGTGGCAGGGCATCCAGGCCATCACCAACTACAGGACAACATCAGCTGCCTGTGACAAATATACCTACATTCCAGATGTGCTGAATGAATTATACTCAAGGTTTCAAGCACAGAATGACATGGTGGCGAAGAAGACCACCCCTCCTCCCAACGACCAGGTGCTCTGTATTATCACGGCTTATGTGAGGAAAACTCTACGTAGAGTCAACCCACGGAAGGCTGCTGGACCAGACAACATTCCTGGCAGAGTGCTCAGAGGATGTGCAGACCAGCTGGCAGATGTTCTTTCCGACATCTTCAACATCTCTCTGAGCAGCACCGTCGTTCCAACGTGCTTCAAGGCCACCACTATCGTCCCCATGCTAAAGAAGTCTTCAGTGTCCTACCGCAACGATTACTGTCCCGTCGTACTCACACCCATCATCATGAAGTGCTTCGAGAGGCTCGTCATGAGGCACATTAAGACCCAGCTGCCCCCTCACTAGACCCACTATAATTTTCAAATCATCCCAACCGTTCAACAGACGATGCCATCACCACCACCCTCCATCTGGCCCTCACCCGCCTAGACAAAAAGGACTCATACGTTCGAATGCTGTTCATAGACTTGTTCCTGGACTTCCTGACTGGACCCCACACACCCCTCACACAAACTCTTCACCCTCCTGCCGTCTGGCAAGAGGTACCGAAGCATTCGGGCCCTCACCGCCAGACTGTGTAACAGCTTCTTCCCCCAAGCCATCAGACTCCTCAATACTCAGAGACTGGACTGACACACACACACACACACGTGTCCTGAGTTGCACTTTAACTATTGTCACTTTATACCTGGCTTCTACCTCAATAACTGCTATGTCTATAGAACATTATCTTATAGTATGTTATGTTAACATTTGGCATTTTTAGAAACTGTCATCTTTTTGCACTACTGTGTACTGGTCGTCTTTGTCTCTCACTGTGCCCATTGTCCTGTTCATTTTTAGTAATTTGATTGTACTGTCCCAAGCTTTTTGCACACGTTTGCACGTGCACTTTATATAGATATGTTTTTTAGTCTGTGTAGTCTCATGTGGTTCTGTGTTTGCACTATGTTGTTTTATGTAGCACCATGGTCCTGGAGGAACGTTGTCTCATTTCACTGTGTACTGTACTAACTGTATATGGTTGAACGACAATAAATAAACACTTGACTTGACACTTAGGCCCGCCTTCGACCAAGTGAGAGTGATTGACGGTCACCATCTTCAGCCAGACATTGCACTTGCCTATCCATATTTTTCTATTATGAATGATTGGTTGTACCAAGAGACCAGACAAAGACATGACCCAGTTATTGATACCGAAGAACCATCAGGAAATGTTATCACAGATGACTCATTATAATCCGATTGGCCGGGCATTCACAGGGATGTTCGCAGGTGGTGTGCGGCATGCCAGCTGGTGAATCTGCCGGCCACCCCAAGAGCGCCTTTATGCCCACTTACTTTGATTGAGGTCCCCTTCGATAGAATTGGCATGGACCTCGTTGGGGCATTAGAGTGGACAGCACATGGGCATCACTTTGTGTTGGTTCTGGTGGACTATGCAATGTGATATCTGGAAGCAGTGCCTTTACACAACATCTCAGCATGTAGAGTTGCGGCGGCACTCTTTAAAATGATCTCCCTAGTGGGGATTCGGCAAGAAATCCTCACTGATCACGGCACAACTTTTATGTCACGTACACTGCGTGAGCTGTAAAATTCATTGGGCATTTAATCGAGAAGTTGATTATATAGTAAAACCTCTGGAAAGGGGCAGAGAATGTCAGATTTACCACCTCAACTCCTTAAAACCATGGGGGGTGGCTTTGATGACAGTGGTACAGGAGAGTCACTTGTACAGGAGAGTCACCCCGGTCACTTGCTGAGACCTCCTCTCATGGTCACAAAACACAGACATGGCCCAGTTGCATAGATAAATCTTGCACGTATTCTCACCCCTTCCCAGTCATATGAAGCTCATAAAACACCATATCAAAACAACCCCAGGGGTAGTGGTACGCAGTCGTCCCTACTGATTACCCCGCACAAAAAAAGTGCTTAGAGAAGAATTAGAGGCCATGCTAGATATGGGGGTAATAGAATAATACCACAGTGACTGGGCCAGCCTGGTGGTGCTAGTTCCGAAGAGTGATGGCTTGGTGTGGTTCTGTGTGGATTATAGAAAGGTCAATGCAGTGTCTAAATTTGACTCATACCCAATGCCTAGTATTGACGAACTGCTCAAGCGGTTGGCTGCGGCTTGCTTTTATTTGACACTGGATTTAAGGATGGGTTATTGGCAGATCCCCTTAACTCAAATGTCTTGTGAGAAACCTGCCTTCTTCACACTGTTTGGCTTACACCAATTTGTGACCCTTCCGTTTGGTTTGTTTGGGGCCCTGGCTACATTTAAGTGCCTTATGGACAGAGTCATCAGACTGCACTCTTTATACGCTGCTGCCTATCTGGATGAAGGTATGGTATCTAAAGTTCTACTTGGGTCACGGGCATGTGAGCCCCCACAAACTGAAGTTGTGGCCTGCCTGAGACCCAAGACCAAAAAGAAGGTGAGGCAATTCCTGGGGATGGCTGACTATTTTAGGATGCTTTTGCCTAACTATTTGGATGTCACCAGCCTACTGACCGATCTCTCTCTAAAAAGGGTTTCCCAGACCTGGTCCAGTGTTCAAAGCCATGCCAACAGGCTTTTATGCAAGTGAAAGCTGAGCTTTGTGGTGGGATGTTGTTACATGCTCCTGATTTTTCTCTCCCTTTTGTTGTGTAGACTGACGTGTCAGACAAGGGGCTGGGATCCGTGTTGTCCCAGGTGGTGGAGGGACGCCGGTGCTGTACATCAGCCAGAAGCTGAGAGGCAAGGTGCAGCACCATTGAGGAGTATCTGGCCATCAAGTGGGAGGTCCTCACCCTTCGGTACTACCTCCTGGGACGGGCTTTCACCCTCTTTTCGGACCACGCCTCGATCCAGTAGTCCATCGCATGAAGGATACCAATGCGTGGATCACCATTTGGTATCTGACTCTTCAGCCTCGAGGTAGTCCACAGACCGGGGGCGCATATGGCTGTTGCGGACTTTCTCTCCACAAATGGGGGGGGGATACTGGGCAGGCCAGGTATGTGAATGGAGAGCAAAATATGACGAGAATGGTAATGATCATCTTCTGGTAATTATTGTCTATAACAGCTGTTTGTCACTGCAGTGAGAGTGGAGAAAGGCTTTAAGAGCGAGCCAGATGCCAGTCACGGGAGAGAGTTTTGAGACATGAGCTGGAGAAAGACTGTGTGAATTTATGTCCGCTGAAAAGTGTAAATTCTGAATGTGATCGTTGAAAAGCATAAATATTGAGTTTCAAAGAAATTAAACATACCATTTGAGGTGGATTCGCTGTCTCCCACTTCCTCCTTTTCCCTAACTGTGAACATTGTTACACTAGCAATCATACATTTCAGACACCCACAGAAAGTGCTAGGATGGCTAAAATGTTACTAGAAGGAGGGGTGGGAAGCCAAACCCTTATTGATGACTGGCTATTTGGCTGGTAGCCAAGGTAACAGGCTAAAAGGGTGAAGGTTTCTTCTCTCTCTCACTCTGTCCTCTAAAAGGTCAAAAGAATAAGACTCAGTCCCTCAGAGGCACAAACAGCACAACACCCACTACATCACACCACTTTAGTGCATTTCTCTAATTACTAGCTCATAGTCCATAATAATGTTATTGCACCAAAATCAATCTTTCTAATTAAATTAGTTCACATTTGATCAGAGAAGCAAATGGTAACATTTACATTTGCATTTGAATGGTCTTGGCATCAACGTTTTACCATCTGACTTCCAAGAAAGAAAATACACATATTTGGGATAAATATTTTAAACAGGATAGTAGTCTGGTACTATGACAAAACAGAAAAAGAATAACACAATTTCAAGACAGAGGCTATGTTCACACTAATATGTTTACATTTGAAAACATTTTCAGTTTCTTAAAGAGAAATAAATATGATCTCATCATATACTCACCCACATGCCAAACTAGTTGTGTATGACTTTCTTTTTTTCAGCATAAGTTTTATTTTTTATTTTATTTGATCCCCCTTTCTCCACAATTTTGGAATGCCCTTTTCCCACTACTTACTAGGTTCTCATGGTGGTGTGGTAACTCACCTCAATCAGGGTGGTGGAGGACAAGTCTCAGTTGCCTCGACTTATGAGACACTCAATTTGCTCATCTTATCACATGGCTTGCTGTGCATGACACCTCTGTGATCCACCCACAACTTACCACGTTCCCCATTGAGAGCGAGAACCACTTAATCGAGACCACGAGGAGGTTACCTGGTGACTCTACCCTTTACTCAATTTGTTTGCTTAGGAGACCTGGCTGGAGTCACTCAGAACACCCTGGATTTGAACTTGTGACTCCAGGAGTGATAGTCAGCATCAATACTTGCTGAGCTATCCAGACTCCCCCCCTGAAGATATGGATTTAACTACTGGAGTCTTATGGATTACTTTAAAGAAAGTCATAACATCTGGTGTGGCATAAGGGTGATTAAATAATGAGAGAATTGTCGTTCCCTTTAACCCTCTGGGGTCGACGGACGCGCTGGCGTGTCCTGCTGGATTCTAGTATATTGATTGATTGATTGATTTTGGTGCTGTTATGTAGATAAGTGTAAGAAATCATTAGAGAATATAAAGGGTCTACTTTTATTTGTGTACACTCACAATAACAACAATACCTTGTGCTTTTGTAAAATAAAGTAACTCTTTTCAGATTGCATCTGAAATTGAAGGACACAAACACTGAAATGTACATTTTATGTGTTCAATAAAACACACACTTTATTTAATTAGAATTACACAGCAAAACATTCAAAATCAAACTTTCGAGCTTTCTACAGTGAATACATTTAAAATAAAATTAAAAAAAAATCATAAATACTCAACAACTGCAATACCTGTGGAGAGAAGAGAGGGATAAAAGAGGGGAGGGGGAGAGCAACACCAGGGCCAACACTCAGGGCCAAGATTGAAAACAGTTCCTAAAGCGAACCAAGCAAAGTCTTTTGCCATTATATTCTGGTGCTCAACAAGCTACTTTAGTTAAATTTTCAGTCCTACTTTTCTGATAGCATAGTCAATATCTCTTAGAGGACTCTTCAATGTAGGGACATGGGCTGTGTGGAGTGATGACGAAGGAGTGATGACAGTGGGCTGGAGGGTTACTTCTTTTGTCCAGTCGCCATAATATTTTACAAACCTAGTAATTTCAGTTGAGCCATTTGCATTGTGGAAATTGGAGAGGCATGTAACTGCATGCATGTCTTTCCACTGAATTACAAGTATATTCCCCTCAATCCTACACCACCTCATATCCCCACCAGATGTTTTGCATTCCCATCTTTCGATGTCTTTAAATTCTGCAGGAAACAGTTTACGATTCACCCTGCATGTCCCACAGGCATTAGTTCCCATTTCTAACAACTTAACCATAAGAGCTGGGGATGTGTAAATGTTGTGAAACCAAACATTGTGGCCCTGGTCTTTGAATGGCTGCAGTAACGATTCAAATACTTTGGTGGCCAAGTCAGTGACACATTAAATTCGAGAGTGTACCCCGAGTCTGATGTTGCAATTACTCATCATTTAAAACCCCACCGATAAGGCTTGCCCTTCATGTATTGTTTAAATCCTGACCGAGCTTTAGACTTGACCATATGTTCGTCTTTTGCAAGATTTTGGATAGGCTGAAAGAGCTGCTGGCATTTTAGTTTCAGGTGGTCCATAAGATAACGCAACTTCCAAAGGCGATCCTGATTATCCTCTGTGGTAGGGTCAACAACATGTAGAGCTGCTAAAAGAGCCTTGTAGTGGTCACGTGACATAAATCCCCTCGTCCACGAGCCCTGAAGTGACTTGGTTCCCCAATGACTATGGGAATCAGGGAGAATTGAAAACCCCATGTAAATTAGCAACCCAAGAAATTTGTAAAATTAATTGGGGGTCACCTCCATCCAAGCTCCTTGGTATAGCTAGAATATGATGGACAGTTAAGTACGAGCTCCCACCCCTGACAGTTTGTAAAGCTGCATATCTCAGCAACTACAGCCTGAGTAAAAAACAGCATGAAAAGGTAAATTTCTCACAACATCATATTGGAGGTTGACCGCACAGCCTGACGCACACTACCTAAGTCAATACCAAATGGACAGCTAGGCTTAAATGGGAGAGGTTTTGGTGCCTGTGAATCAATGTCAGAGTATGAGGGTTAAGAAACAGAGTCAGGGAAGCATTTAAGATTTGTAGCTGACTTGGGACCTGTGCGAGAATTGCTAGCCATACCCAAAATAATAAGGGTAACAGTGTTAGTGTCACTGTGAGTATCACTCATATGTGAAATAGAAACAAACAATACATAAACATTCATGCATACCCAGTTGATGGTCTTGGCTGGGGATCAGGTTCCATCTCATTCTCCATATCCTGATTGTGCTGGTTTTCCAGCAGTAGTTCCTGGTCCAGCAGATCTTCCTCCTGTGTGCTCATGCCCTCATGAGCCTTGTCCACCTCTGCTATGAACATAAGCTCATCAGCATTTAGCTGCCTCCTCCTCTTGAAGGTGATGAGCAGGGAGACATAGTCTCTATCAATCTCTACAACAGAAAAAAAAAGTACAACAATTGGTAGCCAGCAGTGTATTCTTCATAAATCCATACACTGAATAGTCACCAAAGGCTTGCAGACTAACCACAATTGCAGACAGCCCTCTCAAACTTTCCTTGTGAACAGGAAGCTATGCACAATCTAAATGCAGTCGCTGCAGTGTGTGGAGTTCTTGTTCCAGACATGTCGAAAACCGAGAGGGAAAGGTTAGTGCAGGCAATTTTAAATAAATCAAAAGCAAAGAAATCTATGAAACAAAATGTATTTCTATGTAGAATGGGTGATTCTCACTAAACCTGTCAAAGAAATTTCATGTTTAACCCCACATAAATACATACATTATATATATATATATATATATATATATATATATATATATATATATATATATATATATACGTATATTGGATATAGAAAATGAAGCCTACTTTTAGGACAATTATTGCCATTATTTTCAGGACACTTTAGCACATTTTACCCCCAAATTCTCAGTAGCATAACTTGGCAGCTGAAAGTTTACTTATTTGTATTTTGTTTTACTATGTGATGGATGGGTAACGCTATCTGCTACATTATAGAAATATATCTACCATTTTTTATTACATGAGAAAATCAACAAGCTTGATAACTAGCAGGCCAGTTAAAAAAAAAAATCTGAACAGCATCTGCTCTCTGCCTCATATTACTTCAGGTGGATTTTTCACAAGTGACAAAATATATATATTTTTTTATATTTAGTTAAAAATGTACAGTTGCACAGAAACTGCCAAAAAAAAAAAAAAAATTATATAAAAAGAGGCTCGCTGATGACGGTCACATTTGTTTTCCAGAAAAAAAAAACTAGCTAGCAGAGTATTGCTAGCCTTTTTTTTTAAAATCAAGTTTCACAGAAATGTGCTTAAAAATAGAGGCTAACTGCCTGTCCGATGAACGCCGTCATTTTTTCCAGAAAAAAAAATTGCATTACTCCTACATATAAATGCTTTGTAACTAAAACATTTTGACTTTCAATAGACAATATTGACAACATATGTTAAATAACTTGTCTTACCTTGAAATATTGAAGCAGTAAATCCAACAATGGAGGTAATCTCTGGTGACGTCCTCTCCGGCTCAGGCAAATGGAGGATGACTCAGATGCAGATACATTTATTATTCACACCAAGTAATCCCTTAACCAATCATATGTGCCTTTAGCTTATATTGTCATGAGTATCTGGTAGTTTTCAGAAATAAAATCGGTGATTGGACGGCGAAGATATTGAGACAGGAACCATGGGAATAATTGTTCCCAAATTTGAACACTCCATCTGGAAAGGGTTAATAAGCTAATTGCACTCTTAACATTTAATTTAGCCATAATAATAATCATCATCATAAACATTGTCTTTTGAAAAGTGGTCTTTGTTCCACAAAAACAAGTGTGAATGCAAAACGGACTGAGATCCTGTAATGGTCAAGTGGACCAAAAAGAGATCTGAGCCCACTTTCAAGGTCACAAATCATTTGAATGCAAAGTGAACTGGGTCCCATTTCACTCTGTTCACTGGGTTTGGGTTTGAGTTAGTTTTTTTAAACAGAACACAATTGTAAAAACACCCTTAGCTACCTGTACCGAAATGACGAATGATTGACAGTGATTGGTAGGAAGCAAGTTCAGAAATGAACAAATATGTGGCATATTAAAATTTTCAGGTGGTGAAAATTAATTGGGGAATTTTGGATGCTGGAGAGATTTCTTGACAGAGGCAGGCAGACCAGCAAGATCTATTAAAGAGATAACTGATTTCTGAACAGAGAGATGGGAAAAGAAGGGTTCGACAGAAGTGTTAAATTGTTATAGCCATAAATAAAAGTAGTCATAAACAGTATATTGATTGATTGATTTTATTTTGACTTATGCATACTCTTATTATAATTTATTGTTTATTTGCTCTGGCTACAATACAGTACATGTTTGCATATTAAATCAATTGTCAGAGAGCACTAGTTTAACAGCACTCTAGCTGAATGTTGTTTGATATGACAATCAATTAGCTAAATGAACATTAATGGCAGACTTTAACTGGAAGATGTTACTGCTTGTTATACTCCACTTCTACTTGTGTTTATTTACAGCATGTAGTTACTGAGAAACTGTGGATACTCTGGAGAGATTAAAGTGTGCATTGGTTAGAGAAAAGGTGCTTTCTGCCAGTGGAAACTAGGAGGACTTTGAGTGGCAGGCCAAAGAGCAAATTGGTCTCGGCCTAGCTAATGGAAGATGGGAATGCATTGATGTTGAGTTTTGCATCAAAATATTAGTCTGTGAAAGTCCATCCTAAAACATATTCTTAAATTAATCGGCAAGGATATAAGCACATTCTAATGCTACAGTCATGGTGACAAAACAAATGTCTTAACACATATTGTGATTTGGAGGCAAGGATGAAATCTCTTTTTCTGCATGACTTCACTATATTTTGAGGTGTGTATATTATATAGAAGCTGGATGTTTCCATGTCTGTAGTGGAAACAATTCCATAATGTCAGTACTTTCCATTTCTGTCAAATGTGGTCTACATCACAATCAGACAGTGGAATCATTGAAGCTCTGCATGGCGGCAATCTGTGCAGTTTCACAGTGGCATCCAGACATCTCCAATCTTAAGTCCTGTCATTCTTCCCAAGCTCAGACATCTGTCAGAGAGAGAGCACAAGCCTGAGAGATGCAGCCACGCAGAGCCTCCGCTCAGCTGGTGCTGTACTGGTGGAAGTCCGGAGGCATTCTATAGACTCCATTCAATGCTACATCAACTCAGCTTATTTATTTATTTGCTGTCCTTTAATTGCTCATATAAATTTAAACAGCACTGAATAAAGATAAAAGTTGGGGATTCACCATCAATAAAATGTGCCTGCTTATAGTGTGGTTACACTTTCTGTGTTTTAGCCCCTGAATCATTAAAGGAATTATGCAAATGTAGTTCTGAATGCAATATGCACTGTGCAGTTCCCAATCTTGCAGGTCAATTGTGAGTGCAAAGTGGTGGAGATTGCAGCAGACTTCCCCTTTTGGTCATACTTTACAATGTTAAAACATACTTAACTACATATGTGGAAATAGATTTTGGAGCGCTACATGCTGGAAGGACCTCGTTCTGTTGTAAAAAAAAAAAGTCCAAGAAGGTGCTCTTTGTTTGGGTTTCATTAATGCATGCAGATAAATTATAGTTCAAGCCACTTCTTCCGCTACAAACACCACAAAGGCTTTATCTTAGTTTAGCTTTTCACATGGACAAAATAAATACATTAAAAACCAGTCACTACACTGATGCATTCTGTCGAACAATGCCTTCCTCAGAGTGTGTTGGGGTACTTTTAAATGTTCATATGTGACAGGCACACTCCACCAATCCCTACCCCAAAAAGGCACAGGTTCTCTGTGTGTTAACAGTTTGTCATAACTTTCTGTTTCCAACAGACTATTGGGGTACAAATAGCCGTGCAGGGCCAGTAAAGCCTTCTCTGCTGGCGTAACATGCCAAATAAATAAATATTTTTCATCCTTTCATTCTCATTAACCTTTTTGCTTATGTATTTTTAATCATTATCCTCTCCTAATTCATCTACAAACGATTAGCCAAAAACAAAAAGTTCATCCAATCAGAAAATATTCCTCAATGCTTACAAGCAGAGTGTGACAACTGTTTCACAAATCGCATGCCCGAAGCCGAAGCAGCGCGTGAGTCTGAGCTCTACCCCATCAGACCTACAGAATTTCTGCAGAATCCCTCAACACTGCTATAACTTTTCATAAATTACCACAATTATTATACATTAATAATTACTCCTTTAATAATTCATAATTAATACTTATTCCTCCCCCTTCACTACCTGGGATAATACAGCCCTCAACATCCTGTCCGAAGCATCCGTCTGCAAGAAAAATGGAGAGAGCAAGAGCAGCCAGCCACAAAGTGCTGCTTTCATTTGTGTGAACGCCTGCTGACTGTGCTCTGTCCATTGGACCGGATCTGGTGCCCCCTTTTTAGTGAGATTGGTCAGCGGGCTGGTGACGGTCAAATAAATAGGCACAAACCTCCAATAATAAACAGCCAGACACAGAAACCGTCTCACCTCCTTTTGGTATTAGGCCTTGGACAGGCTGCAATCGTGGCGGTTTTATCAATTTAGGGCTGAACCTGCCCGTGACCCAAGAGGAAGCCTAGATACCATACTTCCAACCACCCAGTTCTTTGGGTTTACCATGAGTCCCGCTTGTCTCAATGACATCAGGACAGCTCTCAGATGCTGCAGGTGCCGCTTACTACCAATTACAGCATATAATGATATCAGCCAGATAGGCAGGGGCATATGCAGCGTGTGGTCTGAGGATTCGTCCATGAGCCGCAGAAACATAGCCGGGGTCCTGAACAAACTGAATGAAAGTATCACGAATTGGTGTAATCCGAACGTACAGTCTTTTCACAAGACATGGCAGTTAATGGGATCTGCCAATATCAAGTGTCGAATATAAGTGAGCCACGCCTAACCAATTAAGCAGTTCATCAATCCGATGCATTGGGTACGAATTGGTTACATCAAATATTGACACCGTATTGACTTTTCTGTAATCCACATAGAACTGGACCGAGCCATAACCCTTTGGAACCAACACCTGGGGCGTGGTGGTGGTGTAGCGGTCTAATGCACATAATTGGTAAACTGGTATTCAGAAGGTTGGTGGTTTGATCCCCACAGCCACCACCATTGTGTCCTTGAGCAAGTCACTTAACTCCAGGTTGCTCCGGTGGGATTGTCCCTGTAATAAGTGCACTGTAAGTCGCTTTGGATAAAAGCGTCTGCCAAATGCATAAATGTAATGTAAATGTAACACCTCCGGGCTGGCACAGTCACTTTTGGATTCTTTTATTACCTCTATATAGAGCATGGCCTTTAATTCTTCCTGAACCACATTTTTTGTGCTTGGGTAATCGATAGAAACGACTGCATATCACTCCCCCTGAGGTTGTTTCGATATGGAGTCTGTAACGATTACCCTGTCTTGTTTCTCTGTTGCCCTTTTGTTTACCATTTGTTGTCACTTTTGCATTTCTCAGTTTTCACTTTAGTCCCTTATGTAATTCCATAGTCTCTTTGTTAGCGTTCGTGTTTTCCTCTGTTCATTGTTTTCACCTGCCCTTGTTAATTTGCCTTTGGTTTCTGTTAATCACATTGTTATCTTGTTTTGAGTTCTGTTCTTTCATTGGTCCCTTTTTCCCTGTCTGTGTATTTATACCCCGTGTCTTTGTTCAGTCTTTGTCAATCGTCGTTTGATGTTTAACCTGATGTTTCTTTCCTTCCCGAGTTCCCTGTTCGTGTCAACCTTGGTCAGCTCATTCAGTTTATGTTTCATTTCCCCATCGTGGGTTGTTGCTTTGTGTTTTGCCCTGTTATTCAGTTAAATAAAGTTCAACTGCGTTTGGATCCGCATCTCCTCGTCAGCCTCATTACTCAAGCGTAACAGAACGATTGACCACACATGGATCCAGCAGCTATTCGGGCCAAATGTCGGCTGCTCAACTTGCAGCAAGAACACTACCCACTTGTAGACCACGCTCACTACTTCCTCCTCCTGGCTGAACGCTACTGACTTCCCGGACTCTGCACTGATGATCTTTTTCAGGGACAGCTTAAATCGCTCGCTGAGGGAGCGGGTGCCACAGGCAACGCCCGGCAGCACTCTCCGCGACTACCTGGAGATGACCCTACTAGCGTGCAGCTCACGCACCCTGTCACACCAGCCTCACCTGTCAGCGAGCAACCCCCATGACAGTGGCTCCCCTTGAACCTGCACAGTCCACTTTGTCCGCCCGGAGGAGGAGAAGACAGGCTTCCGCCTCCCGACCCACGCCTGCCCGGTCTGCGAGCCAGAGCCCACGCCTGCCCGGTCTGCGAGCCAGAGCCCACGCCTGCCCGGTCTGCGAGCCAGAGCCACGCCTGCCCGGTCTGCGAGCTAGAGCCCACGCATGTCACGGTGAGCCGAGCTAGAGCCCACGCATGTCACGGTGAGCGAGCTAGAGCCCACGCATGTCACCGTGAGCGAGCCCGAATCCTCGTCAACCACGGTAACCCAGCCAGAGCCTGTAGCCTCAGACGTCAGTGAGCCAGTGCCGCTAGCCTCAACCGTCAATGAGCCAGTGCCGCTAGCCTCAACCGTCAATGAGCCAGTGCCGCAAGCCTCAACCGTCAATGAGCCAGTGCCTGTAGCCTCGACCGTCCCTGAGCCAGCGCCTGTAGCCTCGACCGTCCCTGAGCCAGCGCCTGTAGCCTCGACCGTCCCTGAGCCAGCGCCTGTAGCCTCGACCGTCCCTGAGCCAGCGCCTGTAGCCTCGACCGTCCCTGAGCCAGCGCCAGTAGCCTCGACCGTCCCTGAGCCAGCGCCAGTAGCCTCGACCGTCCCTGAGCCAGCGCCAGTAGCCTCGACCGTCCCTGAGCCAGCGCCAGTAGCCTCGACCGTCCCTGAGCCAGCGCCAGTAGCCTCGACCGTCCCTGAGCCAGCGCCAGTAGCCTCGACCGTCCCTGAGCCAGCGCCCAAAGCCATGACCGTCCCTGAGCCAGTGCCAGTAGCCGTGACCGTCCCTGAGCCAGTGCCAGAAGCCTTGACCGTCCAAGAGCCAGTGCCAGTAGCCATGACCGTCCAAGAGCCAGTGCCAGTGCCAATGGCCGTGACCGTCCAAGAGCCAGCGCCTCTCGAGCCCCCTAGGGTTCCGCCTCCCAAGTCTCTCAAGTCTCTCAAGCCTCTCGAGCCTTCCAGGGCTCCTCCTCCCGAGCTTTCCAGAGCTCAGCCATCCGAGTTTCCCGAGCTTTCCAGAGCTCAGCCATCCGAGTTTCCCGAGCTTTCCAGAGCTCAGCCATCCGAGTTTCCCGAGCTTTCCAGAGCTCCGCCTCCCGAGTTTCCCGAGCTTTCCAGAGCTCCGCCTCCCGAGTTTCCCGAGCTTTCCAGAGCTCCGCCTCCGAGTTTCCCGAGCTTTCCAGAGCTCCGCCTCCCGAGTTTCCCGAGCTTTCCAGAGCTCCGCCTCCCGAGCTTTCCAGAGCTCCGCCTCCCGAGCTTTCCAGAGCTCCGCCTCCCGAGCTTTCCAGAGCTCCGCCTCTCAAGCCTCTCGAGCCTTCCAGGGCTCCGCCTCTCAAGCCTCTCGAGCCTGCCAGGACTCCGCCCCTCGAACCTCTCGAGCCTCCCAGGGCTCCACCTCCTGAACCTCTCGAGCCTTCCAGGGCTCCGCCCCCCGAGTCTCCTACGGCTCCGCCCCCAGAGCCTCTTGAGCCTCCTACGGCTCCACCCCCAGAGCCTCTCGAGCCTCCTGCAGCTCCGCCTACGGGGTCTCCTACGGCTCCACCCCCAGAGCCTCTCGAGCCTCCTGCAGCTCCGCCTACGGGGCCTCCTACGGCTCCGCCTCCAGAGCCTCCGATTGCTCCGCCTCTCGATCCACTCAAGCCTTTGATGGCTCCGCCCCCAGAGCCTCTTGAGCCTCCTACGGCTCTGCCTCTCGAGCCACTCAAGCCTTCGACGGCTCCGCCCTCAGAGCCTCCCGAGCCTCCTATGGCTCCGCCTCCCGAGACTCCTCCGGCTTCCCCTCTCGAGCCACTCAAGCCTTCGATGGCACCGCCTCCCGAGCCTCCTATGGCTCCGCCTCCCGAGACTCCTCCGGCTTCCCCTCTCGAGCCACTCAAGCCTTCGACGGCACCGCCCTCAGAGCCTCCTATGGCTCTGCCTCCCGAGCCTTCTCCGGCACCGCCTCTCAAGCCACTCAAGCCTTTGGCGGCTCCACCCTCAGAGCCTCCTACGTCTCTACCCCCAGAGACTCCAGAGTCTTCCTGGTCTCCGCTCCTAGAGCCTCCCACGGAGCCGCCTACCTCGGCTCCGCCTCCTGAGCCTCTCTCAGCTCAACCTCCTGGGCCTCCCGAGCCTCTCCCGGCTCCGCCTCCGAAGCCTCCATTGGCTCCGTCTTCAGAGCCTTCATCGCCCTCGCCACCTTCGGCTCCGCCTCCCTGGCTCCGCCCAACTCTGTTCCGCCTCCTGATCTGCCCAAGGCCTTACCACCTGAGTCTGCCATGGCCCTGCCTAAGCCTCCTTTGGCGCCTCCAGTCTCTATGGCTCCTCCAAGTCCTCCTTGGCTCCACCTCACACGGCTCTGCCAGCCTCAGTCCCGTGGCCTCTTCCCAGGCCCCCCGACCCAGTCCCTGTCCGGTGGCCTCCACCCAGGCCTCCTGACCCTTTTCCCGTCCTGAGGCCTTCCCCCAGGCCTCCTGACCCAGTCCCTGTCCATTGGCCTCCTCCCTGGTCCCCCAAACCTGTCCTTGCCCTGTGGCCAGCTCCCAGACCACTGAAACCTGTCCCCGCCCGGTCTATACCACCCCGGCCTCCCAAACCTGTCCCTTTGTGCCCCCATGGACTTCCTGGTTGTCCCTTGTGCCCCCCGTGGACTGTCTCATCTCCCTTTGTGCCCCCGTGGACTGTCGCATCTCCCTTTTGCGCCCTCGTGGACTGTCTCATTTCCCCCCGTGGCCCCCCCCCCCGGA
The DNA here is from genome assembly GCF_025860055.1 of Xyrauchen texanus. Classification (NCBI taxonomy): domain Eukaryota; kingdom Metazoa; phylum Chordata; class Actinopteri; order Cypriniformes; family Catostomidae; genus Xyrauchen; species Xyrauchen texanus. The sequence goes on from NC_068277.1 coordinate 50,982,288, forward strand.
CTTCCTGCCTGCCCTCTGTGCCCCTCGGACTGCCTCCTTGCTCTTGTGCCCCCCCTGGTCTGCCTGTCTGCCCCCGGATTTCCTGCCTGCCCAGTGTTCCCCCCTGGTCTGCCTGTCTACCTATGTGCCCACTTGTACTGTCTGGTTGCCCCTGGTGCCCTCATGTTGTTCTTATGGACTTGACTTTTGTTGTGTGTTTGTTAGGATCGTCTGGAATCCGATCTTTAAAGGGGGGGCTATGTAACGATTACCCTGTCTTGTTTCTCTGTTGCCCTTTTGTTTACCATTTGTTGTCACTTTTGCATTTCTCAGTTTTCACTTTAGTCCCTTATGTAATTCCATAGTCTCTTTGTTAGCGTTCGTGTTTTCCTCTGTTCATTGTTTTCACCTGCCCTTGTTAATTTGCCTTTGGTTTCTGTTAATCACATTGTTATCTTGTTTTGAGTTCTGTTCTTTCATTGGTCCCTTTTTCCCTGTCTGTGTATTTATACCCCGTGTCTTTGTTCAGTCTTTGTCAATCGTCGTTTGATGTTTAACCTGATGTTTCTTTCCTTCCCGAGTTCCCTGTTCGTGTCAACCTTGGTCAGCTCATTCAGTTTATGTTTCATTTCCCCATCGTGGGTTGTTGCTTTGTGTTTTGCCCTGTTATTCAGTTAAATAAAGTTCAACTGCGTTTGGATCCGCATCTCCTCGTCAGCCTCATTACTCAAGCGTAACAGAGTCCTATGAGATTCGTACGACCGGGAAAGCCAATCACTTGCTGAGATCTCCTCTCACGTTCAAAAAACACAGACATGGCCTGGATGCATAGATACATCTCTGATGGGTTCTCACCCCTTCACGGATATACAAAGCTCATAAAACAACATATCGAAACAACCGAGGGGGTAGTGGTACGCAGTCCTCCCTACTGATTACCCCAGCACAAACAAAGTGGTTAGAGAACAATTAGAGGCCATGCTAGATATGGGGTTAACCCTTTCCAGCCGGAGCATTCAAATTTCGGAACAATTATTCCCATCGTTCCTGTCTCAATGTCTTTGCCAATCATGACTATATAAGCTAAAAGCACATATGATTGTTACTGGGCGTGAATAATAAATGTATCGGCATCTGCATCATCCTCCATTTGCCTGGGCGGAGCCAGAGGGGATATCCCGGGAGATTTACTCCAGTGTTGGACTTACTGCTTCAAATTGAAAACTGAGGTGATCTTTCAAGGTAAGACAAGTTATTTAACATATGTTGTCAATATGTTATATTGCAATAAGTCCAAACATTTTAGTTACGAAGCATTTATTTGTAGGAGTAACACTAGTTATTTCTAGAAAAAATTACATGACCGTCTGCGTTCATTGGACAGGCAGCAAGCCTCTATTTTTAAGCAAATTTCTGTGAAACTTGATTTTAAAAAAGGCTAGCAATACTATATAAATTTTTTGCTAAATCTCAGTAACATCTTTGGCCAAGTTTGTTGCTTGTGGAAGATAGTCAAACCTTTTTAGTTACAAAGCATTTATTTGTAGTAGCGCCGCTAACTAGTTTTTTCTTGGAAATAAACGTGACCGTTATCGGCAAGCCTCTTTTTATATTTTCTTATAACACTGCAATATATTTCTTGTCCTGCCTATGAACCACCTGTCTATACTTGATTATCACATTGAACTTTTCTGCTTTTTTGCACTTCTGGTTGGACGCAAACTGCATTTCGTTGTCTTTGTACTTGTACTCTGCAAAGTGACAATAAAGTTGAATCTAATCTAATCTAATATAAACTTTTTTTTTTGGCAGTTTCTGTGAAACTAGCTAAATAAACATTAGCTAGAAATACTTTAACTAAATATCAATAACTTTTTTGTCAATTTAGTTGCTTAAAAATCAGCCTAAAGTAATGTGAGGCAGAGAGCAGATTTTTTTTAATATTTTTTTATGCAGTTTAGACTTTTTATTTTTTTAGCTGTTCAGACCTGCCTGGAAACTGGCCTGCTAGTGATAAGTTATCTAGCTTGTTGATTTTACCATGTAATAAATTTTTTTAGATATCTTTCTATAATTTAGCAGATAGCCTTACCCATCCATCACAAAGACATGATATGGTTTTAGATTGAGAGTAGCTTCCTGTTCACAAATGAAGTGTGAGAGGGCTGTTTGCAGTTGGACATTCTGGTTAGACTGTTCAATGTACGGATTTGTGAAGGACACACTGCTGGCTACCAATTGTGTACCAATTTTTTTCTGTTGTAGAGATGGATAGAGAATATGGCTCCCTGCTTTTGAGGGCATGAGCACACAGGAGGAAGATCTGCTTGACCAGGAACTACTGTATGAACACCCGGACCACAAGGAGATGGAGGATGAGATGGAACCTGATTCCCAGCCAAGACCATCAACTGTGTGTGTGTATATATATATATATATATATATATATATATATATATATATATATATATATGAATATGTACACTCACCTAAAGGATTATTAGGAACAAATGTTCAATTTCTCATTAATGCAATTATCTAATCAACCAATCACATGGCAGTTGCTTCAATGCATTTAGGGGTGTGGTCCTGGTCAAGACAATCTCCTGAACTCCAAACTGAATGTCAGAATGGGAAAGAAAGGTGATTTAAGCAATTTTGAGCGTGGCATGGTTGTTGGTGCCAGACGGGCCAGTCTGAGTATTTCACAATCTGCTCAGTTACTGGGATTTTCACAGGGTTTACAAAGAATGGTGTGAAAAGGGAAAAACATCCAGTATGCGGCAGTCCTGTGGGCGAAAATGCCTTGTTGATGCTAGAGGTCAGAGGAGAATGGGCCCACTGATTCAAGCTGATAGAAGAGCAACTTTGCCTGAAATAACCACTCGTTACAACCGAGGTATGCAGCAAAGCATTTGTGAAGCCACAACACGCACAACCTTGAGGTGGATGGGCTACACCAGCAGAAGACCCCACCGGGTACCACTCATCTCCACTACAAATAGGAAAAAGAGGCTACAATTTGCAAGAGCTCACCAGGCCCAGGCACCAGACTTTAGGCCCCTTAGTGCCAATTGGGCATCGTTTAAATGCCACGGCCTACCTGAGCATTGTTTCTGACCATGTCCATCCCTTTATGGCCACCATGTACCCATCCTCTGATGGCTACTTCCAGCAGGATAATGCACCATGTCACAAAGCTCAAATCATTTCAAATTGGTTTCTTGAACATGACAATGAGTTCACTGTATTAAAATGGCCCCCACAGTCACCAGATCTCAACCCAATAGAGCATCTTTGGGATGTGGTGGAACGGGAGCTTCGTGCCCTGGATGTGCATCCCACAAATCTCCATCAACTGCAAGATGCTATCCTATCAATATGGGCCAACATTTCTAAAGAATGCTTTCAGCACCTTGTTGAATCAATGCCGTTAAGAATTAAGAATTAAGGCAGTTCTGAAGGCGAAAGGGGGTCAAACACAGTATTAGTATGGTGTTCCTAATAATCCTTTAGGTGAGTGTATTGTTTGTTCCTATTTCTCATATTACTGATATTCACAGTAGCACTATCACTGTTACGCTTATTATTTTGGATATGGCTAGCCATTCTCGCACACATCCCAAGTCATCTAGAAAGCGTAAACGCTTCCCTGACTCTGTTTCTTATTCCCTTGTACTCTGACATCGATTCACAGGCACCAAAACCTCTCCCATTTAAGCCTAGCCATCCATTCGGTACTGAAGCATGCGTCAGGCTATGCGGTCAACCTCCAAAATGATGTTGCGAGAAATTGACTTTTTCATACTGTTTTACTCAGGCTGTAGTTGCGGAGATATGCAGCTTTACAAACTGTCATGGGTGGGAGCTCGTCCTAAACTGTCTGTCATATTCCAGCTACCAAGGAACTTGGAAGGAGATGACCCCCTATTAATTTGTCTCATTTCAAGATGAAATTTAAATGGAGTTTTCAATTCTCCCTGATTCCCATCGTCATTGGGGAATCAAGTCATTTCAGGGCTCTTGGGCAAGGGGATTTATGTCGCATGACCGCAAAAAGCACTTTTAGCAGCTCTACATGTTGTAGAACCTACCACAGAGGATAATTAGGATCACCTTGGGAAGTTGCATTATCTTATGGTCCACCTTAAACAAAAATGCAAGCAGCTCTTTCAGCCGAACCAAAATCTTGCAATAGATGAACGTATGGTCAAGTCTAAAGCTCGATCAGGATTTAAACAATACATAAAGGCAAGCCAACTCAGTGGGGTTTTAAATTATGGGTAATTGCAATATCAGACTCTGGGTATACTCTCGACTTTAATGTTTACACAGGACTCTTTTTTTTCCAGCTTCATAGACATTGACGTCATCAATAGTTTCATAATGTTTAAGGAATGGCAACACATTCATGCGGCACCAGGGGATGAGCATAGACAGGTGAACTTCACTCAGCTAGATTTCAGAGAAACCTGACACGTCAGCTGGGAGGTATCGATATTCACGCAAGTTTCTTTTTGCATACACTAAAGCCTGTAGTCCCTCCTTGGTCATCACTCCACACAGCCCATGTCCCTAAATTTGAAGAGTCCTCTAAGAGTTGTTGGCTATGTTATTGGAAAAATAGGACTGAAAATAAAACTAAAGTAGCTTGTTTCACGCCGGAATGTAATGGCAAATTACTTTGCTTGGTTCACGATAGGAACTGTTTTCAGACTTGGCACTCAGCTGAGTGTGACCAGTTTCATGAAGAGGCCTAGGTTGGGCTGTGTTTACTGGTGTTGTCGTCCTCCCCTCTTTTCTCTCTCTCTTCTCTCCACAGGTATTGCAGTTGTTGAGTATTTATGGATTTATATATATTCTGTTCCTGCACTCTTTATTAAAAATGTATTTACTGTAGATAGTTCGAAAGATTGATTTTTTAATTAGTGTGTAATTCTAATGTTCAAATTAAATAAAGTGTGTATTTTATTGAACACATAAAATGTATATTTCAGTGTTTGTGTCATTCAATTTCAGATGCAATGCAAATTTTTAATTACAGGTGCTCAAAAGGAGTATTTGAGGCGTGGTCATGTGAAATGTATCTTAACATTCTTAACATTGGTTTTATTCCGTTTTCCCACTAATCACTAGAATTGTCATAACTTTTAAACAATAGATTATATTTCTAATCTGTCTGCTATTCTACATTGCCCATGAAATTATGTATATTTATATTTAATACACATTGAAAATGCAGTTGTCTGATGAAGTACGGTTGCTGGAGAAGATTTTGGTAAAAATTGCTGTGTTAAATAATCATACATATCTTTATATCATTTGAAAGCCCTAGTTCTTCTCTTCAAAATTATATATTATGTTCAGGTGTTTGATGTTATATGAATATGAAAATAATATGAATTTGGATATGAATATCATATTCTGGCACAGAATGGAATTTCAAGAAACCAAGAAAGGGTTAATATAAGTATCCCACAGTGATTGGGCTAGCCCCGATGTTTTGTTAACTTAGAGCGATGGCTCTGTCCGGTTTTGTGTGGATGATAGAAAGGTCAATGTGGTGTCTAAATTTGACCCGTATCCAATGCCATGTATTGAGGAACTGGTTGATCAGTTGGGCTCGGCTAACTTTTATATGTTTCAGCGTCTTATGGACTGAATCCTCTGACTGCATGCTGTGTATGCTGCTGCTTATTTGGATGATATCGTTATTTACAGTTATGATTGGCAGCAGCATATGCAGCATCTGATGGTGGTTCTGAGGTCTGATGGGGGTTCTGAGCAGGGCACACAGCAAACCCAAAGAAGTGTGCAATTGGATGGGTGGAGGTACGGTATCTTAGGGTCCACTTTGGTCACGGGCAGGTGCAACCTCAAATTGATAAAACCCCAGCAATCGTGATCTGCCTGAGACCCAACACCAAAAAGGAGGTGAGACAGTTTCTGGGGCTGGCCGGCTACTATCGATGGTTTGTACAACAATTTTCTGATGTTACCAGCCCACTAACTGATCTCACTAAAATAGGAGCCCCACACCCGTTCCAGTGGATGGAGTTTTGCCAACAAGCTTTCACACAGTTTAAAGCTGCACTTTGTGGTGGGCCACTTCTACATTCCTTGATTTCTCTCTCCCTTTTATTTTACAGGGGGGGTGGGTGGGATCTGTCCCAAGTGGTGGAGGAGCACCCGGTACTTAGAGAGAGACTAAGTACAGCACCATAAAGAAGGAGTGTTTGGCCATCAAGTGAGCGGTCCTCACTCTCCGCTGCTATTTGTTGGGACGAGCATTCACCCTCTGTTCAGACCACGCCCCTCTCCAATGGCTTCACTGCATGAAAGATGCCAACACCAGAATCACCAGTTGGTATCTGGCACTCCAGCCATTTAAGTTTGAGGTGGTCCACAGACTGGGGGCACAGATGGTTTTTGCGGACTTCCTCTCCAGAAAAGGGGGGGGGGGGGGTGGTATGCGGAGTTGAGGGCATGGCTGAGCGCCAATCTGGGGAGAGAGAAAGAGATAAGGACATCCACCTGAGATGAACTGTGACTAATTACCAACTCTATGTTCACAGTGAGAGTCGGGGGGAAAAAAACAACAGCCAGTTCACAGAGAGAGGAGAGAGACAGGCAGACCTGTCTTCGTGTCTGTTTGCTGAAGGAGAGTCTTGTGTTGTGTGAAGCTGTCCAGCGATTACTGGTTATTTGTGAATAAAACGGACTCACATGAACTGTGGAAACCGGTTCCCGCTTCCTACTTTATCTGCCAAACCTGTTGTAACTTTGTTATAACATGTTTCCTCTTGGTCCAGAATACTACACATTTTCAATGGTCTGCATGCATCAATTCTTTCTCAAATAAAATGCCCAACATTTCTAAGAGAGATTTTCAGCGATCCTTGCACTACACTTTGGATTGGCTTCACACTAAATCAAACAGACATTTTGAACCATGCACTGGGGATAGTAGAGCAAGACCACATATCAGTCATAGAAGTGGCTTTGTGCATTCATGACCTCAGAAAAGTCTTGCAGGCCAGGCTGGAGAAATCATTCATACTTTCTGACATTACAAAGCAGTTGGATGCCCTGGTTGAAGCTGGTGACATGCGAGCAGATGATTTCTTTAGTGCAGTGAGAAACTTTTATTCAGCATTGGTGGATTACCCCCAAAAAGAGTCACTCATTGGAGAACACAGAAAAACTTGAGTGGGCCCTACCTCAAACACCTCTATTCCAGAACCACCACTCTCAGTTTTATTGACGAAAACTTTTGATGAGTGGGCTTGCATGAAAAATATTGTCACTCATCGCATCACTGAGTGGAACATGAACAAGACGGTCATGTCTGAGAGATGGTAAGACATTTTTAGTGAGCTGGAGAGAAAGACCATCAACTTCGGAGTCTTAGCCAAGGTCGTGGGGTTGTTTTATGCCTGCCTGAGACATCTGCGGAGCGTGTGTTCTCATTAATGAACGCAGCATGGACACCAGATAAATCTTGACTCAAGAGTAACAGTCATGAAGGCAATACTTTTCATACGTCTTAATTTTGGGCTGGACTGTTCTGTGTTTTACGATAAACCCTTGAAAGACAAGCACACACTGAGAGTAATTGCTTCCAGTGAAAAGTACAAGGTTACTGTAACGTATGACCTTGTCTTGTTCTACTGTTTCCACTTTGTCTTCCATTTTTGTCACTTTCGTTACTCCATAGTTTTCACTTTTGACCCGTCTGTAACTCCCTCGTGTTAGCCCTCGTGTTCATTGTTCATTGTTTGCACCTGTCCTCGTTAGTTTCTCATTGGTTTCTATTCAGCACCTTGTCATGTGATTTTGAGTTCTGTTTGTTCATTGGCCCTTTCATGTATTTATACCCTGCCTGTTTGTTCAGTCACTGTCGATCGTTGAATGTTAGTGAATGTTTATGAAAGTTGTTAAGCCTGCTCTGTGTTCCCTTCCCGAGTTCTCTGTTCATGTTTATTTCCCCATTGTGGGTTTTCCTTTGTGTTCGTTTATGTTAATAAAGTTGCTGCATTTGGATCCTCAACCTTCGTCTCCCTCCGCTATCTCTGCTCAGCGTAACAGAACGATCGACCGAACACATGGATCCAGCAGCTATTCGGGCTAAATGTCGGCTGCTCAATCTGCAGCAAGAAGACTACCCTATTGAAGACCACGCTCACTACTTTCTCCTCCTGGCTAACGCTACTGACTTCCCGGACTCAGCATTGATGGTCATTTTCAAGAACAGCTTGAAACCCTCGCTGAGGGAGCGGATGCCACAGGCAGCACCCAGCTGCACTTTCCACGACCACCTGGAGACGACCTTACTAGCATGCAACTCACCGCTCCCTGTAGCACCAGTCCCATCTGTCAGCGTACAACCCCCCACGCCAGCGGTATCCCTTGAACCAGCGCGGCCCACTTCGTCTGCTCGTAGGAGGGAGAGAAGACGGGTTTCCGCCTTCCGGCATACGCCTGACCCGATCTGCGAGCCAGAGCCCACACCTGCCCCGGTCTGCGAGCCTGAGCCCACGCCTATCACGGTGAGCGAGCCTGAGCCCACGCCAGCCACGGTCAGCGAGCCTGAGCCCACGCCAGCCACGGTCAACGAGCCTGAGCCCACGCCAGCCACGGTCTGCGAGCCAGAGCCAACGCCTGCTCCGGTCTGCGAGCCAGAGTCCACACCTGCTCCAGTCTGCGACCCAGAGCCAACGCCTGCCCCGGTCGGCGAGCCAGTGCCTACAGCCTCAGACATCAATGAACCAGTGCCTGCAGTCTCAGACGTCAGTGAGCCAGTGCCTGTCGCCTCAGAGGTCAGTGAGCCAGTGCCTGTCGTCTCAGAGGTCAGTGAGCCAGTGCCTGTAGCCTCGACCATCCCTGAGCCAGCGCCTGTAGCCTCGACCGTCCCTGAGCCAGTGCCTGAAGCCTCGACCGTCCCTGAGCCAGTGCCTGAAGCCTCGACCGTCCCTGAGCCAGTGCCAGTAGCTTCGACCGTCCCTGTGCCAGCGCCTCTCAAGTCTCTCGAGCCACCCAGGGTTCCGCCTCTCGAGCCACCCAGGGCTCCGCCGCTCAAGCCTCTCGAGCCTTCCAGGGCTCCGCCTCTCAAGCCTTCCAGGGCTCGGCCTCTCGAGCCTTCCAGGGCTCCGCCTCTCAAGCCTCTCGAGCCACCCAGGGCTCCGCCTCTCGAGCCTTCCAGGGCTCCGCCGCTCAAGCCTCTTGAGCCACCCAGGGCTCCACCTCTCAAGCCTCTCAAGCCTTCCAGAGCTCCGCCCCAATGCCTTCTATGGCTCCGCCCCCTGAGCCACCTACAGCGCCACCTTCCCCGGCTCTGCCTCCTGGGCCTCCCTCAGCTCCGCCTCCTGAGCTTCCAGAGCCTCCCTCAGCTCCGCCTCCTGAGGCCCCTGAGCCTCCCTCAGCTCCGCCTCCTGAGGCCCCTGAGCCTCCCTCAGCTCCACCTCCTGAGCCTCCTGAACCTCCCTCAGCTTCGTCTCCAGAGCCCCTCTCAGTTTCGGCCCCGGGACCTGTCCCTTTCCTGAGGCTGCCTCCCAGGCCTCCTGGACCCATCCCTGTCCGATGGCCACCTCCCAGGCCCCCTGAACCTGTCCCTCTGTGCCCCCAGGGACTGCCTAATTGGCCCCGTGTACTGTCTCTTTTCCCTTTGTGCCCCCGTGGACTGTTTAATTTCCCCTCATTACCCCCCTTGGACTTCCTGCCTGCCCTCTGTGCCCCTTGGACTGCCTCCCTGCTCATGTGCCCCCCCCCCGGTCTGTCTGTCTGCCCCCGGTGCCATCATTTTGTTTTCCATGGTTTTTTGTCTTGGGTTTTGTTTTTCTTTTTGGATCGTCTGGGATCCGATCCTTAGAGGGGGGCTATGTAACGTATGACCTTGTCTTGTTCTACTGTTTCCCCTTTGTCTTCCATTTTTGTCACTTTCGTTACTCCATAGTTTTCACTTTTGACCCGTCTGTAACTCCACAGTCTTGTTAGCCCTCGTGTTCATTGTTCATTGTTTGCACCTGTCCTCGTTAGTTTCTCATTGGTTTCTATTCAGCACCTTGTCATGTGATTTTGAGTTCTGTTTGTTCATTGGCCCTTTCATGTATTTATACCCTGCCTGTTTGTTCAGTCACTGTCGATCGTTGAATGTTAGTGAATGTTTATGAAAGTTGTTAAGCCTGCTCTGTGTTCCCTTCCCGAGTTCTCTGTTCATGTTTATTTCCCCATTGTGGGTTTTCCTTTGTGTTTGTTTATGTTAATAAAGTTGCTGCATTTGGATCCTCAACCTTCGTCTCCCTCTGCTATCTCTGCTCAGCGTAACAGATACAACAGTTACAGATGTGGATGCACCCTCTATTCGCATTGATCTTGAGCCTAGGTAAGGATATGTCAATTTCATTATTGCTGGGAGGGGCTGTACCGTTTTCCACAAGCAGGAATCTGGTCACCCTATTTATAAATATCTTCTATAATATAAGTTTCACTTGTATTGATTATTATGAGTTTATGTTATGACAAGAATACATTGCTTTTGTAACTTTACTTAAAGCATGCAAAGACCACTTACATTGCATAATATGATCACGTCATAAAGCATTTTGACTGTTTACACTATACAGCACTTATACAATTACTTTTTTTAGCTTCTGCTGCATTAAAACTATATTTTGCTTTTGTTATAATGCATTATACTCTAAAATACACTGGCGGCCAACTGTTTGTAATAATGTAAATTTTTTGCCATTTCGAAAGAAAATTGGTACTTTAATTCACCAAAGTGGCATTCAGCTGATCACAAAGTATAGTCAGGACATAACTGATGTAAAAAACAGAACCATCACTATTTGAAAAAAGTAATTTTTGATCAAATCTAGACAGGTCCCATTTACAGCAGCTCTCCAACACCTTATTCTTGACATACTGTATCATGCTAAATTGACAATTTGGTACTAGAAAGTCACTTTCCATTATATTAAACAAAGTTAAACAGTTGAAAGCTATTTGGTTTTTTAAATGAAACTTAACATTGTATTTGTGCTTGTTTTTGAGTTGTCACAGTATGCAATACACTGGCATGACTTAAGGTCAATATTAGGTCAAAAATGTCAGTCAGTCATTGTTTTGAGGAATTAAGGCTATACAATGCTTGAAATTGCATTGTTGTGTTGAATAAAGTGACAGAAGTGGTCCCATTCAAAAACGGCTCCGTATTACATGAACTGCTGAGACAGGTGCAAGCAGGCTGTGTTGCCTGCACGAAACCCTCCTCAACGCCCCCAAAAGAGATTTCATATACAGATCTTAGGTTCCCGGTACCCCTGAGGGGGGAACAGGTGCTACATGACTATCATGGGAGCAAGCCCGGCAGCCACGGCCTTTTCTCTCTCTATGTCTCTCGCATAGGGTGTGAAGCAGCTGGGGCTATCTTAGCGCTATGAAATGCGTCGGGGAAGATGGTGTTTCCCGGTCCTATTCTTTCAGGTGGAAAAGACCCTGTGGAGGCTACATCCTGCCCAGGCTTGGGGGAGGTAACATGTGGCAAGTACACCATGAGGAGTTGCCTGAGGATGGAACTAAGCCTGTGGAGCCCTACCACAGTACAGAGCACCTGTGGCTCATAGTGTGTCTGGGCGTGAATTGCTCTGCTGAATTTTCAGGCCAGAAGGCTAGGGAGGAAAACATCCAGGAAGCGACGCTTAGTGGCTAACCTGGGAGAGAAAGCGCACTGGATCAACTTGATGAAGGGTGCTGTGTGCAAATGGAACACCCGTTGAGCCGTGTTACCGAGTTCTAACGTCTCGGACCTGACAAAACACGTGAGGAGACCGACTCAACCCTGAGATTGTAAAATCTTGCAAAGGTATTGGGTGTTGCCCAGCCAGCTGCTCTGCAGATGTCTGCTAGGAAGATGCCATTGGCAAGTGCCCTCGAGGATGCCATACTTCTTATCGAGTGTGCTCTGACCCACAAGAGGGCAGGCATGGCCTGGGTCTGGTAGGCCAGTGAGATGGCGTCAACGACCCAGTGAGCTAACCTCTGTTTGGTGATGGCATTCCCTTTCTGCCGTCCGACTAAGCGGACAAAGGGCTGAAGCTCTGCGTGCAGTCCAAATAGATATGCAAAGTACATACCGGACACAGCAACGAATGGGCTGGGTCTACCTCTTCCCAGGGTAACGTTTGCAGGTTCACAACCTGGACCCTGAAGGGGGTTGTAGGAACCTTGGGCACGTATCCCGTTTGCGGCCTCAGGATAACGTGAGTATGTGCTGGACCGAACTCCAGGCAGGTGTCGCTGACAAAGAACGCTTGCAGGTCCCCAACCTTCTTGATGGAGGCTAATGCGTTCAGGAGGGCCATCTTCAGTGAGAGGGCCTTGAGCTCAACTGAATCAAGTGGCTCGAATGGGGGGTCTCTGAAGACCCATGAGGACAACTGAGAGATCCCAGGAGGGGAACAGTCTTGGGCGGGGAGGATTCAGTCTCCGTGCGCCACTAAGAAATCTGATAATGAAGTCGTGCTTACCCAAGGTCTTGCCATCTACTGCGACATGGTGTGCCATGATAGCGGCTACATACACCTTCAAGGTGGAGTGGGACAGAATGAAAGCACTGACCGCACTGCGAATTTCTGTGGATCTTCGGCTCAGGAAGCAAACCAATTCACGAACAAGTGCCACTTTAGGGCGTAAAGTTGCCTGGTGGAAGGAGCTCTTGCTTGTTGGATCGTGTCTATGACTGCAAGTGGAAGATCACTCAGATCTTCTGCGTCCTGTCCAGGGGCCAGCCATGGAGGTTCCAGAGGTCTGGGCGTGGATGCCATAGGGTGACCCCTCCCTGAGAATGAAGGGGAATTTTCCAGGGAGGTGCTGTCATGAGGAGCTTAAGATCCGAGAACCAGTTCCGGTTGGGCCAGTAAGGAGCACCAAGGTGACCTATTCCTCGTCCTCCCTGATCTTGCACAGCCCCCAGGGCCAGCTGTGTGCCAACGCATCTGTCCCGAGAGGTTCATCTGTCATGGGGGCAAAGAGATCTATCTGTGCCATGCCGAATCAGTCCCGAATCAGCTCGACTGCCTGGGGGTGGAGACTCCACTCTCCGCTTGGTGAAACATGTCGCGACTGGAGACAGAGGGGGAAAACTACCTGTGAGGTGCTCGATGCTGGGGCTGAGAGCTGGGCCCGAGAGCTGGGCCCAGGTTGAGGTGGAGCTACCGGTTCTTTAGACGTAGTGCGATGCCCTCAGCGAGCAGGTGGGGCGCGCTGGTTTGGCGACATGGCATGATCTGGGATATTGCCTCCGTCAGTTTCTTCACTGCCGAAAACTGCTGGACGAAGTTATGGCTGGGAGTGGCGCCCGGAGCTGAAGCGCCCAGGGGCGTGGACTGAACAGCGTGCAGAGAGAGAGAACGCCAGCTGGAAACGTGCCGTAGATCCAACAGGAGTGCTTCTCACCAGTAGCGGTGAGTGGAACAGTGGTGAACTCAGCTTTGCTGTTGCACAACCGCTCGACTCCGAAAAAAAATCTGACTGACAGACGTACGCCCGCTTCCCTTTATACCCGTATGTCCGGGGGTGGGACATGCAAATTCTGACTGCCAATTTCACATTGGCCTTTTCTCCACTTCAGAGGTACGTGAGGCTCCCAAGGAAGAACCCTTGTGTCAGTTCATTCGACACATTGTTGAGTGAGTGACACAAGGGGAACTGAAGATTTCATAAGAAGGTGTACACTATAGTCTTCTAAGCCAAAATACAGCTGGGCTCTAACCAGGACAGAAAGAGATGTGGAAGGCCCAGATACTACTAATCTTGAGGATAAATACATCAAAGTCTCTGTTTGACAACACCAGTTTCATGTACAACAGTAAAGAGAAGACTCAGGGGTGCAGGTCTTATGGGAAGAATTGCAAAGAAAAAGCCACTTTTGAAACAGAAAAACTAAAAAGAAAATGTTAAATTGGGTAAAGAAACACAGACATTGGATAACAGATTATTAGAACAGAGTGTTATGGATCTTAACCCCATTGAGCTTTTGTGGGATCAGCTACTGTAAGGTGCACATCTATGGCAAGTGCTACAGGAAGCGTGGGGTGAAATGTCACTTGAGTATCTGGACAAACTGACAGAATGCCAAGGATCTGCAAAGCTGTCATTGCTGCACGTAAAGGATTTTGATGAGAACTCTTTGAAGTAGTTTAAGTTTTTCAAATTGTAATAGTAATTTTTCATGTTATTAATGTCCTGACTATACTTTGTGATCAGTCGAATGCCACTTTGGTGAATAAAAGTACCATAAGCAGCAAAATCCATAAGAGCAAAATCTGTACATTATTTCAAACTTTTGGCCACCAATGTATGTATATGAATAGGAGAAGTCTTATAATGCAAATGTAGTAATAATTATTTATGAGACGTTATAACTTATTATAAGGTGTACTAAGAGACCTACTGAATGCAGTATACTACTTTTACAATGCAATATAAATATGGGCTTCATAGAAAGTGTTAGAAGAATGTGGAATATAGAATAAGAATATATAATAAATGTACATGCTAAAGTTGTGCAGCTGTTCAGTAAATTCACCCTAAACTCTTCAATGAAAACAGCAATATTTGAATCATACATTTTAATAAACATCAATATTTACATTTATTTTAATTCAAATAATATCTCAAAGAGGTAAATTTCAAAGTAAATGAAAGACAGAATCTAGCATATGGTGCAATGAAAGAGAAGAAGGGAAGCGGTGGATAAGTGAACAATAGTTTGGCATCATTTAAGGGACATTGCAGATTTGCATTCATAACAGATGTATGAAAGCCTGAGCAGTCACCTAAGCATCGCTTTGAAGGACGTTCTACATCTATCCGGTTTCGCACTGTCAGGGTGGCGCTGTCCCGCAGAAACTGGTCAGGCCCATGTGCAGATCTACTGGACAGCTTGGCACTCAGCACGTGGCCTGTGCTGTCACATCTCTCTTCTTGGTTGCCCACATTGGAGAATGGCAGGTACTAGGTACTGGCAGCTACAACGGACTACCTGCTCATCTGCTACTGGCTATGGTTGACCTGGGGCAGACTCTCTGAGCCCACATGCCTCTTTAGTGGCCAGACAATCTGCTCCTTCTGCACGGGCACACACACATTCAGGCATCACAATCATTTGTTCTGCATTAACAAACTGACAAGTAAATACATGCTGAACACAGACGCCCACTCATGTCACACTTCAAAATTCCACACATGTCAAGCTCCACTTGCCAAGATACAAGCTAAACATACATTAAATACATATATGAGCCATAAAATGTATTGCATGGATCCTGGACTCTGATCCCCACCATTCTTGCATCCAAAAACACAGCTCTTTTCTTTACATCCTTCTCTTCACCTCTCCCTCCTTCTATGTGCTCCAACTGCCTCTCTCCGTGTGTAGTGCTAAATGCCCAGTCGTACCATCTGAATGGTTCCTCCGCCAAGACTTTCTAAAAACTCCACGTGGGACGGCTGTCCCGCTGTTGCAGAGGATGAAAGAGAAATTCCTTTCAGTAAACAATCAGAGATTGCTTGGCCAGGAGTCTTTGGAAGCATATGAAGGTTATTTGAAAGGAGGAAAACACTGTATTATGCACACTTGCATGCGCCACACACACACAAATGCAAACTGCACATACAAATTTCATTCACAATGGTGATTCTGATCCTCTTATCTGATGAAACAAGCTACGTTTCAAGAGTGATATTTAGCATTACAGCAATGGGATGCTTCACTGTTTGTATCTATCTTCTGGTCTATGTTTGTGGCATTCCAGACGGGCTGTCAGTTTTGTCTTTCTCAATGACAAGCAATGGTTAATCCTGCTTTGGTTTAGTTTGTATTTCTTTCTTTCATTAGCAGAGCAAAAATAGACAAAAATAACTTGCCATATTGTGCTTATAATGTAAGTTACTGGATTTTATTTGAATTTAATTCTGAGGTTCTTCTCTGGCACCATCTGCTTCCTATTATATAGTCCATTCCCTGTCAAGCATCAGAAATTTAAAATATCCTAGTGTCCAAAAACATATCCAAGTGTCCAAAAGCCTCTCCAAACAAAAAAAAAAAAAAAAACATAATCATTGTACATAAAAACTAATTACATATGCAAATCCAACAATTACTAAAGGTATGCTCTCTCTCAAAAGCATGCAGGCATGAGTAACACAAGAGCTCATTCAACCATTTTGTGGCCCATTCTGCATAATGCAGTGGCTAATTTCAGCTTATCACGGCACATTCGGGCCATTTCGCAGCCAGCCCGGTTCTCCCAATGGTCAACCCTGATCGGCCCCAAACTGCAAATCCAGGAACTGAGTTTAGACTTTGTGCTGAAAATAGACGTGCTTTTAAAAGGTCTTAACACAATTACCTATTTCTCAGGATAAAAGCAGACTGCGCTTTGTGCCAATTCATTAGCATATATTACACCTACAGTTTGTGCACACACACCCACAGAAACTGCAAACACGCACACCCACTTGTGCTTTGCGCTGACATGAAAAATGCACTTTGCACGCTCACAAAAATTGTGCCATTTGTCTTCGGATTTTGGGCCAGTCGGAGTTGACTCTCAGATTTCTTACTGTCTAACTTTAATACAAAAAAGTTGGAGAGTATCAAACATGTTTTCCATGACTACAGGAGAAATCTCTGAGTATATGCTTTACAACTCAAATCTGAAGTCATACTGAGAGTAGCCAATGGAAATCTAGCATGCTAGGCAATGAAGCTCAAGAAATGGTGTCAGTTTGGGGTGTGACTGTCTGTTAGTTCGACCATTGTCAGATTAAGGTTATATTCAAAATACAGTTTGAAAACAATGTCTGTTTTTGCAATTCAATTTGGTAGCACTAGTGATGCAGAAATTACACAACTCAGCTTTAAGCATGACAATAATCGATGAATGTGGGAATAACATGGTTGAGTCTGAGTAGATGTGCTAACACAGACTCCGATAACTCGCCCAAGGGTAAATCATCAAATAATGTTTCAACATTTTGTTTCATCAATTGTATTAGTCTAGCAACACCAGACTTGATTACACCATCATGGTTTCAGTGCAACCATTTCCACCTTTATTCACAATGACAATTATTCCTGAGAGTAAAAAAAACAAAAAAAACAGGAACATCACACACACACACACACACACACACATAAGAGATGGATTTTGAGTGAACAGATGTCTAAATTAAATTAAAATTCAGAGGAGTGAGCCTGCATCATTCTAGACAGTTCGACTTTGCTGGAGTGATGGAGTTTGTCAGATAAATGAAAGACATATACAGTATGATGAACAGATTCTATTTCATTCTTTTCCTCTAGTGCCTTTGGACTTGATTGACAAGAGGGACAGTTAAGGCTTCAGTAGCAGGTTTTTCAGACAGATTTAAAGACCAGTGATATTTTTAAAGGCTGTTGGTATATCTACAAAATATTTGACAATGAGTTTAGTGATAATAGTAGGCTACATTTACTTGTTTTTATTTGTATGTTTTGTGAAGTAGTGTGGTTCAGAATAACCAGTTACAGTTGAAATTATGTAGACATTACTATGTTAATGTTAATATTATCTGAAGCTGTTTGTTTTTATAAACCACTTAAAGACCTGCCAAATGTTTAATGTTAATGTAATTTGCTTTATATTTGCTGAATTAATTTATTTCATAATTTTATTGATGATGTGTGCAGATGAAATAATGCAAAAATAAATTGCACACTTGCCCACATATCAGTTTTACTGTCAGTCATCAGTAGCTAATTAAACTTCGCAACATTATACATTCTTATGTAGTTATCTGCATCACACAAATGAGGTACTGCAAATAATAGACTGAGGATGTACCACCATAACAAAAAGCTAGCACACTAAAATGACGGTCGAAATCTGACAGCTAGGATTATAGTGGTCCTCCGGTAGAAAGGCCTCTCCGACAGCAAGCCTCTGGAGCAATGCATGAAGCTATGTTATAATTAACTCTGCTGCCAAGAGATATTATATATCATCAACCGTCCTCCGGCCAAAGGAAGTGCTGTGCGAGGAGAGAAAGTCGTGGCTGTGGTATTGTTCAGGGTTTAATCAGGTCATCGCTGTGGCAACTTAGATTACAGTCATTTCCAAGGTGCTGGTTAACGTCCACATCAACAAATCTTGTCACACATCAACTTTTTCTGTTTCTTTTTTGGAAAAGCATTTTGCGGCAGGCCCAGCAGACAGGAAGCAATTAGGCTCAATCTGGACGTGGGTGACAGAAGCCGCCCAGTGACAGCAGCACTAAATAATGACGCTTTCGACTCTGACTGACGGGCAGATGATGGCCCCCTTAATATGTCACCTAGCAGTAGCTCTAGACCCATAATCAAGACCCATACAACTTTACAATGAAGACATAATTGTCATTTTGAAATCATCATCCTTTGAAATACCAGAGTTTGCTTGAAAATTCATATTTATATACGGGACAAAACAGAATCAGTTCAAAGTTAATTACTTAGTATAGGCAAGTATATTATGAGAGAATAATGAAATTGTACTCAGTTACAGCCTGAAGGGAGGTGTAAACCCAGGTTCTATTGTTTTGATCCCTTTCTCTGCACTCTTCATTTTCCTTTTCATTAAGAATTTGGTGTGCATTGATGGATTACTGTGTGGAAAGTGATAGCACAGAGGTGATTCAGGCACTTTCAGAGCCCCAAAGACTCTGTGAGATCAGCTTCTCCTTTATAGCTTTAACCTTCATCTTTCTCTCTCTCCCTTCTAGTGTGTGGATGTGTGACATGCCCAATCACCCATTGTATTATTTCGGTACTCCCTAGTGCACTGTCTCTAAATGAACACATTTGTGATCATTATGATTCATATTACAGGCTCTTTATGACACATTTGCTTGCTTGAATCTGATGCGATTGATTAC
This sequence comes from Xyrauchen texanus, assembly GCF_025860055.1. Lineage (NCBI taxonomy): Eukaryota > Metazoa > Chordata > Actinopteri > Cypriniformes > Catostomidae > Xyrauchen > Xyrauchen texanus. The sequence continues at coordinate 51,001,224 of NC_068277.1, forward strand.
AATTTAAAGTGAATGTGCCAGGTGTCCCAAGAACAACTGACACAGTCAAGCCACAAATGCACCCGATTTTGTAGCTTCATTTATGCATTTGGCAGATGCTTTTATACAAAACTATATATTTTATCAGTATGTGTATTCCTGATGAATGGAACCCACAGCCTTTGCATTGCTAGTGTTATGCTCTACCATTTAAGCTACATAAACAGATTTAAACCTTTAAGCTCAGCAGGCCCACAGAGAAAACAAATAATAATTATCAAAATATTAATAACTACAGCTAGCCGTCTTGATCAACACAAAATAGGTTTAGTTTTAAAGCTTAGATGCTGTACCTTACAATGCAAGTGCTTTGAAATTTGAAGACAAATCAGAAGTTGTGACAGGGCGGAGGGCGGGGCCGGGTTGTGATTATACACACCCAGTCACTTATCAGGCTAATTAAGCCTCCGAGAGGGATAAATGCCAATGTCAGACGGTGGTGCGATGAGAGAGAGATAATTTACGGACATGTCCGTCGTGTGTGTGTGTGTTTTTGTCTTTTGTTTAAGTTTATAATTAAAATATAATTTATATTGCCAAGCCGGTTCTTGCCTCCTCCTTTCTATCTAAATTACGAGTGTCACTGCAACTCTATATTTAAGTTTACAATAATGAAATCACCCCGCGATTCAGGCAATACCTTCTTTAAAGGTCAATGATAACATTATAATATTGATAATATTCAAATACATCGACTCAATTGTGATTCAGGCAATACCTTTTTAAATGGTCAATGTCATAGTAATATTCTAATATTCTGTTTTTAATGTGGATGGACAACAGCAACCATGCTTTGGATTGTTTGTGAGTAACTCTTAGGGAGTTAGACATCCTCAGGATGACTTCTAATTTTAGGACTAGTAAAATTTTACTCTAAGAGTAATTCATGAAGTATTTTAACACTAAAATGACACCAAAACAGCTTAGGAGTGTCACGCACCAAATTTTTAAGAGTTGCACCTATATTTCTGAGTTAGGGGCAATTTTTAGCCTTAAGATTGTTGTTGTGAATACTGGTCCAGATCGCTGTAACCAGAGGTGGAAGTCATCCAAATACGGGCATAGAGAACTCTAATTACACATGGCCACCAGGAGATGGCACCAAGTATATGAAACAGACTCAGTGATGGCTCAAATAACACAGCATGGAGTTGAATGAGCTCTTGTGTTACTCATGCCTGTATGCTTTTGAGAGAGAGCATACCTTTAATCATTGTTGGATTTGCATATGTAATTAGTTCTTATGTACAACGATTATGTTTTCTTTGTTTGGAGAGGCTTTGTGACATTTGGAGATGTTTTTGGACACTAGGATAAATAATTTTTGCAATGCTTGAACTTTTGACTGCTTTGTCGTGTCAACACAAAATTTTACTCTGTTAAAGGTGACATGATTCGCAACAAAACAAAAGTAGTTTTTCGGATCTACCTTTTTTGCTGTTTCAAATTCTGAGGCTCAGAATTTATCAAACTCTATATAATTTACTATATAATTTACTTTAAAATGCTAATAATAATTTAACATTCCTTATTGATTTTTTTTGGTTATTTGTTTATTTTTATTTTATTTATTTTAATCTATAAGCCTTTAAACAGGGAATATTTAAAACACCATCATAGTAAAGGGTTAAGGGTTCAACCATTCTAGAAATATTTCCTTATAATGTTGGAACTAAAAAGACAGCTAACCCAAAAATGGACATTATGTCATCATTTACCTTATTTAGTTCAAATCATGTAGGACTTACCTGTAGGATAGGCAGAATGTTAGATTACATTTAAGATTACTTCCACATTTACATTCTCCTTGTAATTGTTTTGCAGCTGTACAGTGGTCCACTCTTAAACACTAATTTACTCATATTAGCCAGTATTTTTATCCTCTCTCCCTCTCTCTCAATTAACCATGTGAACACATATCCACCTCTCATTTGACTCCTCATTTAGTGCAGCTCTTCTGGCTTGGGCCAAATTACCTGCTGTTTCAAAATGGCAAAAACTCATTCAGCCCTGTTTACAGCTGAGTATGAATAATGAAAGTGACAAATGGAATAGCTCAGGAGCAATGCTAGGACTGGCTTAACGCCCTGTTTCTTTAGGCATGGCTGACTTTTGTAATTATGTTCTCCTCTCTTTTTTTCTTTCCCATCACACTTTTCTTTCTTTTTCTTTTCTTCTTTTTTTCTTTTTGAATAAGCTGTGTTGGAAATATTTGCACCTTGAATGTATAGGCATTTATCTCTTATTGACGTTGCTATTAATTTTTTTATTCATTTATCTATTTATTTATTTGGTGCTTAAAGGGTAGAATGCTTGTTTTAAGAACAGCCTAACTTTAGCCTGTGCAATTATAACATTTGTGACAACACCGCATATAGTGTTTTTTTCTAAAAAATACAATCAATTACTTAAAGGAATATTCCAGGTTCAATACAAGCTGAGCCATTTTATGAGGGTTTAAAGGCAGAAATGTGAAGCTTATAATTTTACTATAGTAATTACATTAAATATTTTGTTAAAATATGTGCATAATTTGATTTGTAAAGGTGGTTCTTTTTTTTTTGTCATTTTATTTGTATATTTATTTTTTTCATTTACAGTGCTATGTCGTGAAGGCAATGAAATTGCAAAATTTGACACAGTAACAAAGGTTAGTAAGCGATTTAATCACACTAAAATCATGTAACATACTGTACATGTTGTTTAAGTATTGTGGCTAAACTTTAGAAACTGTGAGTATTTTAACATTTACGGATCGGCCTCATTCACTTCCATTGTAAGTGCCTCACTGTAACTCAGATTTGTGTTTTCTTTTATGAAAAGCAGGGACAAGTCTAAATCAACATTATGCCACAAATGGTGTCAGTTGAGCTTAAATATTCATTTAACCAACCAGTGGCTTATATTGTATTTAGTCACTTTTTCTCTCTTTCATTTTGGTATTGAATACAACAGGCTATTATATAATGTTAGTCTCACACAAGTCACACCACAATGTGCCTCTAAAACACTATTTTATAACCAAGTCTAACTCCGTTATAATGACTAAACCATTACAGTAAATAAACCCCCTTATCCTGCTGTAACATCTACATAGCTGTTTTAATCACATTGCCCTTCTTCATTACCATACAATGAAATATATAGGAACTCTATTTAGATCATATATTTGACTGCTTCGGTCATTAGAACATGATTTCAAACCAACCTGGAGGGTTTGCAGCAGAACCAATGGTTTTGCAAAACTATTTGTTATATCTCTGTAATGTTATGGTTTATCACTAAATGTTGTTACTAACAAAAGATAGAAAGGTCGCATCTCCTCCAGAAAAGCATGTATAAGACTCCTTAAATTGAGACTTTGTTCAACAATCATGTATATTCAAAAAGAAAGAGCAATGATATGGCAAGTCTAAACACTTTTTGTCAAAAATCCTCAGGAAAAGACAGACCATTCGTAAATGTGTTTAGGTTTGTATTTTATTTTATTGTTGAATTTTTGTTGAGGGGGCACCAAGGATAGCCACAGCCGCTGTTGCTTGGATCTCCCATTGAAAATACGGAATCCGTGTCTACTGAGGAACCATGTAAACAACCTTTTGTTATTTAAAGTTTTTATAATGACTGGAAAGGAGAAGATTCACACACAAATAAGATAATAAGCCACTGGTTTCAGTACACATTAATAAAAGAGAGCATAAAGATGCCAAAAGCATTTCAGCACCAAAGTAAATGAACAGCGAACGATCTAACAAAACATAAACATGATCTATATCAGACTATAAATAAATAAAAAAAATTAAAATACAAAAAAAGATTAACTGTGCTCCATAGAGATCAGACATAGTTGGCAAACATTAACTGCACTGAAATTAATGCAAATCATATGTTTTTATCACCATAACACTGTGCTTTCCCTTGGTGCTCGATCTTCCCCATAGGCGTGATTTCCAACACAGCCACTATATGCACGGTCCGTGCATATAGCGGAACATTTGTGACTTAAATGTTTTAATTAAATGTTATGAGAAAAGGGTGTTTAATCAAATTGATACACACTGCTTTAATCAAATACAAATATAATAATTATTTATTTATTTTTAAAAAATTATAATAAAATATATATATTTATATATTTATTTATTTTTGGGTAAAATAAAATACTGCACAACAGAGCTGCACAGTTTTAATAAAAAACATTAATTAAAACAATCTGATTACCTGTGGCACAAGGCTGCTGTGGCTAAACCACAACATGCTGATAAAACACTTGCATTTGTGATACTGCAAATAATTATAATAATATTAATACTATAATAATAATAATAATAATAATAAAACAACCATTTGATATTATAATTATGATTATTATTATGAGTAGTATTGCTACTTTTTAATATTAACTTTATATACAGTAGTAGCAGTATTTTTCTGTCTTCAGTCAGAAGTCAGTGCTTAATTTGGTTGCACCATCTGTTCTTAAGGCAAGACTTAACTAATATGTTGTAAGCTCTCTGTAAAGTGATGCATAGTCACATAATAAGATATTTACCTTAATTGATCCAATTAATCTTAATTTCAGTTTGATCTTGTTCAAATCTTGTTTGCTCGTAACTGTCAGCTGTAATAATTAATGATATCCCCATTGAAATACGATATGTAATAAAACAAGATTTCATTAATGATATATTTAACTTATGTAAATAACAATATTCAATAACTATCTAAAATTAATAAGGGACAATAAATAAACAAATACTAATACATCAGCCTGTAAAAATTGACATTTATTTATTTTAATATTTATTTCTTATATGTTGAAACTTGACATCGGGTGGAAAACACAGGAAGTGCACCATTAGATCAGTTTCACGCTGAAAAAGTAAATTTTGTAAATGCCAACACCATCATGTCGAAAAGACTGAAGCTTGTCAACCAAAACATGAGCTTATTGATGTCAGTAATTGAGTCTGCTATTTTATTCCAACTGTTACTCCTGGTCGGAGGCTACCGTAAATATTTAGTTAATATGTAGGGTTACGTTCTACCTAAGTTTATTGGTGCATATTTAGTAGTGTGTAAATTGTGACTAAGTGCCCATTTGCGCAACAACTAGGCAAAGTTATAACTTACCTATTGCTGTTGCAACCAGCCCCATTTGAATAGAATTTTCATTTAAGCAGGACTTTTATTTTGACAGACCTTTGAGTTCTTCCTGATTGTGACAGTTGATGTGGGTTAGTTATATCAAGCTTCCCATTAATGCTGGGTTAATCCAGTCGCAACTCTCGAGATGAAATCTCCGAGCTGCACCGGAGGAGTTCATTTAAGTGTTAACAGCTGTTTATACTCTAAACACACTGCATGAAAATTAAGCACCAGTAGTGTGTGTTGCGTTTGTGTGAGTATGTATGCGTGTGTGAAGCAGATGACGAAGCAGAGCGTGTACATTCTTTAGCGTGCAGTGCATGTGACTGTAAAATATTTAATTCAATTACATCCATCTGCTGTTTAATGTCACACTTGTCCATATCCAGTGGTTTTTAATTTTATTTTCAAACTGTCTTTGATATCATCTCAAAACTGTCACATCTCATATCATTTTGCTAATGACAGCATACTATAATATGGTACCGAAATTAGCAACAAGATGATATTATATTGTTTTATTTTCTCTGATATTGCAATATACCAGAATGAATATCGATTTCTTCCACATACATTCTAGTTTTAAATGCAATAATAATTAAATTAAATTAATGAAGGTACAAATACTTTTTTGGAAGTTTCAATAATCCATCAAAAATCGTAGCCCCCTCAGTCTGAATGGGCATGACACCTTTGATTGGAAGGATAAATACAGGGTTTATTGACATCGGTCATGGAACATAACATGTCCCTTTCTTTGACTCCCTTACTTGTGTGCTTTATGTCTACAGTAAATAAGACCATGTTACGTTTGAGCAGTGAAGCAGACGAGGAGATGCGGATCCAAATGCAGTTTAGACTTTTATTAAATGAACAAACGAATAAACAAAGGAAAAACCCACAAGGGGGAAATAAACTTAAATGGAGAACCAGGGCAAACATAAACAGAGAACTAGGGCAGCAAACATTCCTGCACACACATCAAACAACGACCGACAATGACTAAACAAAGAACCAGGGTTTAAATACACAAAGGAACAAACGAGGGAATGAGGGACACCTGGGGCAACAATCAGGGGAAAACCAATCATGAAAAGAAACTACAAAAGGACTACAAAAACCAAACAGGAAACAGGAACTAAACTAAACTTCAACATAAAAGCACAGAAACAAAAGACAACAGTGAACATGACAGCATAAAAGAAACTACAAAAGGACTACAAAAACCAAAACAGGAACTAAACTAAACTTCAAAATAACAGTACAAAAAACAAAAGACAACAGGGAACATAACAGACCAATGCAGTCTTTGGTGGAATTGGTGAAATTGGCCTAATAGCAGTATAGACACAGCTGTGTTCTAAATTACTTTGACGCCAAACTTCATGATGGTCTGGTAGAACAGCAGGTCACACAGGTATCAGTCTTGTCAGGTGACCCTGTTCCCTTAGTCTTTTAGAGCTCTAATGATGGCTACTGTCTGGTTCTGTGCTCATTAAAACCACCATTTAGTGCACTCGTTGAAAGGATTTTTTTTTTCTTTAAAAGCAGGACACCTCACCATGGAAGTTCCTGGAAGAATACAAATGTAGTGGACATATTTGTAAGAACATACATCCATGTAGGGACAGTAAATCAATTATTTTATACTATAGTTAGTTCGAGGAGTGCTGATACTAAGTAAAACATCCCTAAAGATGCTTAAACTTTTGAATCATTTTGCTTGCCTGTGTTTGTGGCTGTCAGTCTAACTATATTTGTTAGCGAACCAAAAATAGACAATATAATATTTAGACCATAATGTGTCTAAAATGTAAGCTACTGGATATTAATAAGCAATATCCCACATGTAAGATTACTGTATTGAATTTTAGTATGGCCTCGTGCCTATGGCCAAATTACCAGAGTGCCAATATTCATTACAACAGCACTCTTCTATCTAGAAATAGCCAAACTAACTCCATCTTACTTAACCACTCCTTAACCACTTAACCACTTACTTTGGTTTCTCAAATACATTTAAAGTCAAGATAAAGTCACCACTCTTATTGTTCTTAATTTACTGTACAGTTGCTCATTTTACCTCTCCTGTGCCATCCACCCCACCCACAAAGTGAATAATTGCAATGAGCCCAATGGCAGTTCATTTAGCTGAGAGTTTTTGTGACACAGTCAGGTATTTTGTGATCACCCCTCGCTGTGAGCCTTTCCCCATGGTGTCCACTAACCAGCAGGACTTGCCATCAGATGGAGAGCCTGAGTCTCTGACATCCCAATTAGCCAAATTAGCCTCTAAGAGCTTGTCACACCACATAGATTGCTCCAATACTGCTGGGTAATCTTCATAATACAGGCAAAAATGTTATCAGATTATGTCTGCATTGTGACATTTCGCTACAAACAGAAATATACAGCTTCGATTTAGTTATCAGTTCTGATTATAGCTATCTGTGCACTAAGTTTTATGGGGAAGCAGTACAGCATTAACATTTGACAAGTTAATGCAGAGAAAGCCATATTTATTTTTTTAAGATTTTGTGATGTGATAACAGTAATAATAAACTAACAAAGCAAGGACAAGCAAAACAAAATTTTCAGAGAAAATGTCAATTTAAAAAGAATGTAACTATAATAATAAATAAACAGAACAAGTAGATTAGCAAAAAAAAAAAAAATGATTGAATCTGCTCCGTTAGGGTTTGGCTTTGATACAGAGCTAAAGGAATACATTGGATGAATGGCAGAAACATTTAAAGTGTTGCCATCCCTGAGTTGCAGCTCTTCCTCCTGTGACAGTGTTGTTGCAAACTGAAATTACGTGGTTCACTCCATGTATTGCTACAGTTTTAAAGGTGAACTATCCACTGAGGGGCGCTAAAAGCGAGCTCAGTGTTCTCCCACAAAGATGATTCTTTTAGGGTTAATGCTTAACGGAGTTTCAGGGTGCTTTCACACTCGTTTCCATTGCTTGGTCTGAACTCAAGTTTATTTCCTCCCCCCTATCCACCCCAGCTGGTCTCTGTATACATCATATTATTTGGGTCCGAGCCATGGTCTGTGGAGCTGTTCTGTAAAGGCATTTTATTTGAAGACAAGCAGGTATGAGAAATACATTATACCATAACAATTACGATCGGGAGCCTGCTAAGACCCGAATGATATGTAATCAAAAGTGGTTCATATCTGCTATTTAGGGTTATTGCATTCATATCTTATCAGCGAAGCGTACTGAAGTTCACATGTACTGTACCCCAGGCCACCTTTTCAAGTGGACCCGGGTGTGGCTTGCGAGTGCACAGCTGAATTCAGAAAACAGCGTTTGCATCATCCAAACGAACCGAACTTTGACGTCAAATGAACCCGGGTTCACACCAAAAGTGTTAGTGTGAAAGCACCGTTAAATTAAGAAAACCTGCCTACCTAAGCTAAACCTTTAACCAAAACCTAATCATTAGTGTCATAAAAAGCATATGTGAGAAGACAGAGCATTGAAACTTTACAATCAGTTTTTTTTTTGCTAGTTTTAAATAAACTAAACCAACATCCCTACCCTCCTTCATACATCTAAATTTTACAGAACGTCATAAAGCTTTTATGACATTTTCAGTTCACAAATCAACTCATGTGCTTTGCTGGATTCAAACCCTTGTCTCCTGCAAACAACGTATAACACTATCAGTTGTGCCACTGCGCAACTAAAACTTGCTAAAGTAAGTTAAAATAAGAGCATCTAAAGCTCTTTGTGCGGTCCTCCTCTGAAGGGAGCACTTGCTGGTTCACAACCTGGTATTGAAAGGGTGGGCACGTAACAGGGCCGGGGTCTCAAGATCGCGTGAGAGTGTGCTGGTCCAAACTCCAGGCATTCGCTGGTGACAAAGAGTGCCTGCAGGTCCACTACCCTCTTCATGGAAGTGAGCACCAGCAGGAGGGCCATCTTCAGAGACAAAGTGCTGAGCTCGGCCTGCTCCAGGGGCACAAGGGGCTCTCTGTAGGGTAGGTAGGACCACAGAGAGATCCCAAGAGGGAATCAGGCATGGCCTAGGAGGATACAACCTCCTCGCGCCCTTGAGGAACCTGTTGATCAGGTCGCATTGTCATGAGGGTCTCCCGTCCGGTGTATCGTGATATGCTGCTATGGCAGACACGTACACTTTCAGGGTAGGAGACAGCCACCTCTCCAGCCCTTCCTGAAGGAAAGACAGCACAGACCCAACAGCGCATTTCTGTTTGTCTTCCTCAAGGGAAGAACACCAGTTTGCGAAGAGACACCACTTCAAGGTATACAGCTTTCTCATAGAGGGGGCTCTGGCCTGAGTGATGTTATTTACCACCGCTGGCAGAAGACCCGCTATGTCTTCCTTGTCCCATCCGGGAGCCAGAAATGGAGATTCCAGAGGTCTGGCCACAGGTGTTTGAGCGTGCCGTGCCCCTGAGTGAGAAGGTTCCATCTCAGGGGAATGCGCCAGGGCTGTGCTGGCGGACGGAATGCCCAGCCGCATTTTTGGTGGACGGTAGGGGTCTCCTCCGCCCTGGCAGCAGTAACCACTCCAGGCGGTTGGTTGGGAGCCCCTCCTCCCCTTGCGGTTGGCAGCCGTTCCTCCGCTTCCAGGCGGCCGGTCTCCTATGTCCTCCGACGGATGGCCATGTCTGCTCCTTTGGGGTGGATGGTAGCGGCAAGATCTCCACCACGGCTCATCCCTCCTCCTTCCTGGGTTTCGGCTTTAGTGCAAAGGAATTAATGGAAAGGAGGAGGCAAGAACTGGCTTGATAATAAATCATATTTAATGAAGAACTGAACCAAAAAGACAAACACACACACACAGGTGCCCGTAAATCTCTCTCTCTGTCGCACTGCTGTCTCCAGTCGGCCCTTCTCCCTCTCAAGCTAATCAGCCTGATTAGGGTCCGGGTGTGCAGAATCACGACCCGGCCCCACCCTCCGCCCTGCCACAGTGAGGTATTCCTGTTCACCTTATTGACTGAGTGCGTTGGCCCAGGGAATGAGGAAACTACTATTTTGTTGACCATGTGGGTGCCAAGGTCCAGAGGGTACTCAGCGAAGGAATACTTACCACGCGCTGGTCCAAGGGTGATGGTGGGACTGGAGAGGTCACCCGGGCCAGATCAGTCAGAAGCAGTTGCCTCATCATTGGGCTGCCTGTATCAGGACCGCCTCGAAGCCTGTCTGGGGTTTTTGCGGACCAGCTGAAGGGCAGATTGAGTCGACTTCCTGTGGGAGGATCTCTTTCTCTGAGGCCAGCATACGTGCTTCGATGCTAAAGGAGCCGGGACTGGGACCACAAGGGCATGGGACTCTATAGACCTGTAGGCAGCCGAGTTGCACTGTGGCAGGATGTGCTAAATTGCATCGGTCTGCTTCATCACCATCGAGAACTGATGTGCAAAATCCTTGACGTTGTCGCCAAAAAACTGCATGGACTCTCTCGGCATCACACATCTTCTCATGCTTGAGCCACAGGCATGAATCATGGACCACAATAGTGGACATCGTCCAGCCCAGGCACATGCCATGACCTTCATCACAAAACGCAGTTTCTGCATCATCCCTGGGTACTACCCTCGTGCAGATCTTACAGCGGCTTGGCCTGGTGGACCTGCATGATGGCCATGGTGTGCAGGGAGGAAGTGGCCTGACCCATGGCCTTGGAAGCATTCATAATTAAAGAGGAAGAGAACTTACAGGCCTTGGAAGGGAGCCTTGGTTGATTGCGCCAGGTGGCTGGGTAAGATTGACATACACCTCCGCCGTCAAGGGTAGTCAGTGTGGACAAGCCTGTGAAGCGTGTATGGGCAGAAAAAGGTGCCTTTTAAGGACCTTTTAGCTTCTCATGCACTTCCGATAAGAAAGAAACTGGGGCAGGGCATGGCTGCGAGTCACGCTCCGAGCCCAGAAACCAATTGTCCAGCGAACACTCAGTGCAGGGTGTAGGGTTCCACTTCAGCCTGATGTTCGCAATCGCCCAGGCAAACATGGCTGCCATCTCAGCATCCGCCTCATCCTGTGCTCTACTGCCTGTGGGCGGGATCTCAGACGATTCGTCCACTTCTGATTGCAGAAGCACTCCGCTGTGACCGAAAGCTAATCCTCGTCACGAGCCGCAAACAACACATTAAACGCGCCCTGAGACGGCCCACCTATATCGCTCTCAGCTCATCCAGATGGGAGGTCCGCAGGGGCTGAGCTGCCAGAAACGCTCCTATGTCCACATCCAGATCCCCCGTGGTGCTTAATGACCCAGCCGACACAGCATCAGCGCCCAGGGGAAGCACAACACTCGGCTGTGCGAGGCTGATATGCGCCAAAACATCCAGCAGCATAAGCGAAAGGTGAGTGGATGGACATAGCATTTTAGCTTGGCGTAAAGCTTTAAAATGTACACAGGGTTTATTTCTATTTCATCTGCTCCAAACTTACTTCAAACCTAATTCTCTGTCTGCTCGTATGAATGTAGCGCATCATAAGAAAGTGTTTCACTGCTGTTCAAAAGCATCATTTATATGTATTTATTAAATGAAACAAATGACAGTAAAATGCAACGTAATCTCTTTAATTATCAAAATACGTTTTGAATGTAACTGTATTCTAATTAACAATTATTTAAATTGTAACTGTAGTGGAATAAGGTTACTTATAATTTGTATTTTAAATACATAATTCCATTACATGTATTCCATTACACATTTTATATATATATATATACACATGCATATTTTTTATGTATTTCCATGAATTATTTCACATAATAGGTGGCAGACCTAAAACAGGTCATTGGTTGAGCCAGAAGTTTCTATGCCAGGGCTTTCAAATGAAGAGAACAACATTTTGAAAGTGCCACAGTATACACTGCTAACTTTCAGACAGCTTACCAAAAGTTGCCTCTGCACATTAAACTGGGATATGAAAAAGTAATTTCACACCAAAAAAGTTTTACACTTCTAATTTCAAATTGAGGTAAAACGCTGAAATGCGCAACTCAACAACAATAGAGGGTTATAACTCACCCAGTGATCCATAATGTGCTTCACTGAACAGCACTCTGTCTTACAACAACTGATGTGCAATCAATGGAGCCAATAGGAAGCCACAGTGCCCATGCCTCTGGGTTAGACTGGCTATCTGACAGAGGGACAGAACTTAGAATTGACTTTCCAGTAGGGTGACTGGGTAAATTCAGTCAAATTCAAGAGTTTCTTGATAGAACTTAGGCCTGTATTTAGGACAAAAGTCAACCATGTATTGACATGCATGCATGCATGTATTGGTTGGCCTATGAAAACATTCTCAGTGCATTTAAAATGTTTTGCATAATGTGAGTGTATGGAGGACAAAACCTGCAAAAATAATAAATAAATACATAAATAAATGTAATAGTAAGAAAATATATAAAGGAATAAATGTCTTGATAAAACAAATATAATTCGTTAAAAATTTATTTTTGTATGACTTTTTTCCTTTATTATTTTCTCTTTTTATTTTTATTCTTTAAAACTTTTTTTATTTATTTATGCATTCATTTATTTTTATATTTATTTATTCCCACATGTATTTATTTATATATTTAAATATTCCCACATTTATTTATTTTTGTATTTATTCTTACATTTCTGTCTGTTCTATGATAATTATATGTGCGGGTCCTGCTTACCATTGGCTTATTGTAGATTGAAGCGTGTGCTCGATTACTCTTGACTTGTTTTGATGTGACGTTAGGTCATAGCCATATCGTGAAAACTATATCAATTTGTTGGGCTAAAAACATAAGAGCTTAAGTCAATCCAAGATTTATTGGGTATACTACAATCACAAAATAAATGGGGAGCTGTTACTTCAACAAAACCACAAAATGAGCAAATTTCATAAATTATATTATTTAACCTTATTCTTTTCTTTTTTTTCTGTGTATATAACTTCATATTTTGATGTCCACAAATCCATACTATTCTGTTGTTATGATTGTTCATTGTAAAAGATACAACCATGTTTCATTTCCCTGATCGCTATGTATGTATGTATGTATGTATACATCTGCAATAAAAAAAAAAACTATAGCTGACACTTCACATATATCTAGAGCGTTCCTCAACTTGCGAATGAAGTCGATAACCACGCATCAAATGACTAAGTTTCATTTAGAGTAGAGGTGCTTATTGATGTTTTAAGAGAGCTGTATGCCGGTATGAATGTTGAAGCACATCCTGGATTGTTAAACTCTCTGCAAAACGTTTCCCTGCATATTCTAAATCTGTGCGAGTCAGAGGGTGCTAAGGTGGGACGTCCATCTTATTTGCTTCCGATAAGTACTATTGAGCTCTCAACCAATGATGCACTGGATCTGCGCAAGGACCACCTCCCTCATTTCCATGTTGCACACAGAAAAGTAAAAATAAATACATGTATAAATAAATAAATATATATGGGAATATATAAATATGGAAATAAATATATTTGGGAAAAAATTAATTAACACATAAATAAAAAAATATGCAAAATAATAAATAATAGAATAAATAATTAAAGTTAAAAAGAATAAAAATAAAGTTAAAAATAAATATAGAAAATAATAAAGGAATAAAGTCATACAATAATAAATTCAGGAATAAATTTAATTAAAAACTAATTATATTTGTTTTATCATTCCTTGATTTATTTTTTTATTATTACATTTATTTATTTATTTATTTATTTATTATTTTTGCAGGTTTGGGCCTCCATATGAGCGTGGTTTATTCAAAAAAGTCTCAGGACAACAATAATTTGTATATAATGGTGAAATTGTGATTCGTCGAATTATTTGGCTGGTCCGAAAAGGAGTATTTTAAGTATTTTAATCCACAGACCAACAAATTAACAAACAGAATTTTAAACTTCTTATACAAAGTTTCTATTAATACTTTATTTTTAAGAAAGGAAAAATCTGTGAAAAAAAATGTATTATTCAATAATATACACAGCGACAAGACACTGCCTGAGACCAAATTCATATAAAAAATTCCTCATTGTGGAAATATTACATGGAACCATCTAAATGCACTCTACACCCAATAATCTCAACTGACTAAAACAAACAGCAGGTAATTGTATAAAGTTTTGCTAATCCATTTTGTGGACTATTGTCCCTTTACAGTGTCACCACAGATATTACCTATGAAAATATGGTCACATTAGTATGTAAAAATGTGCTCTGAATATGTAAATCCAGTAACACTTCAATTTCCTTTCCAAATGCATCAGTTTAACAAGGTGCAAAGACACATTTGGTAAACATACCTGTATTGGCCTCTTCTGGGAACTATTAAAGTCACTGTGTTAATGAAACATTCGCTCACACACAAACACACTCACATCAGCAGTCCATGTAACAATGCAAGCACAGTCAGCAGCAGCATCCCTGAGGATTCATTAAAGGGCCAATTGTCTGATAGAGAGGAAGAAAAGGGGAAATACAAACCCCACCTTGCGTTTACATCAATATAGACATTCTCAGATTATGACACTTCTTTATGGTAAAAAGAAGGTAGTCAGAGCTTCGATTTTACTATCTAAGACTCTAACAAACAATATAATGATCTTTACTTGGTACAAAACTGGCTGAATCTATGTCAGATACATTTTAACTGTCAAAACACTTTGATGTGAAATTAACAATTAATAATCGGCTCTGATTTGAAATGCTAATTACATTTATAGTGAAAATTAGCTTGATTTGTAATGATCTTGATTTACATTTATAGCATAGCTCTGAAAACATCCTGGTTACTTCCGTAACCTCCATTCCCTGATGGAGAGAATGAGACATTGTGTCGATGAAGTGACACTAGGGGTCACTCTTGGAAGCCAGAGACACCTCTGATCTTCTATTCAAGGCCAATGGGAATTGGCGAATGGTATTTGCATGCCAGTCCCCCGAACATACGGGTATAAAGCAGCTCTTTTAGCACCTTGGCTTAGTGGACTTGCAGGAGATCCATGGCGTGCAGAGCGGAAGCGACATGTCCAGCGGCACCATATGCCTTGTTCGTCAGAGACGACGTAAACCTATAGGTCCTGGTCGGGAGCTTTGGGTACCCACACCAGGTGGCGGCACTCTGCGGGCATAGGTGCACCACGAGCGACTTATACACTAGGGGCATCAGCGAGTACCCCTTGGCCGCCCCACCATCAAGGGTAGTGAGGGCGGTGGAGCTGAAAGATCAGGACCGGGCAGTAATAGGTGCCTCCCATGAACTTGTCAGCACCTTGTGCACTTCTGGGATGAAAGGAACTGGCACGGGCCCAGGAACCAATCATCGAGCCGCAAGGGTCCGGGGAGAGCGGAGGGTTTCACACTAGCCTGACGCTCGCAGCTGCCCAGGAAAGCATGTCCATCATTTCGGCATCAGCTTGTGACTGGGCGACCATCCCCGAGGGGGGAAGCTCAGCCAAAGCTTCCGCGTCTGACTGGACAAGCCCGCTGTCCGATGCTGCGCTCGAGAGCTCATCACCTTCGCGGGCCCCGAACAAGAGGTCGAACTCGCTCTGAGACGAGCCTGATCACTCATTCGGAAGCCCAATCGGGGCAAACGAGTGCGCTGGGGAATGGGAGGTCCATGGGGGAATGCCTGGCAGAGGTGGTCCCATTGAGGTCCCCAAATCGCCCCAGTGCTAGACGTCCTCTTACGAAGGCAAGCCGCGACCGCAATGTTGCCATGGTCATGTTCTCGCAGCTGGGACATTACCTATCCACGAACAATGTCTCCGCGTGAGCATTGCCCAGACACAAAAGATAGCGATCGTGACCGTCGGAAGGCCAGAGATAACGGCCGCAACCAGGAATATCACACAAACAGATTAAAAAGACGTGTCTTTAAAAATACGTTTCCGTGTGTGCCGCTATTTTAGAATATACTCTTCCAGTTTGTTCTGCCGAAGCACCCAGGGGTGATCTCTTGAGAGCACCAGTGCAGAGGGGGGAGAAGCCGCTATAATGCCAGAAATCCGGCAGAGGTGAATGGGAAGCCATGGGATTTCAGCTCAATGAACATCGACCGCTCTGCTCCAAAGAGAAAATCTGAATGAGAGGTTCGCTCACCAGCTCCTTTATACGAGTATGTTCCAGGGAGTGACATGCAAATACCACTCACCAGTTCCCACTAGCATTTTATAAGAAATCAGAGGTGTCTCGGGCTCTCAAGAGTGACCCCAACACAACGTCGAATGAGTTACAGATAGGGAACCCAGTTTTGAGCATGCTAAGTATTGAATTTCAGTTCACATTAATTAAGGTTGAAATTTGAAATACAGCTGTTTGCCCACTGTGTTGTTAGTCATTGGCACTAACTGAAGAGCTTCTCTTAACTTAAAACTACTTTCAGATTAGTTTTTCTTAATTTAAAATAAGCCCTGTGCAGATTTAAATAAGTGCTTTAAATAAATCTGAATATACTTTATTTTAGAGTGATATTTTGCACCAACATTGTGGCAGCTGTATAATAAATTTTAGGATTAAACTTAAAGGAATAGTTCACCCAAAAAATGAAAAATAGTTGATAATTTACTCACCCTCAGGCCATCCAAGATGTAACAATGCAAGTGAATGTCCTCCATTTTTTGACGGTCCAAAATGCATATATAGGGTGCATCTAAATAATCCACATGACTCCAGTCAACAAATAAAGTTCTTCTGAATGCAAACAATTGATTATTTTGAGAAACAAAACAATACTTATATACTTTTTAACTACAAACGTTCACTTCTGTACATCTCTGTGACGGAATTGTGTGGATTATTTTGATGTACTCTAAATATGCATTTTGGACTAAAAATGGAGGACATTCACTTGCATTGTTTAGAGGAGGAGGCCTGAAATGAAATCCTAAAAGTCTTAAATTCTGTTTTGATGAAGTAAGAAACTCAGATACATCTTGGATGTCCAGTGGGTGAGTACATTTTAATTTTTGGGTGAACTATTCCTTTAAACCAGGCCTTCTATAGGACCAACCAAAGATATTACACTTCTTCAATTTAAACAGAGGTACACATATTTGAACCACAATCCCATTCCTTCCTTCCTTCCTACCCTCCCTCCCTCCTATCTTTCTTTCTTCCTTCCTTCTGTGCCAACCGTTCTTTCCATCCTTTGTTCTTTCCTTACTCCCTCCCCCCTTCATTTGTTCTTTCCTTCCTTCGTTTCCTTCTTTCCTTCCCTCCCTTCCTTCTCCACTCCCTTCCTTCATTCTTTCCTTCCTTCCCCCCCTCCCTCTCCAACCATTCCTTCCCTCTCCAACCATTCCTTCCTTCCTTCCTCCTTAACTCCCGCTTGTTGTTCCTTCCTCCCTCCCTCCAACTGGCTGATCCTTGCTTCCTCCCTTCCCTCTCTCCCTCCTTCATGCCCTTCCATATTTTTTTCCTATATTCATTCCTTTCTTTCTTTCTTTCTTTCTTTCTTTCCATCATTTGTTCCTCCCTCTGTATCTCCCTTCTCCCCTTACTTCCTTTCTCCCTGTATCCTTCCATTCTTTCATTTCTTCCTTCCATCCCACCCTCCCTGCATCCCTTCCTTCTTCCCTCAATCCCTCTCTTCCTCTATCCCTTCCTTCCATCCTTTGTTCATTCTTCACTTCCTTACCATAGGGCAGCACTTTCAAACAGGGGGCAGTGGACGGCAGTTCGTGGTGGGGCACGTTGTGAGTGGTGCGTGGATGCCACAGAGAATAGCGTGAAGCCTATATCTCTGCAGTAACGTGCTCAACAAGCCACGTGATAAGATGCAAGGATTGATGGTGTCAGACGTGGAGGCAACTGAGATTCATACTCCTCCACCCTGATTGAGGCGAGTAACTACGCCACCACAAGGACTTAAGTGTGCATTGGGAATTGGGCATTCCAAATTGTGGATATATAAAGAAAGAAAGAAATTGCATCGAAAACTACTGTCCATAGACTCAGAGGTGGGTAGTAACACATTACATTTACTTGAGTATTTTTTGAGAAAAAGTACTTTTAAGAGTAGGTTTCATAGTGGGAACTTTTTAATTTAACTCAAGTAAATTTATGATTAAAAAACTATACTTTTACTTTGTTACAATGGGCGACGTTCCTGACGTTACATTACAGGTTTTAATCTGATACGTTTTAATTTTGCCGTAAATAAATACTTTATTTTGTCACACAATGCCTTAATTTTGAATTATGGTTTACGACTAACTTTTTAAAGCTGAACGAGAGTAAAACTGGAATCATCCCGTTTGGCTCGAATTACAACAGTACATGTGATTTTGACCTAGACTCTCTTTCACCTCTTCAGTTTGACAGCAACCTTAAATTTGATAAGCAGATAAGTGTGGTGAACATCAGTTAAATGGGATTCCAGGGACCAGTTTATGGCAAGGCCCCTCTCTAACTGCCAGTGTGGAAGAAAACATGTCACACTGTGATTGGATCATCAGTGAATGAACATAAACAAATGTTCAGCAATATCAGATAAGATGCTAAGACAACTACCAGACACCACTTACAGGGCAGAAAGTGGGACATTCTGTACCCACCAAACTCATTCCTATGGTTTAAGCAAAAACTGCCATACATTTCTTCAGGACCTCCCAGATGCAGCAGCAGGGGAGGGACACAGGCCTTAAATTAGTACAAACTGCAACACTCCATTTTTATGCAAAGGACAGTTATTGTTAATTTTTATTGACTGTAAACACAACAGTTCATGGGACAGACCTATTAACAGATAAACTAATACATGAACAATTTCTTAACCATTTCTGATTGTGTTTGGTCTCTATCCGATCCATACAATGCCTTTAACAAATTGAAAGAGGTTTGGTAAAGAAATAATGAATTGGTAAAATGATAAAGACACTGTTTTAACACTGTACTTTATGCTATTCAAATGAGTTCCATACTAGGGTGGGCAACACCGTGTCTACTTCAGACACCAGTGGCCAATCACATTCCAGGATCGGAAAAGCATCAGATTTCAATCTCCTCCTTGTCAGAAAGGGATAAATATGTCCCCTGGGTTGTTATTGTTATATATTGCTGCACTCTAGCTGAAAAAGGGCCAAAGCATTGAGGGACCTTGTCTGACCCTTACAGCCCCTCCAGCAGCGCAGCCCAGTCCACAAAGGACCTCTGCATCAGCAGACATAGCCTGTCCCACATGGCTCCTCAGTGACTCAGCAAGCCTGCAAAGGACCCTGTGAAGATTCAACTGACCCAGCTGCCCAGTCGACTTTTCAAGGACTGTCTTGGCGCAACCGAAGTTCAGCATCCTCCAGCCCAGCGTGGCAACGGCTACTGGATCGCAACACTGTGCCCTTTCCACTGCACGCAACCCGTATCTCCAGTGGAAGACGTCTCTACTGCCACTTTTATCACCCAACTGTGTGGAACGTAAATATAAACTTACCAAACCTCTTTCTAGAGACCTTGGCATTAGATTATACCAGTAGCAGGTGGTTCCCCTTTAGCAGCATTTCCATACAATTATTTCGAATTGTTACGTTCAGTTCAACAGCATTGCATTTATCAATTCTGTGTTCAAATCATTAATTTCTTTCATTGTTTAATTCAGTACTATTATTATAATACTTATTAGTTTATTATCCTTTAGCAGTGCATAGTCATTATTTGGATTTTTAATAATTGTGATATTTACTCTTGCATATCCATTGTTAATAAATTTCATTCATTTTATTACAACTGTGTCTTCATTTTGTTGATGATCAAAGACTCTACTAGTTGTCCAGACTCTCACAAATCCTTCAGATAAATTAGCTGACCAACATGCTCTAGTTTACATTAATTCAAAATTATTGAACAGCTCTTTTGGGAGTGTTCTTAAATTGTTAAGATAGTATTCTTAACTGGTGCCCTGTATTGCAAAGGGGGAGAGGTCATCTGATACATGCATAACCACACCTTAAGTGACACATGATCAAAAATCACTACAACATCTGTAAATTGAGTAGAAACCACTACATAGGCGCTGTGGTAACTTCTCTTTTGTTACTTCTTGCCTGGATTACTGTAACTCGCTTTATATTGGTGCCCCTCATTCATCTATTTCATGGCTTCAGCTTGTTCAAAATGTTGTGGCTAGGCTTTTTAAGGAGAAATGCAAATTTGAGCACATCACACCAGTCTTGATTTCATTGCACTGGCTTCCTGTTAAATTTAGAGTTGATTTTAAAATGTTATCGTTTTTATTTAAATCTCTCCATAACCAGGAGCCACAGTACTTAACCGACTTGCTGCACCCATACACTTCATTGAGATCTCTTTGATCTGGTGAATCTGAATTGCTTTATGTTCCCAGGTCTAAACTTAAGAATAGTGGTGATCGTGCCTTTGCTATTGTTGGACCTAAGCTATGGAACAGTCTTTCAGTTCTACATTAGAACTGCCTCAACTATCTCGGCCATCAACTTAAAATAGGGTGACCACATGTCCTCTTTTTCCCGGACATGTCCTCTTTTTTGGACCTTAAAAATGCATCCGGCCGGGATTTCTAAATTTGCGAAAATATCCAGGATTCGGCTGTAGTTGCATTATGATGTGCATCTGGTCTATTACTTTATTGTGAGTGTGCGCATGTTTGCATTGCTTTAACCCCTCTTTGTAGGTGCCACCTTCTCGCACACCAATTGGTCGATTATAAGAGGCTTGCAACAACTATTGGCCAAATTCCTGCCTGTCAATCTCTCCGCGAACACACAAAGCACTGTTGTGATCGGGAATTAAACTGTTGCTTGACAGTAGCAGCAAATGACAGCTGAGTGGAAACAATGCCCAAAGAAAAGTGCAAATTTACAGAAGATTTGCACAAACAAATCCCATGCTTTCGTCCAGGTCGAGATCCGTTGGAAGCAGAAAGTATGACGTGTAAAGATGGCACTTATGTGTCAGTTGCTAATAAAGGTGCAAGTTATTTAGAAGCACTAAATAAGAAATAAATAAAATAAGAAATATTGTTAAAGTTTTCACAGTATTAATTACTAGAATCTGGTTTCCAAACTTCTCTTCTAATTGATAGGTTCATCCAAATCTGACAAGCGTTCTTAAAATGAAAGTTCAACCATAAATCAATACAAATTTTTTTACAAACCTGTGTGACTTTCAGTATTTTGTGGAACCCAAACAATGTTAGTCAGAATGTTGGAGACTGACAGTCTCAGTCACCATTTCCATTTAAAATATGGAGGAAAGAAAATCCATGCAGTGAAAGTAAAAGGTGACTATAAGGCTAAAATTATGTGTGACATCTCCTTAATTGTGTTGCATTGAAGAAAGTCATACAGGTTTGGAACAACATCAGGGAGAATGATTAAATATTTTCCAATAATAATAATAATAGTAATAGTAGTAATTATTATTATTATCATTAAATTGTTATTATTATTATTATGCCTGTTAAATATGTATTATGTGATGGAATCTTGGGTGTAAACTTTTTGTTACATACAGTATGACAGTAACTAGTTACTTACTACTTGAGTATTCTTTTAATTGACTACTTTTTTACTCAAGTAATTATTAATGTCATTACTTTTACTTCTAAATACAATTTCAAGTAATTGTATTTTTAATTGAGTACAGTTTTTGGCTAATCTACCCATCTCTACATAGACTATTCACAGCTTGTTAAATAAGTTGTAGGTGGGGCATCCCATTTCCAACCTGTTTATTGGGGCTAAAATAGGTGATTGTTGGACATCATTTAATTAAGGTGAAGGTTCAATTAATTTATAAAATATAATATTTAGATGACTCTATGAGTCACCCTGAAAGGTACACATGCCTCAGAATCTCAAAAATCCGCTGTCCATGAACTCCCTTATTTTATGAATGGGATAGATTATACATGGGATGTCCAGATCTCAGCTTCTAGATGACATAGTAAGCTGAAACTTAAAAAGTCAACCCAGACAGTTTCTGAGAGATTTTTTGGATGAAATTTCATCATCAAATATCAACTTTCTCCAATCACTTTGCTATTCAATACAGTAAAATTGGGAGGTCAAGACGAGAAGAGGAGTGCAGGTTTTAGCTTACTATGTCATCCAGAAGCTGAGATATGGGCATCCCATGTGCAATCTATCCCATTCAATGAAAATCAGAAAATGAGGCTGTTCATGGACAGTAGAAATCTGTTGTTTTGATGGATGAACATGCTTGAAGAGGAGGTGTAAAGCCTTCTAAATATGCTGTTTAATCAACTATTTGATTTTGGAGCTTGAAAAATTACTGTTCATAGACTGCCTATTCTTGAGTTAAATCATTTGTATTTGGGTCATGCTGCACTCAAAAACTCGAAGTCCAAAACAACATCACACCTGCAACTTATTTAATGGGCCCAAAAAGTGAAAACACTATGGAAATTAATGGTATAAACTGCATGTGGCACGCACTTCCATGTCGCACCCAGAGGTCCAGAACAAATTATACATGGTAATGCGGCATGTGCCCCTAAATGACATACACCCATTTTTTTCATACATCTCGCTGTCTAACATAGGACACTAGGAGATATTCTATCTGGCAGGTCCATTTGCAGCAGTATATTCTCCGGAGGCTAGTAGACTTGTGTCTACTGCCTCGCAACTCTGGCTGAACATGGCCGAGATGCGCAATGTTGACAAGGCCTGCGTTCTCAACTCCCCCGTCTCCCAGCTTGGCCTCTTCGGCGACACCGTAGACGACTTCTCCCAGCAGTTTTCGGCGGTGAAGAAGCAGATCTTGCAGCGGCGCTGCCAAACCAGCGTGCCCTGCCTACTCGCCGAGGGCGTCCCCCTGCAGCTAAAAAACAGGTAGCTCCACCTCAACCCAGGCACAGCTCTCAGCCCCAGCATCGAGCACCTCGCAGGCGGCGTATACCCCCCATCTCCAGGACCCATTCCAGGACCAGGAAAGCTCCGAGGCGCTCCTGAGACGGGCGACCCAGGCACCAAGACCACTCCGTCCCCCGGTGGAGGGCCGGGAGGAGAATCCTTGTTTCATTTTCGACATCGCCCTTGGGCTGCAGTACCTACATTCTCAATAAAGAGCGATTTCCTCAATCCCTGGGTCATCCAGCCGGTGCGCACCGTTCTCACGGCACCCCGGCCCCAAAACTCTACAGTCCCAGCTCCCCGGACTCAGTTCCCTCGCCTCCGGCCCTGCGACTGCTCAGCCCTGGCAGGCCAGCGCTGACAAGTTCTGAAGATGCCTCTCTAGGACCTCTTCCTCAGTCTCTAACCCGCCCCCTGCCGGTTGCGCGGAGCAAGGTTAGTGCTTTGAGCCTTTTCTCAGAACCCAATTCTCGGGACGCTCTTCTGCCTCCCAATGCGCTATTACCTGCCCCCCTGCCGTGAAGCCCTGCCCAGTATGTCAAAAGCGATCGGCCCATTAGTGCCCCTCACGCAGCGTTTGGATGCGTGGCTTCCAATCCATTGTGCTGGCTGGCCAGGACCATCCGACTTGGCTACGCAATTCATTTCGCCCGGCTCCCGCCTCCCGCCTATTGCTTCATGAAAGCCAGCGCATTACGAGCAGAGATCACGACCCTGCTCCTCAAGGATGCGATAGAGCCCGTCCCTCCAGCCGAGATGGGGAAGGATTTCTACAGCCCTTACTTCATCGTACCCCAAAAAACAAAAACGGCGGGTTGCGAGCAATCTTAGACGTGCAAGTTCTCAACCGGTCTTACACAGACTTCCGTTCAAAATGCTCACACAGAAACAGATTCTTATTTGCTTTCGAGAGCTAGATTGGTTCTTGGCATTAGACCTGAAGGATGCGTACTTCCACATCTTCATTCTGCCTCGACACTGACCCTTACGGTTCGACGGCCAGGCGTATCAGTACAAGGTCTCCCCTTCGGCCCCTCCCTGTCCCCTCGCGTCTTCACAAAGATCGCAGAGGCAGCTCTTGCCTCGCTAAGGGAAGTGGGCATCCGCATACTCGACTACCTCGATGACTGGCTCATCCTAGCTCACACTCGAGAGTTACTGTGTGCTCACAGGGACCAGGTGCTCAGGCCCCTCAGCCGGCTAGGCTTCAGGTCAACTGGGAAAAGAGAAAGCTCGTCCCGGTTCAGAGCATCTCTTTTCTCAGCATGGAGTTAGACTCTGTCTCAATGACAGCATGTCTCACCAATGAGTGCGCTCAGTCAGTGCTCAGATGCCTCGCTCTCTTCGAGCCCAGCACAGCGGTTCCTCTAAATCAATTCCAGAGGCAATGAGACTGCTTCAGTACGCTACAGACTCGAGTCCCGAGATGGGCATGGCGCAACGGCACATACCGTGTGACAATCAACCCTTCTTGCCATCAGACTTTCAACCCTTGGACTGAGCACTGCTTTCTGTGGACCAAAGTCCCCTTGCAGCAGGTGTCCAGATGGCAACGGGCACGCTGCTGCTGGCCTCTGGACAGTACCCCTGCAGCGTTGGCACATCAACTGCCTAGAGTTGTTGGCTGTATCTCTTGCCCTACGGTGGTTTCTACCACTAATCCATGGCATGAACGTCCTGATCCGTTCAGACTGAATCGCGACGGTAGCGTACATAAAGCGCCAAGGTGGCATGCGCTCTCATCATATGTCAAAACTTTCCCGTCATCTCCTCTTTGGAGTCAGCCGTGATTCAGGTCGCTGTTCGCCACTCACATCCCTGGCAACCGCAACACGGTGGTGGACACGCTGTCATGGCAGGTTTCGCCCAGCGGAGAGTGGAGGTTCCACCCCCAGGTGGACCAGCTGATTTGGGACCAATTCGGAAAGGCACAAATAGATATCTTTGCCTGTCTGGCCCCTTAATGGCCCACTCTCAGATCTTACGCTCCTCGCGACAGCACCTCCCTGGAAAATTACCCTGAGGAAGGACCTTCTTTCTCAGTGACGGGGCACTCTCTGGCACCCGCACCCAGTCCTCTGGAACCTCCACGTCTGGTCCCTGGACGGGATGCAGAATATCTAGTGGATCTACCACCTGCAGTTGTAGACATGATCAACCAAGCCATAGTTCCCTCCACCAGGCAACTTATGCCCTAAAGTGGAGCTTGTTCGCAAATTTGTGTTGTTCTGGTGCCGAAGACCAACAGAGGTGCGAAGTTCGGTCAGTGCTTTCATTCCTGCAGGAGTGGCTGGAAGGGAGGCTGTCCACCTCCACCTTGAAGGTGCATGTAGCTGCTATCGCAGCCCACCACGATGCAATAGATGGCAAGTCCCTTGATTATCTAGCACGCAGTAGACTGCTTGCACCTGTCTCGGCAGTTTACATAACAAGGTCAGTGCGTGACGTCACTTCACAACGTCGAGTGAGTGACAGAAGGGGAACGTCATAGTTACTGTTGTAACCTCCATTCCCTGAGGGAAGGAACGAGACATTGTGTCCCTCCTGCCACAGCACTGGACCTACCACTGTAAACGGCCGTACCTTATTTTCAGCTCCCCAGTGCAAAATCCTGACTGGCACTCGCTGCCCCGCTTCCCTTTATACCCGTATGTCTGGGGCGGTGCATGCAAATTCTGTCTGCCAACTTGACATTGGTCTTTTCTCAAGTTCAGAGGTACGTTTGGCGTCCCAGGAAGACCCCTTGATGGTTACTGTTGAATGGAGGTTACAACAGTAACCATGACATTTTTCCTGGCTCAGCTAATTATTAGTTAGTTAGTTAGAAAACTTTAATGTCCCCGAAAAGCAATTTGTTGTACAATACAGGCATACTGACACATAATCCACAACACAAACATTATCCACATGCACAATGTCATTAATAAATAAAATAAATAAATAAAACCACTTCACATTACTTCACATATATTCTCCAATCATACCCCTCCACCCACCTTATTTGATTGTGTTATTGCCATAGGAATGAATGAGTTTTTTGCTCAATTTGTTCTAACCTTCGGGTATCTATATCTACGACCAGAAGGGAGCGGCTTGAACTCCACTGAAAGTGGATGGGTTGAATCCATACAAACCTTGTCTGCCTTCTGTGCCAATCTGGTCAGATATAGTTTGTACAGGTCTACCTGTTGTGTACCAATGATTTTTCCACAGGTTTTAACAATCTTCCCCAATTTGTTCCTATGGGTAATTTTTGAATGTCCATACCAGCATACTATACAGTAAGAGAGAATACTCTCAATAAAAGACTTATACAAAAAAGTCAGAATTTTGTTATCAACATTAAAATAATTAAGTTTCCTAAGAAAATACAAACGTTGTTGGCCCTTTTTAAAAACGGCATCAGCACATTGATCCCAGGATAATTTATGGTCAATGATAAGACCGAGATATTTGTACTCCGTTACCATCTCTATCTCCTCTCCTTTTATCAGAGTCGGAGTGGGTGAGGGCGCCCTATGTCTAAAATCAAAGACCAACTCTTTGGTCTTGGACGTATTCAAAAGCAACTGGGAAGCTTCACACCATTCAGCAAATTCATGCAACACTGGACCATGTTCAGTTTCATCTTGCTCCAGTAAACTAATCACAGCAGTATCATCTGCAAATTTAATTATATGACGTCCTTGGTAACTACTACGACAACAGTCAGTGTACAATATATATAGTAGTGGTGACAAGACGCTACCTTGTGGTATCCCAATTGAAGTGAAGCGGACCCCAGATAATGTGTTCCCCACCCTTACTCGTTGTGGCCGCCCACTCAGGAAATCCAAGATCCATTTAATTAGTTTTGAGTTTAGCTGGAAAGTCTGTTTCTAAGTCTGTTTGCTAAAATTTGTGGGTGGATTGTATTGAATGCTGATGAAAAGTCAGCAAATAAAACGTGAGCATGTGTTTTACAACCTTCCAGGTGTTTATACAGATAATTTAAAAGCACTACAATGGCATCGTCCGTCCCCCTCCCAAATCTATAGGCAAATTGTAGAGGGTCAAGGGCGTGTCTACAAGAGTTCATGATGTGTGTTTTAATGATCCGCTCAAGTGATTTAACTAAAAGAGAGGTGAGGGCGATGGGCCTATAATCCTTGGGTGAGGATGGGTGGGAGACTTTGGGAAGGGGGGTCACAACTGCTGTTTTCCAAAGCAGTGGAACCACCTGGGTGTCCATTGAGCGCAGGAAGAGGTAACAAAAAATTCCACTTAATTGGGCCGCACAGTGCTTCAGCACTCTGC
This sequence comes from Xyrauchen texanus, assembly GCF_025860055.1. Lineage (NCBI taxonomy): Eukaryota > Metazoa > Chordata > Actinopteri > Cypriniformes > Catostomidae > Xyrauchen > Xyrauchen texanus. Next base: position 51,028,546 of record NC_068277.1, read on the forward strand.
CTCCAATGTTATCCGGCCCCGGGCTTTTATGTACGTTAGTCCTCTCAAACACTCGCTGGACCATCTCCTCCTTAATGATCAAAGTGCTCTCCATCCCAGCATCGTCTATCATAATCTGTTGCCAGGCAGAGACATTATCACTGTCATTTATTTCAAAGCGGGTAAAATGTTCATTTAAATTGTTGGCCAGAGCAAAGGATGATGTGTCATCCATAAGGTCAATTTTTTTTCCCTGTCTTAAAGGGGCGTTGGCCATCAACTTTATACCAGTCCATGCAGCCCTTGAATTCCCTATAGACAGGGTACTCTGTACCTTGTCCTTGTACTGACACCTGGCCTTATAGATCTCCTTATTGACCTTCCTTTGCATATCTTTTCTGTTCTGTAAGCTTCCTGAAGCGAAGACTCTCTTTTTCTCATTTAGTGTGTCCTTCAGTTCCTTTGTCACCCACGGTTTATTGTTTGGGTACACCTTGATGGTCTTAGTTGGAATGACCGTACTCACACAAAAGTCTATGTAGCCCGAGATAGCCTCTGTCTGTTCGTGCAAGTCAGCTGAAGAGTCCTTGAAGATGGTCCATGATGTACACTCCAGGCATCCTTTTAACGTCTCTACACTGTCCTCATCCAACACCTGGATCTGCTTTTCCACAGGCTTAATCCTTTTCAAAACCTGTTTATAAGTGGGTCTTAAAAGGACTGTGTTGTGATCTGAGCCACCCAAGGGGGCCTTGGCACTGGATGAGTATGCCTTGGGGATGGAGCCGTAGCATAAGTCAATGATTTAATTTTTTCGTGTTGGACAGGTGACATACTGCGAATAGGTAGACAGAGTTTTTTTGAGCGTACAGTTATTAAAATCCCCCATTATAAACTTGGGAGCATCTGGTGAGATTTCATCCAATTCTTGGGTGATATTAAAAATAATGTCTGCTGCCTTGTTTATGTCTGCTCTTGGATGTATATAGACAACAGTCAGAAATATTTGTGGGAATTCACGGGGAAGATAAGAGGGTCGCATAGAAACTGATAAAAGTTCAATATCAGAAGTGCAGATCTTTTTTCTTACCACAGTCGTTTTGCACCATCTGTTATTTATCATGACGCACACGCCCCCTCCGTGTTCCTTGCCGGTTGCCTTGCTGCATCGGTCCAAGCGCACTATACTAAATCCGTCGGGACAAACCTCGGAGTCTGGCACGGTACAATTTAGCCAGGTTTCAGAGAAGGCTAAGACACAGGCTTCCCTGTAATCATGCAGGTAACGAGTGTTTGCTCGCAACTCGTCTGCTTTTCTTTTTAACGATTATACGTTGGAGAGAATGATAGTTGGTAGTGGAATTTTTGTTTTCCTCTTCCTGAGTCTTTGGCGCTCTCCTCCCCTCTTCCCTCGTTTTCTCTTGTATTCCTTGTCATTGAAAGTTCTTGTTATCTCCGTGGGTATGTTTACATTGGTATGATTCCAATCGCCCGCGTAGGCACTCAGTTGTAAGAGAAAGTCTCTGTTTTAGCGTACATGTGACTCCGCGTTGCTGGCCGGTTCACTTGCCACGCTGATAACAAACAGTATCGACCCGACTATTAAAGCCCGTTCCCATACGCGACTCATAGTGACTTATGGTATCGTTCTGTAAAACAGTGCATCTAATAATGTTTTGTACTGAAAATAATCACAACAAACAAAACGGACGAAACAGATAGCCTGTACTGCAGGTCGCCACTGTGCAGCGCCCCCTACTTCTAATGTGATCACACTCATGGGCAGAGGGTACTATTCATACGGTAATGTGCTGAGGCGATCAATGCAAATGGTGAACGCCCCCGACTGAGAAAACTCCTGGATAGTTACGAAGAGTTAAAATTTCCTCAGAAGAAGAGCGGGACTCCGAAGAACGTTTGCATTTTTATCTCACATAACATATTGTTTAATAAGCTGGTCCAATACTCACTCTACAACAATAAAACCATTAAAAACATTATACAAACAATCATTAAAAATACTGGATAAAAAACCATACCACTACCACCACTGTAGTATTCTGAGGAAATATCAGTTACTTACTTGGGATAATCTAATTAAATACAAAAACATCTGTTTAATTTACAAAATCAGACATGGTCTAGCACCTCCTCCACTATGTGACTTTATACATTTTAGATCTAGTGAGATTAGGGTAACCAGAGGGGCAGTGAGGAAGACTGCATTATCCCCGGAGAAAAACAGCTTTTGGTCAGTCTGTTTTCTCCGTAAGAGCAGCGCAGCAATGGAACACAGTGCCTGAAAACATCAGAGAGTCCTTGTCATTCTTTTCATTCAAAAAGAATGCAAACAAATGGCTGGTTGAGAGCCAATCTTGTAGTCACTAATGCTTTCTGTGTACACTTATACATTGTGTATTTATTTATTTTAATATGAATTGTATTTTTTAACCATAATGTGTTGTATTTAATTGTATTTTTGTGATTTTATACCTGTGGTTATTTTTAAGGTTGCCTTTTTTACACCCGGCTGGGGGACTACCGATGAAAATTAGCACTTTTGAGCTAACTCGGGTACATTTACATTGTTTCAATGTTGATTAATGTACACTGTCCCCTTTCAAAACAAAATAAAGATAAAGATAAAAAGATAAAGAGAATTGATCCAGCCAAGGATACAATTTCGGACGAGTAAGTCATTTAGTTTTAAGTAGATGACATGCTATTTTATATAAACATGTACATATTTTACTAGTGTGACTGTTTCCAGACTTGCCAGTCAGAATTCAGAGCATTGAAATTTGAAATATGACTCCTAATAGGCAGGTTTTAGTAACATTTAAATGCTGTTTCGGCTAAAGCAGGCATTTAAATTGTATGCTGTATGATATAAATATGATATGTAATATGATGTAAAAATAATATGAATGTTTATATTATATTTTAACTAGTGTTTATGCTGCCTCATTATCATCAACAAAGTTTGTGCTTGCAAATATCTGTTCAGGTGTAAATGAGTAAAAAGCACTTTAAATATGCCCATATTAGAAAATAAGCATATATAATGATTTTTGAAGGATCATGTGACACTGAAGACTGCAGTAATGATTCTGAAAATTCAGCTTTGATCACAAATTGCATTTGACAATATATTCAAACTGAAAACTGTTCTTTTAACTTGTAAAAATAGTTCACAATATCACTGTTTTTCCTGTATTTTGGATCAAATAAATGCAGCCTTGGTGAGCAGAAGAGACTTATTTTAAACGGTAGTATAGGTCTAAAATACATAAAGTCTTTATGTAAAGAAACTGTATAGTCAGATTACTTCTTTTAACTTAAAACTTGATTTTGATCAAGTCTCTTTGCATTCATTCTCTTTCTGTCACATTCGTCATTATTGGGCCTAGGGGAGGAGTCTTTGTGTCCTTAGGTGTGAATTACATCAATATTCATGACAGTTCACGTCTCCTTGCATATGACCTTTCTAACACTAAAAGTGTCTTACAAAAGTTAAATTACTATATTGTTTTGTATGAATGAGTGATCAGGATGATTTTCACATCATTTTGTAGCAAAAACTCTAGGTTACAATATCCAGTTCTCAAAAGGCTTGTGGACAAATGTTTAGTATGTGTTATATGGCCTTATTTCAATGACTTAAAAATTTTGTTTTTTCAAAAACCATGCATAAATGTTATTTTCTCAAAAATACAAACATGTACACACATGTTGCCCACATATTATTGTAGCCCAGTTTGTGCTGAATACAGTGTTATCAGACTTTAGCCATTACTTAGTTTTTAAGCAACTGAAAAAAGCACAAATGTCAAGGCATGTCAAAACTTCCAAGGCCCAAAACACCCTCAGACCCCAGAGGGTTAAAATGGGACCTTATATAAGCCAAGTGGTCAAAAGGTGGTCCGTGGGCAAGCTTACATGTGCCCACGCTAGAGAGAAGGCAACCCTAGAGGTGTCCATTTGGGGGTCTAAGCCCGCCTAAGCGTGGGTAAGGGTGAATTGTCAATTTGCTCATCTGCTTAAGTGCCGAGTGGGCATCCGAGAAAGGGTTACAATCCATCACTCCAACTATGAGTCCAATGGTAACTTAATTGAATTGGAAAATTTCCTTGAACCAACTAACTTCACTTACTTGTAAACTTCCCTCCCTCCCTTCCTTTCTTCCCTCCCTTCCTTTCTTCCCTCCCTCCCCTTCTTTCCTCCCTCCCCAACCATTCCGTCCTTCCTTCTTCCCCCTCCCTTCCTGCAACCCTTCATTCTCCCCCCCATCCCTGCATCCCTTCCTTAATTCCTTCCTCCCTCCCTCCTTTTCTTCCTTCCTCAATTCCTTCCTTTCTCAATTCCTTCCTCACTCCCTCCTGCCCTTCCCCCCTTCGTTCCTTACTTCTTTCTATCGTTCCTCCTTCCATCTTCTCTCCTATTTTTTTGTTCCACATTCCTTTGGAAGATTATTTATCTAAACACTCAAGTCTTCTCCAAGTGTATTCAGCGGCCTTCTAGCTATTTTCCACTCTGGCAACCGTGAAGTCATATTGACACTAGACATATGGCAAGCTCTGAGTGGAGATACACTTGCAGACTCTTCCTGTGTTTCAGTTGTCTTAATGAATAATACCATGGTGCATTCAAATGTCTGCAAGAAAGGTTTAGGATTCTCTCTCTCTCTCTCTCTTCTATTTCTCCTCTGTCTCTCTCTCCCATTCTCTTTTTTCCCTGTTTTTGCAGCATGAACATTGTCTTCATGCATGAATTAGTAAGCTTGCATTTCCCATTCAAATACATCGCTGAGAGAAAAGTTATGTTTCTCTCTGCCTCTCTATCTCTTGTTCATTTTATGTAAGAATTAAAAACACAGCTGGCAGCATTGATACACAGATTTTGAGCTTTTCGTTTTGGTATTGTTCTATTCATATTATTTTTATTTGGCTTCTTTACTGAAGAATTAGAAGATAATTTAGAGGTGAAAATTTTAGATGATGTCTCTGCACATAGGTTGTTGACACATATATATGTTTATATATAAAATTAACTTGTGATTCCACCTTTTTCCTCAGGGTAGGTTTATTGAAAGTTGATTTCTGCACAGCCACGGTCTAAAACATTAGCCACTGTAATTGCCCATGAAAAAAGATACAGTTCATTGAACACTTTTTAACCTTTTGTACCACAATAGCAGGGCATGTTGTCACATTATATGTGGTATTTTGTTCCCCTGTCACTGCACCACCACCAAAACAAACGTAAAAAGTAAAACAACTATGATACACAAAATGATTCATGAAAGAATCAATCACTTAAAGCTCAAGCTGAGCCGTATGCTCAAGCCCCTTATGCTCGAGCATCTCCTTTATGGACAGTAAGCCAAAATTGTTAACCCTTTACAATCTGTTTACCATTTAAATTCCAGGAGCTAGGTGGACATGCAAACTCATGAATGCATTTTTAGTTAGTTAAATGGTCCTCTGTGAAATGTGGATTTTTAAAAGTACATATATTCAAAGTTGCCTCTCAGTAAATGTGAGGTCATAAATGCTGAATTCATAATAATCATAGAAGAATTAGAAAAATATGTTAAGAATATTTTTGGATGGACTATAGCATATCATACTGCAGGGCATGTCAACTTCCCAAAATTATTTAATGTTAGCTACCAACATATCATGAGAATTGTAGCCATACAAATCAAACTAATGAACTGAATGTTATTAGGATGCCTTTTTCATCATGAAGAGCTTTAGTTATGCATGCTGTTGCAACTTATTTATTTATTTATTTGTTTTATTATGTGGAAGGTGTACTATTTCCACATGCCCTAATTTTTTTGACAACCTTGAATATAAATGACATATAAAGTAATTTAAATAATTATTAAATATCCTGAGTTCGCATTAGCTGTATCTCTTGCAATAAAGTAAGAGATATATTTACTAAATCAGTACTGAGGGTGAAAAGAGAGTGGACAGACCCCTCTTGACATTGAACACCTCGATCTATGTGAAATCATAAACAGCTTTTTCACACCCTCACCCACTTGTAAACACCTTTGGATCCCATTTTTAATTACACAATTTTTTTTTCAACTTTACAAAAGCAGGTCAATGGTCTGAATGAAATATTTCACACCACGGCAGAGCATGAAACCAAGTCTAAATAAACTATTTAACAATGAAAATACTGATAGAGAAAAATAGACTGGATGAGATAAAAAGTATGAGACTTCGTAAAGGCATTGAGATCAAATCTCAATTTCATGATGGAAAGTGATGCAGCAAAAACAACCTAAACTTAATACTTCATTCATACATAAACAGCTGCTATTTTTGAGGTTACTGAGAAAAGTTACAAAGACCCCAGTATACATATGTTAAGAAACTCATGGGGGAATTTACGTTACGTCCATGCCAAACTGTCAAGCTGGCTATTTATATTAGACAATGCCAACAAGATAATTCATGGGACACTTTGTGATTAAATTCAGTGACCGCCAAACTAATTTTGCTGGGGGCGGGAAACAGGGAAGAGGTGGAGAAGCGTTTTCCATGATTCAGAGAGGTGAAGGACAGAACAGATGGCAGATGGATGGAATTGTGGCCAAAGTCAAGGGTGCAAGACTTCTTACTCAGAGGGATTCGTCTGTGATCTTGCTCACTGTAACACATCAGAGAATAAAGAGACTGAGCCAAGAAGAGGTTAGATTAGCAGGCTTGACATTAGTTCCATTATTTATATATTCCCGAATCATGCAGCGCTAACATCTATCAGCATACAGCGCAGAGATTCTGTTCCTATTGCAGGAACTGTCATTTCTACAGAACATTGTTCATACTAGCCACAACGGAGGCTATTTGTGACAAACTCCGATCACCCAAGGAGCACAGTTCTTGGTAATGTGATTGAGGGTGCCAACCAATGGTCATGTTACTAAAAGGGGGCTAAGAAGTCATAATAAACACAAACAAATGTAATTGGTTATGATCATAATATGATGCTTGCATGTTTCTTACTGGATACTGTGCTGTATATGCTCTGTACTGCCTAGAATTGATTTCATAAATAGTAAGTAAATGTGCAACATTAAATGTTTCAAAAAGCAACATTTGGAAGCCCAATGTTGACCCTCTGGAAGTATGTGATTTGAAATTTTTTATCTTTGCTCGTGGAATATAACTTTTTAAGCTAATCACCTGAGCTTTAAATGCCACACAATTAATCAGCTGTAGAAAATTATGTCATGACTGTGCTGTTTGGCTCGTGGCACCATAAGAATGCAAAACATCCATTTCACACTTTTATGGAGGTTACAACAGTAACCATGATGTTCCCGTTCTGTCATTCACTCGCAGTTGTGTCGAATGAAGTGACACAAGGGGTCCCATCTAAAAACGCCATTTACTGACCGTGTTACGTGAACTGTCAAGAAAGGTGCAAGCAGGCTATTGGGTGCTAGAAGCAACTGTCTCGGCTGCACGTAGCCCTCCCCAACGCCCCCAAGAGATGTCACATACAGACCTTAGGTTTCCCGCACCCCTGGGGGGTGGGGGGATAGGTGCTACATGATTAGCATGGGAGCAAGCCCAGCAGCCGTGGCCTTTTCTCTCACTATGTTTCTCACATAGGACGTGAGCGGCTGGGGCTATCTTAACGCTATCAGATGCGTTGGGGAAGGGGGTCTTTCCCGGTCCTATTCTTTCAGGGGGAAAAGACCCTGTGGAGGCCACATCCTGCCCAATCTAGGGGGAGGTAACATGTGGCAAATACACCATGAGCGTTGTGAAGTATGTGGGAATGGGGCGGTGGTAGGTCCAGCCTAATGAGGGAGGACTCTACAAGCATGGCGACCAGGGCAGCACGGCTGCCCAAGGGAAACGTGGGTCCACCGACAGGGGGACCGTACCGCGGGAAATACATCATGGGAAGTTTGCCTGAGAAGGGAACGAAGCCCATGGATTCCGACCCAGTACAGAGCACCTGTGACTCGTAGTGGGTCTGGACGCGAATTGCTCTGCTGAATTTGGCCAGAAGGCTAGGAAGGAGAACATCCACGGAGCGACGCTTAGTGGCTAACCTGGGATAGAAGGCGCAATGGATCAACTTGGTTAAGGGCGCGGTGTGCAAGCGGAACCCTTGGTCAGTTGTGCCACGTTACTGAGTTCTACCGGCTCGGACCTGACAAAACATGGGACGAGACCGACTCAATACTCAACTATTGGGTGTTGCCCAGCTGCTTCTCCTGCTAGGGAGGTGCCGTTGGCCAGTGCCCACGAGGATGCCACACATCTCGTCGAGTGAGCTCGAACCTGCAAGGGGGCAGGCACAGCCTGGGTTTGGTAGGCCAGAGAGATGGCATTAACAACCCAGCGAGTTAACATCTGTTTGGAGACGCCGTTCCCTTTCAGTCATCCGCCGAAGCAGACAAAGAGCTGCTCAGAACTTCTAGAGCTCTGCGTGTGGTCCAAATAGATACGCAAAGCATGTACCGGACACAGCAACAAGAATGCTGTGTCTGCCTCCTCCCGGGGAAGCTTGCTTGCAGGTTTACGACCTGGTCCCTGAAGGGGGTTGTAGGAACCTTAGAAAATACCCCTTTCGAGGCCTCAGGATAACGTGAGAACGTGCCGGACCAAAGTCCAGGCAGGTGTCGCTGACAGAGAATGCTTGCATGTCCCCAATCCTCTTGATGGAGACTAATGCGATCAGGAGGGCCGTCTTCAGGGAGAGGGCCTTGAGCTCAACTGAATCATGCAGCTCGGAGGGGGATCTCTGAAAGCATGAGAGGACCACTGAGAGATCCCAGGAGGGGAACTTCAAGGTGGAGGGGGACTGCCTCCCCTCCAGCCTCTCCTACAGGAATGAAAGCACTGACCGAACTGCGCACCTCTGTGGGTCTTCGGCTCGGGAAGAACACCAATTCATGAACAAGCGCCACTTTTGGGCATAAAGTTGCCTGGTGGAGAGAGCTCTGGCTTGTTTGATCGTGTCTACGACTGCAGGTGGTAGATCCACTAGATATTCCTCATCCCATCCAGGGGCCAGACGTGGAGGTTCCAGAGGCCTGGGTGCGGATGCCAGAGGGTGTCCCGTCCCTGAGAAAGAAGGCCCTTCCTCAGGGGAATGAGGAGTTGTGAGGAGTGTAAGATCCGAGAACCTGGGCCAGTAAGGGGCCATCAGGATGACCTGTTCCTCATCCTCCCTGATCTTGCACAGCACCAGTGCAAGAAGGCTCACTGGGGAAATGCGTACTTGCGCAGCACCCGGAGCCAGCTGTGTGCCAGCGCGTCTGTCCCAAGAGGAGCTCCTGTCAGGTAGATTTTTTCACCGAAATTAGGCTGGAGCCGGCGAACTGAGTCGCGTAGCCAAGTCGCTTGGTCCAGGCCAACCAGCGCGACGGGTTGGGCGGCGAAAGCCACGCGTCCAAACTTTTTATGTACCAGGTGAGGCTTCCTGGCAGGGGGATCAGGTAATAGCGTGTCGGGAGGCAGAAGAGCATCCCGAGGCTTGGGTGCTGAGAAGAGACTCAAAGCACTTACCTTGCTCCACGCACCCTGGGTTAGAGACTGAGGAAGTGGTCCCTGAGATGCGTCTTCGGAACTCGTCAGTGCTGGCCTGCCGGAGGCGAGAGAGCTGCGTCCGGGGAGCCGGGACTGTAGAGTTTTGGGGCCAGGGTGCTGTGATAACGGCGCACACTGGCTGGATGACCCAGAGTGTGAGGAAATCGCTCTTTATTGAGAATGTGGGTGCCGAAGGATTCTCCTCCCGGCCCTCCACCGGGGAACGGAGTGGTCTTGGTACCAGCTCCGGCGCGAATGTCTGACTATCTGGGTCACCTGTCTCAGGAGTGCTTCGGAGCTTTCCTGGCCCTGGAAGGGGTCCTGGAGACGGGGGGGCGTACGCCGCCGGCGAGGTGCTCAACACTGGGGCTGAGATCTGGGCCCGGGTTGAGGTGGAGCTAACTGTTGTTTAGCTGCAGATGTGTCATCTGCTTCTTCACCACTGAAAACTGCTGGGCAAGGTCGTCGACGGTGTCGCCGAAGAGGCCAAGCTGGGTGACAGGGAGTCGAGAAAGCGTGCCTTGTCAACGTCGCACATCTCGACGATGTTCAGCCAGAGGTGATGCTCCTGGACCATGAGGGTGGCCATTGCCCGCCCGAGTGCCTGCGCTGTGACCTTCGTGTCTGAGAGCGAGGTCAGTGGCAGAGTTCCTGCAGCACGTTGGGGTCAGAACTACCCAGGTGATGATCTTTGAGTGTCTTGGCTTGGTGAACTTTTCCAGTCCAGCCTTGCTCTCACGGCGGCCCGGGAAAGCAAAGCAGACATCTGTGCGTCAGCCTCAGACTGGTTCAGCCCAGACGAGACATCAGCATCAAACGCCGCTTTGACGCTCTCCGTTGCAGCGGCGATGTCATCATCTAATATCAGGGGCTCACGGGAGAATGCCGGCTGGCTGCGAGGCAACCCGCACTCATCCCGAGCTCGGACGGAAGCAAGCAAGCGTGCCGGGTGGTGGGTGGTTCATGGGGATTTACCCGGCAAAACAGAGCCTGTCGTCAACCCCAAATCACCTTCATCGCCAACCGGGTCGTCCTCAATCCCGTGGGAAGAAGTAACGACGCGGAAAGCCACGACCGCAATGTTGCCATGGCTATGTTCTCGCACTGAGAACATGAACCATTCATATAACGCTGCCTGCGTGTGATCGCAGCCCAGGCATGCAAGGCAGCTTTTATGACCATCAGAAATGGAGAGAAATCAACCGCAGCCGGGAAGGAGGCGGAAAGACATCTTTAAAAAGACGCGTCCTGAAAAGGACGTTCAACGCCTGCTGTGTATTGCCTTTTAGAGGAAATAAACTCTTTTTAAGAGGGGAAACACTCTTTCAGGCAATGAAAGCGCTGTCGAATCGCCCAGGGGCATGGACTGCACAGCGTGCAGAGAGAGAGAACACCAGCTGGAAACAAGTAGATCCAACAGCAGTGCTTATTGCCAGTAGAGGTGAGTGAAACAGTGGTGAACTCAGCTTGCTGTTGCACAACCGCTTGGCTCCGAAGAAAAATTCTGACTGACACTCGCTGCCCCGTGTCCCTTTATACCCATATGTCCGGGGCGGGGCATGCAAATTCTTTCTTCCAACTTGACATTGGCCTTTTCTCAGGTTCAGAGGTACGTTTGGCGTCCCAAGAAGACCCCTTGTGTCACTTCATTCGACACAATGTCGAGTGAGCACACTGAAACACCAATTTGATAGATTGTGAGCAGACTTATAAAGCAATGGCTTACATGCGATTGGCTAGGAATTACCCAGCTAATGATGTGATGATGTACAGCTGCTAGTCTTCCCGCTAGAACTACGCTGCGCTTCCATTTGCTGTATGTTTTTTATTTAATTTTTTTGCTTGTTTATTATGGGCTACTGGTTGCAAATCAAATAGGGAAATGGAAAATGCACACAGCAATCACACTGGGGTCTCAGGAGGTTAACATGATCAAGGCTTTTAGCAATTTTCACATTCACATTTTATTTAACTCTGTGACAGTTATGAACACAGGTTGGTATGTGGTGGAACCTTTGTGTCCAGGGTCATTACACTGATGCACACACCACAAGCACACACAACAGTAATTCTATGTCACTGATCAAGTGATGAAGAAAGGACCTCTTAATTGTATTTTGTTGTGCTTCCATCTTACCAGACAATTGGATGCTGTATCATTTACATGCGCAGTGCCAGCATTCCAAGCAAAACAAGATGTTCTCTGCAGCACATTTCAAGTGGAGTTCAAATAGGTGCAAATCATGTGCATGCAACTTCACGATTGCTGTAGCAAAGTGAATAGCCACGATTAATATTGAGGAGGATGAGGGTTTAGAGACAAGTTCTTTCATTTAGTTAACCTCCAACTTAGATTTGGGAAACATAATGTTAGTTGAATTGGTGCCATTTTAATGCATTTTTATCTTTATACTTTGGAATACTTTGTTTAAAAAAAATAAACAAATTGTTGTTACATATTGTTTTTTTTTTCTTTTCTAAGACATTTTTACAAGAAAATGCTTTATCTTGAATAACTTTGAAAAGTGTGATTTATCATGATTAATTATTTTAATTGACTGAGAGCTCTAAAATATACTATATATGTATGTATGAATATGTATATATATATATATATATATATATATATATATATATATATATATATATATATATATATATATATATATATACACACACACACACACACACATTCTATATATTATTATTCTTTTTTAATTTTCAGAATACACTGCTGCTTTTGAATGGCCATCAATGGAAAGTGTTACATGGTTAAAGCATCTATTAGCTGTGGTTTACTGAGCCAGGATATCCAGCCAAACCTTGACCACTTGATTGTCACATGACCTCTTAACATTGCATGTGAGTGACATCCAGGTATCATCTTGGACATACATAAAGTTATTTTACATTTATTATTCAATTTTGTCTGAAAATGTTTTGCAAATGCAATCAAATAATAAGTCAAAACAGATATGTTCTCTATGATCACACTGATCATAGAAGAACAACTCAAATGCATTGAATTGTGATCAGTCATTATTCCTGCATTATAAGAAGTATGCTTTGTTTGCATATTAGCTATTCATTGGGTTCCTGTAGTGGATTGGTAGACTGGTAGAGCTTGGTGCTTTCAACGTAAAAATCATGGGTTTGATTTCTAGTGAACACACAAATTGATACAATTTATATGTTGAATGCACTGTAAGTATATTTAGATTAAAGCATCTGCCAAATGCATACATACAAATATATAGTATTAATATACTGCAGAAATAGTAGTTCCGTGATGGACTAGCCACCAGTCCAGTGTGTTGCCCTGCCTTCAGCCCGAGACAGCTGGGATAGGTTCCAGCACTACCCGTGACCCTGCATAGGATACGCAGCTATAGAAGATGGATGGATGCAGAAATATTAAGAGTAGTATGTTGGCATGTAATTCGAATGCAACCAGTGCAGGCTGTTGTTATGCATTATTGGTGGCCAGTCGTAGCATCTGTAATATTTAAAAAGGATTGTATTGTGTTGACCAGCAGTTTTGCTGTACTATAAGTTTTTGGCTGACATAAAATATGGTCTCTTTATCAGTCACTGACATCTCCCACAGTTCACGTCATTAAAATGGGGCAATTCCGCTAACAACCCCTTTAACAAGTCAAGAAAAGAGCAGCTTTCTCCTCTGCTGCCTCTCGCTCTACTCCTAAAAGCAGACTTGTATTGATGAGTGTGCAATACAAATTGATGTAATTAATGCTCAAGTTATATAAAAAGGACATGGAAATGTGTACAAACTATTTATCACTTGCTGTGCGTATTTGCTTTCAGCCCATTGAAAGAGCACTTTGGCCTTGATGAGCTGAATGTTATTGGCAACTGATTGGCCATTTCTGTTGTGTGGAGAGAGAAAAAAAAACGTGACTTGCTGCACAAAGTCCTGTGGGCAGAGGGGTCTCTTCCTCTTTTCAACCATTTACTGTTCTAATTCTTCATCATGCTCTGCTTTTGTAGGCAATGCCAGACCGACTATGTTACCTGTGTGGTTACACACAAGTGAGATTAATTAATGATAAAAATGGTACATGAAGTCAGAAATCAAATGCAATAATGAATAGCATTTGACAAAAAAGATATACCAGACTGATCTCACAGGAAAATAGGCAAATGTTTTGTGCACTAAAATCGGTCAATGATTTTCAAATTTCCACCCTGCCCCCAGTGGCCAAAGCTGGAACTACTAAATGGTCTTTCACTTATTTGAATGGATAAGACGTGAAAGTCACAGCACAGCTAATTTTCGAAACAATTTGAGGAGTAATTAATTACATGAATGTATTCCTAATCCAAACTCTAAAGCTAAACCTAACCCCAACAAAGATCAAAAGCGATAGGACATCAAAGGCAAGTTACAGGTGATTTTGCATGAACATTAGTCACATAGAACATTGGTTGACACTTTATGTGGAAAAACATTCTGAAATAACACGCCGATTTCCTGTGTGATCATGTAGAATATTTTTCTGGAATTGCATGTGACAAAAAAGCATATCCGCAAAAGAGAAACACTCTTATGCAGTTCCTATCAACAGTACAAAAATTTTACTCTGAACACGCACTCACATAAGGCATTGGCCCCTACTTTAGCTAGCTAGGTCAATCCACAGGGGGTGTCCACACTCAGTGGTTCCATGAAATGATTATCCCACTCCTGGGGTAAAGCCTCTAGACCCCCTCTGACACACAAAGTAAAAGATGGGAATAAGGATTTATTGTTACTTAACCAAATAATACAAATTGACATCCCATAAAGAATAATGTATAGAATTAATCTAGGTACCAGTAATGCCAATATCTTTATTTTGCTGTTGTTTTCCTTAGCTAACAGGAGCCTAATCAGCTATTCAACGCTGGTTTAATGCATCCTAGATTGGCACATTTACCACCCTAAACAGATAATAAAATACTCAATGCAGGTTTATTCCATGGAAACTCAACCATAAACCAATATTTATTGAGTAATCCAGGAGGGTGGTCAAAATAACAATTTTCTCCTATGATTTTAGAGCAAAACTACAGGTAAGAAAAAAGAACCATAAAAAAGGGAGGTAGCATAATATTTATTATTTCTTCACAAAAATAGGTAAGTCTATTACTAAAATGAGTTGACTTCAGCACCCCTTGTTGTATGCCAATGGAGTGAATAAGAAAGAAAAAAAAACTTCTTCCTGTTGTTGATTTAATCTGGAATAACCCTTTAGTGTGTTAAAAGGTTTTTTCATATTTTAGCTAACACAGAAGCATGGAACGTGCTTGTCGATGGGTTAAAAATAACAGCCGGACTGTTCCCATGGGGTCCTGAAGTACAATATTAGTGCTGCATGGAGCAATTTTGATAAAGTGTTTAAGGCTTTTGAGAGATCACATTTGACTGGTTTTATTTGAGTGAGTGAGAGCAAAAGACACACAGAGGGAATGAGCAGTGAATCTTTGAATGTAATGAATGACTAATTGAAAGCATAAATGACAAAAGGAGAAAGTGCTAAGAAGTAAGGATTGGAAATATCAGTGAACACTCGTGTTATAATTTTTATAAAATTTTAAGATAGTTATGATATTTTTAAGATGGAGTCTGCATATTTTTGTGTGTTGTCAAGAGTCTATGGCAATGTACACACTACAAGGTTTTAGGAGTCCCCTAAATTATAATTTTATGGTTATACATAATACAGGAGTAAATCCTGAAAACGATGCAGAGCCTTGTGGTTTCCTTAATAATTGGGGTTCTGTGGCATGTTATGGTTTCTTTTTCCACTTGGGTGCTGCAAAATAAAGATTAGAATGGATTGAATGGGCAAGTGATCAATTGTGAGTCACCACATCAGTAAAGGCATTCCACCAGCACAGTTCTCTGTCCTAAATACAATTTTCTATCAGTGTTGAGAATTCCATGCAAGGAATGGTAGAGTTCGGGTTCTCGAGTTCGGACTTGCACTCGAGTTCGAGTCACAAGTCCAATTTTAATTGACTTGGACTTGTCACCGACTCGAATGCATTTTTACTTGACTATAAATAAAAATAACGAAACAAATAAATGAACACTCTGTCTGCAAGCAGTTGTAGTACACCCTGATGTCACAGACGTAGCCAGAGTTTGTTTCACCGTGTTGAGCAAACACACCTGCAGAGCGGCACACTCAGTCAACCAATACGCTTGAATGTTACTATGGAGACTGCTGTATAGCATCAATTACTGAGGTGTCTGGCACAACGGATACATAAAGACAGGTATGTAGCTAATGTAATAGAAACTAAAATACAGTTTCGCACGCCACCTGACCTGACAACTGGTAAAATCGCACGCAACGTTTGTGCAGAGAAGACGTTGCTTGCATCATTGTTTCGTTGTGGTCTTTGATGAACTAACTTTAAATAGTCTGGGGGAAACATTTTTATTGCTAAAGCATACTGCAACCCTGTAAACAGATAAACAGCACCTATTTATTGTTTTTCTATTAAATCCCATTATGGTCACTCAACTAAATGCCAAGTGCAACAGTGGGTGAAAGGGTGTATGACTGTCCAGTGTAAGATTAATAAAGTGCAGTGCTGATGTATTTTGATTGTGAGAGATCAAGAGTTCAAAATCTGATTGCTTGGAGGAAGAAGATGTCATTGTGTCAGCTGGTGCTGGTCCTGATGCTGCGATACCGCCTGCCTGATGGTAGCAGTGAGAGCAGCCCATGGCTGTTTCAAACACCATCTGGTATACATCCTGGAGGGAGGGAAGCTCACCTCCGATTATGTGTCTGGCAGTTCGCACCACCCTTTGCAGGGCATTGCGGTTAAGGTCAGTGCTGTTGCCATACCTGGCGGTGATGCAGCCAGTCAGGATGCTCTCTACAGTGCTGGTGTAGAGTTGGTGTGGTTCATTTCAAACATCCTCAGCTGTCTCAGGAAGAAGAAGACAATGGCCTCAGTGTGGACGGACCATGTGAGTTCCTCAGTGATGTGGACACCGAGGAACTTGAAGCTGCTGACTCTCTCCACTGGTGCTCCATTGATGGCGATGGGGCTGTCTTTTCTCCTGAAGTCCACCACAAGCTGCTTGGTCTTGAGGGAGAGGTTGTGCTCCTGACACCAGCATGTCAGAGTGTGCACCTTCTCTCTGTAGGCTGTTTCATTATTGTCAGTGATCAGACCTACCATCATCGTATCATCAGCAAACTTAATAATGGCATTGGAGCTATGTGTTGCCACACAGTCATGTGTGTACAGTGAATACAGGAGTGTGCTGAGAACATAGCCCTGTGGGGCTCCAGTGTTGAGGGTCAGTGATTAGGAGATGTTGATGCCCATTCTAACCACCTGGCGTCTTCTTTACAGGAAGTCCAGGATTCAGCTGCACAGCGAGCTGTTTAAGCCTAGAGCTTCTCATCAGAGTTTCTCATCAAGCTTGGAGGGCACTATGGTGTTGTATGCTGAGCTGTTGTCTAAAAACAGCATTCTCACATATGTGTTCCTTTTTTCCAAGTAGGAGAGAGCAGTGTGTAGTGTAGATGCATCAGTGGAGTGAGTCCAGTAAGGTAGGCAGCACAGAGCAGATATAATCTCTGATTAGTCTCTTAAAGCATTTGCTGATGACCAGGGTCAGAGCAACAGGATGCCAGTTATTAAAGCAAGTGATTTTGGATTGCTGTAGTATAGGCACAATGGTGGACATTTTAAAGCATGTAGGGAATACAGACAAAGAGAGGGAAAGGTTGAAAATGGCCACCATTGAACACCAGCCAGTTGGTTTGCACACACTCTGATGATGCAGACTAGAATGACATCTGGACCCGTGGCTTTACAATATTCACCCATCGGAAAGATCGGGTTACATCCTCTACAGAGACTGAGAGTGAACTAACCTCTGTGGCTTCAGCCACGAGAGCTCTCTCTTTGAGGGCAGTGTTATTTCCCTCAAAATGAGCATAACAATTATTTAGGTCATACGGGAAAGAGGCAGCAGTATTCACTGCATTTTTTTTATTCCCTTTGAAGTCTGTGATGTAATTATTTCCCTCCCACATTATTCTACAGTTTGTGGTGTTGAACTGTCCTGCAATCTTGTTTTGATTTGAGTTTTGTGGAAGGCATAACTGGCTTGTTTATGCTCCTCTGCATTCCCAGAATTAAAAGGTCCTTGCATTAAGTGCTGCACAAACATCCATGGTTTCTGGTTAGGGTAGATCTGTATTGTTTTGGTCGGTACTACATCCTCTATGCACTTCCTGATGAAACAAGTTATGCTATAAGGGTATACCTCGATGTAATCATCGGTGAAAAGGAATATCTCCCAGTCCATGTGATCAAAACAGTCTTGTAGCATAGACCTGCACTGGATCATACTGAGGGCGGGTGCTTCCTGTTTCTGCCTATAAGAGGGCCTGTAAGTGGGCAGAGGCAGAATGGAAGAGTGGTCCGATTTGCCAAATGGTGGGCGGGGGTGGGATTTTTAGCCATTTTAGCCGGAAGGGAGAGTAGCAATGGTTCAAAAATCCAGTTCCCTCGTGTGTTGAATCTGATGTGTTGGTAGTATTTCGGTACTATTGACTTGAAGTTGGCTTTGTAAAAGTCCCCAGTCACAATAAACGCGGCCACAGGGTGCATGGTTTCCTGTTTGCGTATACTCCCATACAGTTCCTTGAGTGCCCGGTCTGTGGCGGCTTGTGGATGGATGTACACAGCAGTGATAATGACCGCTGTGAATTTCCTCAGTATCCAGAATGGTCGATACAGAAGCATGATAAATTCCAGACCAGGAGAACAGAAAGACTTGATACAATGTATGTTCCTTTGATCACACCAGGATTTCTTGATAATAAAACATACACCACCACCTCTGTTTTTACCTGAGAGGTCTTTCAATTTATCCGCTTGGTGCACAGAGAACACTGCAGGTTTGATGGCTGAGTCTGGAATCTCCTCAGACATCCAAATTTCTGTTAGATAATGGCAGATAATGCAACAGTCCCTTGTCTTTCATTGGAAAGAGATCCGCACTCACTAGCAGAGCTTATTGTCCAGAGACTGAACATTTACCTGTAGAATACTGGGTAGCAGGGGTAATTTTGCATGAAGTCTTAGTCTGATGAGAACGCCGGCTCTCCTTCCCCTTTTCAGGCTGCGTTTCCACGGCCGGGCTTCCCAGACAAAGGGCTCCACTGTCGTGTTTGTAAACACTGGGTCAGCATTGTGGTATTTAAAGTCCGGTTTTCAGTGTGTTATTTCAGAACCAATGTCACAAAGTGATTGTCTATCGTAGACAATAAGGCACACAACATTCAAGACAAAAAACATACACATTTTTGACAAAACAAACAATAAACTGCAACATTGAGTAGGAGGTTGCAACGCATCAGCCATACTCTGCGACATCTTGAGCACAATGAAATATTAAGTTATTTTGGGCAGCGAATTGGGCAGGTTTTTGGCAGGGTCACTGATTTTTTTATTTTTAAATAAAATCTCCTCATTTCCCTTCTCGATATTGTTTCTGTTATTGTTTGCAGAGAAGAAAATTCATTATACATTAATTCTAGTCAGGGCCGGCCCAAGCCTTTATGGGGCCCTAAAGAGGATTTGATTTGGGGGCCCCACGGTGCTGCCAATATGATTGAATATTGTCAATCTAACACACCCCTTATCAATTTTATTAGTTGTAGCTTTCTTGCTTACAACATACCAATGTTTACCTGGCATGCTTTTACCCTTCTACGGTTTTAATTGTAATAGTAGCACACCAATATTTATCCAATCTTGTTGTCTCTGTTACCAGTTTTGTGGACTTCCTAGAGAACAACTTGCACCAGAAGCTGTAGATTGCATAATTTATTTTTGAATAAGTTAGCCAGCTCCACTTACATTTTTCCCCATTAATTAATTTTCTGTAGGTGTAGTGGTAGTGGAAACTTCAGCCATCAGGTTTTTCAGGGAATGTGAAGTTTTCCTTTATAGGCAGTGGCCCTCTACTTACCAGATCAGACCTTTCTGAGTTGGACAGGATAGATGACCACTCAGCTGGGTCAACTGGAGGAGCTGCTGATCCATGGTGTAGGCTGAAATTTGCTAAGGGGGTAGATGTGACATCGATCCCAATGACCACAGAAGTAGAAGGACCTATAAGGAAATTACATTAATAATTATAATTACAAATATTAATCTTAGGATATTCTACAGTAAACTGAGCAAATACAAAGGCTTCTGTGCCATTAACTTGCCACATCCGCTGAGGTTGAAACAGACATGGAAGGAACAGTAGGATCAGTGGATGCAAGTGCTGGGAAGTGCTCCTCGCCTGCAGAGGATGGACCTGATGAAAGATTAATATAATAATAATAATAATAAAAAGCCATGTTAGATGACATCTTAGAAGGTAATGTAACTGTCTGTCAAAACAAAAAATGTCTCACAAAAGGCATGGTTTATCCATATAAATATATTGATCTGGGATTTTTGAAAACTCACCTGCTGTATCATCACCAGATGTAGCATTGGCACTTGGGGCAGGTGGCATTGGTTGTGCCCCTCCTTTTTCAACAGTGCTCCTAAGGAAGTTTCATAAGAGTACATATTTGACATAACAGAATGTTATTTTAACAACATAAATTATTATACACAGCAGCAAACAACACCCAAAACAACAACTCTTAATCTATAACTAGCTAATTGAGGCATAATGATATTGGAATATAATAGCAAAGACTAATGTAAATAATGTTAAGTTGTTATCAGTACCAGGTTTATGGAACAGAAGCTTATTTTTATTACAAAAAGATATACCCAGGAAAGTTATTTTTACACAGAAGACAAAAACTTTCATCTAAAACTAGCTAAGTAATATGTTGTACTATGATATATTATGATGTCAAGGCTATTTACGGAAGATTAATCAAACTTTCCTAAAAAAGAAGATATGCTACATAGGCTATGTTAACTAACTAGCCAGGTAACGTTAGCTTGCAACATAGCCTAGCTACTTAACATACTTTTATCTTGCTGTTTTTTTCTCTTCCTCTGTTTTCTTCTTTTTCCTTTTCTCTGCACCAGAGGATATGCCCTTTTTTGTGACATTGCTGTTTTGCTTTCTGACTGTGCTATCATCCTGCAGCCCATCAACATAATATTGCATTTAATATTGCGTTTTTGTATAATTACCATTGTCCATTGACATAGTATATAAAAAAATGAAAAAAAGCTGTAATTTAATTTGCTCTTGGGGGCCCCCTGGTGGCCACGGGGGCCCTAAGCAGCCGCTTAGTTTGCTTATGCCTTGGGCCGGCTCTGATTCTAGTCTTTAGCAAATCAGAATAAAGATTTCTGGTTACCATGGCAATGATGTCATGTGCTTGGCGCTCATGCTCTATGTCGTCCTGTCAGTCAGTGCAAATGCTCAAAATAATGCAAAAATGAGTTTTCAACAACGAGCTGAAAGAAGCCTATCCATGACTTCATGCAACACATGAAAATGTAAGAGGGGTGTTTTCTGAATGTTCATTGTCCCCTCAAGCACAGAGGTAAATCAGACAATTGTCACATTCTGACAGCTACACTGCACTTTTTACATAATACAAGCACTTAAGGAATATTCCGGGTTCAATACAAGTTAAGCTCAATCAACAACAATACATTTTGACTTGTCACTTATTTTCTTTAAAAATCAAACATCGAGGTTACAGTGAGGCACTTACAATGGAAGTGAATGTGATAATCAATATTATGAAACAAATGCTGTTGATTGAGCTTAACTTGTACTGAACCCAGAATATATTCTTTAAATGTTGAGATGTGGGGATTGTATTTTGAATTTTAGGTTCCAGTGTTTTGAATTTTGTGTTAAAATGTGTTCCTGACATGACAAGTCTACTCATAATTACACATGCAATATGAAATTATATGGATAGAAAAGCTACATGGATATTGTAAATTAAAAAAAAGCTAAAATGTGGTTAAATGGTCAAAATACTAAATATAAAATCAAATATACATTTTCACAATCTGTATATTGCAGAAGTTTGCATACCCTTTTGTTTTAGACCTATACGCTTTCAAACCCCTTTCAGAATGTACGCAAATATCAGAGATAAGATTGAATATTGTATGCAGTACTGCCCTTCAAAAGCTACATTACACAAAATATACTGTACTTTACACAAATCCTCCTGTTCAAAAGTTTGCATTCCCTTGGTTCTTGTGTTGCCTTCTTGAGCATCAATGAATGTTTGCATCTTTTGTGTCCATCAATTGTCCTAAGTGTCAAACGTTTGATGTCTATATAATTTAGCCACTGTTGGGAAGAACTCAAATGTAAAGAAGATGCTGGGAAACCAAAGAATGTACAGTATTTTTCTTGAGAAAAGTGGACAGCTTCACAGCTCAGGACAAAACAGGGACTCATGAACAATTATTACACAAACAGTCATTAATCATAGAGAAGGCCAGTAGCTCTAAAGCTGGCATACAGTCTGCCCCATGAATGCGCACAGGAGATCAATTGTTGGTAAAGAGTTTCACTTAATAATACATCAGATTTTGGTTTGCTTCTCACCAAACCTTATTGTATTCTTTCAGAGCAAGACATGAGTCACATAAAAAAATTTGTTAGACTTCTGAATTATATTTTTGTGTTCATTTGAAGCTTGAAGAAGAGGTCACCATAAACTGCCATTGTATGACATCACTGAGCACAATTATTATTATTATTTTCTTTTCACAATTTCTCCCTTTGTGTTAAGAAAAGAAAGAAAATCATATGGAGCTATAACAACACAGGAGTGAGTAAACAATTACTGAATTTTCATTTTTAGTGAACTAATCCATTTGGAACCAAGGTAATGTAAACTTTAGAACAAGATTGGGAGGATGTGGGAGCCGGACGAACCATCAAAGTAATATTTAATGAAAACTTAAACAAAAAGACACACACACACACACACACACACACACACACACACACACGTTGTGTTTCCATGTTTTATGGGGACTTTCCATAGACATAATGGTTTTTATACTGTACAAACTTTATATTCTATCCCCTAAACCTAACCCTACCCCTAAACCTAACCCTCACAGAAAACTTTCTGCATTTTTACATTTTCAAAAAACACAATTTAGTATGATTTATAAGCTGTTTTCCTCATGGGGACCGACAAAATGTCCCCACAAGGTCAAAAATTTCGGGTTTTACTATCTTTATGGGGACATTTGGTCCCCACAAAGTGATAAATACACACACACACACACACACACACACACACACACACACACACACACACACACACACACACACACACACACACACACACACACACACACACACACACACACACACACACACACACACACACACACACACACACACACACACACACACACACACACACACACACACACACACACACACACACACACGGCAGCTGCATGTGGCACTCTCGCTCTCGAACTGCTACATCCTTGTCTGCTACATGGCTTGTCTTTATCCCTCTCCTTGGCTGATTAGCTCGATAGGGGGCTGGGCTTATTACTGTTTTCAGCTGTCGCAGAGCAGTTTGCAATTATAAGGACATATTGGAAATTTATGGCAAGCGATCACTAATGATCATCTGTTGATGATGATGGTATAGTGTTGATGAAATATGACAATGTTTACTTTTAATTGTCTATATTGTAATATGTTGTAGATTATTGTGTCTACATTTTATTTCCCTTTTCTGTTTGAATGAGCAGCTAGAAGCAGTGAAGCGCATACATTTCAAAATAAGAGCATTTTTTATGTATTTATTTATTTTTCTTAAAATAAATTATTATTTATTGGTATATTGGTTGCACCATCAACAGCATCTGGAATTGTATTCAATTTGAGCTCTTGTAGCCTCTATCTAGCCCTCCCTGTCACAGGAAGGAAAGGCTAGGAATATTTACTATAGGCTGCCAATTTTAAAAACTTTTCAACACTATTATTTCAACACAATATCATATCAGAAAAATCCAACATTAGTCAATTTATATTAATTTCTACAATGGTGTATACACCAATTTTAAAGTGATATATGTGTAAAACATGTTTTGAGTATTTTATACTTGCATATAGCCTACCCTGTTTTACTGATAAGCAATGTTAAGGCCATGTTGAATGTGTTCCCCTGCCTGTTTAAGTAAGAGTCTGTGATATATGATTTATTTTGAGATTGTGTGGGTTTGTTTTTGTATGGGGATACGGTATTGATTTTATTTGTTCAGGTCTTTAAAAAGGTCTTAAATTTGATTTTAAAAACACTGCAGCAAACCTGGTGATTTGTCTTCTTACACCTAAACATATGCTTTCATTCTGAAACCACTTTGAAGTTTGTTCATCAGGAAACTAATCATAAAATATAGAGGTGTTTTTGTTACATGTATATTGACAATAGTTTTTTCTTAGTGCCATCCCTCTTGTTGTCACAGTCTGTCTCCCTCATGTTTCTTAGGATTCTTATTTTGAAGTGTTTTCCCAGACTAAATTTCCCAGCATGCACTGCCCTCATCACTGCCATCTGTTCCTGATTGTTCTCACCTGTTTTCCATTCCCTCATTAGCTTTTGTTTGTATAAATATCCTTTAGTTTTTGTATTCCTCTGTCAGTTGTGGTTTGTTGTTGTTTTGGGTTCCCAGTTGTTGTTTTTCTGTCATGTTTTGTTTTATTAACTTCTTCCCAATCCTGTAAAATAATCAAGGCATACCCAAAGTAAATTTAAAGCTGTTCTTGAACCGTTTGGAGTACATGCATGGTTTTGGTCACATTTGAAAGGGGACAAGGGGACTGAAGATTTTTCCCCAGCAGTCAGAATTACTGTAAGTGCTACTGGTTTTGAGTAATAGAAGTTTGAACACAATTAAATAGAAGTTTGTTTTTCCGCCTGAAATTTTTTTTTGCATACAGATGCCTGCAGATGACTATAACTTGTAGCTGTTAGCTTGAGAACACAATGGGATCACAGCAGGAAGCCTTACCTAGTCCAAGTTCAAATTCTATGTCTAAGGGTACACCCAGGCGTTTTACAAAAGTGCCTTTTGGATACTCCAAAAGGACCCTTTGGTAACCTAGGACAAAAAGGCTACTACTTTTGAACGCTTCAACGTACAGTCATAATTTTGGGCTCTAATGAAAGATGACACTTAGAGCTATCATATTCCATATCCAGATCCACTATTAGTTTTGCTGACACAGAGTAACTGATGCATAAACACATTAGAGTGCCTTTTCCCTTCTTGAAACTAAATATTGTGCATATAAAAGAGTCAAAACTAGTGCTATGGTGGACAATTTGTTTATATAAAAAATACACAACAAACTATTTACATGAATTTTTACACAAAGTATTTACAAACCATTATAAAATTGTGCATGTTTCTAGCAACATGCCAGTCATTGTAGCAGTCACATTTGGGTACAAAGCACAAAGGCACATCACAGGAAGAGTACTTCACTGGTGTCTTTGCATGACACTGCCTGCACTTCAGACGACCAGCGGTGCAAGATTTGGTGATGTGCAACGGCCTGTGATGTGCTCTTCGTGGAGCAGGAGATACGGGTCTGGCTGTGGAGTGAGACCCCAACTCTGCCAGCTCCTCAGCAAGGGTCTCTCTGAAAGCCCTCATCTCTTGATGAGGTGCTGTCCTGCTGCTCCACTTTATGTGGCCCGCATCATGATCTGATTCAGTGAGAATAAATAAATGTAATTTACAAAGCTAGACACAACTTTTCCATCTTTTCTGTATTCTATATATATATATATATATTAGTTTTTCTTTTTGACTGTGTAAATATGTATTATTGTATGTATATTTACTGTAAATACTGTATACTTTGCCAATGTACTATGGAACAAATAGATGGGCCTACCCCTCCCCCACCTCCCCGCATTGTAACAAATAGACTCGCAAACACAACATATATTCTTATTTTCAACTTATATTTATTGATTTATTTATATATATATATATTTCGCGTCCATTTATATATATATATAAATACATATTTACAGTAAATATACAAAACATCTATACAGCATGTCAATAGATCTGAAACAAACAATGAACTAAAACCTCACACACGCACAAACAAATACAAAAAACACGCACAAACGGTTCAAACACTCACTGAGGAAACACACGACAAAGGGTAATTACAAAATGTGTATTCATTATTCAAACTAAAGCTTATTTATGCGGAATATACAGTAATATATGTTATAAAACACAAGAAAACACTTACTTGTCCACAGCAATGTCTCATCTCTCCATAAACATTTCCTCTGCCTCCGAATTATCCGTATTGTTTTCAGAAATTTCATCTCCAAACTCTTAATTTAACCTTCTTATATCACATCCTGGGGTGAAAATCCTGTTTTTCGCGTCCGTTTCACCATATTTAAATCGCCAAATGTGTAAACAGTTCCAAAACAGCTTTCCAATACTTTTACGCACAGACGCACAAAACACTGGGTAATGGCAAGGCAATTTTATGCACACACATTACAGAACCATGCTCTAATCGTCCCACTAAAGCCGCATATCACTGTTTTCAGAATTTCATTGGCTATACGATGCATCAGTCATTTCCACTCTTCGATGTAATTGGTTTGATCAGTAAACAAAGGAAAGTGGGTATGCCCTTACATTCGACACAGACTGTGGTTGGGTATTGAAGGCTTTGGACAGGACATGGAAGCTCCTATTGGGTCAAATGAGGTGTCAATCGAAAGGTCAGAGTGCGTGCTTCCATTTTGATACCGGATATAGGAAATGTTTACATCTGAACTGAAGTTATTACCGATAATATGTGAAAGATGAGGTACAGCTGCCAGGTGCTTTGAAATGATGCAACAAGAGTCTGTGGATATTTATTGATGTAATAATGTGATTTGGACTAAACATTTTACTTGATTTGATCATTTGGACATTTGACAATGAAACAACACCGTTTTTGTCGGGAAGTTATGGATCAGTTGAATACTATGAGGCTTCATAGGTGAGTTGCCTAAATTTTGTTATTGGTTGTTTATATGTTGGTGGTCTGACAAAGATATAGATTGCACCTGCTGTTGTGATTGTATCTTAAAATGGTTTATATCAATAGAAAATCAAGAAATGTAGCTTTCCAAAGATATGTGGCATGTGTACCAATGTACACACAGCAGTTTTGTTTATCGCATACTTTTATTTTGTACATTTAAGGGCCCGTAACTTTATGGTCCTGTCTCAGTCCATAAAGTTAAAGCCTGCACATAGATCCTACGTCTCCTGACTCATCTCAGCAAACATTCGTTACAGAAGAACTGACCAAACATGGATCTAGCGGCTGTCCGTATCCTGCTTCTCAAGCAAGGGGACTGTCCAGTTGAGGATCACTCCTGTCAGTTCTTAGAACTAGTGAAAATAGTTCACTATCTAGACCGCTCTATGGTGGTTTTCTTCCGGAGTGGCCTGAATAGTGCTCTGAAGGAACCGATGCCTCCGGCTAATCCTCATTGGACGCTCAGTGAATATGTTGAGAAGGATCTGGAACTTTGCGGTTATGGCAGGAACCGTGGGACAAAACATGCATCCACGGTTCCTTGCTCCAAGCCTTCCACGGCTCCTTCGTTCACGCCTGCCACGGCCAATGAGCCAGCACCCACGCCTGCCACGGCCAACGCTCATGCCTGCAGCCTCAACCATCCCAGAGCCAATGCCTGTGGCCTCGCCCGCTCACGTAACTACGCTCCCAGCTGTTTGGTAAAGGAGAAGAAGGAAAAGAAAAAGAGAAAGGAAATTATCGCTATGACTAGTGTTTTAGGACATTTCCAATGACTTAAAACATTAGAATATACCATGGTTACAACATGTGCCTGTTTTTATAGTAAAAATGTCAGGTTTTTGTCCTTAATACACTTTTGTATGAAATTACCAATATTCAGCCATGTAACTCTGTGTGTGACAAGCTGATAGGTTATTTGACTTGTTGGTGGGTAGCCAATCATCTTGCATCTCTCTCCTCATGTTTTATTATAAGGGCTCAATTTTGCAGTTACACTGGTTTCTCTGCAGTGCACTGTGAGTTTTTTCACTATTAAGATTAGGCTCACTCTATTCTCTTTTGGGGGAACAAATATGCATTTAGCTGGTGGCTGTTTGAGTTCAGGTTTTCATTTATGTTATCAATTCATTAATTTTAAATACTGCTCTCTCTAATAGCTTTCCAAGCGGTAAAATCTCACCTTTATGAGAGTCGTTGCTTTTCTCCAATCTTCATATCATTAGGAAGTTTGGATGTTCTGAATTTTGTGGCTGCCATGCTGCGTTGACCCATATATTACTCTCGGTTTACAACAGCATTTGCATGTCAAATTCCCTGTAGCGGGCTTTCAGCATACATGTACATCGATTTATGCATAGGTATACACTCTAATATACCCACAATAGCCCCATTATAAATTTATATCAACAAGTAATCTTTATTCAGGAGAACCCTGACTTTATTTAGAAATGTTTTACATCCTGTAGCTTATTCCTTAAGCATGTTCAACTCACACAGATGTCATTATTTGACATACAAATCACAATAGTGGTGACAACCGAAAATAACTGTAACGCTTGGGGAATGTGGGGAAATGAGGCAAGAGAGAGTAGATCTAAATGCGGAAAACGTTTAATAAAAATCCAAGGAAGATAGCATTATATGGAAGGCAGGAACTTAAGTAAAAACAAAACATTACAGCCATTTGTAGTAACATACGGCCCAGAACTGACAAAGGACAAGAGAACATGATGGCATGTGCTGTACTATACATAAGACTGTAGGGTTTCTTGGTTCAGGTTTGGGGAATGTACAATTAATATTAATGATTGTAATCAATGATTAATCATACGGTTTGAACCAGATACCAATACATTCTAAATTGCCCCAAAACAGGTGTTATATAGCCCAAAAGTCTGCTTCAGATATATATAGATAATTAAACACAACGAATTATAATTAGGAATATACATCGTATGCAGACAGGCTGTATTAATTTTCGGAACACCTTAATGGAATTAACCCGTACCGCAACTAACCAGTTCGTCCAGCAAACCACTTTGCTAAATACTCGTGATCAATTCTCCAGAAGGTTTATTCTTAGTATAAGCCTACTTAATCAAAGCACGTTAACTTACTTTGATAATATCAGCTCGTAGCTTTAGATCGCACATTAAAGAGGCTTTGCTTTATGACCAACAAACACAGACAATCAAGCATATATTTGGGTTTAATACAAGGAACTAGGATATATCGCTACACTTAAACAAACATAGAACACATTTAACAA
Source organism: Xyrauchen texanus (assembly GCF_025860055.1). Classification (NCBI taxonomy): domain Eukaryota; kingdom Metazoa; phylum Chordata; class Actinopteri; order Cypriniformes; family Catostomidae; genus Xyrauchen; species Xyrauchen texanus. The sequence goes on from NC_068277.1 coordinate 51,057,458, forward strand.
CAAACATTTAACATAGAACAAACAAAGTAAAACAGTAAGGAAAAATAAAGAGATTTCAGGGATAGCAAACTTGTTACAACAGTTAAACCTTAAGAGCCAGCAAGGGAATTACACTCTTTAACGCATTTGAATTTAGATGGAATAATACTTGCAAAATGGACCTTTGTGTCGCTGAACAAGGCTGCGTGTGTGCGTGAATGTCCTCGTTGCGTCTGTGAGCTGGAGGGTTTCTGTTGGTGCTCCCCGAGCGTGGATCGCTTGCGGGAAGTTCAACGCATCTTAGGAGTAATGGTTGAAACTGAGAGAGAGTCCTTTCACCCGGGAGGATATCGGACTGCTCCAAAAACGTAGAGTGTTGAGCTTTGTCCGGAGACAAGAAAAAGACTGAGATAAACGCCAAATAAAACAAAAGACATGTCTGACGAGAGTTTGAAAAAAAGTTGAAGAAACTTGAAGAGGTTCAGAAGAGAAAGTAAGAGAAGAGCGGAAGAGGAAGAGAGTGATACCGCACCAAATCCTGACTTTTAAGGTAGGGAGGTCACGCCTCCTTTGGGAGGAATGACCCAATGAGGCTCCACAGTTTTGGCGCGAGGTGGTTCCCTTTGTCTTGTCAAGGCTACTCATTTGCCTAATTTATGACAGAGTCCTGGATGTGGTTTGAATCACTCAACAGATGGTAAAACATAGCAGAATACATTTTAATGTAACCTTATATATATATTCATCTAGGGCAAGTCGTAAGGTTTAATTTGATACCAAAAAACTTGTATTTGGTACACTTAAAAGTGAATATATATTTTAAGACCCTTTATATAAGGCCTCAGAGTTTAACTACATAACTAAACAATCTTAACTAGTTTGATATAACAGCAGAAATACCCAAGCATACGGGAATAAAACATATTTCCTTAAAATAAGCCATTTCTTTGGTTTTAAATGGTATGAACGTGTATAGATTTTCAGTGTGTAGATGGCGATATCACTAGTGTCTCTGGAGAGGCTCTTTGGGTTGTAAAAACGTCAAGAAGCATTCTAACTCCCAGACTTGCTGGCGCTACCTGGTGATTTAGATGGGTTAATCACAGGGTGTGGGGGTTTTAGGATCCTTTGCACAAATGTGTGCATTGCATTCAGAATTAATGAATTCATGATTTTCCGTTCATACTCTACAAGACTAAGAAGGATGATGGCATACACTTGTGAAACAATCATGGATGGAATCAGGAAATTAGGAACACAGACAAGACAAGGCCAAATACAAACTTAAAAATTTTAACATAAATGTCTTTGCACACATATGGACGATGACGACGTAATAGAACCCTCTCCATAAAGGGTGACTCCTGCCACCCAAAGATGGATGATTTGGAGGTCAGAGCAAAGCAGTTAAGAGGGCCAGCAGACCAGAACAGAGCCGATGGATGATCAGGAGGCCAGGACAGTACTGGCAGAGGGTCAGGGGGCAGAGCTGCTTGAGGCGGAGACTCCGGGGCAGAGCTGCCATGGAGTAGGCTAAAGGAAAAGGGGAAGGCTGAGCCACAGGAGGAGGAGCAGACGGAGCTGCTTGTTGAGAAGTGGGCGGAGCCACAGTAGGCTTAGGATATTGAGTCTCAGGAGGCTGAGCCAGAGGAGGCAGAGGCTCAGGAGGCAGAGCAGCTGGAAGTTCAGGAAGCAAAGCTGCAGGAGGATCAGACGGCGGAGCCACTGGAGGCTCAGGAAAAAGCGCTACAGGAGGCAGAATGGGTGGAGCCACAACAAGCTCAGGAAATTGATTCTCTGGAGGCGGAGCCATAGGGGATAAAACAGTAGGTGGCTCTGGAGATGTTGGAGGAATATCAGAAGAAGAAGCGGGCAGAGCCGCTAAAGTAGGAATAGACAGAGCCGACGGAGAAGGAGTGGGTGGAGCCGCTGGAGAAGGAGCGGGTGGGGCAGCTGGAGAATGAGCAGGCGGAGTTGCTGGAGGAGGAGCAGGTGGAGCCGCTAAGGGAACAGTCTCAGTGGGCTGGGAGTCTTGAGGGGCACTGGGGGCTGGACAGGCTCGTCAACAGCCTCAGGAAACTGGACAGACTCATTGACAGCCACTGTGGTCAGGAGCACGTACAGCGACTGGGAAACAAACTGCTTCCGTGGCCAGGTACGCTGTCAGCGACTCTGAAACCATCCCTGGGGCCGGGAGCCCTGGCAATGACTGAGAAACGGCCTCCGTTGCTGGGAGCACAGGCAGTGACAGTGGAACAGCCTCCATGGCCATGGCCTCTGTTAAAGGGAGCTCGGAGACCACTGGAGCGAGCTCTGAACTTCAAACTAAGATTACTCAAAAATATCAACATAAAACTCTTTGCAAGCATAAAGACAAAGGAGATGGTGACACGAAAATAACATTGTACAGTATTGATCTAAAATATTTAATTGAACCTGAAAATGAAATCAATGAGCCTGTGTGTTATAGTAGTGTGTTATATGCAAATTTTGATGGGCCATTCTGAGCCAGGAAGTCTAGGGACAATTTTTAATCCTAGTCCACCCCTGCTCTTGTTGTTTTATTGCATGACTCTTCTAGCTTTACGATCTAAATCTTTTGATTCTCTACTAGCTTGTTTTATGTTTTGTTGCAAGCTCTTGGCTTATTGATTTTGCAGCAGCCTCTGTGAGATATTGTTTTAATATCTTCTGCTCTTTGTCATTTTACAGCAAGCTTATATTTGAATCCAGGATTGCCGTAACATTCTATGCCAAGTCTTTTAATCTACATGATTTTACAGAAAAATGTATTATCTAGGCCTAAGGGTGTATTCACACTTGGCAGGTTTGGTTTGATTAAAACAAACTCTGGTGTGATTGCTCTGTTAGTGCAGTTCATTTGAACAAGTGTGAATGCTGCCATCTGAACCTTGGTGCACACCAAACAAGCAAACCGAGACACCTGAATAGTGGGTCTCAGCCCGCTTCCAAACAAACTCTGGTGCGGTTCAATTGTAAATGAATGCAGCATGGACCAAATATGTGTAAAAAGACCAAAAACAGGAAGTAATTTGCCTAGTAGTGACCTCAAACATCCCTGGTTCTTCTCATCATAGGAGCTGGGGCTCAGTGGTTGAGTCTCAGGGTTACTGACCAGAAGGTTGGGGGTTCAAGCCCCAGCACCACCAAGATGCCACTATTGGGCCCTTGAGCAAGGCCCTTAACCCTATCAGCCATATCATGGCTGACCCTGCACTCTGACCCCAGCTTAGATGGGATATGTGAAAAACTAATACCTTTCACTGTATATATGCAAAAAACTGTGTTTATAATGTGTGACCAAAATAAAGGATTCTATCCTATTCTATGTTGCCCATTACAGTTCGGTACAGGTGTTGGAACCACGGTCAGCCAACGTCCAACGTCATTTCCTGGTGATGTTTGTTTTTTGGCTGTTTTAACCTTTACACATTTTATTAGCTCTTCATTTGTTGTCAGCTACTAAAAATACCACCATATATACATATATAAATATAACGAGCACATTTCACCCAGCAGCCAGCATTGTTTTGGATGTTTGGCAAGATCCGTCGCAAAATATACATCATAAAAGCTGTCCAATCAGGTTGTGTTTTACTTCTGCATCATATCCTATCATGAAATTTGTTTATTATTACATGCCTATTGAGAATCCATCAATATTTCTCTAAATGTGCACACATTTGGACACTCAATTGGAATCCTGCAAGAGATAAATCAAAGGGAGTTTACACTAAACAAAGGCATATGTCATTATTACTACCATTTTGATGTTTTGATACTGTGTGCTGACATAAATTAAGACATTTCTCTCACTGTAATATTTTTATAGTAAAACTGTGGTGAAATTTTGAAGCTGGAGTGCACCTTTGTTATGACGTATAGTTTGTCAAGAATAAACAAGAATTATATGGTAATAACATGCATTAAAAGTAAACAATACCCAATCTTGAGGCCGGCTGCAATCTTAGTGTGATCTCCCACTGCTCCCTTGACCCCACCACCCCCCCTGAATTTTTCTTATAAATCAACCACTGGTGATCAGAAATGTATTAATGTTTTTTTAGGAAAACACCATTGACAGAGGCACTGTGATCTGTTTATGCTTTTTAAGCTGTTGTTGTTAAACCCTCTGTGGCATGCTCTCTGTGGAATGTAATGTATTGGATGCCACTATAGACAACATCTGGTGGGTGCATCTAAAGATACAGGAATTGAAGTTTGAAATTGAGTCAGATGTGCTGCCAGTGTCCAAAAGAGAGCAGAGTCACTATTTGAAAGCTGTTTTTGTAATGTACCGTGGGGTCAACATACTGTCAAATTCTGTAAGCAATAAATAAACAGAAAATGGCATTGTGTTTCATGTCTTGCATGGCTGAGACTTTGTTCATAATGTCTAGTATGTCACAACTCAATACATAGGAAGTGAATTATTGAACAGGCCCAAACTCATGTATCAGATTTATAAACGATCTTCTTCAATGTTGGAGCCCAGAGGCTCTGGACGGTCCGTGTTGTCGATATGGAGGACTGCACAGAACAGGAGATGATAGACTGCTGACCTTTCAGACTCATCAAAACGCCAATGCAGATGACAAATAAACCTTGAAGTTAGATAGAAGTGCTGACCGAAAGCAATATACACCTCTCGCTTTGTCTCTATATATGTTTCTCTCTCTCTCTCTCTCTCTCTCTCTCTCTCTCCTCTCTCCCTCACTCCCTCACTCTATCTGTCTTCCTGCCAGAAAAAGTTGTAGTCTTAAACTTAATCTTAAAAAAGAAAAAGTGTCAGCCTAACGGTTAAAGAACTGGCTACACAAAAAGTTGAATGGTCAAGTAGGGGTGAACTAACCACTGATGAGTTACAGTCATTATAAAGGGCTGTTCAGAATGAACAATCAGTGCAAAAAATGTAACCGAACGTACTGTCGGTATTTCAAGACACAGTTTTAAAAGTTTTGCGCAAGATGCTGAAAACACTTTGACAAATCAGTTCTCAAAGACTGATCTACTGAATTCATCTACTGTTTGTTTAAACAGAAACAATATTAAAAAACAGCATAGATGGCCATGTCTGGTGTGAAAATCCCCTTATCCTGCTACATTAAGTGTTCCAAAGGGATTGACCCAGTAATTATTGAATTGCAAACCTCATTAAGCATATTCTTAAAACTAAATAATAAACTGAATCATGAGTCATGACTGTAATTTGTAGTTGTAGGGCTTCTGCTCAATAGATGAATCTGATTATGTAAATTTTCATTAAGTTAATAAAAATATGAAATAATGCAATGAACTTGTAATAGAAGAGTTCAATTATAAATATATAAATCCCAATCCAGAAACAAAAATAGGAGATAGAAATACTGACTTTTAAGTGTTTGGTATCTTATTATATCGAAGGCCAGATCACACAGCCCCAACAAACATGTTTGTTGAGTCAGTGTGTTCACCCTGTTGGTGTTTGTTGGGGCAGTTTATCAATGACAGTTATGCTTCTTAACATTCTAAATCCAACATCTTTTCTTAATTATTTTTTTATTAATCTTATTATTAAAGTAGGTATATGTTGTTGTAGTTGTTGTTTAGAGGTTGCAATTTAATAGCTTAAGACGCATATGATAGAGATCAAAAAGATTTTTTTTAAACATCAGCTTTGTCTCAGATGTTTCTGAGTCATTCTGTGAAAATCTGTTACGTTTTCTCTTCAGACAAAGAATGTCTTTAAGTGTTAATGATTCGCACCATGCCATCTCAAGCTAAATGTAATTATAAATACACTATCTGAGCACTTAGTTAGGAACACCTGTACACCAACTTATTCATGTGACTATCTAATCAGCCAATCATGTTGCGTCAGTGTAATGCATAAAGTCATGCAGATATGGGTCAGGAGCTTCAGTTAATGTGATCTCAGTGATTTCTAATGTGTCATTATTGTCGGTGCCAGATGGGCTGTGTTGAGTATTTCTCTAACTGCTGATATCCTGGGATTTTCACACAGTTTCTAGAGTTTACTCAGAATGGACCTTGAGGCGGATGGGCTACAATAGCAGAAGAACACACACACACACACACACACACACACACACACAGGTACATATCTATGCCTTAAAAAAGGAACAGGGCTGATGGTAACATTTTAAATAAATACTAAATTCTACCAATTATTTCCATGTATGTTTTATTAATTTTCAATATGTTTCATATTATTATTACTATTTAAATCACATGTGCATATTTGCTAATACCCAAGGAGCAGTTGGAAACACATGGCTGAGGACTGCCCAGAAAGCATCCTCATAGTTAAAGATGATAAAAACTTAAAATTGGAAAATTTGACTAAATAAAATTGCTTTTAACAATTAATAGCTGATGCCAGCTTTCATAATTTGTTTTAAAGTCATTGTTTACATATATACTAATCAGGGACACAAAAGGGATTGATTTTACGGAATGACCCGTCTACGTGAATTAATTTGGATAAATAAAGATTGACAAATGAGAAAATAGTTGACCAACAGTAAGAGTAGTGCTATAAAATTAATTTGGATATAATAGCTCAGATAGTTTGTTCTTGAATAGGAGTATTTGAAGAGAAATGTTTGAGTTCATATTGAAATATCAGACTTTTTATTGCCAACTTTTGTAATTTGGCAAATGTTAGACATTCATGAGGCCTTTTGTGAATCTTCAGAGGAGAAACATGTCTCTAGATTATTTTTATAGAGGCAGATGCTGTAAATTCAGATTGCTGAATGAATAGTAATCCTGATGTACTACATGATGTATACAGTAGTATGCATTTTGGGGTTAGGTTAAGTTTTAGAATAATCAATAGTAATCAGAATAAAGAGACCTTACATCAAATATGAATTTGAGAACATTTTAGACCAACTTGCTAAACTAACCTTCAAGCACATACATTACATACATATGTATTTTTGTTTTTAGCCAACCAATGTACATGGACTTATCCTATGGCCCTTTTTAATAAGTGGGAGTATATGCACTATACATACAGTATGTGCACCACATATGTTTGATTACTTGCATGGATATCTAAATGTGTATGCATCCCATGGTTAATTTACCATGGCAACCCACTGAACTTTCTCTGTTTAGTGTGTTATGATCAGAGGGTGGGTGTGTGAGTGTGTCTGAAGAACAGACGGCAAACTTCCCTTGGGATGCCAACCAAACTAAGAGGACAAACAAGTGACACAAACACAACTGAGATTTAAGGGCACATCAAAGAGAACGAATAGACAATATTTTGCAGAATTCAATTAAATTTCATGTGTTGCATATTTGATACGTTTTTGTAGATTATTATGTATTACATAGTTGTTTACTAAAGGAAGGAAGAAAACATATTGATTGTCATAGATAGCATTATACATTTTCTTGTCTGTGCTGTTTGTAATAACTATCTGGATATACCATGTGCCTTTTAATGTTTGACATACAGTAATTTTGCTGATGGCAATTTTGAGAGTCTACTTAAGATCAAGAGTTCTCATGTCAATGCACAGCCCACACAGTTCACTGCTCAGTATGCTGTTTGTTTCTCAGTGTTTGAATGCATATGTGTGTTTTGTCTGCTGCATGCATTTTTTCACTTTCCACATCCCTTCTGGGAATTGAGAGAACTCATATTATCAGCTTTATGGCTCCCTGAAATCCCCAATCAGCCAAATCCAGAGCCACCTGAATTAATTGATCCCTATATCGGATCCCATGGTGTAATTAAGGGGATAAAGTGATAAGAGGCAGTCAGTCTAAGCCATGTTCCCCCAAGACCATTCATCTCTGCTGCCCATCACCACACACACACTGCATTATTCAAAACGTCTCGGTTACTGTCGTAACCTCCGTTCCCCGATGGAGGGAAAGAGACGTTGTGTCGATGTAGTGACATTAGGGGTCGCTCTTGGGAGCCCCGAAACACCTCTGATCTTTGAGAAAAAGCCAATGAGAATAGGCAAGTGGAATTTGCATCCCACACCCCCAGACATACAAGGAGCTGGCTCACAACCACTAATTCAGGTTTTGTCCTGAGGAGCCGAGACAGGGTCTCGGACATTTCAGTGGGTTGTACAGGGTTGTGGCAAGAGAGACACAGTGTCTCGTTCCCTCCATCAGGGAACGGAGGTTACGATAGTAACCAAGATGTTCCCATTCTGTCACTCACTTAACGGTGTGTCGATATAGTGACACTAGGGGTCCCTATACGAAATACCACAACTGCTGAACTGTGTTATGTGGACTGCCGATGCAGGTGCAAGCAAGCAGCAGCGTGCTTTATAGCAGGTGCACCAGTCTGCACTTAGCCTTCCCCAACACCCCAAGAATGTTTTTATAGTTCCCCACATCCCTGCAGGGTGGGGGGGAGAGACCTATCGAGTATGGGCCGCGCCTGTTCATACTTGACAAAACACGGGACAAAACCAGCTCAACCTGGTGATTGTAAAATATTGCAAAGGTATTGGGTGTTGCCCAGCCTGCTGCTCTGCAGATGTCTGCTAGAGAGGTGCAATTGGCCAGTGCCCACGAGGATGCCAGACTCCTCACAGAGTGTGCTTGTATTCCCAAATGGGCAGGCACAGCCTGGGCCTGGTATGCCAACACGATGGCACCCAGGATCCAGTGGGCAAGCCTCTGTTTGGATACAGCATTCCCTTTCAGCTGTCTGCCGATGCAGACAAAGAGCTTCTCAGAGCATCTTAGCCTCTGCGTGTGATCCAAATAGGTGCGCAAAGCACACACCGGCCAAAACAAAGATAAGGCTAGGTCTGCCTCCTCACGGGGCATCGCTTGCAGGCTCACCACCTGATCCATGAAAGGGGTCATGGAACCTTGGACACATAGCCTGGTTGGGGTCTCAGGATCACATGAGAGTCTTCCGGACTAAACTCCAGGCAGGTGTCGCTTACAGAGATCATCTGCAAGTCCCCAACCCTCTTGATAGAGGTGGGCACCATCAGAGCATCTTAGCCTCTGCGTGTGATCCAAATAGGTGCGCAAAGCACACACCGGTCAAAGCAAAGATAAGGCTAGGTCTGCCTCCTCCCAGGGCATCGCTTGCAGGCTCACCACCTGATCCATGAAAGGGGTCATGGAACCTTGGGCACATAGCCTGGTTGGGGTCTCAGGATCACTTGAGAGTCTTCCGGACTAAACTCCAGGCAGGTGTCGCTTAGGAGACTTCCTCGGGATCCTAGTGCCAGACTGTGAGGTGGGGGGCATCCGCTTCCTACAGGTGGCTCTACGCTGGAGCAAAGGACTGGGTTCTGGCTGCGGCGGAGCTGCCTGGGCTTTTGCCACTGCAGGGGAGCACCCTCAGCAAGCCATATGGAGCAACTTGGGGTTTAGTGTCTTGCCCAAGGACACTTCGGCATGTGGAGTCATGTGGGCCAGGATTCAACCACCAATCCTGCGATTAGTGGCTGACCTGCTCTATCAACTGAGCCACAGCCACCCCAGCCCAGGCGGACATCGCCTGCCCTAGTGCTCGCGCCATGAGCTTCGTCACCCGGAGGGCGAGTTCAGTCACCAAGCGCAGCTCCTGCATCACATCGGGATCAGGACTACCCATGTGCATTTCTTTCAGTGCCTTGGCCTGATGGACTTGTCTGTGTTGTGTGCACTAAAATCATGCTGGTTAAGAAAAAATGAAATGTGCTTTGCTTGTATCAAGAGAAAGATTTGGTGAAGGCGATGGAGTTGCAAGGGTGGCCATGTGTCCATGTGTGTGTTTGAGTGAATTAGTGAGTGTTACCAAGTCCAAACATGTAATCACTTCGAGATTCATCTGTGCACTCATGTCTCTTAAGCTCAGCTGCTGCTTGGAATTAAACTGTGGACTGAATTCATCATGTTTCCCCCACACACAGAGAGACTTGAATTTCATGTCAAATTGCCAGCAAGGTCAGTTTGTTTATATCACTTATGAAGGCTGTGTGATTCAAATCATTTTCCAAACCTTGACTTAGAGCTAAATGCAGCTGATCTTTTTTTATCCCTATTGGCCAAACTGTGAATAAATCGCCACCAGCTAGGAGCTGACACAAGGCCTTGCTAGAAAATTGCAGCCTTTCAAATGCATTGCTGTAAATGGTGAACTGGATGCTTAGATACTGCCACCACTGTAGAGTTACAGTCTCTTCATTTCTGAGAGCTTTTTAGAGAGGTTTACCAGCACATTGTTGTGTGTCACTATAATTGAATTACAATACCCTCAGCTGAGTTGGATATAAAAGTGTGAGTGTACCAATCTTTCTGTGTGTTGTGTACAGCAAATGCCTCAACTGGGGGATGAAGTGGTCCAGATACCAGCTCCAGGGTTACGGCAGACGTCTCCCTCCTCAGCGGTGCATAGGAGACCTCCTCGGGGTCCTAGTGCCAGACCGTGAGGCGGTGGGCGTCTGCTTCCTGTGGGGGGCTCTACACTGGGGCCGAGGAATGGGCTCGGGCTGCGGTAGAGCCGCCAGGGCTTTCGCCACCGCAAGGAGACACCCTCGGCGAACAGACGGGGTTCGGAATTTTGAGCCGTGCCGGGGAAATATGTGTTATATCGTCTTCATCTGCTTATTCACCACCGAGAACTGCTGGGCAAAGTCCTCGAAGGTGTCGCCGAATAGGCCGATGGGTGCGTTGAGAAAGTGAACCTTGTCTGCATCCCTCATATCTCAACAAGATTCAGCCATAGGTGGTGCTCCTGGACCACCAAGGTGGACATCACCTGCCCGAGTGCTCAAACCGTGACCTTCATCAACTGGAGGGCGAGGTCGGTTGCCAAGTGCAGCTCTCCTGCATCACATCGGGATAAGGACTACCCACATGCATCTCTTTCAGTGCCTTGGCATGAAGGACTTGCAGGAGGCCCATGGCATGCAGGCCGGAGCTGGCCTCTCCAGCGGCACTGTAGGTGCACCGCAACTGCCTTAAGTACCTGAGGTATCTCCGTGTACCCATGGGCCGCCACGCCATCAAGGGAAGTGGGAAGCCGGGTTCAGGCAGAAAAAGGTGTCCTCCATGACCTCATCAGTTCATCGTGCACTTCCAGGAAGAAAGGGACCGAGGGCTCAGGGGAGAGTTCCACTCCAGCCCGATGCTCACAGCGGCCAAGACAAGCATGGCAGTCAGCTCTGGATCAGCCTCAGGCTGGGCATGCAGACCCGACGGTGGCAGCCCAGTCGAACCCTCGGTGTCTGACATCGCCAACATGCTCTCCAATGCCGAGATCGAGAACTCATCCTGCTCACGAGTTCCGAAAGAAACGTTAAGCTGGCCGTGAGGCAAACTGGTCTCATCTCGGAACTCGACGGGGAAAACAAGCATGCTGTGGAATGGGAGGTCCTCTGGGATTTACCCGGCAGGGCCATGCCCAGTGGAGTCCCCCAAATCGCCTCCAGCACCAGCCGGGCTGGCCTCGTGCCCGTAGCCTGGCACAGGGGGTGACTGGAGCTGCTTTCCCCTGGAAGAAGGAAAGCATGACAGCAACGTTACCATGGTCATGTCCTCACAATGAGACAGTCCACGAACGCTGCCTCAGTGCGATCACGGTGCAGACACGTGAGGCAGTGCCCTTGGCCATCAGAGGCTGAGAGATATCGACCGCATCCAGGAATCACACAAAGACGGAAAGGCATCTTTAAAAAGATGTGTCTTTAAAAATACGTTCTCGTCAATGTGTTTGCTCTAACAGAGAAAATATACTCTTTTGCAGGAATATACTCTTTTAGCACTGTCAAAGCTCCCAGGGTCATACTCTGCCCTGATAGTGCAGAAGGAGAGAAAGCTGCTTGAATGTGGCATATATCCCACAGCATAAACGTTTTTGTTTAGAAGTGAATGGACCGTCAGTGGAATTCAACTCGCTGCGAGCCAGCTCCTTTTATACCCGTATGTCCGGGGAGTGGCATGCAAATTCCACTCGCCAATTCTCATTGGCATTTTCTCAAAGATCAGAGGTGTTTGGGGATCCCAAGAGCGACCCCTGGTGTTACTACATCGACACGACATCGAGTGAGTGACAGAAGGCGAACAGCTTTACAAGGCCATACATTAGCACGCTTTATAGAGATGCCTTCATATGCAAGAGGAAACATTCTTGACATTTCCACGATGTTATTCTATATGCTTATTTAACTTGATTCAGTATTTATTGTTACTTCTTGTGCTTGGTGGGGACACCAGGGCTCACAGGGACACTTTCTGAATAAAGAAAAACTGCCCCCCCGAAATCCTGCTAGTTAAGGAAAAAATAAATGTGCTTTGCTTTTATCAAGAGAAAGAATTGGTGATGGTGATGAAGTTGCAAGGGTGGCCATGTGTCTATTTGTGTCTGAGTGAATGAGTGAGTGTTACCAAGTCCAAACACGTTCGCATCTCGAGATTCAACTGTGCACTCATGTCTCTTAAGCTCAGCTGCTGCTTGGAATCAAACTGTGGACTGAATTCATCATGTTTCTCCCATACACAGAGAGACAGAAAATGTAAAAGATTTTTGAATTTCATGTCAAATTGCCAGCAAGGTCAGTCTGTTTATATCACTTATGAAGGCTGTGTGATTCAAATAATTTTCCAAACCTAGACATAAAGCTTAATGCAGCTGATCTCATTTTATCCCTATTGGCCAAACTGTGAGTAAATGGCCACCAGCTAGGTGCTGACTCAAGGCCTTGCTAGAAAAGTGCAGCCTTTCAAATGCGTTTCTGCAAATGGTGAGCTGGATGCTTAGATACTGCCACCACTGCAGAGTTACAGCCTCTTCGTGACTGAGAGATGGTTAGAGAGGTTTACCAGCCCATTGTTGTGTGTCACTATAATTGAATGACAATACCCTCGGCTGGGTTGGATATAAAAGTGTGAGTGTACCAATCTTTCTGTGTGTTGTGTACAGCAAATGCCCTAAGCAGAGCCTATGGTAGAGCAGAAATATTATAAGGAGATGAGACATACGTTAGGTGATGCACTGACTAGTCAACTAATCAGTTAATTGTCTAGTTTTGCCACTAGTCTGCATATTGGATCTGTGCAAGTTATTTGTGGATATTAAATCCCATGGATCAATATGTACTGAGAAATCCATTATTGTATATATAATGGATGGTCAAAATGACAATCATTACCTATGATTTTGGAGCAAAACTACAGGTACAAAAATAAACTTAGAAAGGTGGCATCGTAATTGTTTTATATTTACACAAAAATAGGTAGACTTTAGCAGCCTTTGTTGCATTGTATGCCAATGGTGTGAGTAAAAAAAAAAAAAAATCCATGTAAATTTACTCAGAGTAACTTTCGGTTTCAAAAACCAGAGTATCTTTCAGAGTATGTAAGTAACCATAGCAACTTACTCTATGACAGGGGTACTCAATTAAAGTTCTAAGAGGTCTGGTCTCTACATTTCCTTCCCAGCAATGGTCCGGATAATAATACGTAGCTTAAATGGTGTCAGTAGTAGTGCCTCATGTCTGTTGCTTCGAGAGAGACAACGTGCGGAGAGCAGGAATAAGCATGTAGTGCTGGAAATGCTTTAATCCCGCTCTAGAGAGAAATATTTCTCTCTAGCTCTGAACACGCTATTCTCACTCCACGCGCATATACTTACACAATTACTTAGTTCTTAAATATTCTTCCCCACTCCCCATCCTCCAGCACCAAATTCAGATATTTTTCCCATAACCTTTTAAGAGATGTTAAGCTCCTTTCCCACTGAATCAACAAGGAGCAGTAAACTGATGCTTCTTGACCCTTTCCAAAGGCAGTAATCGCAACACAGAGGGTGTCTGCCTCTTTAGGGGTCTATAAACTACTCCCAATGCATAATTTGGGGTTCCACCTTATGCTTGAGGAAACATTCAGGTAAATATCAGACTTCAACAAGTGAGAGACTTTCATCCACACTGACTGTAAATGCGCTATAACAGGATGTTTCTTTATTTCTCCTGGCAGTTTGGAAGAAAGGCATTGCCATGTCGAAAGAGGGGCAAGATTCTCCCATTCAATCTGGAACCAAGGAGGGGCTCTCCCAGGTTGAAGCTACCAATGTGCCAGGTGTCTGAGACTAAATGCATAGTAATAAATAAAATATTATGGAGGCCTAACCCGCCTTTGTCAATGGGCTTATGTAACTTATTGATATGCAGCCAAGGGCGTTTACCGTTCCAAATTAAAGATTTAGCTATTCTATCAAATTCTTCCTGTAAATTTATTCTGTAAAATTAGCATAAAATGCCTATTCAAGGCATACCCAAAGATAATTTAAAGCTGTTCTTGTTGGAGTACATGTATTGTTTTGGTATCTTTTGAAAGGTGACACTGAAGTTTATTCCCCAGCAGAATCACTGTAAGTGCTACTAGCTTTGAGTAACAGAAGTTTGAAAACACTGAAATAGAAGTTTTTTTATTTATTTATTTTCGGCATAAAGATGCCTGCAGATGATGATAACTGATAACTGTTAGCTATTAGCTGGAAAACATAATGGGAACACAGCATGAAGCCTTACCTAGTCCAAGTTCAAATTTTGTAACAATATTACAGAAAAGGAATATTTTACACATGTTTAACTAAGGGTATGTCCAGGAGTTTTCCAGAAGTGCTTTTTGGATACTCCAAAGGACTCTTGTAACCATGGCCTAATACCTAGGATGAAAAGGCTACTTCTTTGGAGCTCTTTAACGTAGAGTCGTTATTTGGGGCTCTAATGGAAGGTGACACTTAGAGCTATCATATATTTACATACAATTATACATTTTGCAGGTTTTTTTGCCAATCATTGTAGCAGTCACGTTTGGGGACAAAGCACAAAGGCACTTCACAGAAGCATCACTTAACTGGTTGTCTTTGCATGGCACTGCCTGCACTTCAGTTGACCAGAGGTACTGAGTCCACTGATATACACTTACCTGTGATGTGCTCTGTGTGGAGCATGAGATACGGGTCTGGCAGCTCCTCCGCAAGCGGTTTCTCTGAATGCCTCTCTCTGGTGCATAGGTACCTCTCCTTTACCTTTTGCAATGTCTCTGTGGAGGAGGAAGGCATTCACAATTGACATGTCCATGAAATGATAATAGAACGTATTCTACCACTTCTGTGTCTTGTGGATGACTTTATTGTACCCTATAAGGGCATTTGAAACTACACCCATGCACCTGTATGGACAGAAAGAAAATATAAAATATATAAAAGAAAAATATACCAAAACATAAATATATCAACCACACATATAATTACATTTAAAAGAGCATAAAACATAGTTGAATATATATAGTACATACTGGTTGTACTCCTTTACCGCTGGTGGAACTGGGATGTCCTTCAATGCCCAGGGCTGATCTGCACCTTAAATCTCTGCAGTTCACACAATGAAACAAAGAGTCACACACACCTCCCCCACATGTCAGCAAAGAGCACACACTGGGAACCAGGCCCTCTGCCCTCTTGCCCTCCTTGGTCTGTCTCCGTGTCCCTCGTGCCCCCGTGGACTGCCTGTCTGCCCCTCGTTGCCCCCCGGACTGTCTGTCTGCCCTTTGTGCCCCCAGTCATTGGTCATTTGTTCTTGCCGTTTTTGTTTTTGTTGATCGTCTGGTATCCGATCCTTGAGGGGGGGGGGAGCTATGTAACAGTTACCCTGTCTTGTCTCACTGTTGCCCTTTGTTTGTAATTTTGTCACTTTTGTTATTCCTTAGTTTTCACTTTTGTCACCCTTGTACCTCCATAGTCTTCCTGTCAGCCCTCGTGTTCACTGTTCATTGTTTTCACCTGCCCTCGTTAAGTTTGCCATTTGCTTCCCTCGTTATCTTGTTTGGTGTTCTGTTTGTTCATTGGCCCCTTAGTTCTATGTTCATATATATATATCCTGGTTTTTGGTTTAGTCCCTGTCTTTCGTTGATTGTTTGTGAACGTGGTTGTATGTAGGTGATGTTCGGTCCCATGCCTGTGTTCCCAGTTCCAGTGTTTTCGTGTTTTGTTTTCATTTTTGCCCATCGTGGTAGTTTTGTTTGTTCATCTCTGTTTGTTTCCATTCGTTTAAATAAAGTTAACTGCACTTGGATCCTCAACCTTTGTCAGCCTCAGTCCTCAATCGTTACAATAAGGCTATTATTATAATATAAATAGAATATTTATAGTTATTATGAAGTTCAGTTCAAACAAATAACGGTCGAACTATTAAACTTCAATCTGTGAAAATATAAATGTTGAATTAGGCATTCACAAGTATGATAAAACTTTATAGTTATATACACATTGATTCAGTGCTTTCCGTCAAGCACACTTTCAGTCCTAAACCGATGAACTCTCTATCGCTATTACGAGTGAAGACAACTTTATAATGCTTGTTCACAGTCATTAATTCTGCTTTCCAGACAACTTGAATCTTCAAATTTTCCCAACTCCTACTAAAAATAATGAAACAAATCAACCCTGTCCTCAGTGAGAAGCGTCATTTGACGTCATTTCCAATATATAACTATTGTTAATGCATGGAGCTGTATTGTGTTATAAGTGTTACCAAATAATTTTTGAGATGTATAATAACAGAGTTGGAAGATTTTATTGCTGATTTGAAATAAGTTATTTCAATATAATCTTGACCAACAGTTTTGGAGATGTTGGACTTTCCCTAAATAGCCTAAGTAAGTGTTGAGAATAAGACCACAGTTACCTGACTTGCCCAAAAAGGACTTTGGTGAGAAGACTGGAAACTCTTAGCTGTACGATGTTAGTTTACATTGTGGTTTAAAGTTTATTGGTGTCTTTTTACCTCAGTATGCATGTATTGTTATAAAATACAATGTACAGTACTAAGAAAATACACTAATATAAAGACTGTTCCTGTTTGGTAACACAGCTAGTGCAGCAGAAAGTCTGTATGTGGGCAGCATTGCAATAGAGTCTCTTAAACTTGCTCACTCTTGTGAAACGACTGCTAATCTATCAGAAGAGAGATGGATGCCCTTTGACCCTAGTCTGTAATAAGCACTGACCTGTTTGTCCTAGAGCAGAAAATGGGTCTACCTGATACCTGTCACTATTTCATCACATTTACAAATTTCCACACACTTACATGCTTAAATTATAGGGTGCCAATGGTGTCTATCACACTATGAAGTGATTAATGGATGTGGGAAAAGGGACAGGTTATGGACATGAGTGCTGAGATCCAGAACTCCACATCCATGGATCACACATGCGGTGCTTAACCACATGAAATAAAACAGGAATAAATTCAGTGTGGTTGCTGTTATAACTGAGAAACCACAAAGCAGATTGAGGGGCTTTTGCATATATGGGTGTTTATTCAACTTCAGGCACTTTCATGTAACAGGGGTTGATTCGATTTAAATGAACAGATTTAAGGTCTTAAAACTAAATCGGAAACTTTTACCATGGCTTCATCATTTGTTTTTGGTACTTTTTAAATGCCTTTTATGCATACAATTTTACAGTCTTAGCCTTGTCCCACATCTAGATTAAATCCATTATATATATATATATATATACAAAATATTTAACAATCTAAACAAAGAGTCATATAAACATAATCCATTGCAAAATTATTGTATGAAAATTATTTCTATATTTTTTAAGCCCAACATTTGTGCCATCATATTCACCACACCAAACAATTTGTCCCCTATTATTATTATTATTATTATTTGTGCACTTGTTAACCAAGTCAACATATGAAGAGCATGCTTGAGATGAAATATGAGACAAGTGATGTTTGAAGAAAACAAAGATAATTCAAGGTAATTATCACTTTAAAGCATAGTATTGTAACAAATGAAGAAGGGAAGTCAAGAAGCACATTTTGATCATATAATTTTTAACACAAGACATTCATAAGATTGGAACCTAAAACCATAAAATGTAATTTGACATATGACATTCAAGGGTTTAGACTTTGTAAAAATGTATGAAGGCCTATGTTCTGTCCGGCAATGTTTGATTTACCAAGTGGGTGATGCAAATTAACATTTTCAGTGACCGCAAAACAACTTGTGCAAAGAAACGGACAGTTATTTCTCTAGCTAAGCTAGCTAACAAACTTAAAAAATAGGTCAACACACCGCAAGCACGTTGTGACAGGGCAGAGGGCTAACCAGTCTAATGAAGCCTCAGAGAGGATTATTACAGGATAAGGGCCAACTGGAAGCTTCAGTGCGAGGGAAAGAGCGATTTACAGACAGCTGTACAACACCTTTGTGTGTTTGTTTTTTTGTTTCAGTTTTATATTAAACTATTATTTATATCATCAAGCCGGTTCTCGCCTCCTCCTTTCCATTAATCACCTTTACACTGGTGTTGAAACCTGGGAAGGAGGAGGGATGCGCCGTAGTAGAGTCCTCACCACTACCATCCACCCCAACGGAGCAGCCGTGACCATCCGCCGAAGGACGGAGGAGCCCGGCCACCTGGAAGCAGAGGTATAGCCACCGACCGCGAGGGGAGGTATATATATTTTATATATATAGATTATTTGTATTTATATTATTTGTATATTATATGTTTCCTTCACCTGTATGTGTCTTTTTGATTGTATTCATACACTGTTTGATCTTATTGAACATTTATATAGAAAAAACTCAGTTTTACCACCATTTGTGGATTTTACCACAACCTCCACAGTATTAGCACGTTTTAGCACAATGTGTGGACATTTTAGACGGTCCCTTACCCACCACAGGCAGATTTTCCAACTTATATCAATGTTAAATTGGCAATCTTGAATGATATCACTGTGACGCCATCTGACCAGCTTACATACGGGACAAATCGCATATTAATTCAATACAGGGCACATCATTTTATCTTTAAATACTGGACAATCTCGTATTTTATTGGACGGGTGGCAACCCTAAAGGGAGACTCGACTCAGAGCTGTGTAACACAGTTCAGGATGGGCAAGGAGGAGCCGAGAACCGGCTTGTCAACATAAATAATATTTAATGAAAACTCAAACCAGAAGACAACATAAACACACACATGACGGACATGCTCGTAATTCTCTCTCTCTCGAACCATCATCACCGGCCGCCTTTATCCCTTGCATGCCTCATCAGGTCGATTGGGGACCGGGCGCGCGATATTCTGACCCGGCCCGGCCCCACTCCGCTCCACACTCCTCCCGGCATTATCTCAGGCCGGAGTGCCACTGGCATGACGTACACCCCCCCATCCCTGGGGCGGGGTGTATCTTGCGTCCCGCGTGGTCATCCCCGCCTTCCTCGCCCTGGGAGGAGACAGGAGGGGAAGAAAACAACAACAAAAAAAATAGGCGAGGGAAAAGGCCAACACGGTGCAAAAGAGAGAGAGAGAGGAGAGAGAGAAAAAGCTCACTCACCGGTTCTCTGATGTACCGTCGCGTGGTCCTCGAACACTCCTCCACACTCAGGCGGATGACAGCCGCTCCAACCCCGGGCGAACCAGAGTGAAACCTTCGACCCCCAGCGGGCAGAACGCGCCTCCGCTTTTCTGGCAGCAAATGGGGACACTCCTCCCCCCTGGCAGCGGCTCTACTGCTCCGGGCGGTCGGAGAGTTTCTTCCCTCCTCCCCTCGCGGACGGCGGTCTCCCTCGACCCCTCCGCGTCTCTGGGGACAGCAGGGCACTCCTCCGCCCCCGGCAGCGGCTCCCTCGCTCCAGGCAGTCGGGGTATCCAGTCCCCACTTGCCCCGCGGACGACGGCCGTTCCCCGCATCCGGGCGGTCGGGCTACTCCGTCACCCGGCAGATGGCAGCGGCGCTCCCCAGGGTGGACGGCAGTGTCAAGGACTCTGCGCGGGCATCCCTCCTCCTTCCTGGGCTTCGGCACCAATGTAACACAGTTAAGGATGGGCAAGGAGAGGCGAGAACAGGCTTGTCAACATAAATAATATTTAATGAAAACTCAAACCAAAAGACAACATAAACACACACATGACAGACATGCCCGTAATTCTCTCTCTCTCGAACCATCATCACCGGTCACTTTATCCCTCGCGCGATATATTTTTAACATATAAATGTTTTATTTTTTACAAGTCATGGATCAGGAAAGTTCTCATTTTAGCATATAAGAAAGGATAATAACACATATTAACTCATACTCACACAAAACTGAGGAGGATGTGGTTATATTTGAATGACGTGCTGAGCATGAATGCATATAAAGAGTATTCCAAATCGGTGTCTTATGAGGCACTAAATCATTATAGATGATGCCTATATAGGCAGCTCACTAGGTTTTGAAACAGACCCTTTAAAGGAACATTCCGGGTTTTTCTTTAATTTTTAAAGATTTTAGACTTAATATTAGTTTACCATCAGTTTACAAAACTCTAGTTCTTCAAGTGATGAAATTTTGTATTGCTGCTGGCAAAATACACATCACCATCCTTTTGGAGTTTGGCTTTATTGTTGAAAATTATATTAGGATTATATGTATTTATAATGTGGTGGGCAGTCTTTATGTGTGCTGTACAATACATACAGTATATCAGGTGCGCCAGCTTTTGGATTTTGACCACTACTTTAAATAAAACATCACATGCTATAACCATTCATAAATGGTAATAAAATTAATAAGATTTCAAATAAATCAAAAGTTATTGTAAGACTATTTTTCCCTCATCATGGCACTTCACTTTCACAGCACTTTATTCGTTCACTTTATACTGAATTGGAAAAAAATTAGGTGGCACACACATAAAATCAATTTTACAAGTGCTAACAGCCTTTGATTGAATTCCCATGTTATATAAAGAAGAATATCAGAAAATAATAAATCAGGTAAATATAACTCTGCATTGACTGGGCATGGGCTGTGCCCATATGTTTTGGCATTGCCTCAGTGGTTTATATAATTCTCAATCAGTGGCTGACAAAGACAGGGTTAAATATGATAGGGAAATTCATTTTAAAACATCATTGTGCAGAACAGCGTGAGAGCTGATCAATGATGTTATTAATTACCCTTGCCAAGTATTGACTCGCTCTTGCTCCATCTTGATCTCCATTTCTTTCCATTTCTTCCTTTTACTACACCCTAAAACGTGATCTTGATGAAGATATATCAGATGCTTTTGACATTTAATGGTGGACGATCGTTGATACACTAAACCAAACTCTCTACCATTTCATCTTATGTTCATGCGCTCGTTGAGAACAGACTGTCCTTCCCAGCACAGAGACAAAGTTTTCTGAATACAGCTAAGATACAATGCTTTGCACTAAAGTGCATTCCAGTGTTTGAAAAGCCCTGTTGGTGTTAATCTTCAAAGTTTTTACATAATTGTTCAGAGTTTCTTCGCCCAGGAAGTCTCTATTTGGAGCATTACATGACTCATGGTAAGCACGGTCAAAAAGGTTAGGGACAAGTTTATATTATTGAGTGCAAAAGTAGTTTGAGGGTTTTTTTGGTTATCTGTAATAGCCGTGCTCTTGTACCTCAAGGGTCATGTTGGATTTCTGCAGCAGCTGAGGGCTACTGATCCAGGGTCAGTTCTCTGTGAGTGTTCCATCCATCACTATGTCTAAGAGACTTTATGGCTGTACAGGGAAAAGCAGTGTACTTGGGGGAGTTTTGGCACCCTGCTGCAAAAGTAGATGTCAGCCAACTCTATTGGGCAAAGGGTAAATAATACACTTCTAAAACAAATCATCCTTGTGTTACGAAGAAGCATATACTGTATACAAATGAATTCCTTTGTTTTTCACAACTTATCAAGAACAGATTCCTTTAATAAGCATATTAGCATATAATAAGCATTTACAAAACATAGAATAATAAAAGTATTTTGAAATTCTCTTATTTGGAACTGAATGCATAATTTCCTTCAGTCCATGTATCGTTCATGGCATTCTACCTATGTGAACACTGTTTAATTCACATAATGAACAATTCATTTGGAATGGTTCACATAAACATTGCATAAACATAATTATACTCACATTAGTTTTGATTTAGTTAAATCTTGACCTTTATTAGACTATTTTAGCAGATCATTTAAATTGTAGTGAAAGTACGATATTTATTTATAATGTATTATATATATATATATATATATATAAATAAAGAGAGAGAGAGAGAGAGACAGACAGGACTGTGCAAAAGTTTTAGGCACTTGGAAAAATGTTGCATAGTGAGGATGTCTTCAAAAATAATGCCATATATAGTTTTCATTTATCAATTAACGTCATACAAAGTCCAGTAAACATAAAAAAGCTAAATCAATATTTGCTGTGACCACTTTTGTCTTCAAAACAGCACCAATTCTCATAGGTACACCTGGACACTTTTCTTTGTTATTGGCAGATATGATGTTCAAAGCTTCTTGGATAATTTGCCTCAGTTGCCACAGTCTCGATTGATTCTGTCTCTTCTTGTATTCCCAGAAAGACATGATGTTCAGTGGGGGCTCTGTGGGGAACATACCATCTGTTACTGGGCTCCCTGTTCTTCTATTCTACTCTATTCTATTCTATTTGCTAAATAAATATTTGGGAGTCTAAAATGTATTTTTCTTATCATCATTATGACTTTGAGTACTGTTCTGTATCAGAGTTTAGGCAGTACTTTAATGTACTGAGTTAGATTCTGTTTAAGAATTTTACATTAAAACTAAACTGTACTTTGATTATGTCTGCTTGATGATTGCCACTCAACAAGACGTTCTTTTAAGAGAACTCTGTAGTTTTAACAGCGTTGGGAAAATGGAACACGCTGTTTGCTTTCTAATCATCTACACACTCTGCGGATGCTGTCAATACAAAGTAAAGACAGCTGTATGAGACAACCTGTGAAAAAAATATATCAGCAATTTCTTAAAAACGTATACGCATAAATGTTTCATATAAGTTAGACTGAGTCTGACCAAGCTAAAAGCTTACGTTTAAAGCAAAATGTTACAAATGTTAAATATGATCTGTTCATTAATATGCAATGACTGTTTGGTGTTTGATAACCAGCAGGAGTACACAGACAAACAAATTGATGTTGTTTCGTTTTCTTTCTTTTTTTTTATGAATTAATTTAACATTTGTATTTACTTTTTGTTTGTTTGCATAAATGCATGCATTATTGAGTGACTAATTAAAAAAATAAAATAAACTTATTTTTTACAAGCATACAAACTATTTATGAATTGAATTTGTGTTGAATTAGTTTGTTTTTAGTGTCTAAATTGACAAATGTAATGTTGTATTTATTTGTTTATGTTATTTATTTACTGTAGAACATCACAAAAAAAAAAAAGAGTTCCAGCAACTGTTGTATCATGGTATATTTTAATTTCTGCAGAGACAAAAATGACAAGCAATTTATTTACAGAAATACCTGTACAAAAGCAAAAAATATGTAAAATAGATCATAAATAGAGGTGGGTTGCGCTCAGTACATTTGCCATGTTCAGTTAAGCTGCGTGCATAGTGACTCCTAATAAAACAATGATTAAAATCAATCCTCAGTTCTACATCAACATCCAAGTCAAAGGACAAATAGAGTATGATTAAAAGTACAATTTCTTTTTTTCTTTTTTTCATTATCAGTGAAGTGCCCTATGACCTAAGTGCTACAACTTAAGTCTTATTTCTTCTAAATTGAAAGCTTTAGGAACACACATCTCAGAGTGCAAACGACTATGCTTGATTTTAGCACGTTGACAACTAAGTCAGCTCTCTCTTTTGATAAGGAATTAAGGTTTAGATCTATTATTTCAGTTTCTAGGCAGTTTTTAGACAGAACAACTGCCATATACTCTTTTTAGATTATATATATATATATATATATATATATATATATATATATATACTGCCTACTCTGAGATGTATGTCCCATTGACAAACCTTTGGAACTTTCATTTTCTTCTACATCCTTATATTAGAACATTTCCCAAAGCACATTTGCTTCATCCCTAATGGACATACATTGTGTTTTCTGTTTTCTGTGCCACCACTGCAGCATGATAATCTTAACCGAACTGTTGCCGTCATGACTCAAGTTATCCTCACTGTATAAGTCAAGATCGAACATGTGACCATGCTAACTTTAAAATGGATGGATATACCAGGGTATCACCTATGACATGTACAGTTAGTACTCATCAATATACATGACAAAGATTGACTGAGCTTACTTAAAAAGCCACAAGATAAAAGCTTTGAAAGTCTATCATAGTAAAATTGCCAGGACTGTAGTTTCAGCATAATGTACTCTTTCTCTATCTCAGTATAATTGGTTTCATACTGGTTAAAACCAACGAGTCATACCAATAAAGGTATAAAAAGGCACAGTTGCATATTTTGCATTCACTCTATAGTTTTTTTTTTTGTTTGTTTTTTTTGTTTTTTTCAGAAGCACTACATATACAAAGTGGCACTGGGAAAGAAATAAAAAGATATGACTGCATTTTGAAGAGGGCAGTATTATGGGTGTATATTTAAAAACAAACAAACAAATAGAACACAGTGTTGAAATGTTTTGGAATCGAGTTTGATCAGAAATGTCTATATAATTGAAATGTCTGACTGTGGGTATTTGTGAAAACAATATGAAACAAAACTAACGGATAAAGTACATTTGCTATTAAAAAAATATTAAATAAATCAGATAAATAAAAAAAACATGATGTGATGGTAAATAAATCAGTGGAACACTAATGGTTATGTTTCATTTTCGTCCTCGTCAAAACAATATACATAGTCATACTACAATGTCTATTGTCTGTTTACAACAAACGCAAGCAATGGACTTCCATGTTCACAGGGTATGATATTTGTACACTTTTTTTTTTCTCTTTTTTTTCTTCATAATAAGTGTAGATTCCCTTTAAACGTGCAATAGAAAGTACATATCTATTTATACAGTTTGTAAGCATTAGAGCACTTCTTTTAAACAAGAGTAGTACATACAGACTACAGATTTGGAAGCTGCAAAAAAAAGGCAGTCAACTGAAGGAATCATTAACATAAAAAAACTACATCTGAATAGTTTACCACAGGTTTTAAAAGCATTATGCCTCTTTAAGTACACTCCTTCTCTTCGACATTTTATTCAAACATTGTAAGGAATAGGCCCATGATGCATGTTTATGCATGCATGTGGTTTATTAAGAAAACACACACACACACACACACACACACACACACACAAACAAAGAAACACACAAACATCTCATAACCCAATCCCCCACATTGCACAGAAACATATCTGAAGTTAATTAAAACAACATATACACTGATCATTCACAACATTAAAACCACCTGCCTAATATTGTGTTGGTCCCCCTTGTGCTATCAAAACAGTGCACACCCACATCTCAGTATAGCATTCTGAGATTATATTCTTCTCAACACAATTGTACAGAGTTACAGGAGACTTTTTCAGCACGAACCAGTCTGGCCATTCTTTTCGTTTGACCGCTCTCATCAACAAGGCATTTCCATCCACAGAACTGCCGCTCACTGGATGTTTTTGTTTTTTCAATCATCCATGCTATTATCTAATCAGGCAATAATGTGGCAGCAGTGCATAAAATAATGCAGATATGGGTCAGGAGCTACAGTTCACATGGGGAATCTCAATGATATAGAGCATGGCATGATTGTTGGTGCCAGACAAGCTGGTTTGAGTATTTCTGTAACTGCTGATCCCCTGGGATTTTCACACACAACAGTCTCTAGAATTTACACAGAATGGTGCCAAAAAAAACATCCAGTAACAAAAAAAAAAAAAAAAAACATCCAGTAACAAAAATAACATCCAGTAAGTGGCAGTTATGTGGACAGAAATGCTTTGTTGATGAGAGAGGTCAACAGAGAATGGCCAGACTGGTTCAAACTGACAAAGTCTACGGTAATTTAGATAACTGCCCTGTAAGAATATAATCTCATAATGCTATTCTGAGATGTGAGTTGGCCCTGTTTTGGCAGCACGAGGGGGACCTACACATTTTAAGTGTGGTTTAGGTGGTTTAAGTGTTGTGGCTGATCGGTGTAACCTAAAAAGGAGCTTAGTATATTCCTTTTTCTGTTATTTGAGACATCACGTCAAGTTGTTCCCAATACTTTGGTTATACAGTGGCAACATGCATTGCATTGTAATCGCTCCTGTCATGCCTGTAGTCACTGAACTTTTTTGTGATTGTACAAGTTCTTGGTTCACTCTGACTGCTACAGTTGACACAAGGGACACGAGTTATCATCCTTGATTACTCATTTGAAGTGTATGAGATTATGTTGAATGAGTTTATTGCTCTATTTAACATTCATACTCCGAGAATGTTACACAGGGCCAGCCCAAGCACTTCAGCAGCAGGGCAATATTATTAGACTAATTTACCCCAGCAGCAAATCCAAATTGTGTTCCTGTGGCTTTATGGGATAATTATAATGTGTATATACAATGTGTGGATCTATTGTGAGTGTATGTGTGTGTTTGCAAATGTGTACCAGGGTTCTCTGAGACAGCCAAATACAATATCAGAGTAGTTTCACACATCTATAGAGGGATGTCTTTTTCAGAGGTGAACGGAACAACCACAATTACACATATCCATAGCATTCAGGCAAATATCGGATCTCGGGGATGTAAAGGACCCCTCTCTGTCTCCAGAGGTATAGTGCGAGAGGACGAATGAGAGCATGATGGAAACTGATCGCTTATGATGTCTATGCATGTGTCCAAAGTACAGTGTATATATGTACAATACTTCACCCACATGAAAAAAGCATGCATTTTTGAATATGTGTATGCTTGTGTTACTTTGTTTGTACGTGAAGTTACTAGGCACACAGGTGAACTTGCTTCTTGCGCTGTAAGTTTGTAGTTTACAGCACTTATGCTGTTCACTTGCGCCATTTGGACTTTAAATATCTACAAACCCTTGTAAAAAGGCTGAAGTCAATGACTGTGTCCTTGTATGATGCAACGGCCCGATGCCTGACCACAAACTCTCCAACATCATCTATTTATGCCATCACTGATCATCATAAGATGATTTCATCCATCATTGGCCTGTATTTTTTTTCTTCTTCTTGGTTAATGTGATTGGTTGTCCAGAGTGGATAGTTCAGTCCTTCAGACTGATTGCATATGGACATAATAGATCCACATAAAAACACTCCCACCAAAAAATTTAAAAATTGATTAAAAGACAGAGTCTTGTCGGGTTCAGTCTCAATGTAATAGTTATAAAAACATATAGTCCAGGTCCATTACAAGGGGCACACTCTCTTATGAAGCACACACTCTTAAGGGGCTAGATGATGCATGCATGTTTATAAAGAGGTCTACGGAAACCAGGCAACACTTTTGGGAAGTCTACAGGGTGTGATATGCTAGCAGCAAAGGATCACTGATCCACCAGCATTCCCCTCTCTCCTCCTCCGCCACGTCCCCCTCCTCCATCTCATCCTTTTCAAACACATTTACAACATGTAATTCCACCGAATTTACTTAAAGAGCTATTTAACTTTTAAGGTAGCGCTGCACAAATTTTTTAGTGCGAGCACTTAAGAGGAAAATCCATGTTGCTTTTGTATAAGGGTTTGATTTGCTAACAGCATCTCTGACCATGCTGAGTCACTGTTGTTGTCCCTTGTTATTCGCTGTGTGTTGTTTACAGGTAAACCTCTCGCCTGGTGAGAGTTCCACATTGTGTCGGCTTATATTCGCCCGTGGGTGCGAGCGGGATCTCCTCGGTGGGGCGAGACATTTCCTCACTGGCGGAAAATCCAGCTGAACTAAACGTGTCATAGGATGAGGAGGAGGAGGCAATCTTCTTGTTAAGGAGATTACGGTTACGGTCGCCCAGCAGGTGCGAGGGGTCGCAATTGGCAACGGCGAGCGTCTCCTGGCTACCTGGCTGTTCGGTGACGCTGCCCCCAGGGGAGGTCATGAAGGTGGAGAGTTTGGGAGGGGTGGCCTTGGGTCTGCGTTCAGGCGAGTTGCGCACAGGCATCCAGCAGGCATCCGAGTGGCCGTATTCGTCACACTCCCGCGTGCATTTACCCGTCATAGCTACGTCAGGCAGGGGCCGAGAATCTGGATAAACAAAGGGAAAGAAGAGAGAAGAGGTAGAATATTAAAAAAAATTGCTCAGCTTTAAACAATTGGAGAACGAAAACATCTAAATAATAATAAAAGAAATCTTACACAAAATATTTATTGTGGTATGTGTCTCATGAAATTGGCTTTAAAATTGCGGGTATCAGTCGATGCCCTATAAATATTCATAACGGGCTTGTGTTGCATGCATACAGCAAAACAAGTATTGGGTTTTTGCTTGCTATTTTTTTAATCGCACTAACTTCATGGCTAACACATACCACATCACACAAAAATGGATACATACAGTACACAAACAACAACACTCAAAGCTAAAACATAAAAAAAGAAATAATGTGAGCTCTTAAAAGAACACCATGCTTTGAAAACGTGGGGCAATTCTACTATGACTTCTGACTCCTAAACTAATTGCCTGAATCCATCTCTAATGGCTGTGTGTGTTTAGATGTTGTATTTTTATGCAAGCATTGTGTTCAAGTGTGCATAGGGTTGTGTGTTTTTATGTTTCAACTAAAAGTTGACTTTGCAAAAGCTGTGATGCCTACCATTAAAGTTTTAGGAAAGTTGTAAAGAAAAAAAAAAGGTGTTTTCACCTTTCTTGGCCTGCAAAACATCTACAGTGTACTTAAATACCTACATATTCCAGGAATTGCTGTGAAGTAGCATTATTTTTGGTAAGCACTCCTTACATCATAAAACGCATGTACAGTAACTATAACTGAGTCATTGCTTATTTTCCCAAGCTGGGAATTTAGATCATTTTATATTCAAAGCTGCAAAACCACAAGCATTCGCCAATCTTTTATTTTCAGAATTTCATCTAAAACATAATTTCATTCTGTTTACACTTTTAAACACTTGAAGAGCAAACATATATCCATATCAGAAATGCTAAATGTCTATGCACAAACCGTGTGAAGTATAAAGGAGTTCACTAAGCTGAAGTGCACACAAACATTAATGTTCACTCACTAAATGCTAAAAATCCTAATCCTTGATGCCAAAGCACAAAAGCTGCAGTGTTAGAAATGGTCGGTTAATGACCAAATGTGAGGTATGGCACAAGCAAGAGAAGGTGAGTGCAGATCTAAAGGAAAGCATGCTTCCTTTGGTCGAAGAGCAAAATTTATTTTAACCATGGCTTACTTTTAATGTTCTTTTTCTCCTGCAAAGAAAGAATAGGGTAGAATCACTGTTGGTTTCTTCACAGTGAAATGATATTTTATAAATATATAAAAGTGTATCAGACAAATAAGCACAATGTGTTGCAGTTATATGAGAATCAATTGATTAAAACCACATGGCATGTTTGCAAAAAAAAAAAAAAACGTGTTCTGTGGTGCACTATACAACCAAGATATTCATTGACAGATCAATACAGACTGTCTGAGAGAGTGGAAAATGGTACTTCACAATAAAGTTATATTCATTAATATTAGTTAACATAAACTTACAGTACAATGAGGACTACTTTTACAAACTTTATTAATCTTAATTTATAAAAAAAAATATTTGTGTTAATTGTTCATGTTAGTTTATAATGCTTTAACTAATGTCACCATATACAACTTTAATGTAAGCATATATTAGTGTTAGAAATTAACAATAAAGGAATAGTTCACCCACAAATGAAAATTCTCTTCATTTACTCACCCTCATGCCATTCAAGATGTGTATGACTTTCTTTCTTCTTCTGAACACAAATAACAAGAAGTGATATGATGGATGAGGGTGTTTATTTTTGCTTCAGAAGACATTAATTAAACCACTGGAGTCTTATGGATTACTTTTATGCTACCTCTATGTGCTTTTGGTGAATCAAAATTGTATGGACTTGCTGAGATATTCTTCTAAAAATATTTGTTTGTGTTCAGCATAAGAAAAAAGTCATACACATCTGGCATGGCATGAGGGTGAGTAAATGATGAGATCATTTTCATTTTTGGGTGAACTATCCCTTTAAACAAGATTATTAAATGCTTTAAAAGTATCGCTCATTGCTAGTTCATGTTATCTATTGCGTTAACTAATGTAAACAAATACAACCTAACTGTAAAGTGTTTCGGACTTATCTGTACAATAGATAGAAACATGTCTTTCTATTTCTTAAAATGCAACAAAAGTCTATTCAAAACTATTTAAAGCTATCCTCATTGTTTAGCCTTTAAAATCGCAAGCCCTGGTTTAAGAAAGCCAATGCGGCAAAAATAAATAGTACTATGAATGGTGTTCTTCAGTGCATGCTTACAGCATTTCACACACGTCATTGAACACATAACAGGCTTAAATTTACACACAAGAAGCCTGTCTCTCAAAACCATGTGGCATCCTTAGGCTAGTCACCACATACCAATTTGACATCCTTGTCCAATTTCTACCATTCATTGCCCTCAACTAAACCCCAAACATGTCCTCCTGACCTCAAGGCCAGGCAAATATGCCTGCAGAGCTACGGTTAGGTTTAGTGACATATTTGCGGTGTGGTTCTATTGTGGGCAAGGAAGGGTTAGTTGGGTCTGACAGAGACACTTGGGATGCTGACCACATGGAGAGTTCAATACTATTTCCTGTGTGCTTATATAAGAAGGTAAGGCTGGATTGCTGCCCAGTGTCTAGGGAGAGGTGTGGAAGTATGTTTGCCACACAAAGCTCCGTCATGCACCAATGAGCGCTCAGTCAAGCAACGTTCCCTCAATAGCACTAATAACAAAGATGAGTTTGTAGGCTCAGATCTGCAGGAAGTCGATATGCCAGCGTAATGGTAATGCTTCAGACAGGGATTACAAAATGGCTAGATAAATCGTATATGACAGTTAATGTGTTCAAAGAGGAATTAAGAAGCGTAACAAGTTATTCACATACACTAATGTCAAGAAAGCTTCAAGATCAGAGTCTCATTTCTTCAAAAATGTGTAATTAGCAGTAATGGAATTGCAATGGAAAATGATCACACAAAAACTCCCTTCTTTGACTTTCTGTACCTCAATGACCATTTGAGGAAATTTCAACAGGAATATTCCATAAGATGTTAGTTAATGGAGAAACATGTCCTTAGTAAAAACCAGACTTAGCTTGGTGAGCAAGTTCCCCTCTGGCTACTAAAACTAAAAGTTTATAGCTGTCCATAACAGCTAAAATACACACCATCTCAGATAGCCACAAGATGTAAACATTAGAAGTGTTAACATGATTTTAGTGTGACAAAATTGCTTACTAACCTTAATGGGCTAAAGCACTTAAATATTGGTGGTGACGTAGTGGGCTAAAGCACATAACTGTTGGTGGTGGTGTAGTGGGCTAAAGCACATAACTGTTGGTGGTGGCGTAGTGGGCTAAAGCACATAACTGTTGGTGGTGGCGTAGTGGGCTAAAGCAACTAACTGTTAATCAGAAGTTCACTGGTTCGATCCCCACAACCACCACAATTGTGTCCTTGAGCAAGGCACTTAACTCCTGGTTGCTCCAGGGGGATTGTCCCTGTAATAAGTGCACTGTAAGTCGCTTTGGATAAAAGCGTCTGCCAAATGTAAAATGTAAATGTACTATACTAAAACACGAAAGAGCTTGGAATTGATACAGATTTCCCGATTTGATTCGATTCTGAATCACAAGCTCTTGACTCGATTACTCTTTCAGTTGTAATGTTCATTTTGCTTACATATGGAATTTGCTTACATCTATCTTCAGCTATCTATCAGCTGGCCACTGTTACACTCACCCCCCTAAACCTCACTCCCATCCGAGTCATGGAACCATTGTGACACTCCTATTCTTCCTGCTCCATACGGGACTCGAACTGGCGTATCCAGCATTTTAATTTCCAGTTAGCGTCAGGTGTGCTAACAAGGAGGCATGTTACACATGTATAATTTGTACTATGTACAAGTATTTACATTGATTTGTAGAACACTTACTGAAATAGTACTGCCTCTTTAAGAATACTGGCAGTTCATCAAGCGTCACATAAGTGTTTCGGTGGAGCGTGCATTAACGTGAGCTTTTTTACCTCATCATACTATGTGTGAATAACCTGTAATGCTTATTTGTTTGTTGTTTTTGATCAACAATTGAGAGTAAAGTACATAAAGGACATTAAGAGGGAAAAAATCCAATGATAAATTGATAGCTTGGATCTCATCTTTGGGCATACATTACACGGAACGAGTCAAACCAAACTTACTCTCAAAACACAATGAAAGTATATCAATGCTGAACTTCTTCATTCACATTTATCAGTCAGTGGCTAATCACATACATTTTTAGTCACAGCATAAACTTTGGTCACATTTGTGAGTGATTTACTCAAAATTCATTCAAATGGAGATTCATACAAATGGAGAAAATCTGAAATATTTCCAGCCCTACTCAAAACTCATCTTTATGCATTTTTATTCGTCAGACATTCTGGCAGAGCCCTCTAATGTGTAGGCGCTCATACTGTCCCTCAAACATTAAAGAGATTAAACATCTAGCTTCTTTCCAACAGTTTAGCCAACAGTCTTGTTTTCTGCCCACACAGAGCTCTAAGTCAAGCCAATTAAATTGTTACTATTCAGTTGATGAACATATCACGGCAATCAGTCTTTCAGACCTCAACCACGTTTCCACAGTTTCGCAACTCCACTGTCTGGCTTTCACATTGCTCAGGTCCCTCAAGGCCATGCGCTGGCCTATCATCTATCGCTTACTGCACTCTCTTCAGCAACTGTTTCCTCCAGTGAAAAACAACCAAAGGAACGGCATGCGTGAAAGCAGTAGTTCATTAGTGCTCCTCAGACACAGCGGCCATACATCCTGTTGCTTGAGGCAATTCTTCTGTTTGAGTATTTCAGCACTAAACTGTAACTCTGGGACAAACCACCATTATTATACAGTTAAATTCACAATAACGGTCATTGAATGCATACAATGCAAAATTGGTTATGGTTTAGCCTGAGCATGAAAAATGTGCTTGAAAATTGGCCTTGAAGTGCTAAGACGGATGTATTTTTTTGTAAATTAGATAATTTTGTGTCTTTTTTCGAGTAAAACTTGGAATATTATGCATAGATTTCTGTTTGATGTTCTTGGTCCTCGCTTTTATTCTCTCCCAGCTGAAGCCTAGTCTAAATTCTGTCATTTTCTTGTTCAGTCTCCTATTTTTGAGTCTCTTCTAAGAATAGTTTTGTCCAATAATCTCATTGCAAATGGAACAGAACACAGTGATTTTAGGCTACAGTTAATGCAATGTAACAGCATGTAATTGTGATTTGCACAATCTATGTCTCTCTCTTCCGGCTCATTATAGAGGTAAGATGAAGACCATTTGAGGTCTCATTTAAAGACACACTGTGAAGCATCAATAATTCAAAGCATTTAGACAGGACAGTCACAGGTCAGCACTGCATCGAGATTAATTCTATCACTGGTAGATTGGCTTTACGTCCACCTGGTTTCATTTAAATGAACATCTTATAAACATATTCAGTATGAATAAACCATACTGAAATCTGCTGATCAAATAAGGCAAATAAACACTTCAGTCATGTTTCAATGCCTATGGATAAAACAAAGATATCATCTTTGGTAATCTTTGAAAGGACGTACAGAGAGAAATGTATCCAAGCACTGAAAACATGAGAATCAAAACATTCACAACAGTGAGCAAACTTCAAATGGGCTTAGAAACCCAAAAGAGTATTTCTTCCTTTCACAGTCTCCCAAAACCCCCTTCTTTTAAATTTGCCCAAAGCCACTTTTAAAAGTCTGTTTTGAGCCTCAAAATCAAGGCTTTGGAGCCCAAACAAAAGGAGCCATACTCTGGCCTCTTACCCAAGGGCAGAGTGAGCAACGCTGGGCTACAGAGAGGCTGGAAATGCAAGCAGCTCTATGGCATGCAAACTGTCACTCCGTATAGTGGGCTTTTCTGCCGACGGGGGCTCAGAATATAATGCCACCACCAGACCTTTTGAATAACTCAAAAGAAACAGCCACTCTTCACCGATGGACGAGAGGTCAGTAGAATGGCAGGAGGGGAGGGGAATGGAAGATATGGCTCTCAGAGTTATTCTATGAGTTAATTACATGTGGATAAAAGTGGATTCTCTGGCACAGTTGGAGCTCTTCTGTTGTGAGGCTGGTGGCAGGGTTCTGGAGAGCTATAAGTGAGCCAGTGTCTCAGCTAATTGACAGAGATATGAGAATTTTGTAATCTATGTGTTTGGTTTTGTGTGTATGTTGTCCTGCTGTTTAAAGCTTAATGCCTTGATTTTCCAGTGTGTGTGAATGCTTATGTTAGCGTGAAAGCATTAGGCCTTCTTCTATATTTTCTGCCTTCTGCGTCTCTGTTTTTATCGCCTGCAAGTTAAGCCCTGTCCATCATAGGTCAGCTCAACTACAGGCTGGTCTTTTGGTCTCTGATTTCCAGATGGGAGACCCTGCCAAAATATAACTGGCAGAGAGCACTGCTGACCCCACCGTCCAGTCTGTGTGTGTGTCTGTAAGAGATGAGCAGAGAGGACAGTCTGGAAAGTCAGTGTGCAGAATCCAGAAGAATATCCATTCAGCATTTACAGAAGAGCATCTAGCACATGCATTCAAGCACAAACACATAATAGCGTGTCCTAAATTGGCAGAACATGACAAGTTTCCAGTGTCAAGTAAATGTACAGTCCACTAGTGAGTGTACAGCTTGTATAACATTGTAAATTTGTGGTCCCCTCAAAATAACTCAACACACAGCCATTTATGTCTAAACTGCTGGTAACAAAAGTGAGTACACCCCTAAGTGATTATGTCCAAATTGCCCAATTAGCCATTTTCCCTCCCCGGTGTCATGTGAATCCTTAGTGTTACAAGGTCTCAGGTGTGAATGGGGAGCAGGTGTGTTAAATTTGGTGTCATCGCTCACACTCACTCACACTCCCTCATACTGGAAGTTCAACATGGAACCTCATGGCAAAGAACTCTCTGAGGATCTGAAAAAAAGAATTGTTGCTCTACATAAAGATGGCCTAGGCTATAAAAAGATTGCCAAGACCCTGACACTGAGCTGCAGCACGGTGGCCAAGACCATAGAGTGGTTTAACAGGACAGGTTCCACTCAGAACAGGCCTTGCCATGGTCGACCAAAGAAGTTGAGTGCACGTGCTCAGCGTCATATCCAGAGGTTGTCTTTGGGAAATAGATGTATGAGTGCTGCCAGCATTGCTGCAGAGGTTGAAGGGGTGGGGGGTAAGCCTGTTAGTGCTCAGACCATACACCGCACACTGCATCGAATTGGTCTGCATGGCTGTCGTCCCAGAAGGAAGCCTCTTCTAAAGGTGATGCACAAGAAAGCCCACAAACAGTTTGCTGAAGAGAAGCAGACTAAGGACATGGGTTACTGGAACAATGTCCTGTGGTCTGATGAGACCAAGATAAACTTATTTGGTTCAGATGGTGTCAAGCATGTGTGGAGAAACCAGGTGAGGAGTACAAAGACAAGTGTGTCTTGCATGGTGGTGGGAGTGTCATGGTCTGGGGCTGCATGAGTGCTGCCGGCACTGGGGAGCTACAGTTTATTGAGGGAACCATGAATGCCAACATGTACTGTGACATACTGAAGCAGAGCATGATCCTCTCCCTTTGGAGACTGGGCTGCAGGGCAGTATTCCAGCATGATAGCGACCCCAAACACACCTCCAAGATGACTACTGCCTTGCTAAAGAAGCTGAGGGTGAAGGTGATTGACTGGCCAAGCATGTCTCCAGACCTAAACCCTATTGAACATCTGTGGGGCAACCTCAAATGGAAGGTGGGGGAGCACAAGGTCTCTAACATCCACCAGCTCTGTGATGTCGTCATGGAGGAGTGGAAGAGGACTCCAGTGGCAACCTGTGAAGCTCTGGTGAACTCCATGCCCAAGAGGGTTAAAGCAGTGCTGGAAAATAATGGTGGTCACACAAAATATTGACACTTTGTGCCCAATTTAGACATTTTCACTTAGAGGGTACTCACTTTTGTTGCCAGTGGTTTAGACATTAATGGCTGTGTGTTGAGTTATTTTGAGGGGACAGCAAATTTACACTGTTATACAAGCTGTACACTCACTACTTTACATTGTAGCAAAGTGTCATTTCTTCAGTGTTGTCACATGAAAAGATATAATCAAATATTTAAAAAAATGTGAGGGGTGTACTCACTTTTGTGAGATACTGTATATACGCTCAACATATCATGGTCCAGTCACTCTGTTAGTCTATGTTTTTGTCTGACAGGACCATGGCATTATCGTCCCATGTCTGTCTTGTGTTTTTGGTATTATAAATTATTATAAGATATCGATTGACTTGGCCCTTACATAAATGTATCAACAACCAATCAACAAACATCATTACTCATCAATACAAAAAAGGCATCAAATTATTGCTAGCATCCTATCCAAAACTTTTTTAAGAAAGGAAACAAATTTTGTTTAACATATATAAATATATATATGTATACTGTATATATGCAATAAAAATGGCCGACACATGTTAATAACCTGAAAAACGCTTACATTGTCTCGTTCCAAACCCCAAAGATTTCTTTCCTCCATAATAGGCCTACACCAAAGATATTTTCCTTTTAAAATCATGTTTAGGTTTAAGCTTTGGGTAAGGGGCTGTGGCGAATTCTCAGGGCCAGTAAAGCATTCTCTGCTGGCGTAACATGCCAAATAATATAAATATTTCTCATCCTTTCATTCTCTTTAATTCCCTTTTTGCCTAAGTATTTTTAATAATTGTCACTCTTAATTAATCTACAATCAAATAGAGGAAAACTAAAAGTTTATCCAGTCAGAATTTATTCCTTGATGCTTACAAGCAAAGTGTGACAACAGTTTCATAAATCGCATGCCCGAACCAGCGCGTGAGTTTGAGCGCCACATTTTTTAACCATGAATTCTAAATTCTTACAGTTAAGTTGAGCTACCCTGTGAAAAATGGAAAAAATACAATACAATAAATCAAAAGTCAACAAAATGTCTTGTCTTGACTTGCCCTTGTCCTCAGACACTTCACGTGTTTCATATTTTCTTCATTGGAAGGAGTCAGCACACGAGATGGCTGTTCATTTTCAGCACTGAACACCACTGAAAAGGCTTGTATATTCTATTAAGGGAGCAGAAAAACAGACCTTTTCTTGCCACTTAGAGCTATCCATTTGATTCAGTAATGCTGGACTGTCCTTGTAGACTCATTAGGCTGCTGATATAATGTTCTCTCTGTCTTTTTCTCTATTTCTTAGCACAGCATGGACACCCAGAGTACAGTCATCACATCTATCATCACGCCACACACAGACACACACACACACACACACACACACAATCATACTGTGTATGTAAAACACAAATTCCGATCTTAATACACAGCACACTCTACTTTAACAGAACCACCATGTTATAACCTAGCTCCATACTTAATGAAGGGGAAAAAAGGAATAATCTAGTTAGAAAAAACTTTTAAACGCTTTTCCAGGGAAATTCCCAGCAAACTGACAGCATAATGCCCTCTAATAGCATTAGCCGGAGTAACACAGCTCACGAATGCTTTAGCTGAGCTACCGTGATGCTGAGAATGAGCCGGTAGAGCTTCAGGAGAGCTGCAGCCGATGTTGACCTGGTTTGCTTCAGTAACCTCAGCGCTGGGTTGCATATGCTTTCAGTGGTGCTGCATCATTGAGCCAGGGCAACATAGTGTACAATAACACAACAGCAGGAGAAGAACCATGTCAGATATGAAACAATGAGGTATGGCAGAGAGCGATGTGTGTATTTATTACTCTCTCGCTCTCTCTCTCTCTCTCTCTCTCTACATCAGACGTGGCCCACAACCTCCAGCTCACCTCCCAATTATGCATTCACATACGTAAAATCATACATGAACCCTCTAGTATCTGTATTGTGGCATTTATTATCCTAGACAACACTGAGATCAAATTGAGATGTATACTAAATAGGTTAATTCACCCAAAAATGACAAATCTGTCATCATGCGCTCACCCTCATGACATCTCTTACAGTCTACAGTTCATTGTATGGATGCAATGAAAGTGAATGGAGACTCAGGCTAACATTCTCCCTACCATCTCATTTGCCCCTGTGTGTGGGTGAGAAACAGATCAGTATTAGATTGTTTGTGTTTTTTTGTTTTTTTTTGCAATAAATTCTCCTCCTTGCCCAGTAGGTGGCGATATGCTTGTAGAATGTACATCGACAAAAACAAAAGAAGAAGAATGTTAAAGTAAAAGTGAATATTGGAAGTAAAAATAACTTAAATATTGATCTGTTTCTCACCCAAACCTATTATATTGCTTCTTAAGACATTGATTTAACCACTGGAGTCTTATGGACTAATTGTATGCTGTCTTTATGTGCTTTTGGAGCTTCAAAGTTTTGACACCCATTCACTTGTATTGTATGGACCTACAGAGCTGAGATAGTCTTCTAAAAATCTTAATTTGTGTTCAGCAGAAGAAATAATATCACACACATCTGGGATGGTATGAGAATGTGTAAATGATGAGGATTTACAATTTTGGATGAACTATCCCTTGAAGTCTCCTGCTTCTTTTATCATCAGAATTGTCTTGGATTTCAGTAATGTTTGCTAGATGAATACATGGAAATGTAAAAAGTAAATCTTTTCTAGAGTTTCAGAAGAGATCTCAACAATGGCACAATGTGATTCGATGTGACAAGGTAAAAAGAAAAAGGTCAAATGTCAGAGATTTCCGTATGAACTCAAAATTTTGTCTTCAAATTCTTCTAAGACTGCATAATATGATTTATGCTATCCACGTTCATTTTAAATCTCTATACACTTTTTTTGGTAGGTCAACAATTGTCTCATTTGTGCCTGCTTTCAATTCTTCTAAGGGAATGTAGGAAAATAATGAGATAAGTCTCCTGAGCTATACCGTATGACACACTCAAAAAATAGGTTGTGTGACTGTTTGTTTTACCCAAATAAATTCTGTTGAAATAACGCTCATATATTGTGTATTCTGTCAAAAAAATATTACAAGTTGGGACAGAATGAATAATGCTAATAAAAACAAAAAGGAGTGATTTGTAAATTATATTCACCCTTTGCTAATTGAAAGCACTACAGCTAAACATTATATTATATTTTACCTTGTGAATGTAGAGTAATTTCAAATCAGATGATTGCAACACACTCCAAAAAAGTTGGGACAGTCAAGTGTTTACCACTGTGAAACATCACCATTTCTTCTAACACTTAATAAGCATTTAGGCAATGAAGACTACATTTTTGTAAAGTTTAAAAAATTTAATTTCCCCCCATTCATCCAGTATGCAGGTCTTTAGCTGTACACTTGTACGAGATCTTCATTTCTGTATTGTGCACTTCATAATGCACCACGCATTCTCAAATGGAGACAGGTCTGGACTGCAGGCAGGCCAATCTAGTACCCACACTTTCTGCTTACACAGCCGTGCACTTGTAAACTAGCCAGTATGTGGTGTGAAGGTGTCCTGCTGGAAAATTCAGGGACATCCCTGGAAAAGACAGTGCTGGATGGCAATATATGCTGCTCCAAAATTTGTACATATCTGTCTGCATTAATGGTGCCTTCACAGATGCAAATACAGACAGCTTTTGGACCTGACGCTGATAACAGCTTGAATGGTCCTTTTTCCTCTTTGGCCCAGAGAACATGACAGCTATGTTTTTCAAAAACTATTTGAAATGTGGACTAATTGGACCAAAAAACACAGTTCCACTGTCCTAATTTGCAGATGAGAATGAGCCCAGAGAAGTCAGCAGCTCTTCTGGACAGTGTTGATGTAGGGCTTCTGCTTTGCACAGTAGTCTTAAGTCTTAACTTGAATCATTGGATGCAGCGGCAAGTGGTGTTGACTAACAAAGGGTTACTAAAGTAATCCCAAGCCCATGTTCATGATTTCCACTACAGATTAATTATGTTTTTTTTAAGACAGTGACGTCTGAGGGATCGGAGATCACGCCATTTAGAAGTGGTTTTCTTCTTGCCCTTTACGCATCGAGTAATTGACCAGTTTCTTTGAATCTTTTAACTATATTGTGCACCGTAGAGGGTAAAATGCCCCAAATCCTTCCAATTTGTCTTTGGGGAACATTATTTTCAAAGTGCTGGATTATTTTCTGAAGCATCTTTTGGGAAACTGAGAAATCTCAAACAATCCTTGCTCTTGAAGGACTAGGATGTTTTCGGAGGATCCTTATATACTATGACACGATTACCTCAACAGTTTAACATCTCCTGTTTCACATTGCCTTGTTATTTTAACTCGTCAAATTGTTATTTGTCCCTGTATCAATTTTTTGGAGCCTGTTGCAATCCTCTAATTTGAAATAACTGTACATGATTTTAAATTGTTTTAATTCACAAGGTAAAACATCATAAATGTGTAGTTATAGTTATTTCAATATAGCAAAAGGGTGAATGTAATTTACAAATCACTCATTTTTGTTTTTATAAGCATTATTCATACTTTCCTAACTTTTGGTTTTATATCGTTTTTCATTAAATTAAGTTGTTTAACACTCCAGTATACTAGATCATGACTATTTGAACTAACGTAATGAGGTTAATTTCACGATTCAAAAACGTATGTGATGATTTCCATTGCAGTTGAGGAGATGGAGCAAGAGCAAGAAGTGCCAGGTAAACAAAAAGAAAACATTTTCTAAAAGTATTTGAGTGCAATCAGAAACTTGAATTTATTGCTCTGTTGCTTAAAAACTCGCAATATATTGTGCTTAATGGATGTCATGCAGTCAGCCGAAAGGGTACAAATTTTTTTAGAGAGAATTAAAATTTTTGGGTTAACTGTCCCTTACTATTCAGGCAAATATGAAAGTAAAGGGGGAGGCAGGATGGGTGAATACTAAAATGTCATACTGTCATTAAAAGGTGTACATGTGATTTTGAAAAAAAAAATAAAGGCCTTGATAATTAATTGATATTGTTTGGCATTCTCATCCTTAGATTTACAACATTGATGTGAAGAGAGACTAAAATGTGTGTCTACCTGAATTAAGATCATAGCAGTCTTATAAGGGAGTATGTGGTGAGTACATTTGCTCCATTTTCAAGTATTTTGTGTTATTACACAGTGGAATTTAGGCGTACTCTGTCTTTTCAATCATGACGCCGATGTAGCCAGCACTTAGGAGGCTATCCAGAGGACTAAATTGGGAATCCATGTGATACAAGTCGAAGATATTGAAGACAGCTCAGCATATGTTGGAGTGGTATTGGAGGATGTAGAAATTATTCGGGACCTCAGCAATCTACCAATAGGACTAATATATGCCCAAAACTTGTGCTTCCCTTCTGAACTCAGGTACACATCCTGCTGTTGTGCAAGAACTGTAAAATGTATTCCTGGAGTTAGATGGCAACAAACTGTCTAATAAAGAACAGACACTTAAGACCAAGCTCTTCTCAGATGCACTAGAGTAAGGAATGTTTTACAGCTTAATTGTTAATGTATTTGCACAACAAGTCTGATGACTCCTCTGTAATGATTGAGCAGACTGTTTAAAACATTATATGTTAAACACTTGAGTGCAATAAACACAGTTTGAACATTTGTTACACATCTTTGCTGTTTATTATGGCTCACTATACAGCACAAGCACAAAAAAGAAAAAAAAAGATGTTGCTGCTTTATTGAATGGACTAAATAGAATTAAAAAAAGTTACATTATTTGAGTTAAAGTAACTAGAACTAATTTGATGGAGCCACTGCCCATGATATAAAAGAGTAGTTTGAATGAAATCTTCTTATATTGGTGAAGTGAAATATATTTTAAGAGTTTTGGATAAACAGAAAGATGTTCAGAAAATATAATGAGCTTTCCCTCCTTTTTCTCCCAATTTGGAATTCCCAATGTCCTCTAAGTCCTCGTGATGGTGTAGTGACACACACACACACACACACACACACACACACACACACAATTGTTTTTATATTATTGTGGGGACTTTCCATAGACTTTCATGCATTTTTTGGATTTTATACGGATCGATCGATAATTTATATTCCCAAAGCCTACCCTCACAGAAACCATTTTACATTTTCACAAAAAAAAAAAAAAAAACATTGTTTAGTATGTTTAATAAGCAATTTCCCTCGTGGGGACTGCTGGCTGGTACCCAGAAGGTAGGTGATCTCAGGTTTTACTATCCTTGTGGGAACATTTGGTCCCCACAATGTAGTATTAACATGTACACACACACACATGCAAAAAAAAAAATTTAAAAAATAATAATTCACCAAATTCCACCCAAGAACCTGTAAAGTGTCACTTGTTCTAAACAGGTATATGTGGCACCTTATGGTGCCGAGAAGCACTTGGGGAAATAATTAGTCTTCCGTTAGTGCTCTCCAGCTATGATTAATTGAGGAGAGATTAACTAGCATAATTTCATTCTGCCGACTATCTCACTGCCAATTACCTAATGCGACTCTGTCTCTTGGCATCACCCCCCTCCTTTTCTCTCATCAGAAGGCATCCCGAGCACTAAGTCTCGGAAATTTGCCGCTGACCCTCATTTTCCTGACTTCATCATCAATCTGTCATACAAAAAAAAAATACAAAATAAAAAAATAAAAAGAGTGAGCATGCTCACATTTAGACACAATCACAGCATTGGCATTGCTAGAAATCCAGAATAAACCAGAATTAATTTCCATAGCACAAAAAAAACCCTACAATCATGCATTGTGTAGCCGGAAAACAAAAAACAAAAAAACTGAATTACTGCAATGTTCTCAAAGAAAGAAATTCTAAAACTAATGTAATGCCTTTTCCCCCACATTTGTCATAAACATTTCAGTGGTCAAATGCATTGCAAGCACTGACACATATACAGTATTACATAATTTCCATGACAAAGAGTATGCATGATAGCGTGAGAAGCATTCAGGAAGTGGAGAGACAGTAAAAATTGTAACATTTATATTAGAAAATGGTAGGGCTTGAGCTAGGATTGACTCTGAGCCGAAAGTGAAAGATATATAAAAAGTATGAGACAGATATATAGAAAGTATGAGACAGATGCGGATTAAAATCTCATGTGTGTGTTTGTGGCAGTGTGTGTGTGTGTGTGTGTGTGTGTGTGTGTTTTTTTCCTCAGTGTTGGTCTTTAGACTTTGTCTCATTGGCTCAGAACTGGGTGCCTTATCGCTCGTTCCCAGACACACACACACAATAGCCTATTTTACACCATTAAATGCGTATTTGTCAAAATACAATTTCAATTAAATCCCACAAACATACTGGTTTGTGCTTTGCTCCACTTACCAGTGAGGAAATGGAACAGAGGAAGGAATCTCTCTCTCTCTCTCTCTCTCTCTCTCTCTCTCTCTCTCTCTGTATATATGCTGTATATATGCACACATATAAGACAGAGTGAGAGGCGATGAAAAGGAAAATGAAAGATGGGATTGTATGAAGCAAACAATAAAGGGTGACTGAATTGTCAAGCTCTGGACAGCAACAGCTATTTTCACCGTGATTTGACACGGATACAATCTTTGCTTGCATTTTTGAATTAAATAACTCTAGAGCAATGGTTTAAAACAAAGTGCCTATATTTAATA
The DNA here is from genome assembly GCF_025860055.1 of Xyrauchen texanus. Lineage (NCBI taxonomy): Eukaryota > Metazoa > Chordata > Actinopteri > Cypriniformes > Catostomidae > Xyrauchen > Xyrauchen texanus. The sequence continues at coordinate 51,101,139 of NC_068277.1, forward strand.
CTACACTGGGTTACACATACTATAATCGATTTATGCATCGTTTGAAATTGCAAACAAATTCAGTGCATTTGCATACTTATTCCAATTGTAGAGTGCATGTTACACATTGTACAATCCCATCTCAACAACAACTCACATCTCACCATCATTGCAGATACAGACCCATAACCTCTCTGTTAGTCAACCTAACCGGCCACACATTGCAATGCTTGGACCTTGCATATATTTCTCGAGAAAATGTACCAGATTGAGTCACCACGTTTAATTCCCAGCATGCCCAGGGCGTAAGAGGCTAATTAAGTAAACCTGAAGTAGAGAGGGTCTCGCTGGCTGCTCCAGATCTCAAACACTGGAGGGTTTTGGCCCTTCAGGCCTGCTGAAATTGAACTAAAACTTGCAAAATGAGCTGGGTTCATATTTCCGCGGGGTTAAGCCGCAAGGTCTTGATGAGATGTCCTCAGTGTTTTCAGTCTAGCACCTCATCAAAAGTCGGGTGAACTTTCCGAGAAAGTTCTCAGCCTAGTAAGACTTTGATTTTGAAAAGCTTTCATTAAGGATGTGTGAACTGGGCAAAGCGGCACCTTGTGTGGAATAATTTAGAGGTTTTTAACAATGTGATTATCTGAGAAAGACAAAATGGAGACAAGCTTATGTGGGCCCTAACACGGTGAGGAACAACACATTCTTTTTGCCTGGATGGTAGCTAGCGTGGGAACACATAATTGCAAAAGCATTACCGTGGCCCATTTTATGCTCCCAATTTAGCACCTAAAAACTTTCAAACTTCTCCTGTTTGAAGAGCCGTTTGTGTAAAGTAGACACACTAACATCCGATGGAGCCAAAAGGTGGCACATTAAAGCCGTTTACTAAATTAGCTTCAAAGTAATAACAAAATAGCTTAATGCAGTGCGAGTGGTTTAGCTCAGATTAAAGAATTACATTCATTTACGTGGTCCCATGATGTTAAACAGTGACATTCAGAGAGCACAAAAACACCAATGAGCTGTTTTTAGCACCTTGATCTTCTGTGCAGCCAAAACAAACCATCCACATACAGTAAGTTCTGTTTCAAATGTGCAAGTAATAACGTAACCATGTAAGAACCACCATGCACATGAGTCCTGTTTTCTTTCAAATCAAATAAAAAGGATGGACCTGAAAGACTAAATCTTTAAATCTAATTTACAGTTTCAATCCTTAGTTACAACATATTTCGTTTGTCTTTTTGAAAATAACTGCATGAATTAAAGTCAAGTTCTACACTGTAAAAGAGGTAACCTGCAAGCTATTTCTACATGATCCAACCCTTAAAATGGGTTTTGTTGGTGTGACCATATATGTTCAGATTAAGTGAATTACAGTAATAATTTTGACTTGAATAAGTCAATTATTTAGGCTAACCTTATTTTTCAATTTGTTTCGTAAATTTGAATGAAGGCTTATTAATTTCTAGATTCTCCTTGTTTCTGACCCTCAAATATGGGTATATTTCTCAATGGTGCTTACAGGTGTGCTGTGTTATCAGAAATGACTCTTAAGCATGCAGATGTGCCTCAGTGGTGTGTCTCTTGCCTGTAACACAGGCAGGTTGAGCTAAATCAAGGTCGGTGTCACAGTACATTGTCAGTGCTGCACATTTCCAAGCTGGGACTAGGAGATCAATAGCCTCTTTACTGTACTTAAGGACCGAAGGGGGAGATAATGACACTAAAAACACATAGCCTGGGGAGCTGATGTGCTCATGTGGAGATGGCATGAAGTTGTGTATAAGGGTATGTATGCTTACAATACAAGGTAACATTAATAAATGAATAGTTCTTAATTTAGATCACTCTCAGTTCTGATTTGAACAATCAAAGCAATTGTAAAATGCCTATTAAAACAAACATCTGTGATTACACATTCTATATTAATTCACCAAGATTCTAGGTTGCTTAGCAACAACAAACAGCCTACAGTGAGGTAAATGAACTACATTTCTTGGCAGAAAAGTTATTTATTCTGCTTATTATTAATAATAAATATAACTGTATTAAAAGACGTCACATGACTCAATGCATTACCATGGTAAAACCACAGTAACAAACAGCTCTTATTGCTTTATTGACTATCATCTGTATGGACATGAGCTGTTTCATTCGTGAATGAATCTGTGTTTTTGAATGACTCTTAAGTGAATGAATTATTCTCGTTCACCTCCACACTCGATTCATATTTCTCGTTCACTGATGTCTCTCACTTTCAAAGCTAATTAGCTCTAGTCTGAAGGTGACATTTCTTTCCTGTAAAGACTTATCACAGCATGAGCCAATAGGATTTGAGTGCGGCTCTAAAGGAGCATATCATTGGTTTCACCCATTGAACGAATACAGCTTGAAAATGTAAATGGTGGTGTTTAAATTCAGTGGTTAAAATGGTTGTGGTGTTTAAATTCTAATTTTAGTGTCATCTCAAATTTGTAGACATGCAAATTCCAATTTTGTTGCTTTAAATGACTGACTACAGCATGATCCAACAGCATTAGAGTGCTGGCTGTGAAGGAGCATATCATTGGTTTGACCCACTAAACAAATAAACCCCTTCACTGAACCAATCTCTATTTTTGTGATTGAACCAAATGTACTGTTTACTTGTGCGCAAATATGATGAATGAATAAATCAGTAATCATGAACAAGGATCAGGAGGCGGCAAGAGGATGAGGCAAGAAGTTAATTGAGTTCTGGTCCAATGCAATTACTTAAAAGATGGTCATTTGGCACCATCAACAGGAACAAAGGTGTAACTTGCAGAAATGGTCAATGAATGAATCAATGAACGAATCTGAAAAATCTTTTTGGTGAACGAATCAAGAGACTCAGTCACTGAAAATAATCAAAATCACCACCACTAATGTGTAGTGCACTTTGAAAAGGTTTGATAAAAGACTACATAGTCACAACACCGATTACACAATCTATTACACATCTTTCTCTCTTTCCAGACAACTGTATCTGTATGGCTCTTTGCTGTAGGGTTGGCCAGCATTTTAACGCTAGCCAAGCTAACAGCTTAAAATCTCTGTGTGTATTATTAAACAGGTTTTCAAGTCTTTGCACACCCAGGCTCATCCAAAAAATGAGCATACTTTATTAAATGCACTCAAAGGGGGTTTATGCCTGCGTGTCTGCAGCGATCAAAGCACCTTGCCACATCGCTTTCTCACATTTTACTCTGATTTAATTATATCACTTTGCCAAGAGGAATCTCACACACACACACACACACACACACACACACACACACACACACACACACACACACACACACACACACACACACACACACACACACACACACACACAAAACAAATGGAGAGATGGAGAAGACAGCAGTAATAAAGATGGGTTTATTGCCGTTGAGGTTCTAGAGATGGTTTAGTTTTAAACCAGATAACCAAAAACAAATCCTGTGTAAAGTCTAAATTGGCATGAACTGATTGTCCAGCAATATATTTGATTGTTTGTTCAGAAGGGAATGGCTATTTAACATGCTTGAAGGTTTGTATCCTTCCTACCAACCTACCCTGTCTCTAAATCTCTCTCTTTTTCTCTTTCAAGCGGATTGATTTTTGCCCATTCCCACCTACTAGTGCAATACTGATTCTCATGCAGTTGGGTTGTGGGAAATATTTATCCTTATTGATCCAGGGGGCTGATGAGTCTGTTATGAATGCTGCAGTTCAAATAGTTTTGGTCCCACAAACATCTCTAAATATCAATCAGCTACGGGTGGACTGAGAGCCAATACTCGGTTTGTTTGTGAATACCAAGAAGGCTGAACTGATTTTCCAGGAAGCCAGCAAAGATCTCGTTCAACCTCTCAGTGTGGGATTTCTGACTCATGAAAGGGTGTAATTCAGTGTGGACGAACACTGAAAATGTATGTTTCCGTCTAATTTTCTCCATAGTGCAACATTAAGAAAAGGGTTTGAAAGAGCAGAGAAATTGAGAAACAGTTGAAACAGACAAAACGAGAACATTAGCTGTGAGGTGAAAACATCTTCCATGCGTAGACGAGGAGCTGGAGGGGCTTACTGGCTGAGAGCGTTGCAAGAGGGTTTTTGGAGGGGGTGCTGATAATTCCGTCTGCTATCATGTCATTAAAAATTCAACACCTACAGGATATTTTCTGCATCAAACATTCATGCCATCAGGTTGTCTCAACAGCTCTGGCTTCACACACCATAAAGATGATAAAACTGATGAGAAAAAGCTCATCTTCCTGTGTGCTGTCTCTGATAAAGGCACACATCACAGCACGGGGCTGACAGACAGGGTACCATAGGCAACAGCGAGCTGAGAAAAAAATGTATAAAGGTTTAAGGGGGCTCATCTCTTGCTTGGGTTCAACGTTCCTCTACAATGAGGAATCTCAAGGAAGACCTTAACTGCAGAAGTCTATTCAAGATATGCAATCTGTTTCTTCTCGTTCTTGCTTTTGCACACTAGCCGATTTAAGCTGTCTGACTTTTAGCCGTCACACTCTTTTAAATCTTGGCAAATGAGAAAAAGTCAACAAAGTCGATCATCTCTCAGCAATAAAACAATCAACAAGTTCTTGTGCATGCAATTGCATTACACAAGGTCATATGGAAATCTGTCCCGTTCCCGGCCGGCACACTGCATCACTTGTCATGCTGGCATAATAAACAACACCAGAAAGCACTTGATGAATTCAGCGGAGCACAGCGTTCAAAAGGCTAAGCTTGTGAAAAATGACTTTACTTTAGAAGGATGTGAAAGTTCGACACATCTGCTGTCAAAGTAACCTCAGTAAACCATTTATATTTACAGCTTATAACATAAGACAATGTTAATTAATCATTGTGCAGCTGCATCAATGCTATTGTGAAAGATCTTATATAACAGTCAGCTTTCAGTAAATATTGCAAGTCACAAGAAAATGACCACTAGAAATCCACATTCATTGCTAGATTTTCGCCTAAAAGCATCCTTAAACAACACTCTTATTGATCACTAAAAAACATGCTGCACATTAATCAGAATGAAATGTTGCTTTTATTATTATTAAGAGCTGAACGTTTAGGCTCTTTATCAGTAATGGTACTGGACTCTAAATTTGCACAGGATATAACATAAAAATTAAATAGTACCCATGAAATGGCTTTAATAGAAGCAAGAGGCTGTCATTATAAAAAAGTGATTTTAGTGATTTTAACATTGCTGGTGCACCACCTGAATATCTAATAAGCAGTACATTTCCCTCCATATTTTGTTCGCAGTGAGTGAGCCACATAGAGAGGCGGGTAATGTGTGAGGCAATTTAATAAGGCTTACTCTTGGCTGTAATATTGCACGATCAACACGGTCCACCAGGGAACTAAAAAAAAAAAAAGTATGCACACAGAGAGAATGCTTCATGTTCAAATTTCAAATTTTAAGTGCTACATTTGAGTCATCATATATACCATGGTAACCATAGTTTAGGCTAAAAATGAATTGTGGCGGTAGGATGGTACAGTAAAGTTATCAGATAGTTAAAATGGAAATACTACTTGGATGTATTCCTTGGTACAGAATGAGTACCATATTCATATACTATGGTATTTATATGGTACTCCAAGGTATTTCAAATAATACCATGGTATCACCCTGGTCCAAAAAAGTCAAAATAAACATTAAGCATTGTATTACCCTGGTACCCAGTCCACAAACATGACTATGAGTGTCATATTTATGTACCATGGTATTTACATGGTATTACAAATGTACTACAAATAATACCATGGTATTACCATGGTCCAGATAAGTTCAAATAAATATTATTTTATCGTGGTGCCATTTCCAAAAATATGGTAAATTAGTTCCATATTCATGTTCCATTATATTTACATGGTATTGCAAGGTATTACACAGAATACCATGGTATTACTATGGCCCAAATAAGTTCAAATAAACAGTGTATTACCATGTTACCATGTCTAAAAACAAGGTAAATATGTTCCATATTCATGTATTTCAAGGTATTACACACAAAACCATGGTATTACCATTTTCCAAATAAGTGCACATTTTTTTTTATATATTTTTACCATGATACCTTGTACAAAAACTTGATAATTGAGTATCATATTCATGTGCCATGGTATTAAAATGGTATTTCAAGGTATAACAAAGAATAACATGGTATTGCCATGGTCTAAACTAACATTGTATTACCATAATACCATGTTCAGAAACGTGGTAAATGAGTACCATATTACCAAGGTATTACCATGGTCAAAGTAAGTCTAAATAAACATTGCCTTGCTGTGGTATCATGTCCAAAAACATGGTACTTGAGTAATATATTTATGTAGCATATTTACATGCTATTCCAATGATTTAAAAAAGAATACTGTGGTATTACTATGGTCCAAATGAGTTCAAATAAACAGTTTATTAGCATGTTACTATGTCCAAATATACAGTTACATCACAGCACTTTTTGATAGTGTACAGTTATTGTTGCTACAGTAAACCTGATATGAGCAAACTAATGTAAATTCAAGAAATGTAAATTACAAAGATTCTGAAAGATTCTAACACTGTTTAATAGAGATACAACAAATCATTATTGATTAAGCTTTTACAGTAGTGGTGGTTTTTGGTATTGGTAAATGGTATTATTTGATGGAAATTATGGTCATTAATGTTTTTAATTTATTTAAAAAAACAAATTGGAATATAATAGACTTGCATTGGTCCATATGACCCCAATAGTGCCATCGCAGTAGAGCTGTGTGAAGTGTATGGTGTTCATACATGACTGATCTAGCTGTCTTTTGGTCTATCGCATTCACTGACATTTACAACACAGCCCAAGCTGCCAGTGTATAATTCACCCTGGGCCATAGAAGAAGTACATTTAGGACAGGCCTATCTCGGTCACCCCCTAAAACATTTGCGCTAAACTCTCTCACACTTGACTGAAAGCCATGTCCCAGCTAGAGTCTTAACATGACCTATGCCACTGTGGGCCTCGAGCTGCCCACAGACTACAGATGGATGAAAGGCTCTTTTCTCACTTTCTTCTTCATACTCCTGTTCTGTTTCCTCTGTAACAGTGTCAGCTTTTATTCACTCACAAGGAGGATTACAGAACTGCACATGTTCTTCACATTTAATGGGTTAGCAGATTTGGATATGAACATTATGCCATAAAATGAAGGCTTTCTTAACGGACCACCGGGGAGCTCCATTGATAGGTGCACCATCTCTCACCTAATATTGAGATCAACAAAACCCATTAACTTGAGGAAGTAGGAATGTTTTACCTTCACACCTGCATTGCTTTAGTGATGAGAACAGACTAAAACTCAAAAAAGTGTCTCAAGAATGAAAATAACTACAATGTGTAAAAGCTTAAGGCCTAGCACATAGCTTAACATTAGAAACACCTCTCGTCTACATTAGCAATTTTCTTCATTACTTTACGCATGTTCATTATATATATATATTAGCAACATAAGAAATGGAGGATAAGGCACTGGCTTAATTTTCTCTCCTCCCTCAAGGGCTAGTCTCATCCATTGTATGGCATAAATGGCTTGTATTGTCGAACACTGTTCGAGGGGGTGCGAGTGCATTAGTATTATTAAAGGAATGATGAAAAGTGAATCCAACGCTCACCGATGATGAATCACTTGGCTGTCTTTTCAGAGACAAGTGACACAGGCTGGTGAGAATCCATGTGATGTGGCAGGGTTGACCCTGCACATTCATAAAAACAAGAACTTTCAAAATTAGAAAATAACTTTGTAATGAGACGTATTCCTGTACAAGACTATGAATGATTGCTATGATGTGGAAACACAGGCTACACAAACACATAAACTTGATTTTCTTCTATGTGATCTTTCTAGGCAAATAAAATATTTAACGAATTGGAGTGCAAGTATATGATCATTATAAAAATGTATCTGGTTGTGGAGAAAAGCTAAATGTTCTCAAAATTGGAAATGCTGACTTGATGAAAGCAAAATATGGGATATAGAGAGAGTAAGACAGCAAATGTGACCCAGAAAAACAGGATGTATTGTTTTGCTATGTTCTGGGGATTAGAAATTTAAGCTCAGACTACATCCAGAATCCTCTGAAGACCAGTAGACACCATTATTTGCTTGATAGTTTTATGAACCTCTGAAATTCAGGCTTGTTTCTGGCTTCTAAATGGCCATTTTTCAAGTTAGGTGCATTTGATAAGTGGTCAGCAGACCAGCAGAGTCCACCATGCTCAATAGAGCTGCTATTATTTGCATTCATTTGTTGGTCACCGCTGGTTAATGGGGATTTAAAAATATTTGCCACATGTTAAGTATGGTAAAAGTGGGAGACTGAAAGGCCTTAATTCTGTATTACTGTGCGATTAGCTGAGAAAGCTTTTTCCACTTAGAGTAACTGGAATAGGTGTTCAGTACAGCAAGTCCAAGCAACCTATCATTAATATTGTACCAAAGATGTGACAGGTGCGTAGAGGTACTTATTCAAGAGGGAGCACTCAGAAAATATTCTGTCAATGTTGCTCACTAGTTGAGGGAATGTTAGCCAAAGTCTGTCTCTGTCTGTTAGTTCTGAGTTTGAAGTCAAAGCAAAGCAAAATCCCCTGTTTTCTAGTAACAATAAAAAAATAAAATAATAATATATTCACACACACACACACACACACACACACACACACACACACACACACACACACACACACTTGAACAATTGAAGTTTTGCATATTGCAAACCACCTAAACAGCAAGACTTTGTGTAAAAATTAGTAAATAAATGCATACATTTTTTTTTTTTTTTAAATCACGTTTTGACACACATTTGCAGCAGTTGTGGGGCAAGCCCTCACTCTATTCTCAGTGATGGTGTGTACTAAGGGAAGAGCAGATTCTGCCCTGTGGCCTCCCCTACAGATGATAATGGAACACAGTTGTCCCATAAATATGCCACATTAGTGCCCGCTTCACATACCACCTATCAGACACAACACAGATAAATCCTTGTCATCTCACCCTCAAGGACTGAACTAAAGCCGTCCATCATGAGGCACTCTCCCACACACAAACATGTGCATAGACAAATACAAATACACACATGGTGCTCGGGGAGAGGATGCTTTTCTAGCCTTTTACCATTTAAATGAAGTCTGCCTTTTGTCGCTGTATACATCGGCATCTGAAGTAACATGCAATAACGTGGATGTTTCAGAAAATAAAAACAGAATCTATTTGTACCCAAATAAGAACACAAGCAAACACACTCACTAAACCTGCCTCTGTCCGTCGCCATCTCACCTTTCACCACATTTAATTGTAGATAATTGTAAATAATATAATCTGTATGATGGTAAATTGCCTCTAAATCTGGTTTAATATGACTTAATTGTATCACAGCCTTGGAGAAAGTGGTAATACTCTGCACTTTATTATGCATTTAATGCCTGTTGGTACTAGGAGACAACTGTCTCATTCATACACAGGTAATAACTTTATTTTACTATAAAGGTAACATTCTTCAGGATAAAGAACACTGATGAGTTTATTGGTATAGAAAAAAAAAATCTTGAGAATTTTAAAACTAAAACTGAAGTGTGTAATATCGGCACCATTAGTGGTACCAAACAGAATAAAAATAACTAGATAGGTACATTTTCTGAAGAAAATGTGAGTGGTGCTTGCCGTGGTAAAACTCGCCGCCACAATGTCCCACCAAAGTCTCAGTACACTGCCCATGGCCAAAACTCTATGGAGGTTCTGGTGCCGAAATATGGTTTTCTGCTGGTTGCTAGGGTGTTGTTAGGTGGTTTCTAGGGGGTTGTGGGTGGCAGCTATAGTGTCACTAACCTTGCCTTAGTGCCCCTCCATGTCTCTATGATTTTTAGCTCCGGAGATATAAGCCTGCTGCTCCCTTTTCAGTGTTAAATCTATGAGCTTTTTAGAGATTTTAAAGATTACTCAATCAATTTGATGAAAATTTGTAATGAAATAGAAATTCTTTAATCATAAAAAATATATTTTTGGGCTAAAGTTTCAAACAGGTTCCTCAGATGCCACCCTGTCTTCCATTGGTTTGCCAAACTAACATTCCTGCCCCAAACGCATGCCATTGGCTGAGCCATTGTTGCTATGTCTGGCTGGTCGGGGTCCACAAGCAAATTGAGCAATATTTCTGAAAGAACCAAAGAGCCACTTCACTTTTAAAGTCTCTGGTCATCTTGTTGATTGGTTGCTGAGTCTCGTTTTTGGCATTATAAAGGAGATTATAAATTAAAATCAGAATGGACCCCCCACCCACCCCACCCTCCATTTATGTCTAAGACTGTATGGCACCATTCATCCCAAACTGTGCCTTTTGTTTTTTTGGAATCAGTATAGGATTAAAAAATAAAATAAAATGCAAATTACATATCAGACTGAATATCTGAATCTGAATTGCTAATTCAATTTCTTGTTTCGTTATCAGGAAAAAAAGGAAAAGGAAATCTTTCTCTCATTCATGTCTCACTGATTGTATGGAAAACATGCCATGTCGCCCTTGAAAACTCCTCTGAGTTTCTACTCTGTCTCTTACTTTCTGTAACACCGTAGAACGCTGCCACAATCCCTCCTAATTTAAACAGCAATGCATCATGGGTATTACATCCAGCTTCGATCAATGATGGCTACAAATATCTCAGCAGCCTCTTTTCCTGGGAAATGACCTAACTGTTTGTAGTTTGAGTGAGCAAGTGAGTTTTGTCACCAGAGAGAGATAGGGTGGCAGAGTAATTTTTTTGTATTGTACCATTCTTGTATGCAGATGACAAACGTTTGCAACAGTCCAATTAGTAATATAGAAAAAAACTATATGAATACACGTTATATGGGAATCAGATTTTAAGTGATAGTTCTCCCAAAAATACTTCCTCATGTTGTTTCAAACCCATATTACATACATCTCTTTTAGTTTTCCAGGAAGAAAGTATGTCATATGGGTTTGGAACACCGGGTTGAGTAAACTTGGGACTGGGTAAAAATACAGATTTTCTGATGCCTCATGATCTTCGTTTGAATGATTTCGATACTGAGTCTTAAATCGCAACCCTCTAAAATTTGTTTATATCACTTGCACATGCGACCAAATTTCACACTATGTGACTAAAAATGTACGTATGTGATTAGCCACTGGTGGGTAAATGTTCATGTTTCACTCACCAGCGATTGAGTAGTATAGTAGAAGAAGCTCAGCACAGAGATCCTTTCACTGCATGTTGAGAGTAAAAGTTTTGTTTGACTAGTTCTGTGTGTCCAACAATGTGATCCACGCAATCCTTTTGTCACTGAATAATGTTGCTTTTAATACCCTTTCTGTTCTATACAGTCAGTTTAAAATAAAAAATTGTATATGTTCCTATGTCACAGCACTAAATACTGAAACAGCTGACCAGAGGGGTCATTTCTGTATGTCACCTCATCAAACACAGCCATGTCTCAGTTAGTGTAAAGGTGTAATCCTGCATTCTTTAATACCGCTGCCCTCTGTTGTCAAAGGGCAGTTCTCAAAACCGCATAAGGATTACTCAAAGATGCCACAAACACTTCCACCAAAAAAAGTCAATATTTGTACTGCAGGTGAATACTTTATAAATTGTCTCTCTCTCCTAAATACCATCTTTTCTGGATTGCAGTGCAAAGGAGAGCATTCCGCCTTTATTGTTGGACTGAGAAAGGCCACCGACTCCAGATCCGGCAACAGGAGAAGCTATTTCTGTCTCAGCTGCTCCGCTGTGCATCTGTCTGTGAGAATATATCAGCATTGCCCCTCTTTTTATGGAGAGCAAATGAAATGAAATTACTTTCATCTGTAAACTGTTTCTGTCTATGGCTTTCCTTAGTCGGGGGTGAAATTGCATTTCTCTCTCACTCTCACCCCTTCTTTCTCTTTCTCCCTCCCTTTTATCATGCCTTCTATCCCACCATCCAACCGTTGCTCTTTGGTTTGTAGTGCTTTGATGGAAAAGCTCCATGTGAAGGCGCAGGTGGGAGACTAAGCATGGTGAGACCATGAATGGGGAATGTTTATTGTTTTTATTGATCTTTAAAACGCACGGAGAGTGTGTGATCACATCACCTTTGCGTTTATCATAGTACATTATCGTTCGCCCACAATTATTGGCTAAAAATCAGGAGCCAGCATCTAAAGAGGATGGAGCAGGTGTGAGCCAATCATGGCCATTTGTGAACTGATCATACATGTAACTGGTGACACAATCGATACAAATACAGAGTGCAGAGAGTGGGCGAATGTGAGCCTGAGTTTTTTATTTAGTTTTTTGTGTGTTTGAGATTGAATGCATGGTATTTGACTTCCTAGAACCCTCGTCATGTCATGACCATCCTCATAAATGGTAAAATACACTTCACAATTCTTTGCAAATGCCCATCTTGGTGATGTATTAATGTAAACACAGTATTTTATGTCTAACATTTTGTAAACCATGGAACAATAAGTGGATCTGTATCAAATATGGGTGTAAAGGCAGCCTAATGGACCTCCCACTGTCTAGTATGCTGTTAATATTAATCAACCACCAATAACTAGAAAACAATAAAATCACTTTTGGCTGTATAACTTTAGTAGCTCTATAAGGTATTACTGTATTATAATCATAGAGTGAAGAACAGTAATTTGAGTAGTTTTATGTTTAATTACTTTTTTATTTCTGAATATTTTTCTGAATACTTGATACTGCCAAACACCTCTGATCTTTGAGAAAAGGCGAATGGGAATTGAGTGGAAATTGTATACCACTCCCTGGACATACGGGTATACAGCAAAAGGAGCTGGCTGAGGAGCCAAAACAGGGTCCCGGCCATTTCAGCAGTTAGTACAGCATTGTGGCAAGAGGGACACAAAGTCTCGTTCCCTTCATCTGGGAACTGAGGTTACAACAGTAACCAAGACATTCCCTATCTGTCACTCACTCAACGTTGTGTCGATGTAGTGACACTAGGAGTCCCTGTACAAAATGCCACAATCAGCTGAACTGTGTTACGTGGACTGGCGGTGCAGGTGCAGGCATGGGGTGGGGGCACGGATTTATCCTCAAGGAAACTGTCCTGTGGAAAAACGTCACAGGGGTTTACCACAGGTAACTAGCACATGTCGAGCACCTACCCCAGTACAAGGTATACTAGCACATGTACTAGGCCCGGCTTCGAATTCACCTGTCACAGGGCTGAGGAGGAAGGACATCCAAGGTTCACCCATCTCGGGAACTCGCATGTGGGAAAAAAGCGTATGTCTTCCCCTCAGGGAGGGGAAAGTTGCTGTGCACAAGCGGTACACCCGGCCAGCTGCCCGCATACTTATCTGTTTGAACCTATCAACACACTGGACGAAACTGCCTCAACATGGAGAATATAAAATCTCACAATGGTATTGGGTGTTGCTCAGCCCGCTACTCTACAGTTGTCTGCTAGAGAGGCGCCGTTGGCTAGTGCCCAGGAGGACACCATACTCCTAGTGGCATGTGCTCGTAGTCCCAAAGGGGACACCATGCCCTGGGACTGGTATGCCAAAGCGATGGCATCCACGATCCAATGGGCAATCCTCTGTTTGGAGAGAGCACTCCCTTTCCGCTGTCCCCCAAAACAGTCAAAGAGCTGCTCAGAGCATCTACAGCTCTCCGTGCTGTCCAAGTAGATATGCAAAGTGTGCACCGAGCATAGCAACGACAAGGATGGGTCTGCCACCTCCCGGGGCAGCACTTGCAGGCTCACCACCTGATCCCTTAAAGGGTTCATGGGAACCTTGGGCACATAGCCCATTCAGTGTCTCAAAACCACGTGAGAGTACACCGGACCGAACTCCAAGGCAGGTGTCGCTGACAGAGAATGCCTGTCACAACCCTGAGAGCCTTTAACTGAACTGACTCTAGAAGCTCAAACGGGGCTCTCCGCAGGCCCATGAGAGATCCCACGAGGGAACGAGGCATGGCCTAGAAGGATTAAACCTTCCTCAGGCACTAACCATTTACCACGTCGTGGTGTGCCGCTATACTCAGCCTAACTTGGAGGCATCTTGCTCTAAGTGAAACCCTGCCCGCAGAAATGCAAGGTCCGTCCAAGGGCTGAACATGCGGAGGCAAATTGTCATGATAGCCACAAGATGTGTGCCGCGGTATCATGCCCATCTCGGGACCCGAGTCTGAAGCCAGTGCTAAAGTGGTCTCATATGCATCAACCCAAGCAGCGTAACGAGCCGTCGAGGACGCCATAACCCGAGCAGCGTAACGAGCCGTCGAGGACGCCATATGCAACAGGAGCCTCTGAAACTGTTTCAGTGGAGTAGAGTATTTTTGTATTATTTTTCTTATTTTTTTTTCTGACCTAAAAGTGTCAAGGCGTCCGAGACCATAATTCGTAGAGAATCCAAACTTGGCAGGATGGTTCCAAATCGCCCTCACTACTCAGGAACCCACACACACATCTGTCAGACACTAGGTGGCGCTATAATAAGCACATTTGCTTTTGTGTTCATAACTTTGGGGCCGTAAGGTCTAGAATCAAAACTATTTTTCCTTTGAGATGAGTCAAGCCCTACAAAATGTATAACTCAGATTTAATTTCCATTTATAGCTTTTTCTGACATTTTGAATTTTTTGAAAAACCTACTTTTTTAAACTCCTCCTAGAACTTTAGTACGATCAACACGAAAATTTGTGTACATCATCTGCAGACCCCCTGACAAAAACTTACCAATATAATTTTGACATGTAAAATCTTTCCAAAAGATATTAACAATATAATTCCTCGGTTTAACAAGATTTTGAGTAATTGATCAATATCTACTCAACACAAACTCCTAATGTAACCAAACTCGGGACAGATAGACAACGGGACGTTTATAAGATTTCAGCAAAGTATTTTACAATGCCACCCCTAGGGGACGCTACAACAAAAAATAAATGATGATAACTTTGCAGCCATTTTCCAGTTTACCTGGATAAATAAAGGTTAAATAAATGAAAAAAAAAATTACTTTGCAGCCATTTGAGCGACAATTCTAAAATTAAATAAGGATCTTCTTTGGTTCAAATTTTGTTAAAAAATAGATTTGACAAATTAAAAAAAATGGCCACTAGCAGCCAATCAAAATTCAGCACATAATAACTTGAATTGTGAATTGCTGATGCTCCTGAAACCTATTATACACAAGCAGGGTATATACCGGAAGCTATATACACAAGCTATATACACATGTTGGCGCTATCTAAGCTAATTGTTGTTTTTGCTAATAACTTTGTAACTGTATAGGCTAGAATATAAATATTTTTTTTTTTCTACAAATACATTAGTTCCCTTAAAGGATATGATCACATGGATTTTTAGTTCCACATTAAATCTTTTTGAACTTGTCCTAGGCCGTTTGTATTATTTGAACAAATCTTGGTATACATCATCTGCAGACCCCCCTGACAAAAAGTTATCAAAATAATTTTTATATGTCAAATCGTTTTAAAGATCTTTTGATCGTTTTTGGTCTTGTGAGTGAAAAATTCTAACATATCAAAACTTTCTGATAACATTCTTGAGGTAAGATGCAAATTTTCATCAATTTGGCAGAGCTATAACATAAGAAATAACTATTTTTACAACTACAATAATGCTTGAATTGTACATAAATAGGCGGTTGTAGTTTTTGTCCACCAGAGGGATTCACACAACAAGAAATGTCTTCAAAGAGTACTGACAGTTAATTCTGAAATATTTTACCATTCAGCCACTCCTTGTAAATCAGACAAATAAATTATTACATTTACAGCTTACAAATTTGTAGCTTCTGTTTGTCAGTTGCTTTATATAAAAGTGTCTGCTTAATGAAGAAAGGAAATAACAGGGTTCGCACAAGGTGCCTAAAGTGCTTGAATTTAGCTTTTCGAAATTTAAGGTCTGAAAAACCTGGAAAATCGGCTTGTTTTGTGGAAGAGTGCTTAAACGTGCTTGAAATTAAAAATGGAATGTGTATGCAATTTGTACAAATTATAAAAAAGTAATTAAAGTCTATAATGATATTTGTAATATTCCCCGCAGGCAGGACACAAACCGCCCTTGATTGGAAGGGCTGTGTGACTGACAGTACAGCTGCCTTCTAGCTTGAACATTGGAGTCTCCCTCCCCCACCCTTTTACAACTACCCTACCACTGTGTATTAATATTTTAAATTTAGTGACATTTTCAGCTCAGATTCAGTTGATTTTGTGTGCTCATTTTTGTTAATCTGCTAATTTGAACCTTTGCAATGGTCATGGTTTAGATAACTATCACGCCTGGTCAGTGTAAATTCAATTGATACTTTATTATGGTTGGCTCTTGCTTGACACAAGCAATGTACTATAGAGCTTATTTTAAGTTATGCAAAAAGGCTGTCGAGTATGAGGAAGGCCACTGAAGAGTCACATGAACGGGGCAAAACATTTGGCGGCAGTTTCTCAAGTTGGATCATCTTCAATTTGTGACTTTGTGGGACCTCCATCACTTGCGAGAGAACAGGTAAGAATACGGAGCAGTTAAGTTAATACTGTGCTTACAGTAGTAGTGTGACACGTCTATACTCTAAAGTTGTGCAGCTTTTTCAACAAGTAGTGGAGTACCATCAGTGTCAAATTACTACATCATGTTTGAGTGACATTAATTTCTAATGCGTTCTTAATGACGAGTCGTTCATGAACGATTCGTTCATTTTGAACAAATCGTTTATATGACTTGGAAAAATGAGTAGTCTCATAGAGTGTTTCTTTCTTTGTTTTGTAGCTGCACGTGCATAAAATACGTGCTCGTGTTTCTTTCATTTAAAAAAAAACATGTACTTCCATTTAGCTATTTATATTAATACATGAATGTTTATATTATTTGTATGAATTAATATTAAGTTCACATGGATTGTTATTAAAGGTATTTGTAATCTTTTCAAATGCTTTAGTATTTTGCAAGAATTTATTTATGTTAATATGGATTATTAATATTAGCTGGAGTCCATGTTAAGTGCTCTTTTGTATTTTGCACTAATTCCATGTTGATATGAGGGAGGTAGATATAGCCAGGGAACTAATGACGATCAGGTGCCGCTCGTTGGCAGCAAGCTGGCATGATCAGCTTTACTATAGAAACAATAATGGCTTCCATGGCAACGTGAGTCAGCCACACATGAACTCAACAGAGAACCTGATGACAAACAAAATGAACCAGAGGACTCACTGAGACCGTGACAACAGATTCCTCACATCTCATTTCTACATCACTTAATGGTCATCATTGAAAGTACTTAGCCATGCCCTAGCAAACATTTAGAGCACCCTTGCAACCAAATTCCACTGACTTCCATTAAAAATGTCTGAGAGTTATATCTTTGGATCAGAATGTCCTAGAGAAATAACAGTTCGTTTTTTTTTACCCGGGTGAGCAATCAGACTTCAGGTATAAGCATGGAAACTACTTAGCCATGCCCTAGCAGCCATGTATAGCACCCAAGCAACTACACCCCATTTACTTCAAATCAAAATGCTTAGATGAGGACCTCTGCACCAAAACATCACCTTGGTAACTGCCTAGTAACCAGATGAGGTTACACTAGCAACCAAGTTACAGATAACATTTCTCTGCACCAGAACAACGTAGAGACTTCCGGTTTCATTCATTTGACACATGATAGCAAGGAGCCTTTTGAGTATCAACTTGGTAACTGCCTAGTAACCAGATGGGGTTACCCTAGCAACCATGTAATAAATCACATACTGTATCTCTGTACCAGAACAATGTAGAGACTTCCGATTTCATTCATTTGACTCAGGGTAGCAAGGAGCTTTTTGAGTATTACCATGGTAACTGCCTATAGCAGCCAGATGGTGTTACCCTAGCAACTAAGTAACAAATAAAAGTTTTCCCAATTTTCAACAAATTTAGTTTAGGCAGGATCTATTCTGTCAATTTGTAATATTTGTCATACACTGGATAATTTCTGTCAATTCTGATTATTTTTTTTATTTCTTCACATTCGCTTGGACCCCGACAATTGCTGTTTGTGCCTATATTTTGTATTTTGTTGTGGTATTGAAATTGGTATTGAGAATTGTCAAATTGATTTTATGTTTAATAAAAGTGGATACTACAACAGAAATATACCCAAAATTATCTGAATCTATTTGTCAATCTTTATCGATGCCTAACCCTAGCTTCTATATTTTATTTTACTGCACTAATATGTAGCTTCTGAATAAATCTACTCTTGTTCAATTATATTACTGTTTGTCAGCCTTTTCTTCATAAAAAAAAAGAGTCAGATGTCTCTAGAACCCCCACTAAGATTGATTCATTCCTCCCTGCTTTCCCACTGCATGTGTGCTTCAATCAGCAATATTTCACACTGACAGAAGGACCCCTCAGCGGGCATCCACCAAGACGCCCGAGTTCTTCCTGCTCATATATTAAATTATTTTATTTTCTGAAAAACTTATGCCAGACACAACTCTTTCCAACCTATCTGTTTGTACATTCTAACAAGCCTAATTGATACTAGCATTAGGCTCTGGATGGTTAAGAGCACATTTGAGATGTAAAACATCTCAGGATCAATAAAATAGTTTTGTCTGTTTATTTATTCATAAGGGTCTGTTATGCCCCCTGAATAAAAATGCTTTCCAATGCTGTGGACGGCCTGAGATAATGGGTCTGAGCATTAGCAAATATGTGATGGGCTGGTAATGACCTCCCTTTTCTATTCTTTTGTCAAGTTGCCTTGCGGACCCCCCCCCCAACACCAACTTGCCCTACTCCCTTGTCCGCTTCTCTCTTTCATCTCACTCTTCTGTTTCTCTCTCTCTTGTTGAGCAGAAAGCCAACATTACTACCTCTGTTCAGTTGATTGAATCCATTTTGCAGCAGAGGCCTGGTGCATCACCCTTCCCTTTAGATAATATCTTATCACGCAACAGTTAGCTTGTAGCTCTCCTGCCACAACTGAGCAAAGGAATGAAGGAGGGGTTTAGCTCTGGCTCTATTCTGAATACTAATGTGCACATTTTTTTTCTTTTATTCAATGTAATTCAGGGTCTAACTGCCCCCACCGCCACCATTTGTTCCTTTCTGCCCCATGAATACTGCATCAACTCTAACTGACTGTGCATTCTGATAAAGAGCCCTAAGAGCCCAGAGTTTGACTAGGGTGAGTTTTCTCTCTCTGACGCACTCTCGTTCTCTCTTGCGTTGCACTTTCACCTCTCTCCCCAAAGAATGAAATGAATTGGAATTAACAGGTCTGTCTTGAGCAATAATTTGACTAAGTAATTCCGAGAGCAATCGGGTGAATTAGCATTAGGAGAGAAGTGACATGGAAGGATACAGTCTGACACGTAGGGCGCCAAATCGCGTACAGACCCGGAGGGAAATTAACCTTTTATGTTGCTAGCTTTAGCTCTGGTTGAGCAGAGAATGCTTTGCATTTACGCATTGTCAGGAAGGTCAGAAAGACATTTAGATCAACCTTCTTTAAGCTTTTAGTTTAATGCATGTATTAATGCATGTTGGCATGTTGGCATATGTGAGTAAATGCACATTGGATATACCAATGCTTCAGATGGCATATGCTTCAGAAGGAAACTTGGTTTCACTAAGTTCCAATCAAATTATCATTCATTGGGGTAATTCCAAAAGTAGGACATTTTCAAGATTTTGGAGGTCTCGAAAGGACAATTTGTCTCTAGCTTGCCCAATTACTGTACAAAAGAACAAACAAATGTCAATAACCGATGAATAATTACTTTCATTCAGACCTAATTAATCTTGCCAATTAAACCCAAGAGGTGGCGGATGTTCTTTTTTTTATCATACCCTGATCGTCACAATCTGTGGAACCTCCATGATCATGTCTCAAACCTTCGTGACTCTTCAAGCCATAACAAAGCTGTGAAAACAAGCGAGCACACACTGAGCCTAATTAATGCACAAAAGGTCCTTAGTAGCAGCCTGTTTCTAAGCCGTGATTCACACACACCACCTTTGAGTCATGCACACATCTTCTCTCTAGGCAGTAAGAAAGGAAGGAATAGGGATGGAATGAAAGAATGTAAGATATTTTCATCTTTGAAACTGAGAGTGACAGACACGGATCTTATATTCAAGGTTATACTTAAGGTCAGGCTGCCTGGCAAAATGTCTGATGTGCTATGGTGAGATTTGAAAAGAAAAAAGAAACTGAATTTAGAACTGTTCTTTGTATTTTCTACAGTAGCATCTGGTATTGATGCTTTTGTAGAGCAACATGTTAAGAATGTTCTTTAATTAACGTTTAACGCAGTTGCCTTACTGTGTGTAGCTGCAAGTCAATAACATGAAAAATATTAGACTCTGTATAGCACAAGTTGTGTTTGGATGCTGGTCCACCAGGTAGACCAGCACCAAACCACCATAAACCTGCCTGGACCAGTATCAATATTTAAGCTGGTCTTTTCACCAGGGAATACAATCCATCTTTGAACTCCATACAGATAGAGCACCATTGCTGCCCTCCTACTTAGTCTGCACTGCAGTTCTGTGCTGTGACGTAGTGCTTCCCACTACCCACTGCAAGTCTAAGCCATTTCATTTACCGCAGTGTGCATCTGTGTGTGTGAAGGGGCAAAAGGTCAGACCATTTCTACCTGCTTAGTGGAGTTTAACTGATCACATTTTGTGAGTTTAACAGTCTAACACTCTCTTACTCCTTTTTCTTTTTTGTTATACCAAATCTCTTTTCATTCATTGACTTTGTCCATGACTCATTTTGCTTTCATTCTCATGTCCCCGTTTTCTCTGTGTCCCTGCTCTGCTCTGTTGATCCTCAACAATTTATGTTGAGGCAGATTCAGCTGCCAGTGCACGGAACCACTGCACATGGTTACCTTTCTGATTCAGTTTTCTATTCTCATGGTATTTTTCTCTCTCTCTCTCTCTTTCTCTCTCTCTAACCTTCTATCCACTCTCCCCTCCTGTGGCTCTGTGAGCTTTAATGTGTAGTGGTCCTGTTTATCGCATCTATTTTCCCTCTTTCTTAATCTCTCTCTTTCTGTTCTGCAGGCCATCTCAGAAAGTGCATTCTCCTCACACACTGTGCTCTGGAACAAAACGGGCACCATTAACAAGGGAACACAACTATCTGTCCGCACACAAGAGCTGTCAATCAAAATGTTGGAAAGCTATGCCCTACAAGTCTTAAATGTACTAGAAATAATACAAGTCACTTATCAACACAGCTACCAATTTATCCGCATTTTGTAAACGTTCAGATAACCCATGTTTGATATAAAGCTCAATGGTTCTAAACTGGTAGGTTGTGACCCAAAAAATCTGTTCTGATTGGGACTTGGACAGCAGGGAAAAAAAAAGCTAAATGCAAATAATACAATGCAATTTGTAGAATGGAGGAGAAAACACATATCTTTTGTTGTTGATGTCATAGGTTGTTGTCAAATTAATTTGTCACTTGGTAGAAGCTGGCCAAATTTGGAAGATGCAAACATGGACATGTTAAGTTATGTTTCACAATAAAAAAATTAATTAAAAAAATACATCAAGTGAAAGAAAATATGATTTTAGTAGATACACAAATAGCACAACTATGCTTCTGATATGTCAGTTTTAGATCTTTTCATCCGTAAATTATCACAATCTAATACAAATCTGCTAAACATCTTACAAATATCAGATTTACAAACATTCTAAATCATAAACACTTCAAAGACATCTGCTGAATGTCTTATTGACATCCAAGACATACTTTACTTATTGACATACTGTACTTATTGGCATACAATCTTATAGACATATTGCAGATGAGCAAACAACATAAAAAATATGCCTTCCAGATGTAAAAACACACATCAAATAGATGTCTGGGTGATGTACGCATAATATCAGGGTAGTGTTGGGTCGCAACTTGAAGTCCAAAGCTAGGTCCTGAAGCAAAACCAATTAACAACAATTGATTTAGCTTATTGACAGTGGCACAAATAGTTATTGGTTGCAGAAAAGTATTGATATGCAGGTATAGTAGGAATGGTGATGATGGTAATCAAGATGAAGATCCTCATTTTGTTATTATCAAAATTAAGGTTGGCCTAATAAGTGTGTTTAATCCATGAGTGCCTCAGGTGCTCTTCAGTGTAATGTTTTTCCCAAATTCCTTGCCAGTCCTTAGGGAACTGTGCATCAGAGAACGCATCCTGTCTCCTGCCTAAACATTCCCCTAATGGCTTGGAAACACACACACACACACACACACACACACACACACACACACACACACACACACACACACACACACACACAGACAGACACAACAACATTAAAACTTAGTCATCCACTCTTAATTAAAGATCAGGGGAGAGGTGACAGACGTCAATGACTGCATCTAAGGGATCCTTCAGGCACTCTATCTCAATTCCCTTCATCATGAGCTTTCCCTGGAGGTCAACCATTAAACCCTTGTGACATCAGAGTGTACAGACAGAAGCTCAATCTAAACATATTTGCCTTCTTTGTCTCTCACAATGTCAGAACAGCAGGAAATGAAGTGTTGAAATAAAACAGCAGAATATAGGGTTCCATTTCCTCTCGTTCACAGATAGACTGTGACTCTGCCTCTTCTCGAATTTCGCTTCATCCGTTCTCCCCATCTCTAAACTCAAAAGTGAGAGGAAGTGAAGCTAAAAAAAAAAAACAGCATGATACTCTTACTGTAGCCAACCAGTCAAAACCATTAAATATTAATTCCAAAGTGGATTGTGTTCTATTGTTGTGTGCTCTATACAGAAAGCTGAGTGCTGATACTTGTTCTCAAATTGCCATGTATTTATCTGTTTTTCAAAAAAAAAAAAAAAAAAGAGGGAGAAAGGCAGATTACCAAAATCAGAGACCATTGTAGTCCATAATCCCCCCTGTAATCCAGAGGTATTGATTGATGATCCCATGGTTGGATGAAGGCAGAGTCAGAGGAGACAAGAACAGCATTCACCCAGACAAGCTTCTTCCTAACGGAATGGTATTTAGACCAAAGTAGCCTTGTCAAGTTGGAACAGTAAAGCTTTGACATAAAAGGCCCTTGCGCCATTCATCTGTGTCCTATTCTCTGCTCTAAACAAATACGGTGTCAAGTGGAAAAGCAGATTAGATGCAACAATGACTCTGAAAACTCAATGTCCTTCCACGTTTTGAGCGCCTGTTCCCAAATAGTTTACTGGAATTTAATGGAATCAACTCAACAATCTTCATAGTAGAGTTGGGTTTGGTGAGCCCCTATTTAAAAGGATAGTTCATCCAAAAACGGAAATTTTAAATTAAAAATGATGATTTAAAATACATTTTGTCATTTTTTTCAGAAATCGGGCCCCAGGTTGGTTGGTTGCTTGGGGCCTCAGAAATCGTAAACCCGCCCCTGGATTTATGCTGCTACATTACTAATTCTTTAATAGTTGGTGTTTATTAATGAGAGCTTGTTTATTTAGCATGTTCCAGCTGGTATTGGTGGGTTGTCCAACAATTTTACTAAGGGCCCAGTCAAATGTGCTGCAGGTAGGTTTTATATGGCATTTTGTAAGTTGTCTGCCACCTAAATATGTCATTTTAGATATAGTGTATGTGTGGTTTAATGATATATTGAGTCATTTTTTTGTTTAGAAATCTGTTCGCTGCTCTTTTGCTTCTGTGTGGCAGTTTGCCACTCTGTACTGCGGTGCTGTGCCATGGAGAGCGAGGGGATCTTCGTACTACTGTGTCTGTGACGACATAGATATCTAACAGTGGTGGGTTTTAGTTGTGTTTGTGTGCGTGGGTGTTTGTTCGTGTGCGTGTTGAGTTAGTTGGGTGTTGTGAGTGTTATTTTAGGCTTTGTATTTGTATTATCTTCTTTATTTTTTGTATATTTGCCTATTGTGGTCAACTGCAAGTATTGTGAGTGGCCATTACATCTGTTGTCACTCATTACCAACAAGGACTATTACCTACTGGGAGGGTTTATTTAACTTTGTTGTTTATTGTATTAATTGTGTTGTTTTTATTTTACTTGATTTTGTTTGTTTCACAGATTTGGTATGGAGTGTGTGATTTTTGGGGTTATTGCTTGAATTTAATTTATTTGGTTTTGTGTTTTTGTTTCTTTCTTTTAATGTCGAGTTACCCCAGGGGGCACTGATATTGATTATCCTACAGTACATACTCTATTACAGGTGTCCACTGGATAGTCTTAGGATTTCTGTTGTTTGATTAAACCATATTTACCCCATATTTTGGGTGGCACAGGCACCCGTCCACAAAAACACAGCTACTGATAAATGATTATTGCCAGAGTAGCATTCACATACAGGTGTGAGGAACTTCAGCATTTTACAAATAACTCTATTGAGCCCTACATTTTTTAGTAAAAAAAATTCAAAGAGGAAAGAGAAAGTATGCACACTTGCATGCATGGTTCGCTGATTGCATAAATTAAGTATGACATAAGGCGAAATATTTCCAATTTGTGCAAGTATAAATCTCTGATTGGGGTGTTGCATCTTTTATCTGGCAACCCTGAGCATGTTAAAAGCTTGTGGATGTGCTATAGTTCCCAAAGCCAGATAAATTAAAGATCATATTAAAAATGTTCATGATAAATTGACCCGCAGGCAGTAGTTTGCCCTGGTCTGCAATTGAGGGTGCTCTAAGGTTTGTTTGAGGAGGGTTAGCATCTTGACTCTATAGTCCAGCTGTAGCTGCAGTCAGGCTTCCTAAAGCAGTAAATCAACACAGCTAGTCCTCTCAAAGAGCACCTGTGGCCTGAGCTGTGCTACCAACCATCAAAGACTTGATTTACAGACATCAGTCAATACCATTCATTACTTCATTCGCAATCCCTACACCTTATGGTGTTTTCAATCGTTAAAAAAAATAAAATAAACCTCACCAGGTAAATGTCAATGGCTTCTTTTCAGACCCTTACAGACACAAGCTGTTACAGATACCCTGAGTTTTGATATGGGCAACCTGCGCAATGACTGCTTTTACCTCTATTGTAGAAAAATTATTTTTGTGCCTAGTTTAACATTGGACTGACCTTTTTCTACACTCCAAAAAATATTTTAGCTTCCAGTAGACACAAAACATTGGAAAACATGGTTGTATGGTTGACAAGATTTTATGACAGTACAACATATTGAATACTTGAATATTTCCTGGTGAAACGAACTCTAGAGGTGTTAAATCAATGAATTTCTCCCCTTGCACACAAATCCCAAGGAAAATGGCAGATTATCAGTACATAAAAAAATACTTTTTGCCCCATTCCTAACACAATGTTATCTTATCATATTTTTACTATAGAACATGACTTGTAAGGTGATGCGCTTTAATGTTTGCTCAACTGATCGAGAGTTGGACTTGCAACGCTTTGGGCGGGTATGAGTCGACACATGAGAGGAAAGTGTCAAAAGCACCACAAAATGATGTTTTTGTTTCTGCAATTGTGTTTTTAATCACACATTTGCTTTTTATGACACTTATCGTTTAGGTTTAAGGTAGGGAGGATGGTTTTGTTGATTTATTTAGATTTATTTATTTGATTGATTTTTGTATTAAACTTAAAACCTGCATGTGTTTGGGAGATAATGTAACTCGCTTTTATCATCACTCATTGAACTTTTCACTTCTAAACTGCCGCGATACACGTCATGAACCACGTAATATCATTTTGCACAAATTTTGTCTCAGTAATGTCATTTTCAGGGTAGACTAATGTCTTTTTTTTTGTTTATATATTCTATATATCTCTATATTTCTAATAACCCTAACCTCTCAGGCTTTGTAAAATCACCTGAAATTACAGTAGTGAAAAACTGAGGTTAAATTAGGGAACCTTTACACCTGAATTGACTGGTGGCCCACATGTGCACAACACCAGTGACATATTCTTCGATTCAAGTTCAAAACAAACACAAAAACCCATAAGTCTCCTCATTAGTCACCATCACTAGAGGTGTTGGGTGTCCTTGCACTGTGCGTATTTACCTGACTGCAACACAATACACAAAAGGCTAATGAGATCACTCTTTCCACAGCCAAATCCCATGCATCCCTCCTTCCCTGCCTGCTTCTGTCTCAATCTCTCCATCCCCATCCACCAAGAAGCTCCCATGGAGAGGGAGGAGCATTTGTTTGGAAAGGACTGAGAGAGAGAGAGGCTATGTGTGTAAAAAAGAAAATGTAATGGCCAGATCTGTTCATTAGAAGGGGGTGTCCACATACTTTTGACCATAAATACATTTTAGGTGACTCAGAAAGTATTTGTACACTTTTTAGACACTTAAGTCACATTATGAAACTAACTGCAAACAAATGATGCAAGACCATTCTCGCATAACTAATTTCATATACATTTATTTTTTCAATTATTTTAACCAACTGGTCAAGAGGTGATCCCTAGCAGATGTTTCAAATCAGTTCCCCTAATGTTCACACAGGTGTCCTAGCAGAGTAACCTTACTGTAGGTGTCGTTTATCACATTTACTATGGACATGTTCCACAAAGTTACAGTACTTTGTCTTGATTTTGAACAATTTCTCATATAACAATATAATATAAATTGAAACCCAACCAGCTTCATTTTGTGAATGTTTTGCTTGAAAAAATGTATTTGCTTGAAAAGTGTGTGTGCTATAGCTATTTATTTAAAATGAGTGCTACTTGTATTTATATAAAGTGAAAGACATACCAACCCGATCTCATGAGAAATTGTAAGAATGGTTCACATACCATCAAATCACATACACTTCCCTCAAGTAGATGTAAACTGCAATATTTCCTTTTTATCGGTTGTACACAAAATGTATTTGCATGCTAGCCGAAACCTAACAATAAAGTCTAACTTACCCATACCCTAAACATAATTATGACATTGATGTAAAAAGCCATGTTGTGTACCATTGAAGAAAGAGACTTCCGGTTTTTAAATCCGTATTTTTAAGATTTGTATTTTTTTCTAACCTAACCTACAGTCATAGATGAGGGACGTGTATTTGTTTGTGTAAAAGTCATACGTATTTGAACAACTATCGATTTTGCCATCTCGTACGAATTGGTACCAATTGTCATAAGACTGTGTTGGACATACATATTGCTTATGAGATGATGCAAGTGGCTGATATTTGTTTCTGCTACAAGCTGGTGTAGATCTTGTTGTAAGATTGTTCTTAATTTTTTTTTTTATATAAAAATCCTCAGCAGGTTTCCAAACATAATGCCTCAGATAAGCGTGGTAAACATCAAACGGCTGCCTGGCACGCACATGCGCACACATTCACAGATCACACTGAAATCAGGCACATGGGCTGACACATATACACCTACAAATCCACACAAACAGCCACTAATGCACATGTCAATCCCTTAAAGGGTCCTTAAGGACACGTCTCAGATGTATGATCCCAGTAGGGGAGTCTGCAAGCAACTCTGTCCCTAATTAACATTGTCTGCATTTTTGAAAGGTACGGCCAGCTATAAAGAGTTACAAAGAGAGAAACACTCGACACGTCATTATAAAGAATATTGCAGCCAATTCTTGACTCTGTTTGCAGAGCTAACCATTTTCTCTGATATCCATTTGCTTGCAATTTTCTGTCACATATTTTTCTGTCTTCATCGGTCTAAAGCCACTTCTTTTGTCTCAAACAAATGAAAAGCCAAGCTTAGTTGTTTACGTCTATAATTCTAAAATACATTGGAAAGTGTACCTCTGCATCAAGCATTGTAAGCATGGTAACAGCAGATATAAGGTGTTTCCAGGGCAACCAAGTTAGATGCAGAAGTAGAAGCAGGTACGGGAGGACTTGTCAGTTCATCGGGAACTATTAATTTAAAATTTGTCGTTTCTTTAATCATCTCTGTGATTTATGTGCTCTTTTATTCTCTGATTTCAGTGGACTCCCTTTTTAATAACATAGGATAAAAATGAATACCATCTTAGATCAAATAATTAAAAGTCTTCAAAGATAAGATTATTGTCTTTATCTGAAGTCTTTTAGGCCGGCTGAATGAGGCTCAAAATCTGACAGACGGCAAAATATGATTATGCGATTAGCAAAATTAATTACAGGATATACAAAAAGACTGAATTGAATATAACAGAGGTTGGTTTCAATCAACCAGACTAAGATCAAAACAGAACTAAATTAAAACCAAAAAACCAAGTACAGTCTGCAGTATAAGGAAAAGAAGTAACAGCTGAGAAAGTAAAGATGGCAGTTTGTGATTAGGAACTACAATACAATGTATGCATACAGTTGAATTTCAGCAAAGAACAAAAAATGTCACTCCTGTGTTAGTGCATGAAAAAAAATTTACTTCTATATCATTATCTTTTTCTTGGTGATTTGATTAAGCCTTGTTATGGTTAGTTGATTAGCTTAACTGGATTGATTCTTTAAGCACTGGAGCTTTATTGGACTACATTTGGAGTATTTATAATTTTAATTAACCTAAAAATGGACTATCTATTGGACTATATGTTATTTTGATGTGACAGGGAGAAGTGTGAAGAGTAGAGGAGCAGTGAACTGTCTCTGTCCGGTATGAATTTGCCTCTGTCCAACTAGTCTCCATGGAGATCGGCTAAATAAAGTAAATGGACTCGATGGTGAGAAATGGGCCATGAGGTTTATGCATCCTCAGTACCCTCCAGTAGCCCCCCAGAGATAGACACTCTCACAAACACTCTCTCTCTCTCACACACACACACACACACACACACACACACACACACACACACACACACACACACACAAACACACATTTTGGTGCGGCTATTAAAATTTAGAAAAAAATAAAAAAATATTTTTGAATTATGGGGACACTATAAATGTCTTCATAAACCACATTTATAGTATAATACCCTTGTAATTACCAGTATTACCTACAGTATCTCACAAAAGTGAGTACACCCCTCAGATTTTTGTAAATATTTGATTTTATATATTTTTATACTGAAGAAATGGCACTTTGCTACAATAAAAGTAGTGAGTGTACAGCTTGTATAACAGTGTACATTTGCTGTCCCCTCAAAATAACTCAACACACAGCCATGTCTAAAACGCTGGCAACAAAAGTGAGTCCACCCCTATGTGAAAATGTCCAAATTGGGCCCAATTAGCCATTTTCCCTCCCTGATGTCATGTGACTCGTTAGTGTTACAAGGTCTCAGGGGAGCAGGTGTGTTAAATTTGGTGTCATCGCTCACTGGAAGTTCAACATGGCACCTCATGGCAAAGAACTCTCTGAGGATCTGAATAAAAGAATTGTTGCTCTACATAAAAATGGCCTAGGATATAAGAAGATTGCCAAGACCCTGTTCAATTCAGAGCAGGCCTCGCCATGGTCGACCAAAGAAGTTGAATGCACTTGCTCAGCGTCATATCCAGAGGTTGTCTTTGGGAAATAGACATATGAGTGCTGCCAGCATTGCTGCAGAGGTTGAAGGGGTGCTGGGTCAGCCTGTCAGTGCTCAGACCATATGCCGCACACTGCATCAAATTTGTCTGCATGGCTGTCATCCCAGAAGGAAGCCTCTTCTAAGATGATGCACAAGAAAGCCCGCAAACAGTTTGCTGAAGACAAGCAGACTAAGGACATGGATTTCTGGAACCATGTCCTGTGGTCTGACAAGACCAAGATAAAGGTATTTGTTTCAGATGGTGTCAAGCGTGTGTGGCGCAACCAGGTGAGGAGTAAAAAGACAAGTGTGTCTTGCATGGTGGTAGGAGGGTCATGGTCTGGGCCTGCATGAGTGCTGCTGGCACTGGGGAGCTACAGTTCATTGAGGGAACCATGAATGCCAACATGTACTGTGACATACTGAAGCAGAGCATGATCCTCTCCCTTTGGAGACTGGGCTGCAGGGCAGTATTCCAGCATGATAACGACCCCAAACACACCTCCAAGATGACCACTGCCTTGCTAAAGAAGCTGAGGGTGAAGGTGATTGACTGGCCAAGCATGTCTCCAGAACTAAACCGTATTGAGCATCTGTGGGGTATCCTCAAACGGAAGGTGGAGGAGCACAAGGTCTCTAACATCCATCAGCTCCATGATGTCGTCATGGAGGAGTGGAAGAGGACTCCATTGGCAACCTGTGAAGCTCTGGTGAACTCCATGCCCAAGAGGGTTACAAGCAGTGCTGGAAAATAATGGTGGTCACACAAAATATTGACACTTTGTGCCCAATTTGGACATTTTCACTTAGGGGAGTACTCACTTTTGTTGCCAGCGGTTTAGACATGGCTGTGTGTTGAGTTATTTTGAGGGGACAGCAAATTTACAGTGTTATACAAGCTGTACACTCACTACTTTACATTGCAGCAAAGTGTCATTTCTTCAGTGTTGTCACATGAAAATATATAATTAAATATTTACAAAAATGTGAGGGGTGTACTCACTTTTGTGAGATACTGTATATACACACACATACATAGAGGCAAATGGACAAAATAAAACACTGTACATTAATTAAGACTTCAATATATTGTTGTGTTTTTGTGCTGAAAAGTACAGTAAATTTCAGCATACAACATCTGTACAAGTTAAAATATGTAAAAGTCATGTGCCAGGTATGTCCTTTATACTCCAGGGCATCTCAGGCCACTCATGCAAACAAACCTGACAAGCACCACGTTGTTACTTCCTCTGCCACACTAAAACTCTCTGCTAACCTTTTCAACGGGAAATGCATCGATTATAACAGACCACAAGCATTTTGCCTGCCGTGGACAGCCTGTGGATGCCCCAGGGGGTCTCCTGACATTGGGGCACTGGCCCAGCATGTGGTCCCTCGCTGGAACTGGGCAAGAGCCCACTTACCTGGATAACTAATGCTTACCACAGCGTCCAACGCTGGCACGTAGCTCGCAAGCTAGAAATTTGTATTAATGTATGTGTGCTCTGTGCTTAAGTATCCGTGAGTGCACGAGAGAGAGAGAGAGAGAGAGAGAGAGAGAGAGAGAGAGAGAGAGATTTGGGTAGGTGGTTGAAAATGTATTCATGTTTAAGAGCAAAGCAGTTCCTGCAGTTCCTAAACAAAACAACAGGGGACACCATAGAGCTGGAATGTTTTACAGTTTTCTTAATCTGTTCAACCTTAAAATAAGGCACATGTTATGATGTTTTACTAACATTGATTACACAGCTGAGGACCATGGACACATTCTTTTGTCCATATGAAGAGTAAAATGGTGCATATATATATATATATATATATGAGAGAGAGAGAGAGAGAGAGAGAGAGAGAGAGAGAGAGAGGTTTGTAGGGTTACTACTAAATGTATAACACTTCAGATTACAGAGTACATGCTGTAAAATGTACTTTGTAACATATTCCATTAGGTTACTCAAGGTTAGCAACGTACTATACTTTGGGTTATTTTTCAGCACTGGTAGATTTTTTTCACTTCTTTAGATATAAAACTCTGCCAGTACAGTAAGACAAAATACAGATTTTAAAAATACATTCTCTGAAAAACCTAAATATCTTATGCAGTGTTGTTTCTAAAACAAGATTAATTAAATTGATCTTGTTTAAAAAAAAAAAAAAAATAGATATTTTTACAGGACAACAATACAAAAAGTATTATCAAGAATAAAATGTTTGCCCTAATATCAAAGCTCTTACTAGAAAAAAAGAAATTATGATCTAACGTGAATTTTCTTGATAAAAAATATGATCATGGATGGCTTAGCATTTTAGCTTAGTGTAAAGCTGACAATTTACACAAGGTTTATTTATATTTCTTCTGCTCCAAACTTACTTCAAACTTACTCCTCTGTCTGCTCGTATGAATGTAACACATTATAAGAAAGTGTTTCACTGCTGTTCAAATGCACTTTGGATCGCATCATTTATACATATAAATGTTTTCCATTCCATCTGAAAGGACTAAATATTAAAGAAACAAATGACAATAAAATACAAATCAATCTTTTCAGTAATGAAAATACATTTTGAATGTAACTGTATCTAATTACCAATGATTTAATTTGTAACTGTAGTGGAATACAGTTACTTATATTTTGTATTTTAAATACGTAATCCCATTACATGTATTTTGTTACTACCTAACCCTATATATATATATATATATATATATATATATATATATATATATATATACTTATGTATATAAAAAGGAGTCAAATCTAGATTAATTTAACCAGCTCAGCTGTGTTTGCAAATGCAAGCTTCCATTACCTGAGCTGAACAGTTTAAAGCTGATCTGACTTGAGATATTAATATCGGCTTGCTGTACTCTGCTCATAAATGGAGAGGCTGATTGGTTTAAAATGAGCTACAGCACAGAGCCTAAATTGACATTGAAATCTATTGACTTGCCAAAGACAGATACAGGGCCCGAATACCAACGGAGAAAGGGATTGAACAGACTCATTCTTTCATTGAAATTTGGAATTCCTCATGAGGGACATAAAAAAGGGTGTATGGTAAAAATCAACCTGCCTGTTATACCTCACTATAGCCAGTGTTATTTTAAATCAATCTATCAATCTATCTATCTATCTATCTATCTATCTATCTATCTATCTATCTATCTGTCTGTCTGTCTGTCTGTCTGTCTGTCTGTCTGTCTGTCTGTCTAATGTATTCTTACATTGACTTTCTTTTTCTCCTCACACGGTCAGCATTCATTTATAGTGACAGCTATTTCTTATTCCAGTAAAGTAGGCAGGCCCAGATCTTGCCAAATGGTCTGCAAAAGCCACTGGCCCACCCTAAGGCAAACATATCCCCTCTATCTCTGTCTTACACAATCTCAATCATCACACCTGTGCACACAAACTCCGAAAGAGGGCAGGGCTCAATCCAGCCATGATAAGTAAACTACAATGGGATTGGAGCCCAAATGTGCATGGCATACTATAGAACAAATATCATGCATCCTTATGAACAAGCAAGTAAATCTACATAAATATGGAAACAATTTGAAATTCCTCTTTCATGCTCCTCTCGTCTTCTCTGTTTACAGTAGTGTGTTGGAAGCTACAGAGCCAGTGTCATCACACAAAAGGCCATACTGTCAGCATCATTTGGCCCTTTCCCACTGCAGGAACTAAAGCCGCTTTAGGTACTTTTTGAGGTTTCTCTTGTCGCTTTTGCACATGATGAGCTATAGTTCTGCTTGCTTAGTGATTTAGAAGGACTTTTTTAGCTTCTACACTGTGTGGGTACTTTTTGGGAGAAGAGAAACTGTGGGAGGTGCTGTAACATGTGATTGGTCAAACGAGAATGACGCACTAAGTAATGAGAAATTTGATGAGTTGACAGCAGCCATGTGTAAACAAACTTGTACTCAATTCCTTTAACAGAGAGAAAAAAAATAAAAAAATATCTAACGAGTATCACCTGTTTCACGTGTTATGTGTGAGAGAATTAGAAAGAAAGAAAGAAAGAAAGAAAGAAAGAAAGAGGCTGATGGAAAGATTAAGAGATGAGACAGACAGACCGACAGAGAGAGAGGAGAGAGAGAGAGAGAGAGAGAGAGAGAGAAAGGACCATTCTGGAGCTGCTTTAGTAGAGTGGTTCAGACACTGAGTAAGTGCTGAAAGCTGCCCAGAAGCTTTAGCTGGACATTAGTGCCTGGCTCAGCAGAAATTCCCGTGAATCCGTCTGCTAAAGTAAGCCATCAGACAGCCAAACCATCCTATAGACAGACAAGCCTGACCATTTTAATCTAGTCTGCTTTAAAGACAATAAAAGAAAGGGCGTTTTTGGAGTGAAAAATTTTGCATTTCATGATGCTACACTGCTCCTCGGCAGAATATGCAGCTCACTGCTGGAAAATCTACACCACTGTGAAAATGTTAGTTAGTATCATAGCTACTTAAAGGCGAAAACGTTCCCCCTGAAGGAGACTGAAAGGGGGCACCAATGTAGGTAACACATAAATCCTCTAAAATGGGTTGTTGCATCCCTGCCTTGCAATATGGAAGCAGCATTACACAAAAGTTTTCTGTTATTGATGCTATTGCAAAAATGATCAATTTAGCTGAGATAAATTTAGTATTTAGCTGGCCATGTGATGTGTAAAAAAATATCTTGTATTAGGCTACTGATGATTTTACTCTTATTTTCAAAAAGTACTATTAATTTTAATAATAATAATGCTGATAAAAAAAATTACTGAGTGCACTATGATTTGAAAGGTGTACTTTTATTTGAAACGTTACGATTGGATATTTCAAGTTTCATATTTCAGTCTGCTCTGAAATATTGAAGAATGGCTTGACATGGCCTAAATAAAATTATTATCCAGTAATACTGGCTTAACAGACATTCATATGTTAAAAATCGATATTTCTCCAAGCCGTCGACAGTATGCTCTAGTGATTGAGGCAGTGGCCTCTAACTCTGACATTGAGCTTGAGGGAACAAGGTCGGCCTTCCAGCTGTCATTGCAGCCCTTGTGTTGTATAATTCTCGTCGGCAGCTCCATTTCGTTTTTTTCCCCCAAACAGTGTTGATTCATTTGGGGGACGGCAAGGAGAGGGAGGAAATGGAGAAAAAACGAACAGCCCGGAGAGTCTAGAGAGAGACAGATTAAAGCCGACACAAAGAGTGTTTTGATTGGGCAGCATGGCTTGCGCCGCATGATGACTCTTTATGCTATATACAGCATATACTGGGTTATTTGACGCAAATCCCAGCCAGGGAAAGGAGAGGTCATAATGGCATTGACTCATGTCACATCATTAATAATTGCTGCTTGATGAAGATTGTTAACATACTTTTCTTCTGTCATGCAGTAAGAGAGACATATTTCTGTGTGCTGTAAGTTGCAAACTGGGAAGATGGAAGTAGAGGATCTTACATCACTTTTCTACAGGCGTGTTCTGGTTAATCTGTCTGTCGGCAGTTGTTCATTGTGTCAGCTGGCATGAGGGAACAGGTGGGGCACGGTCCTGAGTGAGAATAATTAAACACCTTTGAGAAGGAGAGCCCTTCAATGCTCTTCTGTGTCTCTCTTTCTCTCTCTCTCACTCTCTCTCCATCTTCCACTCTGACAGCACAGTATGGTAATGTAGGCTCTTGACTTTGGGAACTCAACCCCTAGGTTCAGGACGTGTCACTCACCGGGGTCAGTAGGGGGCGCATTATCAAGCTCAATTACCATGGGCTGTCAATCAAACAGGCCTAGCATGCAGCTATTAGTCATTATCTCTACTTTAAAGGACACAGATACCCTTCAAAATTAAAAGCCCTGGAAGACAATGCACCAGTGCATTAACAGAGACTTATCTAAGAACATAGACAGTAAATGCTTGTAGAAGGGTTTTAAAAAGATTTTTTACTTACATGTATAGTGCATAGGCCTATTGATGGAAAAATACATTTCACAAGTACCGGTTCACACTCGTTTCAAGGCACAGTTTTCCAGAACATTTCAAAGACATTTTATGTGCCCAACGGAAGTGGTGGAAAGAGTACAGATTTTTTTTTACTTCAGTAAAAGTACTGCTACTGAAGAAATAATTAACTTGAGTACAAATATAAGTACTGACTCAAGTAGAGTAAATAAGTAGTTTGCTGAAAAAACTACTCAAGTAATTGCTACAAGTTACTTTATGATAATGACATTATATATATATAGTATATAACCCTAACCCAAAGACATTTATGATCTTGAAAGAAAATGATGCTTCCTTTAACCATGGATGCACCCGTGATGGCAAACATATACTGCGTCACCTATTCCTTTCAAAAGTATTCTATAGGGCTAATTTGGTACTCTAGAAAATGTTCTTATTATTAGAACAATTGGAAATGGTTGTGCAAGTTGCTTTACACTTGCAGGTCACATTTTGGTTTTAAAAATAGGCAAAAAGAAACACATTTCACCTATTGTTTTATTGAGATGAAGGCTATTCCATGCATTACTGTTTTGAAAAAACAGTCTCTAGTTTGAGAAACAGACTCATCACAGGTCCTAAACTAGAAGCTTCTAAATGCCAAAGACCTGGGACACTTGAACAAGAGGGGCGAATAGTTATGGAATTTAATGCAGGAGTACAACACCGAACTGATGCGGATTGATAAAAGCGGAAAGCCCGTCTGTGCAAGCGATGGTGCGAGGAACCGGACGGTGGGGGAAAAAACATAATGTTCAGTGAAAAGTCAAAAGAATATCACAATGTATGTAATTGTAACTATATTAGATATTATTAATAAAACATGGGAACTCGTTGCATGGCTTGCTGCTTGCTGAAGATGCCTCCATATTTTAAAAAAAAGTAGAAGAATGTGAAAAATGTACTCAAGTACTGTAATGAGAGTAGTTGTAAACTGTTACTTTCCACCTCTGGAAAATACAAACGAGAGGTCATTATGTGTATTGTGGTTATTGAATGTTTTTGTTTTTTATTATTATTTCCGTATTCGACAGCTAAATGAAATTGTACCATCAAAATGGTGTATAATCAAATCAATTCATTGAAACTTTATTCAATTAAAATACAATTATCTAAATGAAATTATGTTTTAACATTACAGTGCATTATCCTTTATCAAATTATGTGCTTTTTCAAAATCCTCACAATAAAATGTGAAACAACATTTTTATTTATTTTTTATTATTATTATTTTTTATTTTTTTTGTCTATTTATCTATTTCATACGCCCATATAAATCAAGCTTTTATTTAGACTTTTCTGTGATTTGATGGTAGTTTCTCTACATAAGCAATTCGCTACATGGCCGATTTAACGGTTTAACGGTTATTAAACTCCAAAAAGCTGAGATTTACTTAAATAAATATATTC
Organism: Xyrauchen texanus; assembly: GCF_025860055.1. NCBI lineage: Eukaryota > Metazoa > Chordata > Actinopteri > Cypriniformes > Catostomidae > Xyrauchen > Xyrauchen texanus. The sequence goes on from NC_068277.1 coordinate 51,138,034, forward strand.
TGTATGTGCTGCGTGCTTTAGAGCGCTCTACTCTCCGTCATCTACTACACACACTTAGAGCGCACATGATAATCATGATGCAGTGTTTTCAGCGAATGAGCAGCGGGCTTCACACATTCATTTTGAAGTGTGCAGCACACTCAGATTATATATTTATTACAATAAAGGCGAAAGTCTTTTGTGGTTTAATAAACCCTTTTCACGGAAAGTGATGATGTGTTTCCACCTTATTTAGAAGCGTTACGACCATCGTCACTGTCTAAAATGTACAACTAAAAAAAACAATTTTTATTAACACAATTCAAAAAATCAAAAACAAATCAAAGGTCTTCCAGGATGCTTGTGGACCTTGAGTACTATGCAATTTTACAATAGGCAAAAACAAAAATGAACATACAGTAGAGTTCAAAATCTTGCTGTCCTACTGTGTTTTATATATATATATATATATATATATATATATATATATTATATATATATATATGCATCTTGTGTGCATCAATAGAAGCAAGAAAATCTGACCTTTTGTACAAAGGAGTTCACATGGTCAATGTCACAATCTTTGCTTATCTTTGGTTAACAATATTAATAATAATAATAATAATTCCTTAAATTTATATAACAATTTTCTAGGCACTCAAAGCACTTTGAAAACCAGCAGTTTAATGATTAATTACCTACAAATAGTACATCATCTTTTTCTTATTACCCCCCACCCGGACACTTTTGAACAGCACTGTACTGTACATGAAACAAGAATAGAAATGTAAGAATGATACAACAGTACATTACTGACTGCATTTTTTTGTGAGCCAAACACACACACACACACTCTCAAATGCACAGAAATTCATAAAAAAAACAACATCTCATGATGTTTAGAGATGTGCCGCAAATCCAACCTCACACAGCACGTCTGCCTCACACAGTGGTTGTAATTGCCAGAGAATCCTCTAGAAGTATTCTCATATCACAGCACGACTGGCTGTCGAGAAGGATTATTTCCCCGCTCTCCGACTACAAAACTGATGGCTAGCCAACAAAATGGACTGTCAGCTTGTGTAATCACCCCCCCCCAACCCAAAACAAAAGATGCCCAGACATCGTTTTTATTCTCAGTTTGGCGAAAACCATTTTAAATTCTCATATTAATGTATCTTTTTTGGTTTACTCTCTATCTTACCCCTCTCAGCTCGTTTCTAATTTGATCAATTAATTACTGCATTTCATTAGCACACGATCATTCATTCTAATGTGATGTGGAATATATTGCATTAGGATAACAAGTGTCTCAATACAGATGAACACCAATAATCCTTTAGACTGCAGGAATACTGTCTGCTACACTAAAACCAGTTCAATGTTTAACATGTTAGAGTTCATTAAATATAATTAAAGCTGACCACAGAACAGACAAAGTTGTGTAAAATGTGCACTTCTAAATGTAACCTACAGTGTGTGTCTATGAACCTGTGATATCCAGTGATTTGAGGCGAATTATGCGTTCAGATCAACACTAATACTATTACTGATACCATCATCTCTCCTAGCTGTATATATTTATATGCTTTTTCCCTGCACTCTTCTCTTTGTGTGTGTGCTCATGTGTGTGAAAACTCCTCATGCTGCATAAGTTAAGGGACTGATGTGAGGAAAACTGGTTGGCCATAATCCACTTACTGATGTAAACACACAGATCTCCATTTACAGCAATGGCCTCTGATCCAATAACACACCTTCACCCCTGGAGGGAATGAGTATGAATGTGTGTGAGTGCAAGTGCATGCTCAAAAAGAGAAAGTCAGGATCAGAATAGTTTGGAAGTTCTTTAAAACAGATAGCAAGAAATCAAATTTTGAAATGAGGTACAGAAATACTGTAATGCATGTCAATCAGTTAAATGTGTGTCCAGCATTTAATTAAAGCGTGTGAGGGTGAAACACATTTGTCTAAGCCAGTACTTATTTGCTTCAGGACTAAGATTTTACATTGGACATCAAATGGCCACCCAACATAGTACCAGAATTGTTTATCATACCAAAATAAACAAAAATGTCCTTCAAATATATTTGAGTGGTCGGCACAAGCCAAGTGAATCTGTATTTAGCATACTGTTGTCTGGTATTATTTATATTACCTTTTGTAGTTTTGTGGTTTTGAGGATGAGAGCATGTAATGCAGCCCATTTATGTTGGTAACTGCCTAGTTTGGCTAGCTTCTACCAAGTGAAAAATGAATTTGCACCCAAATCCTGTGGAGTTTGACTGTATGTACTGACTTTATTCTTCTAAAAATGTTTGTTTGTGTTCAGCAGAAGAAAGAAAGTCATACACATATGGGATGGCATGAGGGTGAGTAAATTAAATATTTTTTGGGTGAACTATCCCTTCAATGTCATGGGAAGTGTTTTTTCCTAAAAGTTGATAAGCCCATTTATTTTAATATATTAACAATGCATGGTTATATGGTTAGATGCATTTTATTTTTGCATTTAGCATTGTTTTCCCCTCTGTCTCCAACCCCATCAAAATGCAACCAATTTTTGGGCTGCAACCCACCAGCTGAGAACCACTGGTCTTGGCTTTAGTCAGTCTGACTGCTGTTACAATTATTCCTATCAAATATTAGTTAACTAAAATACCATTATTTCTTTGTTTTCACAGTTTCTTGTTTTGTTGCTAAAAATGTATTAATTGTAACTGCCTGGGATCTTGAGGAGAGACAGAAAGTGAGAGATGGATGGATGGATGGATGGATGGATGGATGGATGGATGGAAGGATGGATGGATGGATGGATGGATGGATAGATAGATAGATGGATGGATGGAAGGATGGATGGATCAATGGATGGATGGATGGATGGATGGATGGATGGGTGGGTGGATGGAGGAAGAGAGAAATAAAAAAAATGGTAAGGATTTTCCAAGCCCGAACAGCAACAAACAGCACCATCTATTTCCCATGATGCACACCCAGACCACCATTATCATTCTATTTGTTGTGGCTCTGAGCTCACCAAAACATGGCTGCTATGCTTAGATAAACAGGAACTCACAAGCATACACAGTTAAGAATATGGATTGTGGAATTTAAGTCTTTTGTTTTGCTAATTGCATTCAGTTTGTCCAGCAATCCTTCACTTTTTGTATTTCTAATGTTATCCGACAAAGACAAAGGGTGAAAGAACGGGGGTTGATGTTCTGGTGCACACATGGGTTATGTGCGTTGATGTAGGGAATCTGCAGTGGTAAACCAAACTGCTAGGGTGGTCACACGTGTAAAATTCAGTAAAACCCACAAAAAAAAGACCCAGTGATAAAATGTTTAGTCTTCGAGAAAGAGAGGGTGAGCCATCACTCATGTTACTCTGAAAACAGACACAGTGTCTCTCTCAAATAATCATGCACACACACACATTCCAGAGTCCTCTGTCAATACCGACAGGTAACCACATACACCCACCAGGACATGAAGAACCACATCCTCTATATCTCAGTTTCTAAATCAGACACAACATCTATCCTCATCTTTTTTTCTCTCTCTCTCAATAGAGCTGTCCCCCCAGTGTCCACCCTCTTCCTCTCTAATCAATGCTCCAAAGTGACCTGCTGGGGCCCTGTCAAAGACACCATGGGAGTTTTGAACTTGCTTATGATACTATTATTATCATGCGTGGCGGCGGGCCCCTTATGATGCCTTGCTGTGATAAATGAGCATTCGTTAATTGGATGTCAAGAAAAAACTCTGGTTTCCGAAGCTTTTGACATATCCATATCCCCAACCTACCGACTCCTGACGATTAGCAATTAAATAATGGCAGGCTGGAGGAATAGCGGTTCTACAGGACTGGTAGGCAGACTGATTACTGGAGGAACGATATTAAGAAAAGAAGCATAAACAGATGATTACAAATGGGATGGTACCACCTGAGCTACCGAGGAAGAGAGGAGAAAGGGTGCAATAATTAACCTTCAGCGGATTGAGGCAAGACAAAAACCAGAGAAATGCACCTGTGGTTTTTGTTTTGAGTTGTGTCACTATGTGTGATTGTTATGGTGACTTTTCTTGGATATATAAATGTGAAACAAATAATGAGGCAGAAAGACAGAGGATACATACACACTGGTTGTCACTCCTCTTTTGAGGACTTAGTTCTGTTTTGTTATGGAAATAGCAACCACATTCCACAATTGAATTCACTCCTGGAAAGATTTAGACCCATTTGACCCATTTTAGATATATTTGATTTTTGTAGTGTGTTTTAGCGCGGAGGAGGGCGGGGCGGGCGGGCCGGAATGACGCACACTCAGAGACCAATCAGATTGATGAGGCGAGCGAGGGATAAAGGCGACCGGAGATGGCAGTTCAAGAGTGAGAGAGAGAGCTACAGGCAGCTGTCATTCATGTTTGTTTGTTATTTGGCTTTTGCTTTAATTTCACAATTAAATTATGAGTTACACCCTCAAGCTGGTTCTCGCCTCATCCTTTCCCTTTTAACGCCTTTACATGTGTAGTGGTTGCATAGACTAGTCAACTAGGTGACTATGGCTAATGTAGTCAACACTGTCAGCCTGAAGTCAACTAGTCGCTAACCACATGATCTACAAAACGCATCTGTAAGAAATACAATGGGTGGCAGATTTCCAAAACATAGGATTGCAAGGGTCATATTAATGTGAAAACCTGGTTGTTTAGGTTAGGATTATTTTTTTATCACTTTCCTGATTAATATTATGGAAATGTCCAATCAGTTATCGCTTTACTCATGAAAATAAATTACTCTTCTCCTGCCATCCTAAGTTTCAGAAACTTGCCAAACGGAGGCCAATTAATGTTACGACTATTCGAATTTGACGCGACTAATGGGCTCAACTAATCGCCTATTAAACATCAGTGGTCATGCAAACCCTAATGTATACATAGCAAACTGTACTAGTTATTAAAGGGATAGTTCACAATTCTGTCATCATTTACTCACTCTCAAACATACTTAAATTATTTTCCTTTTTGGTACATGTTGGATAGAATGATCAGTCACTATTCAATTTCATTGCATCATTTACCATACAATCATAGTAAACGGTGACTGCTGCAAAATAAATCTAGCTAACATCTCAATTCCATGGAAGAAATAAAGTCATACATGTTTGGAACAACATGAGGGTGAATAAAGATGACAGAACAGATGTCTTTTTTTATGTGAACTATTCCTGTAATGCAGTTGCACCAATATTCTTCTAGTGAATTTGAAGAAACAACAGGTGTGACATGAGTTTTTAATAAAACATGGCCAACAAGGTTTTTTTTAGTTTGTTGCGGTGGAATCAAGCTGGTGCAAATTTAACTACATGTGTAAAATTTTTTGTGTAGAGACATTTACCAAGACCGTGTCTTGTATGTGGTTTTTTTTTTTTATTAAGTCACAAAAGTCTATAGAACACAATAGCAGATGGTAACTGGCCACAAAAGCAGACTCCAAACTTGGTTTTGGCCAGGGGTGGCACATTTGCTGACTGTTTTACTGAAATCTCACTCTCTTCAGTCAGAAGTATGTGACACTTATGATACAAAATGGTGGAGGGATAAAAGACATACTGACTCACCCTCAAACACTTGGTGACTATGGATTACAATCTGAATTTGTGATGATATGCGGCTAAGCACAGTGAAAATGTTCAGATCAGAATAACATCTTGTCAGCTCTTCAGTAAAAGAAGCTCTTCAGTTTTTCTAACCATTTTGATATGCTTTTCCAGGTGCTGGAACCACTTACTCAGCAGAGAATCCCGATAGTCAAGTGATTAATGACCTCCCTCTGGCAGACGCTAATGCATGCTCTGTCTCTCACCTACTGGCCAGCAACTATGTAAATTAAGCTAACACCTGAAAATCGCTGGAAAAATTGGCTAGAGTGATTGTGACATTAGCAAACATCAAACAGGCAAAACTGTTTAAATACATATTTATTTTTTACAGCTTTGAGAGACACCAAAACATTGTAATCTCCCAAAAATAAATTGTGGGAGTGTCTCCTGGTTTGTGTAAATAAGCAGAACACTAAATAAGGACAGTGAGTTAAGCATTTAAATGCAGTGGTCACTCCCGAAACATTGCAGTGTGGTCAGGGAAAGAGAAAGAACATCTTCAAAAACAACCGTAGATTCAGTCGGTGTGCATGTCTCTCTGTATTTTAAGTGGATGACAAGGGGACTCTAGTCTCTGTGAGGTACTGTAGTTTTACAGCTTTAACACCCTGCATCTGATTAGACAAAAGAAATCAATGCTTGAATTAATCTAAACATTTTAGCAAAGCAGGCAGAATTCAAAGTGGTCCGGGATCCACTGAGAAAAAACAAATAGAGGAGAAAACACAAAGACTAGGTCCTTCTATTGATAGATTAGCAGCCATCAAGTTTAGAAAAAAGCATAAATTTGCAGCTAAATTACAGCATGTGGCAGTGTCTGTAAAATGTAGCATGGAGCTAACATGCACCGTTCTATTCACTGGCAGCCATCTTGTGTCTTTGCTCCTGCCAATGTAATGGTTGCCAGCTGGTAGGTAGCTGTGCATTGTAAAACCCTCACTCCCTTGGCCTCAAGAGTTGCACTAGTGACTGACGCTAGAGGCTGTATCCTTTAGCCTCCTGGGGGTACAGTGTGGTTCAAAGTGGGTTACAGTGGTGCCGTGACCCAGATGGGAGTTTAGGGGGGTGAGTGTAACGGTAGCCAGCTGGTAGATAGCTGTGCAGTGCGTAAGCCTCACTCCCCTGGCCTCAAGAAGCGCTCTAGAGACTGTAGCATTTAACCTCCTCATTAGCACACCCACCTGTCATGCTGGAGACCCTGGTTTGAATCGAGCAGGACTGTTCCACTAAATGCATATGGCAAAGAGTACCAAGACTGCTTAGGGCCCAGGGTTTGGAGGGTTACTTTTAAAATGTAATCCATTACAAATACATTTTTACTGGTTGGATGTTCCTCAGTAAGCCCACACATAAACAGACAGAGACCAAAGACTAACCTGACTCAAGCAGATTTGAGAGCTCATAAACAGAAAACCTCTTTCTCTTCTAATCACTTTGACCAAGTGTCTTTCCTCTTGGCCCCCCTCCAAACTCAAAAAGAGATTTTTGTACACTGTCACATGCATCACTGTAAATCCCACATAAAGAACGTCTGGTATTACAGTTTTCCAAAAACACCCAAAGCCAGCAATTTTTAAAACAATTTATTGTTGTAAAGCCTTATATTCCCAATGCTACAAGGCCTCCATCAGCTCTTTTTTTTGCATGGCAAAGGGGTGGGATTAATTTATATGTGCAGATTATAGACAGGCCAAAAATTACATGGAGAGAAGAAGGAAGATTTAACAGCAAGTGTTGGATAAGCAAAAGTAATCCAAGCTTAACGCACATAAAACAAAATGACATTAACAAGAAAGAGTAAGGGAAGTGATGGAAGACAATTGACAAAAATAGACCATCAGAAATATATAATTTCCAAGCCCAAAACCATCAGGTCATGGTGGATTATCTATTGACCAATTTGATTAATATAAAAATGCAATATTAAAATGGCACCATTTTTCATTCTTATTTATAAAGAAAGGCAGATTTAGAAGTGATTTGAAAGTCGCTGAAATAGCAAGGATGGTTAGGTGGGGAGAGTCTATGTTCATAGTAATTAAATTGACGAATACTTTACTGGCATGCCTTACCTTAAACAACATAGGGATAATACATTCTCCCATCACTCAGACCTCTCTTTCTTTCTTCAACTCCTTTAAAAAAGTGGCCAATTTTCCCTCGTCCTCACCCCCCAGTGCCAAACTCTCTGGACCATCCATTATTTCATTCACTCTTTGAATTACATCCATAAAGTTCACCTGACTCCGACGCAATGACATCGTCTGAACTCAGCAGATGTTCACCTGCAGCGTGAGGCACGTCATTCTGACAGACAAGTGAAAGTGGTCTATGTTGTTTTTTGCATTGATTAATGTCTCCAGTGGAAGGCTTTTAGCTGGATTCTTCTAGCCTGACGTCTGCTCATAATTAGAGGAAAGTATTTACCCAAGTCTAGTCGCTGTTGAAAAAGGGCAATTTGCCAGATAATAGTGATGACCATGAACATCTGAAAAGCATTATGACAGTCAAGTACTTTCCTAAGTTGAATGTCTGAGGCAGAGAAAGTTTAGTCATGTAATGCACTTTGCTTGTGACACAACTAAAACCTTAAAACACCCATTTATCGATCACAGATAAATGCCAGCTAACTAAAAGTGAGCAGGTACAATTATTATGAACTAAAAAATATTAGCCTAGCCATAAATAATTTAAATTGAATATGTAGTAAAATAACAACAAGAACAGTAACTGGAATGTAATAGTGCACCATAGTCAGGCTGCAGAAGTAAAAATCCCATTCATTTTCTCCATAGGGGAATAGATTTTTAATAATAAACAGACTGTGTGCTCAGAGATTGTTTATCAATGGTATGAATGTTTCTTTTAAATCCACAATACATCAACGTTATTTCATCTTAATAAAAAAGAAAAAATATATATTGGAGGCATTTCTGGTGATAATCTACACTACCCATGATCCTGAAAAAACAAAAAAAAAACATGCCAACCAAGTTCTGCAGCAACCACTCACTCCCATGATGCACTGTAAATGGTGCAGTCGAGTTGTTCTCCCTACATTCTCAAACTACACATATTTTTGTAAATATCTGGATATTTTGTGATAAGATCAAACTGTATTGTTTATATATTTATGATCAATAACTTTAAACCAATGGTTTCATAATTTTCCATTATGTTTAAATTGAATATGTCATTGAAAATGCTTCAGGGGATTTTAGTTAATACCCTCATGAAAGATGGTAGATACACAGCTCTTGTGTCTTTTGTCTTTTTATCTGATTTTCTAATCAGATAAATGTAGGAGTGGTGGTGGCGTAGTGGACTAAAGCACATAACTGGTAATCAGAAGGTCGCTGGTTCGATCCCCACAGTCACCACCATTGTGTCCTTGAGCAAGACACTTAATCCTGGTTGCTCCGGGGGGAGTGTCCCTGTAATAAGTGCACTGTAAGTCGCTTTGGATAAAAGCATCTGCCAAATGCATAAATGTAAATGTATAAATGAACGAGCCGGTCCCACTGATTGTCGAAGTTTGCAGAGGATTACAGAGGACTTGCTATGTGTTGAGATGGTAATGGCACTAGCTGAATAAAACATTTAGAAAGCTACAGATATTTTTGGATCATTTAGAAAAAATTGCAAATGAAGGTCTTGAGAATAAAGCAGACATTTTTACTCGATTACATTACTAATACAAATTATTAATAACATATTAGTTTTCTAGTTGTATTTGTATTTTTTAATTAGACTTAAGGAATTATGTAGCTAACTGTGATGGATATTTTAAAGAAACTAAATTCCATTAACTAAATGCAGATGATTAGTAGCCTGACACCGAGTTTCAAATGAACGAGTTGGACTCTTACAGGCAGGCGGCTCTTACGAGTTACTAGACCGGATATTGAACCAAAGAACCTGTTCGAAATGAAGGAATTAAACCTACAGGCAGAATTGAATGTCTGACTCAAAAAGAACAGAAAGAGCCGTCTCCTCTCTTCCACTCCAAGTACCTAGCGTTAAACCTTTACAGAACTTTAAAATAATTACATTAATTCAAAGTAACTATAACTTTATTACTAGAAATTAGAATGTAATGCATTACACTACTTTTTTTACTAACAAGTAGTAGGATTAGAGTAGACAATTACTTTGTGATCGGATTACACCCAGCACTGTTTGTAACACATTACCCTTAGCACTTAAGGTGTGCCTTGCAAAGCAAGCTAACCTGATCATATATGCAGTATATACACAGGCATTGTCAGCCATATTGTTCCATAACAGCAGAGTTAGCGGTTTACTCCAAAGGGAAACTGGGCTATCAAATAAATCACTTTGGTCTATTCAGAGACAAATGAGGCTGCCTTGCACCTGTTAGCAAAAATCCTCACCCTAATGCAAGACCTCTAAAGAACTGAGTTTCCTTAATAATAATGGCTGATGCATATTTAGCCACCACAATCATTAAAAACATGTTTAAAACAGAGAAATAGCAAAAGAGGCAGAACAATGGTACAAAGCTTAAACGAACAATAGAGGGAGCTGCTTGAAGTGCTTCCATTTCTTATCCATTTTTCTCTCTCTCAAAAAACAAAACTAAACTGTAGATTAGGCCTAGGCTTTGTGCAATGAAAAGGTATTGTGGGAGGAGTCATTTCATTCAATTCAATTCAATTCAATTCAAAAAAATACAAATTGTAGATTAATCGACACATATATTTCCATGCCATGGCCTTCTTGTGCTGAGCCTTGGCCTTATGCAGAATTAAATTCCAATTTGTCACTTGCTTTCTGCTTGTATGGAAGTGTGTGTGTGTGTGTGTGTGTGTGTGTGTGTGTGTGTGTGTGTGTGTGTGTGTGTGTGGACAGGTTTGGGTGGTTTACGAGGACATTTTTTTAGGTTAAAAACTGGTAATTACAAGGGTATTATGCTATAAATGTGGTTTATGAGGACATTTCTAGTGTCCCCAAAAATCAAATCACTTAAAAAAACATACTAAACGATGTTATTTTGAAAATGATAAAAATGCTCAAAATACCAAGTACAAAAAAAGTTTTGGGGGTAGGGTTAGGGGATAGAATCTATAGTTTGCAAAATATGAAAATCATTGTCTATGGATAGTCCTCAAAAGGATAGCCGCACCAAAATGTGTGTGTGTGTGTGTGTGTGTGTGTGTGTGTTTGCATCCTCAAGGGTGGGTGTATTGTTTGTGGGTATTGTGAGTGGATTTGTGGAGCCCATCCTACAAAATTAAAACCTCTCTCTGGTTTTGTCAGATCATCTGAGCACTATGACACTAAATCGGTGTGGGTGGTTTTTATCATTATGTCAGTCCACCCCTCCCTCGCCCCCAGACCCCTTCACATGAGCAAATATAGAGCCTAAGGAGGACTACGCCTGGAGATCAAACACTGTGCTGAAGGGATGAGAGGCTGATAGAAAGAAAGAGAGTGAGAGAGGAAGAAAGCAAGAGAAATAAAGTGGAAATATGGAGAGGATCATTCATTGATATTTCATTTTAAACATAAATGCTGAAAGTGACATAAACAATGAGGTGGGAAACAACGGGATCTAAGGAGGTGGAATGGAAGAGAAGGGAAAAAAATGGGATACACAAATATCACAGAACTTCTCTGAGAAAGAAATGCTAGATTTATACTGAGAATATAAAGAAATAAGAGGTGGAAGAGAGAGCCTCTCCACGGCCCTGCCTTGTATTGCCCATGGCTAGTCATTATTTCCTCTGAGTAATCACACAAAAGCCCTGAAACACACTTACCTCTTTTGTTTGCAAGCTAGGCCCTCTAAGCCAGGTGTGTCTCCATTGTTTTTGCACTTCAACGTAGCTAATCCTTTTTTTTTCCGGAAAGGGTTAGACGACCAATTCTCTTGTCTTTTCTGTCAAAGCCATGTGATTGTGAGGTTATTGTCTGTATACATTTTAGGCCGGCTTCTCTTTACATAATGAAAAACAATATTTTCCTCCTTTAAGGCTCACTCATCACCCATTCAAAGTCTTGATTCCTTGTAACTCTGAACTTTTTTGAATTCTTTTGTTTGCTCAGTTGGCCCCTTTGTGTTTTGTGGAAGGTTAAATAAAAAAAACAAAAAAAAAAAACATTAAATGTTCAGACCCGGTGAGGTTAAAACACCACTGTCACTTTGCTCTATGTGAGGACTTTGTGCTTGCATGTTGTCTTGCACGTCTTTTTTTGCTATTATTTGCTACAGTCTAAAAAAGAATAAACCTTCGAAATGTAGTGGGAAGCATATAGTTGTTGGTGAGACTTGAATGAAATTTGTCAGGCCCCAGGCATATTTTACATGACATTTCAATAATTATGTGCCAATGCATATTCACCTCACAACAGGCACCCAATGAAAAGCAGTGCCAAAAATAATTCCCCAAACTGTCAGGTGTTTATTTTATTTGTCTCGCTGCCATTACAATTCCTTTCTTTCCCTGACCTTGCACTTTTTTTCAATTGACATGCAATTTCTAGACATCAAGGCATTTGCTTATAAAACATTCAGCTGCTGATAGAAAAGGAAATACTTTGGAAATGCATGACTTGAATGGTTATGACAGAATTTTTTCTTATTTATTTTATCTTTTTCCTGTTTGTTGCAGTGATTTTTGGTTGTATATTTTTAGAAATAAAGGGAGTATTTTTATTTTTTTAAGTTTAAATGGTGACAGTTTGAGAGACAGTTGCTTTTCTTCATGTGAAGCTGAAGTGATGGCAGTGAAAGGTCACATGTCATGCTGAGAGTAGTGGGACAGAGACACAGTGAGAACTTTGAGGTGAACCTCCCATAAATGCCACAAACTGACACATGCAATTCCCAAAACAACTCCTTATTTCACCAACATGGTCTCATAGAATCAGGTTACTACACCTACATTTTAGCTAAAATATCTTTTTATGTGGCTTATTGTATGCGGACCATTGCGACTTTTGTTTCCTTTTCTTTCTTACAAATCACGAGTAAACCGGCAGATTAATCGTTCTTAAACACATTTTGCCCTATTCCTCACACAATGCTATGTTATGACATCTAAACACTTTTACTTTAGTGCATGACTTACATTTTAACCATTGCATTGCATAACCAAGGACATTTACAAGCATGTTCAAGTGTGAGCAAATTGCTCAACGGATAGAGAGGTGCATTTGTGATGCAAATGATTGGGACTTGAGCTGACACGTGAGGCCACAGTGTCAAAAATGACATGACTGCTTCAGCAATTGCATTTTTCATGTCACAGTTGCTTGTCATGACACTATTGGTTGGGTTTACTGTAGGTTTAAGGTTGAGGGTAGGGATGTCTTTCCTTGGCACATTTGACTGAATAATAATGATCAATTATACTTTACTTATCAGTATTGGGGGAGATGATGACGTCAGGCAAAGCCAAGTGTGGTAATACTGGCAATAATTTTATCCTTTTTTTAAATTATACTCTTGGTATTTTGTTAGTTATGCATACCTATGGATGAGAATTTGAAGCGGTACAAGAAACTCGGAAGCTTGTCAGAGCAATATGTGTGTGCAATTTCTAAAAAGACCATTTGTTTTTTTTATTACATTTATTTATTAAGAACATGTGAAATGATACATATGTGATGTGCCTTTATGTAGACTCAGAGTTTATATACAGGGTGTGCATTACCCTATTCCCATCAGTACTGGTTACTATGTTACTACTATTACAATTACAAATGTATTTTACAGTTATTTTTAAACTTTATTATTATTATTAGTAGTAGTAGTAGTAGTAGTAGTAGTGATAGCTTTCTTCTTCTTCTTAATATTATTATTTATGCATTTTATTTTTTTAAAACACATCACAGTATGATGAAGTTGAAGATAATGCTCATTCCTAATGTAACATTTATAGTGCATTAACCTTAAAAACCTCATCTGTCTGGGGAAAAATTTAACTTGCTTTTAGAACAACACAGTGGACATTTAAACTCTGAAATGCTATGATATGTGTAAAGAAAACACATCATTTCACAAAAATGTCACAACATTCATGTAAATTTCATGAGATCAGGCTCCATTTCACATTCAATACATTCTGCCTCACCTACATTCATTCTCTCTCTGAGAGCAAAATACTAGTCTTATTTAATCGGATAAAAAGCGGAGGAGGACAAGAAACAAAAAAGGAAGAAAGAAGAATGCCGCAGGCCTCAGTGGTTTTGCTGCTGGTGAAAAATGATGCATCTTTCTCCTTGTGAGCCTTAAGCCCTCACTCCTGCAGCGTGGTAGTCTACTCATACATTTCAAAACAGGGGCAGATTTATACTAGGCCAATGCCAAAGGGACCGCTGGAAAACATTTCAGAATATATCACTTTTTGCAGACACAGAAAGAAATATTGCAGGCTATACAACCAGATAGTGAAAGTACCTTCACAGCTGTTAATCTATTCTTCAACACAAAGCGATCCATTATATTTAGCAAAACATAGATGGTGAATGGGTACTGTTGTCTGATTGGTGCAAACTGTGGTCATGTGATGAGGCAGGTTGGCAGTGAGATTCTTAATGAAATTCATGATGTTATGATACAGATTTTAAAATCTTTTCCCCCCTCAAAACTCATCCTCTATTTCACTCTTTCACTTTCTGCTCGTTCGTTTTATCATGCTTAATTTCCAGCTCTGTAATTAAGGTGATCCGATACCTGATGTGATGTGATTGCAGGTACTTCAAAGCTTTGCCACAAAGTGATCGTGAGCTTCTCATTTATTTAAAAGGTCTCGGGGCCATCTCTGCTAATGTCTGCCTTGGATTCTAATAAGAGCACATCCATTTATTCATTTACAGACTTCAACAATTATGCCAATGTTCCAAGAACTTAGCAACTAGTCGTAAATAAAATGCATTTGACCACACAGTATAAGTGAAATGTTTTTAATGTTACCAATGTGGTATTTCCTTGAATGCTATTTATAAATTACTGCATCAACATTAAATCCTGAACTTCACATCCTAAAATGAACATAATGTAGCACTAACTAATGAGAATTTTAATTCAAACGTACTCATGACCCAAAAAGCATTTGGACACTGAAGCCACATCTACAAAAATGAATAAATGTCTATTTAACAAAGTATTAAACCAAGTGGCAAGATAGCACATGCACACTTTTAAAGCAAACCATTTTAAAAATGGGAGTTTGTTAGGAGATAAATGATAAAACAATAGATATACTGCTCAAAATGAAAACAAAAAGTATTTTGACACTTACGTTAATGTAACATGTACATAGTTAATGTGATGAACACCTGTGGTTACTCTGCCTGTGTGAACTTGAGGGGAACTCATTTCATACATCCATTTAAATGACCTTCGGCCCAGTTGGTTAAAAGTCATTGCAAAAATGGCTCAGAAAACTGAAGCTAGTTCTGAGAAAAGGTCTTGCATCATTTATTTGCATGCAGATGCCACTTGGTTTGACATTTTGATATTGTATTCAAAATTGTATGTTTTAAAGTGTGACTTCTGTGTCCAAGTGTGTCAGCAAACTGTACATTTTGGGCCCACAGTTGATACCATACTGTTCCCTCTATAGGTTAAAATGGTGCGTTCAATTCCTCCTGGAAAGTTCGTACTTATGAGGTCATAAATCGTAAATATGATGTGATGTCAAGTGATTTTAAATCATAAATATCATATTTCCGACATGACTTGACATGAAAGGGTCTGTTATGACAATAATGGGTAAAGGAACTCTGTGAATTTCAGCTGCAGTACAGATCACTTTAAAACATTAAAGCTTCCATGTTGTGATGTCATTGTGACATTTCTTAAACCTCATGATACACTGTATAATACTGACTAATTTGCTTAGGCTCAGCCTGGGAGTCTTCAACAAGCTCAGCAGATTTCTTACTCATTATTCCTGTGGTTTATTTCAAATCAAAGGAATTCGGGATTTCCTGGAATAATTGGTTATGACAACAGGACATCAAAAGGTTCAAAACTAACTGCTGAAATTACAAAAGGATTGCTCTGTGCATTCACACAGAAACATCTTGGTAGATCCACATTAACAGTTCTTTACAATTATTTTACCTGTTCACCGAGGGGCAAAATCTGAGAACTATCCTCCGCAACTAAATGCATAGTCTTAAAACAGCATAAGCCAAAACACTGTTGACTCACTGTTGACCGAAACATTGCGTGCATGAACATTCATTCCCTCATAACTTTGTTAAACACCCTATTTGCGCTGTTGTTAAACTCCTCACCATTTGAACTTACGATTAAGGATTATTAGAGATAATGAGAGACACATTCTTGAGGTGCAACACGGTGCACAATTTCATGACTTCTAGAACAAAGCAGCCACAATACAGAGGCAAAAAGTGAGCTGGAGTGTTTCCTTTACCTCAGAGGGCAATTCTGTTTAAAACATCAGGAATGCCTGCATAATTGTAAAGCCTCTGAAATGTTTAATGGCTTTTGTTCTGGAAGGCTCACCTTGTTCACAAAAGCCAGGTGACGCACAAGTACTTGGCAGGAAAAGAAAGAAAAAAACTGCTTGTTTAACACAAACGTTATACAGGCCTGGTATTGCCCAAACAATACTTGCCACTTCACTAAACTGCCTGAAGTTCACCCATACCAGCAGAACAAGTCTGTTTTTCTTTCATCCTATATAAGAAAATACCTGTTTTCACCGCATAGTGGATGTATTTAATTTCATATGTATCACATAGCTGCACAATTCTAACCAATACATTTCCAGAAAGTCCTGTTTGCTATTCCTCTCTTTTATTTATCTACAATTGACAAATAGGAAATGTGCAATTGACAGATCAAAGGTCTCTGAGAAAGGAATGTACAAGAGTGAATGATCAGAGCACAAATTAGTGGCTGCTTTGGGTATTAATAATGCTGCTTAATGACCTGCAACTGTTCTTCACTATACATGTAAGAATGCAAGTGTATGTTTAAGTGAATTTGTAAAAGAGAGAGACATCACAGATCAACCTCAAAACACATCAACATGCTTGCACGCTCACACAAACACACACACTCACTCAACCTGCTACAAGTGTAGCAACTTGCCCATAATCCTGAACCTGATTCCAATTTTCTGATAAAGAAGAGCTCTATTAACTCTTTAGCGCTATGTGACTATATCATATGACCTTGAGTCTCAGGCCTGCTGACAGGAGATTTGCAGAACACACCCACCACAACCAGTGTCCTGCACTGACCTCTGCCACAATGAATCAACAATAAAAGTGAATGTAGTCCTGATTTGCTTAGTTTTACAAAAAACTAATGCAAAAACTTTATAAAAAAAAAAAAGTAAGTACAAATGCCAGTAAAGGTGGCTGTGGTGCTGTTTGCCTGTCATTGCTTTAGTTATCTCTCTCCCTGCAACTATCAACCCCACTTGAGTTCTGGTGAAAAAATTAATAAATAAATAAATAAACTAGGTTTATTGGATTGAGGCTCTACCATGCTCTTGAAATATGAATAGCTTTAATTAAAAGCGGCTGGCATTGCCATCTGGCCTTCTGTGTCCGGCTTCCCTAATTAAGTGAGCTTACTCGGTTTAATTATTTATTTATTTATATGTTTGCTTACTAATGGCCGAGTTGCTAAGACAAGTTTGAGAGGTACAAGCAAATGCTAAAAGTGTTAACAAATATGATTTTTAGTACTATATGCAAATATGTTTGGCATCTATGGAGCTGTAAAGTTGGTGCAAATGGTTGTGGCTTCTCACTCTAACGTACTAAATACAATTTATTATACCAATTCAGATAAATATACTCTATTTGTGATTTTGTTACTCTTACTCACTGGAACAGTGTTTTACTCCACTGAAAACTTTCAAAAATGTTCTCTAGTACCACATAATTTGGAAAACAATTATGTTTTCAACTGAAAATAAAGGGATATTTCGGGTTCAATCAAAAAGATATGCTCATGCTATACCATTTGTGGCATAATTTTGATTACTGCAAAATTATATTTCGACTCCTCCCTCTTTTTCTTTATATATATATATATATATATTTTTTTTTTTTATCTGGTTTTCATTGAGGCACTTACAATAAAAGTGAATGGGGTCAATCTGTAACCATTAAAATATTCACTGTTTCAAAAGTATAGCCACATGACATAAACAACTATATGCATGTTATTGTCACAGTTTGTCGCATCATCTTCTTCAAGGACTCTTATTTTGAAGTTTTCCACTGCACTACGTTTCCCAGAATTCACTACCCTAATCTCTTCGATCATCGTCATCCCCACTTGTATTCCATTCAATCATTTAGTTCTCTGTGTATAAATACCCTTTAGTTATGTTCAGTCTTTTGTCAGTCCTTGAAGTGTTATGCTTTGAAGTGTTACATTGAGTTTATGAAGTGTTGTTTATTTAGTTATTTGATGTTTAGCTTTAGCATTTGTTCCACTCCAGTGTTTGTTCCACTTCAGCGAGATTCCTGATTACTCCTTGTTTTTATTCCACTCCAGCAACCATTATTAAAAGACCGAAAAATACTCCTGCGTCTCCTCTCTTCCTCTTCCACTCCTAGACACCCAACATTACAGAAGGACTGATCCAAAAACCCACTAAGAATACGGATACACTTACCTGCTCTTCCAAACGTCGTCCTCTACTCCAGCGATCCCACTAATCCTCCTCTCCTACGAAGCCTCACTTCGATGAGCACATCACTGGGCATGGAGCCAACAGCATTATTCTTGGAGCTGTTCAGGCAGGATCTTCCCCTCTTGGAATACACAACCAAGTTTCTTCACCTAGCTTTTTCTACATCAATTCCGGACTTATACCTCAAGCCCATTTATGGAATGGGATTAAACTTCCACAGACCCACAGTACTTCCATATGTGGAAAATCTTCCCTTTACATCTTTGCCACACTGAATTTGCATAACTCTTCACTCGCATCACCTTTAATACAGGAGTTGACTTCTTCCAAGGCCTCTGTCTCAGCACCTTCTACGACTCCGCTTTCCACGCCCCCTATATCCAAGGTAACTCCTCTTTGTTCTATTCCCCTAAATAATCCTCATGCTCATCCTCTCCAGTTTCTGGTGGTCGATTCCCTGCCGCAGTCAGCAGTAGTGACCACAGTTAGTGAGCCAGAGCCAGTGCCTGTTGCCTCAACCGTCCCAGAGCCAGTGCCTGTTGCCTCAACCATCCCAGAGCCAGTGTCTGTAGACTCAACCGTCCCCAAGCCAGTGCCTGTAGCCTCGATTGTCCCAGAGCCAATGCCTGTAGCCTCGACCATCCCAGAGCCAGTGACTGTAGCCTCGACCATCCCAGAACTAGTGCCTGTAGCCTCGACCATCCCAGAACTAGTGCCTGTAGCCTCGACCATCCCAGAGCCAGTGCCTGTAGCCTCGACCGTCCCGATATCTATGCTCCTTGCTGGCTGGAAGAGGAGGAGAAGAAAAAGGACTCCCAACTTCCCATGCTCACAACTACAGAGGTCTTTCCCCAGTCTTTACCCAAGCTCTTGACTGCGAGGTCGATCCCCAATCTCAGCCTGTACTCTCTTCCACGGCTCTCAGCCCCGAGCCTTCCACGGCTCCACCTTCCATGTCTCTGTCCCTCGAGCCTCCCATGGCTCCGCCTTCCAGGCCTCCTGTCCCAGTCCTTGGATCCTTCATCTTCTGCTTCACCCTACACTCATCATCCATTTTTGGGTGCCAGGAGTCATACTTTAAGGGTGGATGAAAGGTCACAGTTTGTCTCCATCATCTTCTTCAAGGACTCTTATTTTGAAGATTTCCCCTGCACTACGTTTCCCAGAATTCATTGCACTTATCTCTTCCATCTGTTCATCGTCATCCCCACATGTATTCAATTCCCTCTTTTTGTTCAGTCTTTTGTCAGTCCTTGAAGTGTTACATTATGAAGTGTTATGTTGAGTTTATGAAGTGTTGTTTAGTTAGTTAATTGATGTTTAGCTTTAGTGTTTGTTCCACTCCAGCGAGTTTCCTGATTACTTCTTATTTTTGAATATAATTTTTTATTTTTTTCACACCAGAGACCATTATTAAAAAATTGAAAGTTACTCCTGCATCTCCTCTCTTCTTCTTCAACTCCCAGACACCCAACGTTACAGTTAACATTATTTCATTGTTATAAAAACGCAGTAAACCCTAAAACCTAGTTTTTACAGTCATTTTATGATTTAAACAAATGTACATCTCAAATAATACACATGTTTTAAAATAAAATGATATGCTTCAAATGTCTGTATTTAACCCTCCAAAAATGTGTTTCATTCATTTCCATTGTAAGTGCCTCACTGTAAACTCGATTTTGGCTTTACTTTTCTTTATTTACTATGAAAGGAGATACCAGTCCAAAAACTTTTAAAAAATTTTTTTTAACTTTTTGTGTGTGGTTTTTAAATTTATGCCAGAAATGCTGTTAATTAAGTTTAGCTTTTCTGTAACTTGAAATGTTCCTTTAATTCTGTCCACTAAAAAATTAAAACTTATATTGATTCATAAGTTAAAATCTAAAGCAATCATTTCAGTTCCCATCATCTCCATTTCTTGTTGGGTTCACATCTACTGAAAAGTGCTGATCTAGGATCAGTTGTTGATGGTACAAGGTTAAGCGAAGGGACTCTCTTTCGAGACACATAATACACACAGTGTCTGGCTGCAGGTATGATAAGATTACAGGAACACTTAAAGCCTAACAAGCAGACTCCAGAGACAGATGGCTCCAGGGTTCAAATGGTGGTGAGAGATCTTGCAGAGTGTTACCCCTAGAGCAAGGTTATCTTACTTAATGGCAAATGTTTTGCAAGTGAGTTCAATTATATCAACTGAAAATACAACATTCTATTCTACTCTATACTTTCATTTAAATTAGAGGATAATATGGCAGGGGGAGAGGTTGGAGGGGGGGTGTTTTGGAGGGAGAGGGAGAAGGTAGAGATAAGTAATGAAGAGCAGAGCAAGTGCATTGACTGGAAGATCATCGATTGACAAGTTGAAGAGCGGGATTTTTCCCGAGAGCCAATCAGTCTCTCTCTTTAGCGCTCTTTCACAAACATACATGTGCCCATTAAAGAAGGAAATTTCGAACCATTACTTAAAGTCAATATTTTTTACATTTGCACAGCTTGTGCAGAGAGAACACTTGCCTCAACGCTGCTGCATTATTTGTTAGTGCTTGAGAGAGAGAATGAAAAAGAGGAGAGAAAGAGCATGTGTGTGTGTGTGTGTGGATTTGTAGGGTTACGAGGACATTTTTTTAGGTTACAAACTGGTAATTACAAGGGTATTATGTGGTATATGAGGACATTTCTAGTGTCCCCATAATTCAAATCTCTTAAAAAACATGCTAAACTATGTCTTTTGAAAATGTAAATATGCATAACGTTTTTTGTGAGAGTTAGGTTTAGGAGTAGGGTTAGTGTATATAATCTATAGTTCGTACAGTATAAAATCATTATGTCTTTGGAGAGTCCTCATAAGGATAGCCGCACCAATGTGTGTGTGTGTGTGTGTGTGTGTGTGTGTGTGTGTGTGTGTGTGTGTGTGTGTGTGTGGGTGGGCGGTTGAGTGAGGGAAAGATATGGGGAAAACAGGAAAGTCAGGAGACTGTGTTCGGCTTAGGACTGATCAGAAGGAGCATTAGTACAATAGCTTATGCATTTAATGCAGTTAGATGTTCCCTCTCAAAATTCTCAAAGCTGATGTGCTCTGCTGAGCTCATACATTTTCAAACATCACACACAGAGACTCATACACACTTAAATTCACAGATGGTCACAGTAACTACTTGCAACCCAGCAAAGTCACAGTCGCTGTCCCTTTCATGATAGAGATGTCTTGACTGTGTGTGTGTGTGTTTGTGTGCGCGCTGGTGTGTTTGGGGTCTATAATTGGCTTAGGTATGCTATGGGTTAGTTCTGCTTTGACAAAGTCTTTTGGGTCAGTGTTAGGTTAGTTTAATGCTTGTATGCTCTCTCAGGGAAGACAACATCCATACACACTCTTTAGTGTGTGTGATCACACCTCTTGAGTGCGACATGAAGATATAATTTTGCTTGTCAATGTCTCAAGTTAATATTATATTATGAATTTTATATATTAGTTTATATAATAATCATAATTTTAAATATATAGTAGAACTATATATATATATATATATATATATATATATATATATATATATATATATATATATATATATATATATATATTATTATTTATTTGAATATAATAATTATAATGATAATGACCATGATAATGATACAAAATTATTATTATTATATAAAAATAAATTATATGTTTAGTATGTATATAATACAGCATATTAGGAATAATTGACGACGGACCGTTGAATTGTTTAAAAATAATGTACACCCGTGGTGGTAATGCGGTCACGTTGCGCAGTGGAGTTGTACCTCATGTGTGCGTTATTATTAAACAATTGAATGAGTCAATTATTCCACTTAAAACATCATTCAGGGTTTTAAGACATTTTCTGTTTTTTGTCCCTAGAATGTTCTTGTGAGAGTATCTACTTTTATCTGCCACAGATTCAGTGTCTTGCTTTAATACAGCTCAAGCCTGAAAAGGTCACGTTAGAACTAGCAACGGAGGCTTGCGCCTCTTTACTAGATCACTCACTGGAGAACAAGTTAGTGCGTGTGTGAGTTTGTATTTGATGGATCAAAAGAGAGAAACTCTTGAGATATCTCGCTTCTGGGATTATCTTTATTCTCGTCAAAAGTAACATCTCTTCAAAATCACCAAAATGTGTTTAACCATATTCCTGTTATAAACATAACTTTTTTTCATGCCCACTGAGATTGTGCTGACATGATGACTCTGTTTTTCTCTCACAAGTATGTTTGGGCTTTAAGTGTTTGCGTTATGTGTATAATGTCTGTGTGTCCACGAGTGTGTGTGTGAGAGGGGAAGCGCGAGTGTGTTTCCCACAGATATTTCAGATAATATAGAAACTGTTGTATTGATCATGTTGTGTGTTATATTGTGAGTGCGAGTATATGTGTGTATGTGCTCACGTATGTGTGTTTGTGTGAGTATGAGCAAATGTGTGTGTGCGAGTGGGAGCATATGTGTGCATGTGTGAGAGAAAGTGTGTGTGTGCAAGCATGCGTGTGTGAGCATTAGTGTATGTGTGTGTGAGTGCGAGCGTATTTGTGTTTGTGTGTGCGAGCATATGTGTGTGTATGTCTGTGTGCGAGCATGTGTGTGTGTGTGTGTGTGCATGCAAGTGCAAGCATGTGTGTGTTTGAGAGTGCAATCGTATGTGTGTGCAAGAGCGAGCATATGTGTGAGAGCGTGTGTATGCGTGAGTGTATGTTTGAGCGAGCAAATGTGTGTGTATGTGTGTGTGTGTGTATGCGAGCATATGTGTGTGTGTATGTGTGAGTAAAAGCGTGTGTGTATGAGCATATGTGTGTGTGTGTGTGTCGAGTGCAAGCATATGTGTGTGTGTGTGTATGTGCGTGTAGGTTTGAGTGCAAGCAAATGTGTGTATGTGAGTGCAAGCGTATGTGTGTGCGAGTGTGTGAGTGCGAGTGTATGTGTGTGTGATTGTGACCGTGTGTGTGTGTGTGTGCGAGTGGGATCGTATGTGTGTGTATGTGTGAGTGTGATTGTGAGCATATGTGTGTGCGAGTACGAGCGTGTGTGTACGAGCGTATGTGTGTGCGAGTGTGTGTGTGTGCGAGTGCAAGCATATGCGTGTGTGTGTGTGAGCGTGTTTCGTTGTGTGTGAGCGTATGTGTGTGTTTGCGAGCGTGTGTGTGATAGTGCGAATGTGTGAGTGTGAGCATGTGTGTGTATGTGTGAGTGCAGGTGTGTGTGAGCGTGTGTGTGTGTGCACAGTGCGTGCATGTGTGTGTGTGTGTGTGTGTGTGTGGCGTATTTGTGAGAGTGAGCGTATTGTATGTATGTGTGAGTGTGAGCGTATGTGTGTGTGTGTGTGTGTGAGTGCGAGGGAGCGTGAGGGCTCTTTTTAATCGAAATTTAAATACATTTAGGATATTTTAGACATTTTTTTGACATTCTTAACCGATTTACTTTAACCAATGTCTTTGTTTTAATTAGTTATTTTGTTGTGGTAGCCTGTAGAGCTGTTTGAAATAATGTGGTGAAGTGATATGGGTGGTGAAGTGATATGGAACGGTTATATGGTCAAGACCTGTAAATACTTTATAGCCGTGAGAAATAATTGGACACCTTAGAACATTGGTGAACCAATCAGAATAAAGCATTGAACAGACCTGTGGTGTATTTGCAGAAGTAATGTTTGGGAGTCTAAAATGTATATTACCTATTGACACACTACATCTAAAGATATATAAAAAAAGACAAATGTTTTGTTTAACACTTTTTCACAGTACTATATACTGTATACATGTATATATATATATATATATATATATATATATATATATATATATATATATATATATATATATTAATGTATATGTTAAGTATTTCTACTTTGGTCTAAACTTGCCAAAATAACTATTTTTCAAACAAAACAAGTGTTTATTCTTCAAATGTTTGGTATTTCTGTATTTATCAAGATTAAAAATAATATTATTTTATGACTACAATATTATATAACCATTTTTCTCGTGTAGCTTAACATCAAGAGATTGATCCATTGCTCATGGTTATGTTTTTGTAAGAAATGAAACAAGGTCATCTTTCTCCGTCTGTTCTCCAACAACCATATTACAAAGAGTTTTTATTACATTTTTATTTATTTTTTCCACATTAAAAGGATAACATTCTCAATGTCTTTCTCATTAAGTCTGTGAAATGATGGTCATTGCCTCTTACAGTGCTATTTCACTAATGCTGTATTAGAGCTCTGATAACCTGTAGTCAGTTAAAATATGGACAAGAAATCATGAACACACAGACACACATGCATACACACACTCTCCTGCAGTAAATAGATGGGCAAAATACCATCACTTGACATAAGGAATGTGTGTGTTTGTTTGTTTTGGGCAGAAACTGGGTGTCCGCCTAATGAAGAAGCTCTTTTGTGAAGATGTGTTTTCCAAAACACACACACACACACACACACACACACACACACACACACACACACACACACACACACACACACACACACACACATACACACACACACACTCATTGGTGTGACTCTCCATAGACATAATTATGTTTATACTGTACGAACTATAGATTATATACACTAACCCTAAACCTAACCCTCACAAAATAACTTTCTGCATTTTTACATTAAAAAAATAAAAAAAAAAATAATTTTTTAGTATGTTTTTTAAGCTATTTGAATTATGGGGACACTAGAAATGTCCTCATAAACCACATTTATAGCATAATACCCTTGTAATTACCAGTTTGTAACCTAAATAAATGTCCTCGTAAACCACCTAAACACACACACACACACACACACACACACACACACACACACACTGTGATTCTGCTAAAGATTGGGAGCAGCAGGTTGAGGCATCTCTTTTATTCATCAGGTTTTTCATCTGTTTGTTTGTTTGTATCTGCCCTTGAAAGATTTTACAAGACAGATAGAATAGAATGGGAAGAGACGGAAAAGAGAGAGGCACGATGTAGCAAGACACAATAAAAACATATAAGGAGAAGGCATAGAGAATGACAACAGGTTGAGAAGAAGAATGGATCACTGACTGAAAGTGTGTGCCTGAGTCTCTGTGCAGTCTTTCAACCAAATGTCCTTGTGACTTCCTGTAATTGGAGATTCAAATTGTAGCATTCGAGACTTTATCATTCTTTTGGTGTTTACTGAATAAATGGAACAATACCTCAAATTAGATAGGCTACATTGTTAACTTTCATAACCTTAAAGATAATAAAAATGGAATGAGGATGTTTACATATATAATCTCAGTCAAGGATTATTTGGAATGTAATATAAAAGTCAAAAATGGGATATGCAATACCCATTTATTTATTTATGTATGTATTTATTTTTTCAGACAGAGGGTTTGACTGATGGCTAAATTCAAAGTTTATTTAATCTAATCAGCATTACATTTGTCTCCTAGTGACCAATTACTTTAAATCATGTTTAATTTCAGCCATGCTCTAATTGGGGCTAATTTGGCCCAGCATTGTCTAAATGCAAGCATATTCAATCGCCCTGAGAAAAAGCTTTGAATCCTACGCAGTGAGTGGGCTAAAACAATTTCCCTTCCACAAAGCCCATTTAATCTATATTTAGGGCAACGTTCTCCAAATGGCAAAGTTACAAATCACATTTTCAGCTCTTTACTAGCAAGTTTGCTCCAATTTTGACCAGTTTCTTGACCTTGACCTCAAACTAAAATTCTAAACAACCATGAATGAGCTTTTAGCTTCAAATGAGCACTCTCAAGGAGATAACACAATACGCAGCACAATTTTGTGCCATAAATGTCAAATACCTTGATAACTTGACTCTAAGAGAAACTCTCCCTCCTGCTCTTTCTAGAACATACTTTGATGAGCAAGGCGAACAGACATTCCAGTGATAATGGCACACTGAGCTTGCACAATAAGCACCTGTTGCTGATAAAGTATCAAATGTAGACAAGACAGCCCTTAATGTCCAACAACTGCTACTGAATACCGGCTTGAGAACAGTGGCTCCATTGATAGAGCTTTAACATTGGTTGGGCAGTCATTAACAATGGAGGTAACTGTTGACCACTGAGAGAATCTACAACGGATAGGTAATTCAGCTACGATGAAACAAGATACGCACTCTTTCTGTTCAAGCCTTTTCACCTTTTAAACCCTTACATTATAAATTTAGCGATAGGCACAGCAGCATATCAGTCTGACCGTGATCATTGAAAAATGGCTAAAAAATACTTGCAGACTCAAGAGACTACAGTATACTTTATTTTTTACGTGCCGTTTCTTCTCATGCACAGTCGAGCGCTCAGCCTTTCAAAGTATACTCTTTTGAACACAAACTCAAACTGTTATGCATATTGTGTGCGCAATGTACAGAAATCGGAAAGCCGAAGTATACCAGAGATTATTTAGCAGAGACAGGCCACTTCTATTAAAATTAATGGGAGAAATTGGAATGCCCAATGGTCAACATATGTAGAAAGGAAGTCCTGTCATACAGGTAAAAGAGCCAATATCCTTTTAGATACAGAAATCGACCAGTCAATCAAATTGAGAACGCGCATTAGCTATACAGGCTAGGAAAATTGGGCTTTTTAGCATAATCTGAAGTACAGCCGAAACATTTATGACACCATAGTGTTTTCAGATTTAACTGCTGATTAGAAATATGTTCTTTGATCCAGTGAAAAAACCTGGTCCTTATCTGATACTGCAATAAAATGTAGTCTGCTGGCTAATTTACAAAATGTAGGATGGCAGGGGAATTTTCATCAGGAAAGTGCTACCTGATTGATCAGAGAAACTATAACCCAAACCTAGCCCTACCCTTACCCCTAACCCTAAACCTAACCCTAACAAATCAGGTAGCGCTTTACTCATAAAAATGACTCACTCATCCCCTTCCATTCTACGTTTCGTGAAACCACTGCCTGCAGATTTTAATGAAGACTAACTACTATTGATCTATACTAGTTGCAAGAAACCTATCAAGTTAAGAAAACCCTTAGTGACAGTACCCTTACAATTATAGCATAGGGTTTTCTTAACTTAAATAAAGCTTTCATTCCTGCAACAAGACTCAGACCTCTATCTCACCACAACAACCACAGCAAAATAACTAGATATAGGCTTATATGAGCTATTGAGCCAGTCACACTATGATTAAAGTTTCATTCTTAAAACGTCTATACTTTGCCTGCAAGACAAATCAAGCAATTCCCGGCAATCCAAGCTTTTCAGCATCTGCCTTCTATACCCCAGCATCTGTAAAACTGTAGTGTCAGCATAGCTGTGTATGAGTGTGTGGGCTTTTGTGAGAATTTCCCTACTCTTTGGATTGATGATTATGTCTCCTCTTATTTAGCTATTTAGCTTAACTCTGACTCATCTATTTTGTGTTTGCCCCTACCATTTTCCATATGCTCTGCCTCACCGACACTGCCATCGGGCGTAGTCCTCTCATAGGCGTCTTCGGGTAGAGGGAGGGCACCCAGTCTGGGGCCGGACGAACTCTTGCTGCTGGGCGTCTCCGACTCCTCCAGGCCACTGTCGTAGCAGCTCTGCAGCGAGCCCTGGTGCGGGTCCTGGGGCTGGCTCACCACCGAGAAGGTCACTCGGCGGAACGGCTACAAGAGAAGAGATTGCTGGGGGTCACTGGACTGAAGAGGTCGTAGAGGGGTTTGATGGGTAGATTTTTTGGGGGGTGGGTGGGATAAGTCTCAGTTAAAATTAATTCTGTATAGCTCTTGTTAGAATATTGCACTACACTGTACAGTACTAGGACATAAACAGCAACTGGATTAATTACTATCTCACTATGTAGTAAATATATGTTGCCTGAAAGCAGTATTCTACAAAAATAAACAAAACAATCCTAATGAGCTGCACAGCACTTGTTTAATGGATTCTCACATGAAAAATACAAAATGTTAGGAGAGTAAGTTCAATGCCCACAGGAGTAAGTACAGATGCCACACTGTGGCATTGCAGTTTAAATTTAGCTGTGAAGGTCTGAAGGGCATCAAAGTCTCCTTGTGTGGTTTACTTTATAGCAAAAACAGGACAAGATGAGCAAGTATGGTCCCGATGGGAGATAGAATGGAACACATAGCTACTGGCTTATAAACAAGAGCGTGGATCCACACATTTTTCAAAGTAACTAAAGAACAACTAGGTGAAAGGAAACAAATAGGAGTAATATACTGGTACATAGAGGCTTAAATGTGAAATTTGTTCTCTCTGCTCTGAACCTTTGATTTTTATTTCCTCTTCCTCTCAAAAACTTTGAGCGTCGTCTCAATTGAAGAATGGCAGAAAAGAGAGTGAAAATGGATGAGATGAGTGACAGCGAGTAGCATGACACATGTGTTTTGTTTCTGCTGAGATACAGAAAAAAGAGAGCTGGGAGAGAAATTAAGCTAGGAAGGACATCAAGTCTATTCATTTAAAATGAATCAACTATTCATGAAACCAAGGCATCAATTTTCCATTGTTGATTTCTGCTCAAAGCTAAATTTCTGGCTACATACATTGACACTACCCCACAGTCTATGTGCTTTAGGACTCTTTAAATGGGAAATTGAATCTGTTGTCTTGATTTAAATACTGTTCCAGTTGAGGAATCCAGGGTTATATAAGATGGGGAATTTCTTTGCCATTCACATCCTAATGAAATGCATGATCCTGTCTCTGTGTATACTGAGATAACTGATACATATGGACTTTGAGCAACATAAGTGGCTGGAAGAGCAAGAGAGAATAAGAGGCAAATAGCTGAAAGGTGTAAATTAAATTGTGATAATTTCACTAGCATTGGAGCCTTGTAATTAAACCATTGACTTTTTCTGTCTGGGTAAGTGAATGCAGAGGTGAAACAGAAGAGTAGACAATATTGAGGAGAAATGATGTCACAATTCTTCTCATTCTCTCTGTCTCTCACTCTCCAGCCTACTTACTTTAATGGATAGTTCATCTTTTACTCACCCTCATGTTGTTCCAAACCTGTATAACTTTCTTTCTTCTAAGGAACAAGGAGATATTAGGCAGAACTAGGGAGGTAATAAGAACCAGTATGTTGATACTAATATAGTAATACAAAGATTTGATGATACCCATCTTTCTGCAATACTGTTATTACATAGTTAAGCTTTCATTTCTTAACATTAGTTAACAACATTAGTTAACATGAACTAAAAATGTGCAATACCTTTACAGCATATGTTGTATATGTTAACATTAGTTATAGCACTATGAACTAACATGAACTAACAATGAAAAATGTTATATTTATTACTAACATTGACAAAGATGAATGAATGCTGTAACAATGTATTGTTTATTGTTAGTTCATGAAACATACTGCATTTACTAATGCTAATAAATGGAACGTTATTGTAAAATGTTACAAATTATTTTTATATAAATAATCAAGGGAAGTAATTGACAATTATGATGTTTGTCATAATCGGTGGGGTTACAGCTTATTAGCTATCTTAGATGCAATACTGAAATTGGTATAGATAATAATGAAGTTTCACTTGTGCTGGTACCAGCTACTTTAATATTGGTATTGTGACAACCCTAGGGAGAATGTTAGCCCATGAAGTCAAAAAGGGCTTTTGACTGAGGCTATCATTAGGCCCGACATCTCCTTTTGTGTTCAACAGAGGTGTGAAAGTCATACCATTTGGAACAACATGAGGATGAGTAAATGCTGACAGAAGTTTCATTTTGGGGTGAATTGTCCCTTTAAATAATCTTACACTGCTCACTGGTACAGATTTTGCTCTTGCTCTTTAGTCTATGCGTGTTGTGAGTTGAATAATAATTCAACAGAAACAAAACCTGTGATTGGGCCCTTCAAGTTCAAGACAGTTCAAGACAAGTATAATTATAAAGTTTCTCAAAATAAACATTAACACTAGCCATTAAAGCAATCCCATTCTTACTGAGCTCTGCAGTGAAAAGTTGGGTGATGCATTTAATAGACGCTAACAAAGCAACAGGCTCTCTAAGTGTTTGCCTCTGGCCTTATCCCCACCCACTTCCTGCAAATGTCCTTTCAGGAATATTAAACAAGATGGAGCACCATCATTCACTCCTCTTTTCTTTCCAACTCACTGCCTTTATGAGTGAGTGGTCTAACACTCATCATTACTTCAAATTGTTCCTTTAATTTGACATGTCGCCATAATCTTGGCATTTGTATTCTGTCAGGTTAGCAGTGCCTGCCTTTCAACTTAAAGAGTGCATAGCGGTTAGAGATTGTTGCACACACACACACACACACACACACACACACACACACACACACACACACACACACACACACACACACACACACACACACACACACACACTGACACAAAATGGTGTTCAATAAGTTCTACCTCTTTGCATTGATAATGATCATACATATGCACTCTGCCATGACTTATTCATCTTTCTCTCTAAGATAGTCATCCAAGTTTACCTTCCCCTTTTTCTACAATATTCTACCTGCATTAAGGAGACTGTTTGTACACATTTGGCATTTGTTGTTATGCTGCATTAATTTATTTCCTTATCTCCCTCATTTCTCTGGCTAATGTAAAAATCTTGGCAATAAATCATGTTTCCATGTAATTACAATCAACATTCAACAAATGGATTAAAATAAATATTCATGGGCTAAAACTTTCACTTTGGATATTCAAACATTTGTTGCATAATTAAATGAAAGCCCAGAGGGGGTCTTGCTTTTGCTGAAATAACAGATCAAAATTTTGTTTACGTATCAAAGCCCTATTCTTTCTCGCTCTCTACCTCAAAAATTAAATGTCCTTTTCTCCAGCTAAGTGTGACAGCAATTAAAGTCCCATGCTAATTATGCATTATGTGTTAACACTATTCTGTAAACAAGCTTATTTCCTATCCTTTTAAGCCTTATTATTTGTAGTAACTGAAGAAAATGTACGTGCATACATCTTTTTGGGCAGTGGAGTGATCTATATCCATGCACCATGGAGAGCTATGGTTTAGGTAATGAGAAAGAACACAAACTCTGAAGCCTTCTGTGTATTTTAACAATCGAGCAGAGAGGAGAGGAAAGGAGAAGATTAAATGAATGGGAAAACTAAAGATGAGATACTATGGAAGACAAACTGTTTGTGCTAGATGTAGTAGATATTGTAAAGAAGAGTGTTAATCAGTCACTAGTGTTTAGACATGGTGGCCTAGTGGTAGAACCTGTAATTAACCTTCGTTCAAATTTTCATAAGCACCCTGAGGGTGAACTACAAAAATGCAAATCAGCACTGGAATGAGCTTCCGGTTGTTTCACACGGTACTTTCTCATAGATAGGTTAAACGCTTAGAGGTATTGTGGCAAGAGTGAATAAGCATTTTGACATATGGCAACTCTGAAGAAACTCTGACGTTGTTCGTGTCATTCACCAAAGAGCTACGTCCCAAAAACAACACAATATGGTGTGTGCATTGATAGAATTCCTCATTAAATACTGATCTGAGACAGAACACATAGCTAGGGTTCAAAGGGGTTTGGTAGGGGCTTTGAAAACAGTTATATGTCTATTCTAAAGGCTTCTAACAGAATCGTGAGAGCTAGCTAGATCATTAAAGAATAGGGCTGGACCTTTATACAGATTGATTCGATCCAATTCTATTTAAATTCTCAAGATCTTGGTTCAATATGATTTAAAATGTGAAAATCTGAAAATTTACCAGCCAGTTGCTAATCAAAGATATTTTTGTCTTGTATGGGAATGCTTAATTTGTATAAAACTCCGAATTTGAGAATTTCAAGTGAAAATTGAGATGCATTGGAAAATCTTACCCACCCCTACTAAAGACATTTAGATTATCTACTGTATGCCACTAATTTCACCTATGGTAACTTTCCAGTAAATCCAGGTAAGTATTTTTAATAGTCATACAGTACATGCAAGTCTTCAAAAGCTTGTTGGATAAATAAGCAGTGCTACTTACAGTATATCTCAGTTATGAATAACGTAAAACAGCACTGATTAGACTTTGTTTTTTTGTTTTTGTTTGTTTTTTTAAACGAAACCACTAAATGTAAAGTATTAAGTGAGTAGAACAATATCTGACTCATTTGTGTAGCAAAGTATCCTTGCATGCATAACACCCAACGGCCTGATCTGTGCAATTTTCAGATTTTCAAGATTTTTCAAAATCTTCATATGAGTCCAAAACATGCACACATTATCTTGTGCCTAAACCGAGTGCTTAAAAGGGAGTGAAACATTTTAAGAAAGGAATGTGTGTGTGTGTGTGTGTGTGTGTGTGTGTGTGTGTGTGTGTGTGTGTGTGTGTGTGTGTGTGTGTGTGTGTGTGTGCATGTTTAAAAGACTAACAGAGCCCACTGTGAGGAGGTCAGGGAGTTTTGCTTATCCTGGAGCTTAGGGAGGTTCAGGTGTCTGCTTTGTCTTAAGGGATGACTGGCACTGGTCAAGCTTCATTTCTCTCCAGGCTTCCTGCCTATGAGGACCTCCAGATGGGCTCTGGATCTCCTGAGACCTGCTGGAGTTTAGCCAGTTCTGAGGACTCTTTGGCAAGGCATATATTAAGACACCTCACTGCCGGTGCTGAAAACTTCCAGGGAATTTTTACCACAGGACCACTTCCCTCTGTGGAGTGTACGTTTGATATCTTAGCGAAGGTGTTTGTTATGTTTCGGTCAAGCCTGCCAAAATGGAGCCTTGTCTGACTCTAAGAGAACCCTAAAAACATTCAAACTGAGCCACAGCAAACATTTAACAGTTTAACCACTTTTGTAACCCCCCTTTGATTGTAGTTCACATGTCTACAGCATTCTACAAGTGGCTCTTTAATCATTTTTAACCCATCGACTGTGCCCTTTTCATGGACATACCTCAAGCTGAACTGATCAGCACTTCAAGAGAGCATTCTTTAAAAAGAGGCTCCCAGACACTTAAAATCTTGTTTTATTTTTTCTTACGTTTCCTTCCCTCTGAAGTTCTTCAGTTTAAACCTTCAGAGTACATATTGCTGTACGCCAGTTGACTGGCTTTGAATATAATCCTTTTCGAGGGCACTGATGCATAGATATCTCACCTGGCCTGATCATTCATTCTTTCATCTACCCACTTTTTGCTTGTCATCCACTCAACCTCACACTCTCAGCAATGGCAAAGTGATGCATTGCCTCTTGCCGTTCCAGTCCATTTCCTCTCAGGCCAACTTTACATTTCCTCATGCCAAATGTTCCAGATGTTCATGCCTTTGCCAAACAAAACACTGTGGATGTTAGTCACTGTAGTGAAATTAGCCGCCCTTGTTTATCGTAGTTCATACATTTTGAATCAAGAAGCCCAAATTGATATTTTGAACAAGGTGCCTATTCTTACTCAAAATTTCTTAACTCTCAATCTTTGAGTTTCGTCTCTTATATATCACTGACATATAACATCAGCAAAGAAAGCACATTGCAGTGTGCCTATGTTTAAAAATTCATTTTTTCCCTCTTGTTCTCCCAGACTGAAATTGAGGTGCAATGCTGCCTCATTATTTTTAAGCATCCTTGTGTACGTGATATTTCTTTTTGACTGCAAGTGATCTTTGTGATGTCCTTAAACCATCCAAAGCTCCAAAAGGACATAAAGGCATGCATAAATGTACTCCAGTGGTTAAATCAATACATTCAGAAGCGATATAAGTGTGGGTGAGAAACAGATCAATATTTAAATACTTCTTACTATCAATCACCACATTCACTTTTAAATTATTCTTCTTTTGTTTTTGTCAATTTGCATTATTTGTTCACATCGCCACCTAGTGGGCAGTGAGGAGAATTTATAGAAAGAATGACATAAACATTGATCTGTTTCTCACCCACATCTATCATATCACTTCGGAAGGCATGGATTAAACCACTGGAGTACTATAGATTACTTTTTTGCTGCCTTTATATGCATTTTGTAGCTTCACAATTTTGGTATCAATTCACTTACATTGTGGGGACCTAAAGAGCTGAAATATTATTCAAAAAAATCGTTGTTTGTGTTCAGCAGATGTAAGAAAGTTTTACACAACTGGGATGGCAAGAGGGTTAATAAATGCTGAGATAATTTTCATTTTTGGGTGAACTATCTCTTTAAACGCTTTAAAAAGTAAATGACAGTTTTTGGTCAATAGACCTGCCAGTTAAAACAATCTTTTCTCCACTCTACATTTTCATGCCTGTCTTTTCGTTTCTTTTAACATTTCAAAAAATGCATTAACATTCCTGACAAGAACTGAGAAGAAAAAAGCACAGACAGCTGGGATCCTCAAAACATTTCTCTATGCTCTTTTTATAAATCCTAGCTAAACTTTTAATTGCTCTTTAAGCAGGGGATTAAGCAAGAACATATCTGCCATATTCTGAAGGGATGATTTGCAGCTTCAAAGGCTTAGGCCACCTCTGACCCTCATTCCATGAGAAGGAACAATACCTTTAAGGCGCTGCCTCGCACTGCAAATCCCAAACATGCCTCTCGCCAATGTTTAATGGTCAATAATCACAGGAGACATTTTACACTGGGAACACTAAATATATAATGGATTTTAAATGCACTTATGAGTGTGATTTTATTATAATGTTTTTGTCAAATTCTACATTTGTTTTGCTCTGAATCAGTTTTTTTTTTTATATACGTAGTTTTTTTATCTCATCAACAATATTTGTCTATCAGGGATGAAAGGGATACTCAGTTTCCTCTTCTGGTGCAGAATATCTAACCTCATCAGGGAAGCTCCACTATCATTGCTAGAAGAAATGGATTATGGTCTCAGGTAACCGCAAAACTCAGAAAAATGCTTTCAGGTGCCTTTCCTAACACAATAATGTAGCAAACTTGAGCTCCATTTTAACTTAAAAATGGACTCACATACAAAAAAATACCCTGCTCAAAGAAACAAAATCAGCTTAAACCAGCCTAAAATGGTCTAAGCTGGTTTTATCTGGTCTAGTTAGCCTCCCAATCTGACTAAGTTTACAAGTGCCCTCTAAAACTGACAAACTAGACCAGCCTAAACAGGGGTGTGTTTCCCAAAAGCATTGTTAGCCAACTATGGTTGCAAGTTACCAACATAATTCTAAAACGACCAACATTGTGTTTAAAAAAATATATATTTCCAAAATAGTTCTAAAACTACCAACATGGTGTTTCAAAAAAACTTATTTCCAAACACCATTTGCAAAAATCATCGCAAAGCTGTGAGGTTGGAAGTACAGCTCTTTAACTGTGGTAAGAAGCATAGTTCCATGTTAGTTTGCTGTGTGGACATAATTTTCTCCTCACTGCGGATTCTATACCCTTTGTTCAATATATATATATATATATATATATATATATATATATATATATATATATATATATATGTGTGTGTGTAAATGTAATTCTGTCAAGACTTTGTAACATTACATGCACTTAAATAAACTGCTTATTCTGGGGTTTTGCAACATAATGTAAACACAAACACAGCTGTTTAAGGGATTAAGGGCTGTTAAGAGAAAGCACTTACACACATAAATTATGTGAACATGAGAACATGGCTTATATGTCATGATACATGATAACTCATACTGGTAAGCTCTTATATGTTTTTGAATAGTGCACATGTACTTATGTGCTCAAGTGTGCCGGGGGGAATCCCAAAGTCTGTTGTAAAGGGAAACCCTTTAGGAAAACTATTGCATTACACAGTGCACACACTTTTTTTTGTGTGTGTGTTCAGTAGCTTTCTCACATTAACCAGCTTTCTGAATTACGTGTAAATGAGCTTTTATAATTTGATATCCACAGAAGTTATTACACAACCTCCTGCATAATGTCATAAATGACAGCTCTATGTTGTTGAACCAATGTGGTTCTAACGATGGATGTGCGACAAAGTTACCATGTTTTTGGGAAGCAGTCATGACTAGCTAGTTAATTTCTCCAAAGACGCATCTCACTGTGATGTTTAAGCAGTGAGTTCCATACAGTAGTTGTACAGGAAACAGACCCCAGGCTGGGAGACCATCTAAGGCCAGCAAACCATCTTAGGCTGATGATTAGAGACATGCAAATACAAATATTAAATAATAAAATAAAATACAATAATCACACACATAACATCTACACTTCTCTCTCCAATGTTCCTCCCCAAAAGTCCTCCAAAAATGCCAGATATTTGCCCCATTTTCCCATAAACAAATCTACATTACCCAATCCTCTAGATACACCTTCTTCAAAAGCACACATACAGTATATTTTACAGACTGTCTGGTTTTGACTTACACGATCGCATTACAAACAATTTCAAACAATCTCCTTTAGCTCAGAGAACCCTACTTCGCCCTTCTTGTGTGTCCCTGCACCTGTCAATCATCAACCAATGGAACTGAGCAACACAAAATGTGCAAAACTCACTCTGACTGTGAGCAGTTAGTCTGACAACTGACCCACTAATGTCACTAAGTAACAGCCTTAATAGCCACAGCTACGACAGTCGGGGGATGACAGAGGCCTAAGAGTCAGCGAAAGCACAGCGTGTAAACAACCTGAGGGCAGGATGGATATCGTAACTCGGACCATGTGATTTCCTGCCATGAAGGGATTGCTGTCTTTCCTGTGCAAATATCTGGCAGCATGAAACAAATTCCACGCAGTCTGAGGAGAGAAATGACAAAACAGAATATGTGTTCACACCTCAGCAGGCTTATGACTGACACATGACTGCTCTAACAAAGCACTGAGTGCTGTTCCCTGGCGTGCTGCATTATCTTCATCATAAGCACTGGTCTATTAAATGCATCTGCAGAAACTGTCAAGATGTCAAATAATACAGTAATGCATCCTTATCGTTTCATGAATTGTGAAATATGGGAGATTATTTTCCTTCCCATTCAGAGAAACTGTTTAACCTTCGTCTAAGTCAAGAGGAAATGTGAGAAGGAAGACTATGAATCTGAGAGAGCAATATCGTTGAGCAAACAGGCTTATCGTGGATAACTAAAACATAGTTGTCTGACATGTTGTTTAATAAGAACAGATATGAATATTTCATTGAAAGATCAATATTTATGACTGCCAAGTAGTCCAGTTTCTTTCAATAGTTTAAATAGTTTTAACAACACTTAGTTCCGGTCCTCGAATATGACTGAACGAAAGACATTCCGTGAGTACTGATGGTCTCACACCATCAGCACTCGGACGCTTTACTGTGTGTAACACTCTGCTTATGTTCGTGCCATTCTTAACAAGTGCAAGAGCAGTGCAGATGTGTTAAGAGCCATCTGTCTCTTTACATTTAATTCTGTGACATTAAATATTTTAGTCAGCAGGTGGAGGCAAAAGACAATATTTGCATGTAATATGAGCCTGTAGGTGACATGAAGTGAGAGCGTCACTCAGTATTTAAATTCAACAGGACTCTGTGATCGCTCATATTACTACTACACTACTAAAGCTAGAAAATATCTTTAAACAGACTGATTAATTACACAAACTTAAGGTGCTTACCTCTTAGGAGTTTCCACATTATAGAGGAAATACTGTTCAAAAATGCGGAGAACATTGCTGTTTCTATAGTTAAAGACTCCATCTTGGATGGCTATTTTTACACTGAGAAAATAGGATGAGGATCTGACTAACAGACTACAGCATCATCAACAGGTGATCACTCCATCTCTCTCTCTCTCTCTCACACACACACACACACACACACACACACACACACACACACATCCTTGTTTCTCCAATAACATGTTAGAAAAAGCCCAAGCTGTGAGACTAGTAGTTCTGAAGTGCTGTATTTGAGAGGCTTGGATACATCATTTGATTTTAACCAGCAATGGCAGATTCTGATCTGTCGCTTAAGAAAGTAGTTCTATGCATAAATGCGTTTTTGTGACAGTACTAAATTTTTCCTGATTAAAAAAAAAAATGACTTGTTCATTACTTGTTGTATATAAGCAATATCACACTTGCAATCGGGAAATATGGCCATAAATCAGCACTGCTGTGATTACCTATGGCACTCTGCCTGTGGCTGGATGGAGTTTGTTTGACTGTCCGAGGAAACTGAACAGCTTTCGTGTGTGTGTGTGTGTGTGTGTGTGTGTGTGTGTGTGTGTGTGTGTGTGTGTGTGTGTGTGTGTGTGTGTGGTGGTTCTGCTAGAGACTGGAGTTTGTTTTGGGGAGGAACACACCTTCAGGAAAGTATGTAGATGAATCTACACTTTCTTTGTGTTTATTCTGCCTATTGGCTGGAGTTTGTTTTATAGATTTTCTTCTGTTATGTAATTCTGTCTCACAAAATTTTTATAGAAGCACTGGACTTGAGCAATCCGATGGAAGGTTTGAGTTTAGAGGGATGGATGCTGGTTGGCGCTATCGTGCAGAGGGTAAATGCGCACGTTTTTCTTTTTTCTGTTTGTTTGGTTCAGGGGGAAGTTCTGAGTTTGACTGTTGCATTAATGTTGGAATGTGGTCTTTATGATTTTATTTTTGACACACAATGTATTTTTCCTAACATGTCAAAATGTAAATGTTAGTATGAGTGGATTGTCTCTCTCCATGTGGAATGTGAATTGGTTGGGGCACCCCAAGAAATGAAAGAAGGTTATTCATTTTCTTAAATGAAAAAAATATATATATATATATTATAGTGTTTCTTCAAGAAATGCATCTTTCCCCACAGGAAGATGAATACATTTTGAATATATTGGGTGGGAGCAGGGGAGTCATTACACTGATAAGTAAACATCTACAATTAAAATGTCTCAAACAGATTAATGATAAATTAGGAAGAGTCATTATTGTTTTAGCTGATATTCAGGGGCAAAGTCTTATTTTGGCTAATATTTACACACCTATTGCTGATGATCAGGGCTTTTTTATAGATCTTGAAGGGATGTTACAAGCTGCTGGCACTCCTCTGACTTTAATCTATTGATGGACTCAATCCTTGATCATAGTGAAGCAAAAGTGTGTAAGCCCACTAGAGCAACATTGATGCTTCACAGAATGTGTAAAAATCTTGGTCTTATAGATATTTGGAGACTTTTGAACCCATCTGGTAGGGACTATACATTTCTTTCATCAGTCCATAAGATTTATTCTAGAATAGATTTTTTTCCCTCATTTTATCTGTTATTTATTGCTCAATTGGAAACATCTTAGTCACAGATCACGCCCTGGT
This sequence comes from Xyrauchen texanus, assembly GCF_025860055.1. Lineage (NCBI taxonomy): Eukaryota > Metazoa > Chordata > Actinopteri > Cypriniformes > Catostomidae > Xyrauchen > Xyrauchen texanus. Next base: position 51,177,567 of record NC_068277.1, read on the forward strand.
GAGTTTAGAGGTGTTGCCACATACAGAGAAAAATAAATCATATAGTTGCTGCTTTAATGTATTCCTTTTGCAAAATCCTGAATTACAACAAATGTTAAAGTCTGAAATCAATGTTTATACGGAGACCAACTGGTCCTCAGTCTCTTCTTTGGGCGGGGCATTGGAGACACTTAAGGCAGTTCTTAGGGGTCGGATCTTACAATATGCCTCATTCATCAAAAAAATCCAAATCACGAGAACTCATGGAGTTGAAAGGGAATATTAAAAGTTTAGAGGCAGAGCTGAAGCACCAAGATTTTCCAAGGGTGATGGCGGGAGGTGTGGCGCATGAGCTTTTGCTTTACGCAGTTTATATTTTATTGTTCGTCTCTGACCCCATTAGATCTATGCCTTGCCTCAACAGAATTATGAATTCCTTCTCTAAATTCTCAGATTACAGAGTGAATTGGTCTATATCTGAAGCTTTGGCTCTGACAGCGTACTTCCCAGTAACAGCGTTTCAAATAGTTGCCTGCCAGTGGCCCATACAGAGCATTAAGTATTTGGGCATTTAATTCCCAGCCAATTTGAGTGATTTATATAGAGTTAATTTTGACCCTTTTATAATAAGATTTTCAAGTTATGCGAGCAGGTGGGCTTCATTAAATTTATCTATGATTGGGAAGGTTAATGTTGTTAAAATGAATTGTATTCAAAATATCAACTACCTGCTACAGTCTCTCCCTGTAGATGTCCCCCTCTCTTATTTAGAGCAATTTGATAGCATAGCGAAGTCCTTTATTTGGAAGGGTAAATGTCCCAGATTACATTTCAACAAGTTACATAGGCCGATTGACAAAGGTGGGCTTTTATTAAAATCAGTTGACATCAGCTCACCTTGTTGCATTATATGCCAGAGTCCAAAAATGTAAAAATAAAATTTAAATAAAAAAAATACAAAAAATGTTTTGTGTTGTTTTTCCAAACTTAAAGTACCTATAACTCCAGAAGTATTAAATATCATATTATCCTTTTAGATTCTGATTCAGAAAAAACTTTCCTTTTGGTATCTTCATTTATAAGGCCCTAAATGGTTAAATCCCAGAGATCTTGGCCTCTCAATGTGATATTTTTATTGCATAATTTCTGTTTCTCTAATAAAATATAAAAAACTAAATTTTGAGCCAGGGACTTCTTGTTGAGTTGACACAAAATGACCCCAAATATAGTTAATTCAGTAAAACACGGTACATTGCTGTAAGAGTTACTAAACAGATGTACAAATACAGTACAAATCTGTTATATACAGATAGTGCAAGGGAATGCAATGGCAGAAGACGTAGGATATGTTGGATAAATATATCCAATAAATAAATATAATACCCCTAAAATACAGGTTTTGTAAGATTCAGCTGACTTTTGGGAACAATTCTGTTGCCAAATTAGAGCTAAGAACACCCCTTCCCACCCCCACACAAACGCTTCATTTTTTTTCTAATCTGTTTTCTTTTCTTGCCGTTACCCTTTTTTTATTCACATAATTTCCTATGTAACAGAGAACCTTTTGGTTGACTGAAGCAAAGTACAGAGTTTATCATAAATATATCAATGCCAATATGACAGAACAGACAAAACTCTATTTCTGGGGGCTGTGGACACATTACTCAAAAAACATACCCGCCTTGTCACCCTCAAACATACACACATGCACACGCACACACACATGCCTTCATCAATAGACTGACTCCCCTGTTTAGGTAGAACAGGCCATTTTTGAGTCATGGCCTAGGTCCAGGAGACAATTATGATAGCTGCGATAAAGAAAACAATTATTCCGGAGAAGTAATTATCCTCTAATGTTTGAACAAACAAAAAGTGTAGAGCTAAAGAAAGAGAAAGACAGGGCCCAGGGCCATGTGAGATTAGCCTGGTATTCACACTTTTATGGTCATTGCATACAGGGATAGCGACCAAGTGATCAGACTACTGATGTCACAACATAATACACACAAATCCATGCTCCAATATAAACAGCGCTCAGGAAATGTGATTGAGCACACACACACATACACACACCTGTGTCCACATAATCACCTTTCGTGCTAAAATATGCACATATTCATAACAGACACCTCCAAAATGCAACAATCTGTTCTTGTTGATAATTTCAATTGTCACATCAAACAAACACACACACACACACACACACACACACACACACACACACACACACACACACACACACACACACACACACACACACACAGACACAAATATGTTTTAATCTTCACTGGGCAAAATCCCAGAACTGAAATGTAATTATGCCATTATTAAAACAAGATAAAACCAGGAGATTAACTGACTTGAGGACAATAATACTAACAATAATACTAATTATTAAATCTAAAAGATGAAAGGGTATTGACAGATGATTTGCATAAAAAAATGTGAATCCATTTTGACTTGTATCTAGGTTTGACTCTTATCCAGACAAATTCTGCGAGTTCCCCCTTGGCCCTGATGCAAATTGAAAAATACAACAAAAAGTAAAGCATCTCTTTTTAATGGACAAGGTCAATTTGTTCTCTGTGAACTGTAATGACAGAAAGTCTCTCTTTACCATCTTAAGACTTCATACCTTCATTCAATGTGTTCTACTATCCCATTTTAATGTGCAGACACAATTCGTAAGTTGACTTCTGGAAGAGTGTATATACACTGCTACTCTTATTACTTGTCTTCTTCCCTCTCTCAATATGCAATTGTTGAATGGCAGGCAGATACAAAAAGTAGGGTCCCACTTTATATTAGGTTTCTTTAACTACTATGTACTAACATCAAAATATGTATACTACAATGTAGTTATGGTGTAACTACATGTTGTTCTGCAAAATTATTACAATATTAATGTGACAGGGCGGGGCCAGGTCGTGATTATACACACCCGGTTCCTTATCAGGCTAATTAAGCCTCCGAGAGGAATAAAGGCCGACTTCGTTTCTCTAAAGATAGAAGGATAGCAGCTCCACACATCTGCCTGCTTCAAAGGGAGGTGCTATCAGACACTGCCATGGCCCTGGCAATGATGAAGATACTGATCCTAATCCCCATGTAAAAATGACAAACCCCAAGTGCCCGTGGGACTTCTTTGAGTACACGTCGTACTACTCTCTTCCTCTTTCTCCTTGCTCAGTTCTGTCTCTTTCCATTCCAGATCTAATTCACTAAGATTAGAATTTACCTTAGAATACTTTTCACTTTCTTTAATAGAAATCTTGGGAGTGAACTTTTGTGTGGCTTTGGAGTCAATGCTCTGAGAGGAAGCTGTCACACTCTCTCTTATCCAGGTAAACAACATACAACAGGTAAGAGGAAATCTGTAAAAGGGTAACTGTATTTGTTTGACTGGTAAATATGTGGCTTCCATGTTGTCAGTCACACAATAACTCCTTGCCTGAGGGCAATGGGGTGTCAAACGTATTATTAGCTATGCGAGAACATCCCTGGTGCCAGCTAAACAAATAAGACACACACGCGATCTTAGAAAGACGGGAGCGAGACAAATGACAGGAGCATTTTTAAATCAACCAAACCCTTAGGCTCTTTATGCTGACTTCACCACTCTAAACATCAAACAATACAAACAAAATAAGTGGCAGGTTGCTCAATGGGTGAATCTAACCTCAGTCTAACCATTAGACCCCTTCATCGTCAGCTACTCTATGGGCCAGTGAGAGACGCAACCAGTCTGACAGGTTAATGGCTAAATGGACGAGGACAAAAAAGTCAATTAAATGACAGAGGGGCCTCACTGGCAAAGTAGAAAGAAAAGAGATATATAGACAGAGATATTAGGAAAAAAGCTAAATGTTCCACCTGTTCGGGGAAAACAGGTAACCACAATAAATTGTGTAACACGAGATGGAGAGGCCATGAGTCACGTAGTGTGAGGTAATCACTGAATCTACTTAAGAAAAGCTGGTAAACATAATCATATATATATATATATATATATATATATATATATATATATATATATATATATATATATATATATATGTACACACAGTATATAATTGAAATGAATGGCACAAAAGCATCATGTTGTCACAGATTAGTTCAAATCAAAATAACATCATTGTCTGCACATGAAAATGTGACAATAGCATTTGATTGACTTGTGGTTCAAACAGATATGGGGCTAGCATTGATCCTGTGTTATAACATGCTTGAACTTGAAAAGCAGGTTTCTTTCTCATTTAAAACACACCAACATTCCTTCAGAAGCACACACTTACCCTCTATTTCTTTCACAACACACACACACACACACACACACACACACACACACACACACACACACACGCACACATTCTAAAAACAAGCCTTTGATGCACTTCTTAAATTACTATTATGAGGCGTAGAATAAGGGTTAGCACAGTCATCTCTGTGTTGCCTGTCATACCTAGACTGAACATAAAAGAAAATAAGCTCTTAATTCTTATATGTACACCTTAAAAACCACACTGATACAATTTAAACCAAATTTTGCAGAGTTCTTTTTCAATTTTTATTTTGATATAGGTGATCCGTGTGAGTGTACTGACTACGATCAGAACATTACTAGGTCGTTACCAGTTTCAGTTCTTTATCACTGTTTTGTCTGCACAATGTCCAAGGTGCCATGACATTTTACATCAACAATGACAAAACTGGTGCTAGCGTCCTACTTTGGAATTCTGCATCAAATAACTTTCAGGACCACAGGTCTGGTTTAGTTAAACATAATGGCCCCAGTGAAACACTACTGTTACTGTTTATCAAATAAAACTGAGAATTGTTTAAAATATTACCGGATCAAGTATCAGCATGTTAGGTTAAGTGTAAATAGCTGCTGACACATTTACAGTACCTGTTGAACATCAGTGATCACACTGAACTGCGACACTGACCAGCAGATGTTGGACTGGCTCGACCTCCATACCTCATGCTGTCTGCTTTATGTCCACATGATGGATGAGACAGCAAAGTTTATGTCACTATTCTAAGAAAGCTATGCAGAATTGCCTCAGGCTCATTGTGGTTACAGGTAGCAATAAAAGGGTAACATTTTACAATAAGGTTCCATTCGTTAAAATTAGTTAATGCATTAGGTTTTATTTTTTATAGAAATTATTCATTTTGTTAATGTTAGTTAATAATAATACAATTGTTTATAATTATTGAATGTTAGTTCTCAGTGCATTAACATTAACTAAGATTAATAAATTCAGTAAAAGTATTATTCACTGTTAGTTCATGCTAACAAATGGAACCTTATTGTAAAGTGTTGCCAATAAAAGTAATGCTGATGAGTGCGCAAACAGATTTTCAATAAAAATCCCTGGAAATTCAAAAGACTAAAGCGTGTGCAAATATGCAAAAGCAGTGTTGGCAAAGCTGTTGTAAAACTATGCTTAGGATTTAAAGTAGAGTCAACCAGGGCTGCCAAATAAGTCAGAATATGGAATAAAAAAAATAACACGGTAGGCCTACTTGCTGTTTATGTGAACAGAATTTTTGAGTTGGAACATGTGTTTGCACACGCAGGTGTTTAAATGTTGACCTACTTTGTTGCTGACAAATTATAGAAGAGGATGCATTTGCAAGCAAATATCCACTAAATCCAGCACTCATTTTACTCTCTGTAAAGTATCCCATTACTGTATTACAGAGTAAGAAAATGCTCCACGATTCAGTGCATCACTGGATAATATGAACTGAATCGTGAACCGTTTCCCTCCTAAAGTGATTGCATCGCTTCAGAAGACAATAAACCACTACAGTCATATGGATTACTTTTAAGCTGCCTTTATGTGATTTTGAATTGGAGTTTGAAAGGTCTGGTCACTATTCACTTGCATTGTATGGACCTACAGAGCTGAGATATTTTCTAAAAATCATAGTTTGTATTCAGCAGAAGACATAGAGTATATCACATGTGGGATGGCACGAGGGTGAGTAAATGATGAGAGAATTTTCGATTTTTGGGGTAAACTATCTCTTTAATGTGGACATAGCCCAAGTTTGCAATGCTACTTTTAGTTAGTTACTACGTAACACCGTACATAAAGCTCTGTTCATAGAATAGCCCAGAGCATTTGAATAACCTCAACTGGCTGTATCCAAACAAACCTATTGTGATGTCACAGGGTTTCTTTTCTGGTTTATACACCACAGCAAATGCAAATCAGACAGACACCAATTGGCAGTTCTACTATAAAGCATGAAACTGACTTCAGGGTAGTGTGAAAGGGGAATAGCCCTCAATCTGCAGGCAATGAGTAAAGGAGAAGGGGGGAGCGGTGGAGGGATTGAAGAAATGAGGAGAGAGAAAATCCTCAGCAGAATCCCCATGAATAAGTAATAGACCAGCTGTATGATTTTTCATAACTAAAAGAACGACAGACGAAGAAAATGTTCATCTCGAAGAGCGCTTTCCTCTCTTCCCAGACAAATCCCCCTTTTAACCTCTCACACTCATATTCACCCACCCACACGCACACACACACACACACACACACCCACGTGCACGTGCACGTGTTGTACAACAGGACTCTTTGCTTCCTGATGACAAGCACATCAGAAACTACCTGATCTTGTACAATTTGAGTAGCTTATGTGTGTATTCGAATAAGTGTAGTATGTGTGTGTGTGTGCACTTTCATTTGCCTGTGCTCAGTAAGATCTGCTGGAATAGCAAAGTTTAATTGGATATGAGGACCTTTCATTGCCCTCTCATCGTTTCCTTTGAGCAGAATTAAAATTAGCATAAGAAAAACATGAAGAGGAAGAATTTCCTTATCTTGTGCACTGCACCAAAAGATGGCTGGTTTAGCTAGCAATCGGCTCTTAAATATGATCAGATTGTTTTGTACAGCTGATATATGTTACTACATTAAATATGACATTTATAGGTAATGTTTTCACCGATAAAATGCTTTTACCCGTTTAATATGCAGAGACATCTAAATGTTATCCATTGGTGGGTTGATTTCACCAAAACGTGTAAACGGGCTTTATGGCACTATCAAAACATTGCTCTGTTTGATTGAGCATCCAAACCAGTCCAAGACAGCAACATTGGCTCAACCAATGGCATGAGTTTTAGGCAGGACTATCTGTTATCCGACCAATGGAATATGATGGGAGTGTTTTGGAAATCTTGTTTGAAAACGTATTTTTGCCGTTTTAGATGGTGATGCTAGTATTGCAGAAATTGTTTAGCAATGATTGTCTTTGCTAATTTTGACTGATCTGAAACTAGCTTAAAGGGATAAATAATGAATTAAATGAAAATGTCATAATTTACACACCCCCAAGGTTTTCTTTCGTTCTTGGAACACAAAAGAATATGTTCGACTGAGTGTTAGCTTCAGTCACCATTCACTTTCATTGTATAGAAAAAAAGATGCATTGAAAGTAAACGGTGACTGAGGCTTTTGCGTTCTACGGAATAAATAAAGTTATACACTTTTGGAACATGAGGGTGAGTTAATAATGATGTCTGTTTTTTTATTTTTTTGATGGACTATTTCTTTAATGCACAAATCCTTTCCATTTCCAGCCCTCATTACAAAACAGCACCCAAAGCTGGTCAACTTAGAATGTAATTTGAATGCCTTGCAGAGACTGAAACCCATCATTTCAAACACAAACATGGCTTACACTTTTACCCTGTTCTGTCTCGCTTCCCGTTCATTTTAATATATGGAGACTGCTGCTTTGGTTCTAGAGACTGCAAGTGAGATATAACCAGTCGCCTCTCTTTCTCTCAGTTCTTGTTTCGTTGGCTCTGTATAGCGCATGGACCTAAGAAAAACACCAATGCTTGAACTGCGCACACAAAATAAGCTATGCATTTTTCTCTGTCATTACTGACACGTCAAACACGACCATCAACAAACTGACACGAACAAACACTAATTTCCAAACTCAAGCTTGCACACTTAATCTCTGCATAATAAACAAAAGACATAATGACAAATATACGCTCACATTATGTACATTTTCTAAAATGATGTTATTGTCAAACACCACCTCTATATGAAAACGTTCAGAGTTTGTGAGTGTTTTTATGTGTGTGTGTGCGGTCAGAAGAATTTGGATTGGGTTTATCTGCACTGACTCTCCTTGACACTCTGTTTATCAGTGTATGGCAGGCAGAAGAAACAGTAGATTTAATCGCAGCAAACGCTAGACCAGAGCACACATAAAATAACCCCAAACCAGGCTGCCGTGGTTTGTGTCATTGAGGCTTTACTAAAATGAGTGAAATCTAGCACTGAAATGCTGGTTATGATTCAGACTGAAAATTAAACTAAAAGGTACGTCGCTCTGACTCATATTTAATGTATGAACGGAAGTGGAGAATTTGTATTAACAGAGCAATTTATTCTAAAATAACTATTAAACATAAGGTTGCATGCCAGACACAATGCATTTTGTTGTGGTAATTTCTGAGAGAGTCATTTTATCTCAAATCTGGCATAGCATTGCATGCTGGAGAAAGGTGGGGAAAACAGATATATTTTGTGTCGTGCTGTTAATTATTTGTATCTTTCTCCCATTTTTATGACTGATATGAATCTACACTGCAAGGCCAAAAAAAAAAAAAAAAAGTCAGAGTTTGGATTTAAATAAGCAAATACTTAAGAGCCAATGATTCTGTGGTCGTGGAAAAGATGTTACTGTGATTCAGAAGGGGCAAATTATTGGCTTGCATCAAGCAAAGAAAACATCAAGGAAACAATGGAGATTGCTGAAATCATTGGAATCGGGTTCAAAACTGTCAAAACGCATTGTTAAAACCTGGAAGGATAGTGGTGAACCATCGGCTTCACGGAAGAAATGAATGATTGTGACCAGAGATCACTAAAACTCTTGGTGAAGTCACATCGACAGTAGAACTTGTGGCTATGTTTAATAGTGAAAGTAAGATGCAATGAGCACTTACAGGATTTGGACTAAACAGCTGTGTGTCCACAAAAAAGACTTGTTAGTGAGGCTAATCGATAAAAAAAAAGATTTAAATTAGCTAGGGTGCATAAAGTTTGGACTGTCGGCAATGGGAAAAGGTAATGTGGTCTTATGAGTCCAGATTTACCCTAATCCAAAACGTTGGTACGTCAGGGTAAGAAGGGAAGTGCATGAAGCGATGCACGCGTCGTGCATAGTGCCCACTGTACAAACCTCTGGAGGCAGTGTTATGATCTGGGATTGCTTCAGTTGGTCAGGTCTAGGCTCAGCAACATTATGCAGCAATAAAATGAAGTCAGCTGACTACCTAAATGTTCTGAATGACCAGGTTATCCCATCAATGGGTTTTTTCTTCCCTGACGGCATGGGCATATTCCAGGACGACAATGCCAAGATTCATTGGGCTCAAATTGTGAAAGAGTGGTTCAGGGAGCATGAAGAATTATTTTCACACATGAACTGACCACCACAGAGTCCTGACCTTAACCCTATTGAAAGTCTTTGGGATGTGCTGGAGAAGACTTTACGGAGTGGTTCGACACAAATGTATGCAACTCTGGATGGAAATACATGTTGTGACATAAGGTTGTTGAAACAATGCCATGACGAATGTATGCCGTATCCAATGCTAAAGGCGGTCCAACAGGCAGTGTGTCTAACGGCATCTGAGCACAACTACAGATGATTATGTTCCTCACATATAATTTTTGTGGTTTAATGTAAGGAAAATTTAACAAGTATTTAGGCATCATAGATGAACATCTGATGGTACATTTTGTTTATTCAGTAGATGTGAGAGTAGTGGCAGATGTTGACAGTTTGTGCATGTCACTTTTATAAGCAAGTATCTGATTGTTGTTCACTGTTTAATACAAAAAATGTATTTATGTATTTGCTAATAATATTACCTACCCCCCTGGTGAATATTTCCCTTTTGTTCTGTTCATTTTGGACCACTTTTGCATCCATATTAAACTAATGACACTTTTCCACTGCACGTTATGATTCGACTCGCCTCAACTCTACTCGCTTTACTTTTCTGAGCTCGCATTTCCATTGCAGTTTAGTGCCACCTCAACGTGGGTGGGATTATAGGCTGATCGTCATAGTTGCACCACCTCTACTGCCATTACATCATCTTAAACACGACACAAACTGACCAAAACAATAACACAACCACTTGCTGTTACCTACTAGCTCATTGTGCTACATAAAGCAGTTGTTGCATGGTGATTTTACACAAGTGTAACAGTTAAATTGGCCTGTTTTTTTTTTTTAGAAGCAAGCTTCCAGTAGCTGGTCAACTAAATAAAGTGAAGCTTTCAAGCAGAGTATAGAGTTAATGTACCATCGTCCAGGGCACTCTCCCTCCCATTGCTCGCCGGTTTAGATAGCGTCCATTTGGTCGAACCACTTCCACTTTTCCTTGATGGTTCTGTAGTCACTTTTACGTTTTTTTTTACATTTCCCTACACTGTTGGAAGGTCCAGTGGTAGCCAAGTGTGGCCAACAGCTGAGACACTTCCTAAGAGTCTTTTTCGTTTCGCTCCATCTGCACCTCGTTTATTGACCATGGCGTGGTTTTGCGCACAGCCATTTCTTTTTTCACAATTCAAAAGTCACGTGAACAAATGATACTGGTATCGCTGTTGCTAACTTTAAAACTAGTGAGTCGATGTCGTGTTTGGAAATCCAGTGATACTGGTAGTGACGATTCTCCCTGACCAATCAGTGATCTGCAGGATTTTGACATCACATTTAGTAGCGGCTCGGCTCGCTTGGAACCTCGACCGAGGTGGTACTATAAAAAGTATCAGGTACCAGTGGAAAAGCCCCTTAGTATTCACAAAGTAGCTACGGTGAGAGGTATGACTCTCTTTTCTTCTTTAAAAAACTGTCAAATAAATTGTCTGCAACCTCCTGCTCTTTCTTCACTCCTTTTTCTTTCCGATTTTGGATTAATTTCTGTAGATACATTAACAGACTGAAGAAATGTACATTTTGACATGTACTCAGTTTGGACTGCACCCTGACTGATGGACCAGACCACTTTTGCTTTTGATGAGGGGGGTGGGGGTCGCTAACGTGGGAGGAGACTAGGCAGATCATAGGGGACATTTTTGCAGGTGGAAAACAAACTCTTGCCACTATTTATTTCCAAACAATAGCATGTTATTACTGTATTTATATAACAAATTATATTATAATGGAATATCAATGAAGACTTTCTGTGGGCCCCCCCTCCAGTGAGGGCCCCTGCTACTCAGGTCCATCATTACCCGCACTCCAACGCCCCTGCTCTTTAATCAAGCATGAGCTGGAGAAAGTCAAGCCTCTCTGGGAGGAGGCAAAGAGGCTGGATACCCCTATTAATGCAATCGATTGGAAAATGATGTGTGTGTGTGTTTGTGTGTGTGCATGTGTGTGTAGATATTGATTGAGTTGACCCAAAACATTACAATAAGCTTCATGCACCATTTTTTCAAAGCTTCTGCAGTGTGCTCATGACTACAACCAGTGGCACAGTCTTTGAGTAAGAAAACTGAACCTGAATAAGAGATTTACTTAAGATATTAAATGAGATATAAGCTAAAAGGATGTTGTGTGTGTAGCATAGCTGTTTGACTTGACACCCCAGTGCTTTCAAACAAACAACCCTGCGCCCTGAGGGAGAAAGGACTAATCTATTCAGCCAACAGAGCAATTCTCATTATCGACTTCTAAAAAACATTGAGGGCAAGAGGGAGGGAAATGGTGAAAACAAGTGAGAGATGATAGGGATGAGAAAAGGTGGAAAAATATGAGGGATAATAATAAGAAGGAAAAGCAAAATAGGAGGAATGTCTTGACTTTGTGCTACTGCATTTAGAAAATGTTCCAGATATTTTTATACAATGGAATTATTAAGCTGTTTCATACATTATATATTTGTGACAAACTGTGCAGGGCTGCATTTCAAAAAAGCATTGTAAGCCCAAGTAGAGTGTAGAAGCCATTGGCGCCAATCGCCCCTATGATCAATTTAAGCTTACAATGCTTTTGGGAAATGCAGCCCGGGTCATTGTGCCACTTGCAGTATCATATTTGATGTCAAGGACCCCAGATATGATGATACTCTTGAGAAGGACCCTCTTGCCTAAAATATAAAGGCAGCTTTACTTTTCCATGTATAAAGAGCCTTTTTCTTACTGTGTGAGTAAAATAGTAAGCATGATATTATAACGACAACAAGTTAGCAAAATTTAATAATTGGCTTTTTTATTAAAAGATAAGTACATTAAGAGTACACAGTAAAAAAATAATGTGGATCACATAGCCAGATAATTTGGCTTGGGAGGGTTAGATTCTGAATTTAAAGAAGTTGATCACATTGCCACATTCACCATTAATTACTATTGTTTTGTCAGGTCAGCATTGCAGCCAGGTAATACCACCCCTCTACTCTAGCATGAACTGTCCAACATTACACAAGCTACACTGTAAAAAAAAAAATCTGTTAAATTTACAGTAAAAAAACTGGCAGCTGTGGTCAGAAATTCACTATAAAAATACAGTAACCAAGCTTCAGGCTTAATGGGATGTAATTTTAGGGGTTTTTTCTACCGTAATTTTAACAATAATTTACCTTATTTAGGGCCTGGGTATCTCAGCGAGTATTGATGCTGACTACCACCCCTGGAGTCATAAGTTTGAATCCAGGGTATGCTGAGTGACTCCAGCCAGGTCTCCTAAGCAACCAAATTGGTCATGTTGCTAGAGAGTCATATGGAGTAACCTCCTCTTGGTCGCGATAAAGTGGTTCTCGCTCTCAATGGGGCACGTTGTAAGTTGTGCGTGGATTGCGGAGAGTAGCATGAACCTCCATGTACTTTGAGTCTCCCCGGTGTCATGTACAACGAGCCACATGATAAGATGCGTGGATTGACGGTTTAAGAAGCGGGGGCAACTGAGACTTGTCCTTCACCATTCGGATTGAGGTGAGTAACCGCGCCACCTCGAGGACCTACTAAGTAGTGGGAATTGGGCATTCCATATTGGAAGAAATGGGGATTAAAAAAAAAACGATATATTAAAAATATATAATTTACCCTAAAAAATACATGTACTCTCTTGTTAAACATAATATAACTTAGATTTTTTTTTACTGTTAATTATACTATAAAAATCATACATTTTACATCTAAAAAAGTATACATTTCCCCATAAACCACATTTATAGCATAATACCCTTGTAATTACCAGTTTGTAACCTAAAAAACATTCCTCGTAAACCACCCAAACCTGCACACACACACACACACACACACACACACACACACACACACACACACACACACACACACACACAGTTACGTGGTCTCACTTCATACACTCCATTCCTCCACAGTCTTCTAGCAGCACTGGGGTAATGCAGGTGTTGAACAGAATATTAATCATTGTGAGTGTGTGAATCTAAGTGTTCATGTGTGTTTCTCTGTGTGGGTGGGTGGGTGGTTGTTTTGGGGTTTTATTAACGGCTACCCAGACACGTGTATATAGAGTGCAGGGAGAATAAAGGAGGCATGGAACACAACACACACATTGAGATTTTGACTTGCTCAAAAATACACACACACACACACACAATCATATTTTCCTCAGCCACTGAGATATGGTAGGTGGAGGTTAATCCATAGCTGCATGAAACCAGCCTTCCGATTGGCTGAGATGTGGCAGCTCTCCTGCCCACTCTAGAATGTGATTGATGTTAAGCAGACTTTGATATTTGACTGCTGTGATGACAGTAGGAATATGATTCCTTTCCTCTGCCAACGGAAAATAATCTGCTTTTCTGGGGGAGGCTGCATCCAAGCCGCTAGGTGTCAATATAAGTCCAAGATGACACAAAGAAAAAAGCTGCTGAGTGCACCTTTAAAGAGATCTAATTTGTGACTTATCTTTGTTAAATATTATACCTTGAATGAAATGCAAGTTGCTTTGAATAAAAGAATGTCTGCTAAATGCATAAATGCAAATGCATTACTAAACATGGGTTGCAGGACTCACTGGGTGAAAAGGAGATGAGAACATTGGGGGAAAATAAAAGCTTTTCATTTATGGAAAAAAAAAAACTAACTAACTAAAAGGCAGTTTATTTCAGTGAGTCAGTCAGGGTTGACCAGCAGGAAGTGGAGAGAAAATGGTGGTCCTCTGAATTAATTTTGAGGTACTGCCTCTGAGAAAGCGAGGGAAATGATTGATATTCTCAACTCATCTCATTTCAGTTAAATGACTGTATTTCTCACAGTCCAAAACATACAGCTATAAGCTCACTGTGTCTGCCTAAAATGAACTCTTTGCTCTCTTTCTTCTCTAATCTCTTTAACTGCATTCAAACAGAAGCTAAACTATAAACTATAACCTACAGTATGATTGCTGCTGCCAGTACCTGATATTGCAGAGCAGTTGATTGTGAGTCATACAATTATATTAAAAAAATTGATTTCCAGTCTGAAGGAGAACAAAGTCAACGCATGGTGAAACCTCAGACGTGGGGTGCTTGTTGGGGCTAAAACATATAATGGCAGATATACACTCACTTAACTCTTTATTAGGAACACTATGGTCCTAATAACGTTCCTGATGTGGTCTTCTGCTTATGTAGCCCATCCGCCTCAAGTTTCGATGTGTTGTGCATTCGTAGATGCTATTCTGCTCACTACAATTGCACAGTTACCTTAGCCTTACTGTCAGCTCGAACCAGTCTGGCCATTCTCTGTTGACCTCTCTCATCAACAAGGCATTTCCTTCCTCAGAACTGCCACTCACTGGATTTTTTTTTGGCACCATTCTGAGTAAACTGTAGAGATTGATTGTTGAGTGAAAATCCCAGGACATCAGCAGTTACAGAAATACTCAACCCAGCCCGTCTGGCAACAACAATCATGCCACGGTTGAATTCCCTGAGATCCAATTTTTTCCCCATTCTGATGGTTGATTTGCACATTAACTGAAACTCCTAACCTGTATCTGAATTATACATAATTTTCTAGAAAGCTGCTTTAGGTGAATATATGTTAGTTAATTCCTAAGGTCATAATGCATTTCCCCTGGAGATTGTTCTGGAAGTGTTGCTATTACACTAGGCAGTCTCAGCAGGGAACAGGGCTCCTCCTCATACCATCATCCCCCTATCTATACCTGCACTCAATGGCTCCTATAGCCTATTGTATTTCATATGCATAATGAGACTGTGTTCATCCCCTTTTCCATGTCTTGAATACTGTTACCGCACATCTTTTTAAAAGTAGCAAATGGCAAAATCATATTTCTTCCTTTAATACCTGCCCTGGTATGGGAATAAATGAATGGATGAAGACAGAGAGAGAGATGGAAAGAGAGAGAGGTGCTAGCTCAGCAGAAGGCCTGGTTAATAGCACCATTACTGTCACGAGGATCCAGATTCGGACAATGAATTAATAAAGAGCAGAAAGGGAGTTTGGTGAGAGTGAACGAACACACACACACACGCACACTCAGCACCTCTATTATATAAGTGTGCTAAATGAAACTGGAATAAAAATTGGTGATGTATAATCTATCTATCTATCTATCTATCTATCTATCTATCTATCTATCTATCTATCTATCTATCTATCTATCTATCTATCTATCTATCTATCTATCTATCCATCCATCCATCCATCCACAGTATTCATATATATATACAGCTTTGGAAAGAAATTATCAGTTTCTCTGGATTTAATATTTATAGGTTTGAGTCAAATTATTATTTTTATTTTTTTTATAAAGTACTTTTTCAGACCTCGAATAGTGCAAAGAAAACAAGTTCATATTCATGTTTAAACAACACAATACTAATGTTTTAACTTAAATATTTGGTGCAATAACCCTGATTTTCAATCACAGGTTTCATGCGTCTTGTCATGGTCTCCACAGCTCTTTCACATTGCTGTTGGGTGACGTTATGCCACTCTTGGCACAAATATTCAAGCAGCTCGGCTTTGTTTGATGGCTTGTGGTGATCCATCTTCCACTTGATCACACTCCAGAGTTTTTCAATGGGGTTCAGGTCAGGAGTACAAATGAAAACATGCAATATCATAATGGGACTTCATACCTTTGTTATGAAAACGCAATCGCCAGATGAATCCAGTTCGCCACACTTGGGTCATTGAAAAACATCCAATAGCACTTTTTGTCCATAAAAGTGATCAATCTGGGAAATATTGATATATTGTTTACATGAGATCTCGCCTCAAAGATTTACCCTTTGTCATCGTTCTTCAAAAACTATGCAATCTGAGCAGCATTCATGTTGTACAACTGTATATTATCTTATATATTAGAGTCTCATAAACACAATGTCCAAAATGTCCAAATCTCCAAAGTCTATTTTAAAAAATGCAGCATAGTTTTATTCATAATAGCTGAGCAGTGTAGACAGATTTTGTGTAATCTTGAAAGGTGGAGCCTTGATTTTACTCTGTACACCGGCAGCGATTTTCAGAGAAAAAAGCTTGCAGGAACCTCATTTTTTTGTTAGATCATCTTCAAATTTGAAACATATCTTCCTTAGACTTGTGGTTTTGAGAACATTGTATTTCTGGGTTGTCTTTGTAATTTTATTATGTTTTATTTTAGATTATAAAAACATGTTCAGCACAAAATATTTCCATTACTATAAACTTCAGCTTCACTAACTTTAAACAATATATATTAATTCTGAAACTTGGAAAAACCCAGAAGAACGTGTCTTCTTTCAAAAGATACTACGACTGTGTCCATACTCCAAAGGGTCCAGTAAATACAACCATTTATGTTCAGGTATGTCATTTTCATGGTTTGTGCTCAAAAAGGGAGTGCGTATCAACAGATTAAAAATGTATGCAATTAAACTTTGAGAAAATATAGCATGTTATTGCATATGTGCTAGTTTTTGATTCTCATTGCAGATGCTGGACAAGTGTGTCCTTTAAATATACTTACAAATGTCTTTTTTATTTATTTATTTTTTTTTTTTGCCTTTTACTGATGTCGGTGGTACCTTTTTCTCATGATATCAAATCAAATAAATGTATATTTATGTGTATACATTGTTACCATGGTTCTCAGTAGTGTACTGTACACAATGCCAAGAAACTTACCCTGATATACATTTTGTAAGTTCATGTGGGACTTTGAATACAACAGAAAATATTTTTTTATGGAAAAATTATATTTCTTACACATTTCACATATGTACTCTATATAAATGTAAATAAATCTACATACATTTTAGAGACCGTGTGCATGGGTTCCTTTATAAATTCACAGTATGCCCACCTCTCCAGACACTACCTTACCACTGACTATAACGTATTGTATAGTGTTACTGAACATCTAAAAAGATGTCATGAAAGAAGAATAAACAATGGTAATGATACATGGCTGGTTAATATCATTGTTAGACCACTGTTTTTTTATTCGTAATTACAATATTTGTTATTTTTATTGCAAAGAAATGTCATTTCGGATAAATCCGCTCATGAATTTCCAAGGAAAATGATTTGTTGTATCCATCAACTCAATCTGGTCAAAATCATCTGTTCTCTTTTTATTATTTTGCAACATATCTAATCAAATTTGAGTCATATCATATTTGGATATCTAATACGGGTCACAAAGATTATACCACACGAAAAAAATAAAAATAAACGGATGAAACAGACGTAATTTATCCGAAAACAATTGCTGGTCTTTGGAACAGAAGCTTGCCACACAGATTAAGGAAAGATAAGCTCGTTTTGTTTTGTTTTATTTGTTTCTATTTCCATACCAATGCCGTAATTTTGTGTATTATGAAACACACTGTATGAGGAAGTTGTGAATGAATGGTCGGTGAAATCAAATACACGGCAGTCCCATTTAAAAGGAACATAGCCAAAAGGAACATCCCACAGTCGTAGCTTAAACTCAATTGAATAGCTTTGACATTTGAATCATAAACCTTGAGGGAGAACGCAAGTGAAGAGTGCAGATTGTGTAAAGATTATCTATAGGCGGTCCAATATAGAGAAAAATGCAGATACAGAGAGGCAGAGACAGAAAGAATCAATGACATGCTATTATATCCCTAGACAGCTGCAGTGAAATATGAGGCAAAACTATATCTGGCTTTCTGAATGTTCAATGCAATGCAAATGTACCTCCATCTTACATCTTTATTTTTATTTTATTTTTAAATTGGGGGGGGGGGTGTAGGGTGGGGGAGGACATAAAAAGAATTGAATAACATACATAGAAAAAAGATTGAATAACATAGTAATGAGAGTGTGGGTTTGGAAACGGGGGAAAGTCTAGCTGTGGTTTGTGTGGTACTGCAATGTGCCACATCTCTGATGCCCTCCACTGCAATAAAACCTCCACACACACAAACCCAGATCAATACAAGTTTTACGCCCCACGCCACGTTTTTCTCTACCCTGTTCATTCAGTATTCACTCCTACACTGAATCTCACTCAGCCAGTCTGTGACGAAATATGGTTTCTTACAAAAGAGAAATGCTTATAAATCTCTTTTCAGTTAAAAACTGGCACACAGGCCTGTACATATATACTGCACATACACATGCACATATGTAGCCCCACCTCTCCTTTCAGTTCACAGAAAGAGGATAAACTCATAATTTGATGAATAATTTTTAAAAATAACAGTGTCCTCTCTCCATGAGCACAGAGAATAGATGGAGAGACGCTGCCCTGGGGCAACACATTTTCTCTTTCTCTCCTCCTCCCTCATCCTGCGCTCCGCTCGGCACATCAGTATGCTGCAGATACGTGCACACACACACAAGCATGGAAACACACACATAAACGCTTGCCGGGAGTCTCTAGACACAGGAGCTTTGTGCCGCAGAGCCCTTCTTTCTCTCCCTCAAAGTCATCACACTCAATTTCTTTTAAGTGATATTTCATCAAGACATGGAGAAGGAAGTATTTATCTTCAAATGAGTCTCTTTCTCATATTTGTCACGACACACCTTACCTCAACCCGTGTCCACCTGTCGAATAACCCCTTACTATACATCTCTCACAATGCTTTGGGGTAGAGAAGTTGCAACACTTAGCGTGTGCTTGAGATTATTTTCTGTGTATTCTGAAATGAATGGAGCATTCGCACATACGCTCAACTACAATTCTGTGTCTAAGACTTTTTTTTCTTGTTTGTTTAGGTACCAACATTTTGAATGTCCAAAAAGCATGAAAGGGGAGCATACAATAATCCATACGAATCCAGTGGTTAAATCCATGTCTTTAGAAGGGATATGATAGGTGTTGGTAAGAAACAGATCAATGTTTAAGCCTTATTTATGATCAATACGCGCTTTCACATTATTCTTCTTTTGTTTTTGGCAATTCGCATACTTTGTGCATATCGCCACCTACTGGGCAGGGAGGAGAATTTATAGTAAAAAAAACAAAAAGGACATAAATATTGATCTGTTTCTCACCCACACCTATCATATCACTTCAGATGACATGGATTAAACCACTGGAGTCGTGTGGATTACTTTTATGGTGCTTGTATGGGCTTTTTTGAACATAAACGTTTTTGTACCCATTCACTTGCATTGTATGGACCAACAGAGCTGAGATATTCTTCCAAAAATTGTAGTTTGTGTTCAGCAGAAGAAATAAAGTCATACAAACCTAGGATTGTATGCGAGTGAGTAAATTATAAAATCATTTTCATTTTTGGATGAACTGTCCCTTTAAGTAATTTAAGGCGTTACATTATGAGTTTCTTTAAAGCTGCATTGAAATGATGTGTAATGTGAAAAGCACTATACACATAAAAATGAGTTCACTTGACAATGCGACAGAATTAAAACATAGGCAACATTTTACACACAAAAGCTCACACTAGAAGAGTTTTTTTTACTAAATACAAACATACATTTCATCACCTAAAGTCATCAGTATTGAGCTACAGTAGTAAATATAAATAGTCTTGCTTAATCATGGAACATGTTCCATTATATTAGATGTGATTATCCAGCAAATCCTATCTCGATTTGGTCCAAATATCCATGTGCCTTAATTAAGCAGTGCAGCCCTGGCAGGGAGGTCAAATCCTCAAGATGTGAGGTGTGTTTTCTCAATGAACCTAAACAACAATATTAACACTTTATTTATTTATGTATTTATTAGTATTAAGTATCTTTATCTTTATTTTCACCTTCTCATCCAAGTACACACACATACCCACACAAACCCAAAAGCACACTTTGTTGGGGCAGTGTGAGTCAGCCTTGTGTGACCACACCTGAACCACCCACTGTTTTATCAGTTCACTGCAGCAGCATTGACCTGAGCTTGAGGGAAAAGTCTTCAGGGACTTCTGCTGAAAACCTTGTATTTCTCACACTCCTATGACCTCACAAGCTCTTACCTGACTCACAATATAGATTAAAGAAACACGAGACAGAGAGGAAGAAGAGATAAAGACAATAAGAACAACAAAATCCCTTTTAAAAAGGGGCACTGTTTTCAAAGGAGATTGAGACAGAGACTCACAGAGTGTATTGTGATGATCTGCCGTGGAATGCCAAGCACTGTGGTGTGCTTAAGGCATTTCCTCTCTGTAATGGACAAAAGGGAACTCAAGGATCTGTTTGACTGGTTTGCTCAACTGACTTGAGTTTGAACTCAGTTGGATTTGGTACAGCTGGTCCTAAAATCAGCACAGGTTTGTTTCAATGACAGATAAGTGTATAAAGGTGTGGTTACACTAGACTTTGTGTTCTATTCACTTCTATTCATATACATTTGAACACAGGAGAACTGGAATGCAAGCATATGCAGGACATTTGGTAAACTCTGACCTGCGAATCTATATAGTGAAAAGATGTTTGAGCAATAGAGGATCTAAAACAGAAGCCATATCCTGTGACATAAAGTATTAATTCAAGTATTAAAGTCAAGTATTTAGCTATGTTTACGACTCTCATATACAGTAGAACTATGTTCTCCTCCACTTTGAACATTTTGAAAAAAATAAAAATAAAATGAAGTTAGGAAACTGAAAACTGAGTTTTCAAACTTTTACGAAACCGTGTAGACGTCATCTAAATGGTAACTTCAGAATGTTTGTTGCTTTGTTGGGGCAGTGTGAGTCAGCCTTGTGTGACCACACCTGAATCATTCACTCGAAAATGAAAATTCTTTCATCATTTTCTAAACCCAATGTTGTTGTTGCATGCCACATGGCGTTTTGTCTTCTGTGGAACACAAATAGAGTTGGGCAGAGTGACTTACTATTAACATTCATTGTGTGGAAAAATGCATTGAAAGTGAATGGTGACTAAGACTAACTGCCTCACATCTCCTTTTATGTTCCACTTTGAAAATCAAGCCAGTTTGGAACATGAGGGTGAGTAAATGATGACAGAATTTTCATTTTTGGGTGAACTATCCCTTTAAGGTAAAGCAATGAGAGAGCCGTTGCCTTCTGTCATGATGGGTAATTGAGAGTGGCTTTTGCCGAGCTGACAGTTTAGCTGAGCGATAATAAAAGACGGAAATGAGGAGCCGAGGAACTGAAGCAAAGTGGGGCTTTACAAATTAGAAAAAAATCTCAAGATCATTTCATACTTTCCACATTCTAGAAAGCACTACAGCGAATCTCCACACTATGAAAGTATTGGCGATGTCTATAAAATGCAGTCTGGCCTCAAGTTTGTAAAGTATAGTATAGTATAGTATAGTATAGTATAGTATAGTATAGTATAGTATAGTATAGTATAGTATAGTAGTGTGTAAAGTATAGAGTTATTCAGCCTGAGCTGACAGATATGTGTCTCCAGGTCAAGGTTTTTCCTCCTGCCTCTGCTTTTGCCCTAAGCATTTTCTGTGTCCTGCCAGAGGCACTCAGGTAGTTTAATTTAAGCCAAGCTGTGGTGGATCAGAGCCCAGACCGAGCCTCCACATCAAAGTGGGCACTGGGCATCTGTACGAATGAAGCAAGACCTAAATTTACCTTTGCCACAAACTATGGTGCGGAGGGACTGAGGGGTTGGTTTGCCTCTGAGAGATGAGGAACGGTTCAAGGGGTCACATGGTATGAAATTATGCAACTGCACATAATCTGATGAATGTTCTCTAGAACAACTTGCATGTGTAAAAGGACTTCTTTTTTGATTACACAGACAATTTGTTAAATATGTAGGAGATATTTGTCAAGAAATTGACTGTTCAAAAAGTTAGTTATTTATACTATTTATGGTAATGCACTGTGACCTTTTCATGACATGTTAACCTATGTCAGGTTGATGTATATTTTCTATTCCGGTTGCCAAGTTTCCAGACGTTGAGAGGTGGCTGGAACAGGATTATGTTTAAACCATATGTTCCTTGTTAAAACACCTGTAGATGTTGGCTACAATGTTTTCAGCATTCATTACACATCGCAGAAATGTTATCGAAAGATGCAATCTGTAACCCAGACACACACTCCCTAAAGGATGTCGGCTTTCAGCTCGAGCTGGAATCGTTGGAAGCAGTTACCTCATAAGTCTTTCTCACTTCCAAGATGTTTAAATACAGCACAAGACGCCCAAACAAAGGAATTCCTTGTGAATGATTCAGTGCCTCGTTAACAATTGCATTCCATTAAACTTACATTAGCAGCATGTTCAAATTTAAAATGTTTCTTAATATCTCAGAGCTGCAGCCAAAATCTCACCATTCTATTAATATTTCAGTGAAAGAGAAACGCCTGGTCAGGTAAAAAGTTTTACAGGGGTCATGTCATGAGGAATACAATTGTTCATGACATTTTGACATATAAGAGGTCAAAGTACTATAAAAGCATACTGTAAATTTCATAACTCAAAACTTAATACCCAATGCAAAAAGCATTTATTAAAACCAAGCTGCAAAAACTCTCGCTCACACAGGGGCCCATGAATTCATGACCACCTCTACAGCGAAAAAACATCAACACCTACTTCACATCATCTCACTCTTGACCCCACCCACTGGTACTTCAGATCGTAAACTGAGAGAGAGTAGGACAGACAGGCCTAGTGTGACCTATCTATTCCTGAACATTCAAGGGGACACATCTGGACTATCCTGTTTTGTTTTTGTATATAAACATGCACTAGACAGATGTCTTTGACCACCTTGATGCATTTCAGGCTATGTGCATTTCAGATACTGGAAACTGGATGTGTGAGTGTATAGTTCACATCATGCTTTTTGCTATGTATTTGCATCATGTAGTTGTGTCTTTAGCATATTTTAGCGTGGATTGCCTGTTTTTAGTTTTTTTTTCCAGGCTCATATCAGCGTTGATTGCTTGTGAACCAGTCATAAAATGATTCAAGCTATGCAATGGAACTCTGTTATTGAAGGATGGGGCAGTTAAAAACACTTGGAGCCGATTACAAAACCATAAGTAAACAGTTCCATCCATCCACATCCATGAATATTTCCAGTGTCATGACTGTTTGATTGTTTATGGTGCAGAAACTCTGCCTACACTGGGTGCATCTATTGATGTGACACAACTGCTTAAGGCTGTCTACACTGGATGTGTCATCATGAACTTCCTAATCCATTTATTTGAGTTGTTGGCAGTAGTAGCGGAGTAGTAGTAGTAGTAATGGAAGGGGACACCAGCTTACAGTCAGTGCTTCCAGTGTAGACAGCATCATTGATTATAATGGGTTCTATTGCTTTTGACATGTCCTCACGTCTGGTGTTGACAGTGTGTGAGTGTTAACAGTTTAAGCTTGAGATGAACAGTTCAATATATTTGGATGTATTGTGTTGAATGAATGTTAAATGTGAAAATTGAAATGTAGTTTAATAATGTTGTGAAGCTTAATCTTTCTCTTCTGATTAAATTTCAAATATGGCTGTATTTGAGGAGCTGCATGATGTTAGCCAATCAGAACAGTGGGCGTTTACATTGAAGATTTAAAGAGGTGCCAAAACCGAGCATTTCAGACAGAGGGCAAGAGACAGGGTGGAAAATGATCATATATTTCTAAATTATGACTGTTTTAGTGTAAAACACTTTAGTAACATTATCAGTGGACTTCGGGAAAGATAATGAAACTATAAAAAAAAATAGCATTTCATGACCCCTTTAAATCTACTGTAATGTCAAATTATCTGCCGTGTAGGATCTGTTATTATTCAAAATGTATTGTGTGTAAAATCTTTGATATTATATGTAATGCCTTTGATATGGAACATAAGACGCACTGCTTCATCATTAGTGGAATGTTAAGAGAGGGTGAACAACCTTCAAAGGACTTGAGGTAAAAGGAATGAGAGTCTTGTGTATTTATTACTGTAATTTTGTAAAGAAGCAACCTACATCAAAGAAATAAAAATAAAACCTTCTCCAGTATAAAAAAATGACAAATTCATTATGACGTTTTGCAAATTTTTTTTTTTATTTCCAAGAAACAAAAGACTGAAACATAACTGTATAGTGTGAAGGAAAAAAAAAAAAAAACAAACGTGCAAAACGTCATAATGAAATGTAATTTTTTTACATCAGATAATGTTTTATTTTTCTTTCTTTTATGTAGGTTGATTCTTAAAAGGTTGCTGTTAATTTTACAGACAAATTGCTGTATCCACTATGAGATTTAAAACGCACTCTGTGTGTATGTGTGCTTGTTTTGCTCATTTTCAGATATATCAACAAGAACTGCTTAGATTAAAGTCTTTCCTAACAACCCTTTAGAAATCGTAGAGAGAAACCAAAGTAAAGCACTGATGGAATTCTTTGTTTCAACACTTTGCTCCCCAAAGACAAAAAGTATTGCTGGAGTGAGGTAGAGTTAAGCTATCACCCTTCTAGGCACGTACTTTATTCTTTTATCATTTTATATGGATTTTTCTAACACATTTCCAATATCTCGACAGCTCTGTAAACCTTCCAATGGATCCTTTTGCATTCACGTTTTCAAGAGAGAACAATTTGAGCTAATGTATGCATCTGTGTCTTCCATCTAGTGAGCGTATGTAGATTTGTGTGCATGTGTGTGTAATTGTTGGCGAATGTTGCAAACCAGTCGTCTATGTCAAGCTAAGGGAGATGGAGGGAATGGCTGTAATTAACTGTCATTTGTTCTGGGGACGTTATGATACCGTTGGCACCCAGCATTACAAATAGAGAAAGAGAGTGAGATAGGAAGGAAAAGAAAGAGAATAAAAAATTATTGAAACATTATTCAAAGAAATATAAAAAGGAGGCAGAAAAGAACCCATTATAATGTATCTTTTCACACAACACTACATCTGAGGCTCTGCTAATCTGTCTCAAGTAAGTAGGGTAAAATGCACCTAGTTAAATGTAAACATTACATTAAACTGCAATGAGTCTATGAACATTTACACATAAACCATTGAAAACACATACAAACTTGTATAAACCTCTCTAGGTGGTATTTGGAACAATATGTCAAATGCTAAGACAAAATGTTCTAATGTGACATTTTCTGCAACACTTTCAACAGCATCACCCTAACTGAACCCAAAGACCTTGATCACTCTTTGTACAAGAATTGTTCCATAAATTGCATGTCTCTGACAGTCTTTAATTCCAACTATTAATGCTAAACCTGAACTTCAACTCACCCCCTGATAAATGACAATTAACCACCAAACAAGCTGAGCAAAGAGCTCCAGATGAACAAAGAGATTTTCTTGATGTATATTTGGACAGAGAAATCCCCTTCTCTGTTATTCTTTCTATCTTACATAAATCCCCACAGTAAGAGAACCTGGTGTTAATGTTTTGCTCTTCCTTTGAAGTTTAACCAGCAGAAACCTGGGCCACAGCTCCAGACCACATGGTGAGATTTTTCCCTTTAAAGACTATCAGCAACCACCTCCCTCTTGTCTAACTGGATAATGTATTGTTATAAAAGTTTCTTGTTAAAGAAGAAAACATAGGGAATGTATTGCTGAGTAGTCCACATTTTCTGCATATGAAAGCAACATAAGCTGTTCTTTGCTGTGCTAATAATCTGAACTTGAGGTGAGACCAATGAGGGAAATTTGTGTCCAAACCTTTTGAGGTTTCTTAGGCTATGTCCACATTAATCTTGATACATCTTGATACGGCTGTTTTCAAGCATTTTCCAGAAAGTTCTCATCCACACCAAAACGTATGAAGACTCTTAAATCCCCTTACTGCATATGGGGAAAAAAATCACTGTTCCATGTAAAGTTTAAAACACAATTTCCTCATGTTCCATAACCGAATAGCTATTCCAAGTAAACTTCCTGTCATCTTTGAAGAAATGCAGTGCAAAGGTTGTATAAAGTACCATTTTGGCAGTGGTGGCTCAGTGGTTGAGGCTAAGGGTTCAGACGGAAGGGGGTTCAAGCCCCAACACCACCAAGATGCCACTGTTGGGCCCTTGAGCAAGGCCCTTAACCCTATCTGCTCCAGGGGTGCTGTATCATGGCTGACCCTGCACTCTGACCCCAGCTTAGCTGGGATATGTGAAAACTAATACATTTCACTGTATATATGCAAAAAACTGTGTGTATAATGTGTGACCAAAATAAAGGATTCTATTCTATTCTATTCATTTATCTTTAACAATGCTATCAAAGTGGGTATCAGGTACAACTATGCATATGCATGCAAGTATGCATTACAACATAGGCCACCATCTTGATTGTTTTGGGTTGAATTGATCACAAGACTACGTCAAATGAGAACAAATTTATGATTGTTTTTATATATCTCTATTTTCCTTGTCCACACTAAAATGCAAAGCGGCATTTTCAAATAGTTTCCGCTGTCAAAAACGCTGTCTCAGTGTAAACAGAAAGCCAAAATGTTGAGAAAAAGATGTATCTTCAAACAAAAACATATTAGCGTGGACGTGGCCTTAGGATGTGCTTTTGCTTGAAAGAAGTTGGGAGTTTGTGGTTTCAGTGTGTATGTGTCATACCTACTTTGTGAGGACCAGCTAACAGTCCCCATAAGGACATACTAAATAATGTCTTAATGACGATATAAAAATGCAAAAAGGTTTTTGTGAGAATTAACATTAGCTCAGTTATATAATGCATGCGATTAATAAAAAAAACGCTGTATTTTTTTCTTAATCGCAATTAACGATTTCTCTCTCCCTCTGCGTCTCCGCGCAGCAGTGCAGCACACATCGGCACATCAGACACACAGACAGGCAGACAGCAGCTCCACCCAGCTCCTATCCCAGTTGTGTTTTTATTGGCTTGTGTGGAGGTGAGTGGGGATGAACAAAAGACTTAGTACCTCGACTTTACAGCAAATAAAGCCAAAGACAAATGTACTGTACTTAATGGAGACACTACAGGTGAATACAGTCAAATTTGTGTTTAATAACATCATCACAATCACCACATTGACATGCAAATTAGGCGTTAGCTAATTAAAATGTGCTAATTTGCATATTAAAAAAAATTCATAAATAATTATGAGAAGTGCCCTTTTTTTCCACTTGAGCCCCTGCCCCTCAAAATGTCTGTGCACGTCCATGGTCAGGAGCAACTCCTATTGTCGCATGTGCAAATAACACCTGTCTCTGCACAATTTTCTTGGAAATTTCGACATTATTCGATCTTTAAAAGAGAAAAGCGAAACAACATTAAAGTTCAATGGAATGTATGCCTTCCAGCTGTGAAGATGCTCTTATTATCCAAGGACCTGACAATTTGGAGGTAATAAGAGCCACACAGAAATCACATTAGCTAGGTTAGCTAAAACTGGTTAATATTAGTTAACCTTAGTGCTCAAAGAAATACGTGGCCCTCAACATTTGGCGGGAGCAGGTACAGCTGCCAATACTGACACTATTTGCACATCATTGCTGGTACGGCATAGAAATCCCGGTTTTCATGGCTGCAAATGCGAACTGTACTAAGCCAGGGCGTCCTGTATGTTGTTCCGCTCCATATTGAAGCTGGAAAACTGACCCACCCCCCAGATGAATGGTACTTAAACCTTCATCATTTAAGAAAAAAACGTTTTGAATACAACAACAATACAAAAATACCCCTGGAAAACCTGACTTTCTCTCCTTTTTCACCTCTCATGATTTGGCATCCCTGATCATTATTAACAAATCAAAATTGTAAACATAAATACCAAATTAATTGAAAATGCGTTTTAAGTATTTAGGGAAGAAAGTTCAATGAATTATGTGTCTGATTTTGATAAATTATTGTTGAAAGCAGTTCAAATGTCTGGGTGAGGGAGACATTCTGGCAAATGTAACATTTCAACAATGTCAACACTTATAGTAATTAGGAATAAGTAATCTGTTTTGATCTATTCTTTAAAACATTTTTTTTTTTTTTTAAATCAAAACTTTTCCCCTTCAAAATCCAACACAAACATAGAAATCAGCCAGAAACTATTATCTGGTGATGTTTGACTTTGGATCATGAGCAAGCAGAGGAAAAACACTCAGCATTTAATTATGACAATAATAACAATGATGATGATAACGTGTGATGCACCTATTGAATACAGTATGAAGTTAATGAATAGTGCAAATTGCAATTGGCTATACAGACTAACTGCAATACATGGTACAATTACACTTTGCAGTGTTTTTGAATCTGAGGTCTATCCTGTCAGATTTAATATTAACCAAGACATACTGTAATTCAGTGCATCTGTTCTGTTTATATTTGCTTTATGAGAAATGTTCTTTTTCTGTAGCAAACAGAGAACTCAACAGATTTATTTATGTATTTATTTATTTTTTATAATACCGACTTGTTCTACATTAACAGCTCATTTGCTTGGTAGGGTGCACTGTACATGTTTCTTTTCCTTAGGTATTATAACAGCAACATCAGTACTTATAATATTACTCAATCATGTTCTGTTTGTATTCAAGGCATCATTTTAAGTTTTAGAGATCATATTGATTTTATCTTGACTTTGTTGTAATTCAAAGGTAATTAAAAGTAATATAATTACATTACTTTCATATTTCTGTAATTGGACTATGTTACTGATAACATTTATTGTTAATCAATAACGTAATCTAATTGTATTATTATTTGTAACATTTAAATCAGCACAAATTAAAGGCACTATCAAGGGAGTACTAAATCTATATACAGTAAATACTGTATAGTGTATAAATATATATATATATATATATATATATATATATATATATATATATATATATATATATATAAAATAGTAAAATATATACAGTAAATACATTATTTCAGTAAATAAAAATTATTTATTAATGTATTTATGTAAGGTAAGTATGACCAAGACATTTTCTTAACAGGCTTCTTGAGTATCACTCAAATGGCTTTAAAAGTATTGTGTCACATGATGAAAACCAACTAGTAAGGACAACAAAAGTGGTCAGTCAAATCATGTTTTGCTTTAAATCTGTTGTATTAACAGGTTTATGTGAGAGTTAGATGTAGGGATATCATCCCCTCCATATAAAACCCATTACATCAATAAATGTCCTCACCAATATAGTAAAACAAACGTGTGTGTGTGTGTGTGTGTGTGTGTGTGTGTGTGTGTGTGTGTGTGTGTGTGTGTGTGTGTGTGTGTGTGTGTGTGAGTGTGTGTGTGAGTGTGGGCATGTTTAAGTGTTCACAAGGACATTTTTTTAGGTTACAAACTAGTAATTACAAGGGTATTATGCTATAAATGTGGTTTATGAGGACATTTCTAGTGTCCCCATAAATATGTTTTATTGAAAATGTAAAAATGCAGAAAGTTTTTGTAGAGTTGTGTTTAGGTTAGGTTAGCAGATAGAATCTATATTTCATACAGTATAAAATTCATTATGTCTATGGAGAGTCCTCATAAGGATAGCCACACCAACATGTATTCCATATTAGATATTATTTGTAAACATTAGCAAACACACCTTCCAATGATTATCCAAATGTCATGTGTCAATGGCATGTGTTGCAGTATGTGTGCATGTGTCTCAGTTGTTCATTCATCAGCAACATATGCTTCTGTGTTCCTGCATGTTACCTGTCTACACGAGGTAACATCATACAGACTGAACAATGATCAAAGAAAGGGGGAAAGGAAGAGAGAGGAAAACAGAAAGCCTTAGGCTCTGAGAGCAGCTGTTCTTCACAAGTTCTTGCCTTTCTCAACAACCATGGAGGACCAGATTCAATCCTTAGGCTAGATTAGAGATCAGGACAGGCTCCGTGTACAAGCTGCAGGCTAAGACGGGTATGGCAGATCTGTGTTACATTTGGGTTTTCCTATAGTTTCCGGTTGCAAAACCATTGGGGTGTCAACCTTAGCATACACTTTGAATGACTCTAAACATTGGAAATTACAGATAGTCGGTTGAGGGGGATCATAAGAATATTACAAAAACTTGACTTCCATTCCTATGAGGAGAAAACAACAGTAGTTGATGCGTATTATAAACCAGCAAACATGTTAAACATTTCTTAAGGTAAATATTTTCTTCTTAAGGTATAGTTCACCTAAAACAGCTGCTCTCTGAAATGAAGATTTTTAGAAGAATATTTCTACTCTGTATGGAAGTGAATGGTAGCCAAACCTTTAAGCTTGACAAACCACATAAAGGCAGCATAAAAGTAATCCACATGACTCCAGTGGTTTAATACAGTATATGTCTTATGATGCGATCCAATTGCTTAGGGTGAAAAAAAGATCAACATTTAAATCCTTTTTTACTTTAAATCTCCACTTTCACTTTCACTATAAAGTGGAAGTGAAAGTCGAGATTTATATTAGAAATGACTTTCTCACCCACACCTATCATAGTACTTTTAAAGACATGGATTTAACAACTGGAGTTCTATGTATTACTTTTATGCTGCCTTTATGTGATTTTTCAAGCTTCAGAGGTCTGACCACGATTCACTTGTAACAGACTATGGACCAAGAGATCTGAAATATTCTTCTAAAAATCTTCAACTGTGTTCAGCAGAAGAAAGAACGTCAAACACATCTGAGATGGGTAAATTATGAGAAAATTTACAATTTTGGGTGAACTATCCCTTTAACATGGTTATTAAAGGGGCACCGTGCATTTAGAGAGAGCGAAATATTGTTTTATTGTATTATTGTACTGGCATTTTGCATTGTGCTCCAAAATAAAGCTATAAGTATCACATTCACATTAAATACATTCAAGATTCAACTACAGACAATTCCTTCATCAACATCTACTCAGTGCCATTTTCATTTGTGAAAGAAATCACAGAAGAAATGATGCAAAGTTTTCAAGGTGAATATGGTTTGGACACATAATGCCACATATTGATGTGCTGGCTTCAGCTCAAGTCTTCTAATGATAAATTATTCTAATGAAGCCCATGGGACTAGTTGTTGAGTGAATTAAAGAAACAAAGAAACGTGTCTTTCCCACACTGAGTGCAGTTGTGCCATAACAGCAGATGTGACTTCCTCTTCAACCAGACAATCAAGATCTAAGTTATTTGTATGGCTGTACTTTTCCACTATTGTTGGTCTTACATGGAAGGTTATATTTTGCTGTAAGCAATATATAGAATATTAATAAATAAAAGACTTCAAAAGTTTCAAGCTTTTGTTGAGATATGATCATCTTGAGTGCAGGGCTGTTGTAACTTGTTTTCATGGTCACAGGTTTGTTGAAGTATTCTTGTATCGAGGTCTTCCTACGTAACGATTTTATTTAGACTTACAGCATGCATTTCTCCGACACACAAATATTTAAACAACCTTTAACCCCTTTCTTTGAACTACATTGAAGTATTGAAGTAGTTTGCTACACTCTTTCAAGGTTTAAATATATGGTGATGTCATCAAGTTTGTTAAAAGTCAAATTTTTGTTAAAAAATAGCTTCCCTTTCAACTTTACCCACAACATCACTGAAGAGCCCTGATTCAGATTCCATGGCTTCTGAAAAATCCCCTAGAGGATTAATGCAAATGATTGTTTTATCTTTATTTTGAAACACATTCATTAGAATCGCTGTTTAATCATCATATTATGTGTGTTTGTTTGTCGTCAAACAAGACTCCGGTTGAAGTTGCCAATTAGTAATTGCTAAGAAAGCAATTACAGGATGAATGACAAGAGAAGACTTATTTTTTTGGAGTAGTTTTGTAAACATGTATTCTTCATGCTCAACAATGCTGGGATGTCAGCATGAGAGCTCTCCCTCTCTCTCTCTCTCGCGCGCTCTCTCTCATGAGAGCTTTAATGAGAATTGGTGCTGAGATTTCTGCTGCAGGCGGAAGCATTTTTGTATTATGTATTACTTTTTTTTTAAATGTTATTCAAATGTTTTTAATTGTTTTGTATAAATTTGCACATTGTTCTGTTGGAGGCCCTTTGACCTTTTTCTAGTCACATAGGATCACAAAATGCAAAGAATTAAGACCCGCACACAAATAATACTCAAATGAATGTGGTTACACAACACACCAACGTCTATGATTCAAACAGATATTTCACGTAGAGGTTAACCAAGTCAATGAGAAAGGAAAACAACCCCATTCTTCCATATGGAATTTATTTGATTCTCGTTTAAAAAACATAAGATCATTTTCTCATATTCTACACTTCAAACATGAACATCCTACCTACCTCATGCTGATGTGTCAAGAAAAATGCAAGCTTTTTTTTGATGTAATGCACATAAAACAGCCCAGAGCAATTTATAATCTTACATAGACTACACAAATAATAATTTACCCTATTAAATGTCCCAGAACAAACATCACAGTTTTACCCTAAATTGATATTTTGTCCACTAAGGCTTTTATTGCACTCCTCCTTTAAGAGTAGATGAATATCAACAGGGCCTCTTTTCATCAAGCATTGATTGTGCCCACCTGCAGAAGGTGGGTGGGGTACTTTTGTGAAAAAGAAAAGTATACAAAAAATGACTTCTGCACCCAAGAGATGTGCAGTTATCCAAAATACACGGCTGCTCCCTGGGCCTGCAGACTTTTATCGCTCCTTCTGTCTCTCCATTTCTGCCTGAGTGCACCACATCCCTCATTCCTTCTCTGCTCTCCTTTTACAGTGATTTGTTTGGGTCACATATAGCAAGAGTTCATACGTCTAGCTCAAACGGGCCCTGGTTTGGCACGACTGGGATTTTGCTTAACAAGTGTTCTATATCTGGGAAAGAAAGAACAGATGCACGCTTGCTTTCTTCCTGATGAATCTGACAAGCAGCTTATGTAAAGAGAAAATAAGAGAGATGCTAAGCACACAGTTGCAACGAGTGGGTGGGCGCTTACAGTCAGTTCACACATCTGCATCAAACAGACTGACACATCTGGCGTTATCTCACAACACACAGACACCAAAAATAACAACTGCTGTATTACTTTTGGAACATGTGCTTTATTATTGTTTGATCTTCTCTATCAACAAATACCTGTATAAATTATCTCTTGGGATTTTGAAACATGTCTGTCCAAATTCCTAAGCAAACACGGATCTGTCATTCTGGAAATGTGGGTGGAGATGGATGATTGAGACTGCCAGGTGTTTTATGTAAACGATCCTTCAAGATCCACACATCAGTTCGTTTTTAAATGTGTCAAATATTATGGCTGGTGTTTATTAAATTGATCTCCGTGGTCATTAGGAGCATCCTGATGAAGAGGGGCTGTTCAGGCAGGTGCCTGCAATTAACTGGATTCCTTAAGCCACAGGCGATTACGAGGACCCGTAAAAGCAGACAGCCACTCCTGGGACGCCTCGTTTACAGAGCTGGGTGGATAACACAAGGAGGAAATGAATGAGGAGTGTGTGGAAACTCACATAAACACACACATACATTGTATATTTATGCTCACACTCACATATGTACTCTCATGACATGTTTATTATACCAGATCAGCTGTAGCTTGACATCAATTAGTCATACATTTACTCAATTTAATCTAAATATTTACACTAAGACAGCCAACACACACATTCTCTATTCTTGATATGAAATATATGGATATATTCAAGCTAAAGAACATCCCTACTGCTAAAGCAATCGATAGGCTGTCAAATTTTAAACCACACACGCATACTATACTAGTATATTTATGAGGACATCCTATATATGCTGATGCATTAATGTGGGATTGAACACACAAGGGACAACCATTGGGGAAAAGTGTTCTCTGATCGGGTAGGAAATATATCAGCCCTATGCATCTGTATACATTGCGTACATAGTGCATATAGCTTCTCAATTCCAATTGGATTTAAACAAGAGAATAATTAAGAAATATAATGCGATGAAAGAAAGAAAGAAAGAAAGGGAAGGAAGAAAACTTGAAAAGGTGCCATTTGAGAAGGAAGTTAAAAATGAAAAGTGGGCTATAAAGAGGGCAGGGTGGAAACACAAGAACGCAAATACGCCAGGGATTATGAGCAAATGTCACTGTCATGTACCTTACTCTCGTCAGACTTTTTTATTTGAGAGATTGAGAGAGGAGGAGAGGGGAATTGGGCTGGGCCTAAATGGAAATGTACATATATCCATCTGGAGGCCAGTTTTCGCAGGGCTCTCGGGGGCTTTGTTCATTCTAGCTGGGCCGAACCAGCGACCTAGCAGACAGATATAGACCCGATGGCAAGTCCACTGGGAGGTATCAAGCTCAGGATAGAAGCAGCTTACTCATTTCTCACCTGCTACTAATTAATTGGAAGATGAGCATGTGTGTGTGTATATATATACATACACACACACTGTAAATGCTGTATGAATGCATGCCAATATGGAAGCATGCCTGTATCTGTGTGTGGGTTTGTCTCATCAGTATGCATGTTTCTTTTAGATGCACGCTTAGTAGTCTTTTATACATTCTCACAGGGTCATCATTCCCTTTCAGTTTCAGAAGTCACATTTAGCATGATCAGACGCCCCCCTCCCTACAAACACACACTTCCAATCTCTTAATCTTAAGGTCCAAGGGATGCTTATGTACGCCCATAAGGCCTTTCTCAGCTAGTTATCTCATTTGCTTTCAAAGAACGCTCTGCTCAAAACCTTGCTGCTATTAAAACATCTCTGAGGCACTTCACAGGGGGTTATACATTATGAAAAGTCCCACTAATACAGCTCTGAAGTATATTCTGATGCATGAGTTTTAATTAAGTAAGAGCCAAGTCAACATTAAAAATGCATGGCTGGAAAAATGCCTCTTATCCACTCTTTACAAAAATTTTACCCCACATCCATGTTTTTGATATGCTAAAAGTACAGCTGTCAAATTTAACATGCTAACGCATGCGATTAATTAAAAAAAGTTGAACACATTCTTTTTTCTTAATCATGATTGAGAATACATTCACCGTTAATAAAGCATAAAACCTTTGCGAAGTGTCCGCCCAGGGTAATTACACTGATGGACACACCACAACACACACACAACAGTGATGAGAAAGGACCTCTTAAAGCTATTTGTATATACAAAACAAGCCCAGGTGGGATTGTGACAGAAAGTAAGTACTTTTCAGCCTCTATAAGGCACAATTTAATTACCACATAAATTGACTAGTTATTTCAATTAGTCAACATCCCACTTAGACTTTGTGAATCGTTTAATGCTACTTGAATTGGTGCTATTTTAGTGCATTTCTATCTTTATAAGGTGGAAGGCTTTTTTGGATTCAATTAATCATTATATTTTATATATTGTTTTGCTTTGTTTCCTAAAAAGGAAATAAATGCATTTTGACAAGAAAATAATTATTTTTCAGCAAATTTTAGCACTTTTAAAATCAGCGATTAATCGCAATTAACTATGAAGAATTATGTGATTCATTTTGATTATAATCGACTTACATAACAAGTTTAGACATTTTGTTGAAGGAATGGTTCACTCAAAAATGATTATTGTCACAATTGACTCTCATGTCGTCCCAAAACCTTATGTCTTTCCTTCTTATGCAGAACTCAAGGGGAGATGTTTCAATGAATATCACAGCCCGACTTTTCAATAGAGTAATGCAATAGTTTAGCAATAAAAACATTTGAATGCACTCATGAATGTGCAATTTGATGCACAGATCACATAGACTACTTTTATGATACATTTGGGTCATTTTTAAGCTTTAAAATGAGGCACTTTCTACTACTATTGTATTTAAAAGATGGGTAAATTTAAGTAAATAAAATTGGAGTGGTAGTATGGCAAGAATAGTATTCTTATTTTACATCCCACTGAGTTCAGCGAGTTCACTGTCTTTGATTAAATGGCGCCTCTTTAGCAGACATCTGCAGAGCAGTGGACCCTATATGGCCCCCAGCTGAACGATTTCATTCCTTTTGGCGAGAAAAAAAGAGAAGAGGCTGCGGCTGGGTCAGCTGGTCCCTAATTTTGGAGAGTGACTTGTCCCCAAGGTTCCGGGGCCATTTGACACCTGTAATAGTGTTGGGGGAGGTTACATGACGGCCGGGTGCACTGGCTACGAGGCACGTAGAGGTTTGCCCATCTCACACCGCAAGTCCACGTAACACAGTTCAGTTAGTTATGGCATTTTGTAGAGGGACCCCTAGTGTCATTGACACAACGTTGAGTGAGTGACATAAGGGGAACGTCTCGGTTACTGTCATAACCTCCGTTCCCTTATGGAGGGAACGAGACATTGTGTCCCTCCTGCCACAACATTGAACTATCCGCTGAAATGGCCGAGATCTTGTCTTGGCTCCTCAGGACAAAACCTGAATGAGTGGTTGCAAGCCAGCTCCTTATGTCTGGGGGAGTGGTATGCAAATTCCACTCGCCAAATCCCATTGGCCTTTTCTCAAAAATCAGAGGTGTTTGGGGCTCCCAAGGGTGAACACTAGTGTCACTACATCGACACAATGTTGCATTCCCTCCATTAAGTAATGGAGGTTACAACAGTAACTGAGACATTACACTGGACCTTTTCAAATGAAATTGTGAATTAAAAAATGTGCTTCATTTCTTTTTTTAATCTTTAAGGAAATGGTGACCATTTACAAGACCTGTACAGGCTGATTATAGACTATAGCCTATCATTCATTTTACCCTAGAATTTGACTGAATTAGTCTTTCTAAAGAATGGCAACAGTGGCTTAAAGTTTGTGGGTAAAACCAGAATTTTAGTGTGTGTTGACTTATTGAAACATTTTTCATTAACCTATTTGTTAATATATTTCCAATATACTCATATTTGGTGAATATTTGGTTATCTTTAAAAAATTGCATGTCCACAAATATTAAAACAGCAAATTATGATTTAGATGTGTACAGGGGACATTTATGCTATTATACAATTTCCCCCCTATAAGCACACCTCGCCCCACATTTGTATCCCCAGTAAAAATGGTCTAGAACTGCCACAGCTGAGAATGAAACATAAACAGTACACAGACATAGAACATGTTTCATTTAGGGATCATTCTGTTAAAAAGTTTTAGAGGAGGGCTTTTTTGCATTGTTAGACAGCTAGTGAAGAATGACACAAAATGTTAGGGAGAGAAAGAGGTGGGGTTAGGATCAGGAAATGTTGTTGCAGGCTAGACTCAAACCTGCATCACCAGCATACACACCACGACTCAGTGTGTTAGGAGAGCACGCACTAACTGCAGCGCCACAGCTCACAGTTGTAATTTTAAGTATTCATGTTGCTGAGCTGAATTTCATTTGGAATATGTCTATTACCTACTGTATATTGACATCCTTTTTTAAAGCAGCATTGGACTAAAGTTGGGCAAAATTTCCAACAAGCCCAGAGAGAGAGAGAGAAAGAGAGAAATAAGGATTGAGAGTGTGTCAAAGTGGGAAAGAGAGAAAGGCATGTGGATAGAGAGTGAGGAATATTGAGATCTAACAGTTTGAACATTTTTCCTACTTTTCTTTTTTCCTTTCCACACTCCTTCCTCTTATATTCACACCCAGACTGAAAACGCAGAGGCCCCGAGGAAGCTCCCAGCAGCTCCTGTTTGCCTATTTTTCAAATCTGTCAGTTCTTTTAGTACATCTGCCTAAGACAGACACAGAGACACAAACATGCTCACAGAGATTCATGGTCGTTGCAATGTTGCTGCCAGCTTTATTGTTGTGAAAGTTGCTATTGCTGTTGACATGAGAATGTGGTGAATAACGTGGTCTGCGTCAATGTATGATGCAATCTTCCCAAAAAACACACACTCAATTACACACCTTGACATTTACCTGCATGCGAATGTATGCTGAGCCAACTCCTGGATTAATATCAGGACTTTGATTGTGGATTGTTTGATTGTGGACCCCTGGGCTGCAGGATTCATGTTATTCAGACCCCGTACACAAAGATCGATCCATTTCTTTTCAGAATCGATATCGAATCGGCCAAATAAAAAACTAATTAACCTAAAAATCTATTATTTTGACCAGCCCTACTCTATTCTCTCTCTTGCTCTCTTCTTCCATTTGCATGAGCAGCAGTAGTTTAAATCCAGACAGTGAGAAAAGCCCTACAGTCTTCTGGACAGTTTGCTCCCCATCAACCCAAACCCAAAGTGCTTTTATTTAGACTCATTCTCTTCCCAGTCATCTCCCTCTGGCTCAGGCTGTATCTAATAACCAAACTCAAGCACTTTCAAACTTTTTGACAGAGTGGAGAGAGAAACAAGGGAATTTTTAACAATGCACGCTCTATGGAAGCATATGGAGGGTGTTTGTGTTCAACAGTTGCATCGACAGATTTTTACCAAAAAGTCTAAATGTTTACAGGCACACAGTGTGTGTGTATGTGTGTGTGCTTATACATATGGGGGCAATTAGAGATATCGAATGTTTTCATATTTACTGTCCACAATCATATTCACAATCAATCTAGAAATATACACATGGACATCTATATTGTACATACAGTATAGTTAAATATTTACCTAACAGTACCCCACCCAATCACCTCAACAAACACACACATACATGAATCATTGTGTATATTACTACATATGCCTGAACTAATACTTAAAGCATTTGACCATAAGTGTTGGTTTGTACACTGTAATGGACAGTATTGTGTAAATTACTCAAAATAAGTAATCTGCTACTTTTTATTTACAATTTTTAAAATATAGTCAGATTAATTTACTGATTACTTCATCTGAAAAGTAATCACATTACTAACTATTTACTTTTAAATTACTTTCTAAATCACTTTTACTAGAAACGTTTTGGATTTCCACTCAAATTCAAAATGTCTATATTTCCTCATTCATTCATATTCTTCAGCTGTTACAGAAACACTAACAGATCTACATATTAATTAATATTGTATATATTGAATATGTATTACACATATTACTTTAGTGCAAATAATGCAATTAAAAGTAATCAGTTTAACTTAAAGTAATTGTAATCTGATTACAAAAAAATCAAATGTAATGCAATCCAATACTTTGTTGACTTAAATGTAATGTAATTTGATTACAGTAATTAATAACTTTGTAACATGGAACACTGAACACTGGTAATGGACTACATGTAATCTGGATGATATAATTATACAACAAAATCAAATACTTGTAATCAGATTACATCACATTTTTGTAAAACTTAAAATTGAATTCCATCAAAACATGCAATAAGTAATCAAAGGGTGATCAGGTTATATTACCTTAAAGATGTAATCTAAAATATTGTGTAATTTGAAATCAGTACCAGATTACATTTTAATACTAATCTACCCAACACTAATGGCCATCTCCAACATAACAACCTGTTTCATACATGGTTTACCTGAACTCAGGAAATGTTTATTTACTGTTTCCAGCATCAAAGCTTCAACTATTAGAATTTTAGTTGCATTACATGCTTTGGTACAGAAGTGCCTTTGAACCCACAGATATCATTTTTTACTATTAACCATTGTCACGGTGGGGAATAAAGTCATATATCCACCATATCACAACCTTGCATCCTCACAGATGTGTGTTTGTCCAGTACTGGGTAGAGTGTGTCCAAACCTAAAATACTTCATGGGCTTGTTAAACGCCACATTTTAAGCATTTCCAGGACATCGAAGAGATGTATAGCCCTTGAAACGTTCTTTCAGTTCTCGCTTGCTCTGTCTCTCTCTGATAATAACAAAGTAAAAGAAAGAAAAACAATGCTGGCTAGCAATGTTGGTCTCGTGTGCCAAGAGCTACAAAGCTAGCCAGGTCTGCATGTGTTTTGTTGAGTTATGTGGCGGCTTTGTAAAAGCTAGCGTGCCCTTCTCTCACGGCTAATTGAATCCTCTGAAGTGAGTGATCTCCAAAGCAAAAGACACAAACTACCAGTGGTCCTGAAAAGCACTCTGAAGAGGCCCTCCTAAATGGACAACACACTGTGTGGGACACTGAAAAGATTTGTCACAAACATAAGCCAACCAGTCCTTTGTGAACCTAACCCGTACGTGACATTGGCCACCACTGTTGAGGGAAAGGTTGTGATCAAACCAGACACATCTTTCTAACAATGCAATGGTACAAAGTTTCCTACTAGATGTTTTTATCACCTACCTTTCAAAAAGCAAGAAAATCCAACCAAATCTAATCATGTTCATTCTACTAAATAATAATACAAATAAAACACACACAAGGATACAAAAAGCTGTAGTATAACAAAAAATGTACTTCAATGTCTATTTTCACAGATATTATTGAAGCAATATTACTAAATCTATTCACCTAACTTTTTAGGTACAGTGTTATTAGTTAGAAGGAATACTAATCTCTATGATGGGGACTTCAAGAAAAACGGCATAGTTTAATAAACAAAAAACATGGTTAACACTAAACTACAACCCTTATTAATTAAATACTTATCAATCACATAAGCCCACATACCTTGACATGGCCAGCATAATTAAATAATTAGGTGCAAGAGCCAATGGCCATTCCCCCAAACACAACGCAACTAAAACAACTCAATTTCTTCTAACTGACTTCCAACTTAAAAACAATGCATTATTATTGAGTTAAATGAAAAACAAAGCTAAAATTGATCAAAATAACAACATTTCCTAACTTAAGATATATCAACGCCCAAATTCATGTTTTGTTTTTTTCAGTGTAACAAAACAAGTTTGTGCAGAAATCTTTCAGTACCTATCAACATGTTGGCTGCTTGAATTTTTTCACCAATAACTTATTTATCTTTCACAGGCTATGTGGGAAGTGTTTTTGATAAATTATTAGATCTTTTTTATTTGCTACATTTTACAAATAGAACTTTAAAGAATAGTTTTCAGGTCTCCTTTAAGAACATACAGGAAAAGTCAAGGCTCTCTCAATGAAACGCTATGGGTGGCCTTATGGAGGGTGGGGAAAGGCCGTTACTATAGTACCATGAATCTGGTTACTGCCCATAAATTCTAGATTAGCATACATACATTAGCCAATAGAAAGAGGTTCCCACCAAAACCAATCTTGCAAGTGAAAATAATGTGTAGTGCTTTTTAAAAATAAATAAATATATAAATCACAAGGTCGCTCATGCTAATGTCCTCAATTCAACAGTGAAGATAGAGAGGAAAGAGAGAGTCTACTCAAAATAATTTTGGAGAAGAATAAGGCGGCCAAATGTAAATCCTTTAGGTACATGCTTAAGGTATAAGGGGGTTCCTCTTGTGTAGCAGCATGGGTTCATAATCTCTCCTCTAACACATGAAAATAGCATCTGCCTCGAGTCCTCTTAAAACTGCTTAGATTCTTTGTATGTGTTCACCATACTAGCGTAGAAGGACTATGTTTAATACTAGCGGGAGGTTTTTGAGAATAGCCGATTACAATGTAATCTATTATAGACTACAGCGAGTAGTTGGAGATGTATGGTGAACCGCAGAGGCTGAGTCTAGCCATCATTACACAATAGAAATTATGTAACTTTCTTTAATAGCACTAATTTCTTT
Organism: Xyrauchen texanus; assembly: GCF_025860055.1. Lineage (NCBI taxonomy): Eukaryota > Metazoa > Chordata > Actinopteri > Cypriniformes > Catostomidae > Xyrauchen > Xyrauchen texanus. The sequence continues at coordinate 51,219,476 of NC_068277.1, forward strand.
TATATAGCACTGTAATACATCTAAAAGGAATTTTAATAACTGCTGATTAAAAATGAATTGCTCAAGAAGAAAAGAATGTTACTTTGGGACTTAACTAATCTTCCTTTCTTGTGCCAATATGGCATAATATTTTTTTGTAATGTTACTGTGTTCCTCTGATGGATTTTGTTTTTGTTGTCCATGATGGATTTAATTTAGCAGCTGGCTAATAGTCCGACGACCAACTTGAGCTGAGGGATGACATTTTGTGAGGCAGAGGTCTTTTCTTTCCCCTTTCTTTTATGGATGTTCCCATAATCCAAGGCCTGGCCTGTAATTTACAATGGGTTGTAGTGTCCAAGTGTTGCTGTGACCCCCACTTCTGGAGTAAATGGATTGTAGACGAGTCACAGAGGAAACCTTGATCATTTCCCCACCCAAATGTAAAAAATGAGGGGAGCTCAAGATGTTGGCACTCTGGACCTGTTTTTATATTGGCGTGGCTGCTGGTGTTGAGACGATGTGGGAATTTAAGATCACAGGGGTCAAATGATTGGACATTTACAATCTGGTGATTGCAGGGGCTTGTTTGAGAAGAAAGGAGGGAGTGGGAAGAGGACAAGATGGGATGAAGGGAGAGATAGAACCATCTCTCTTTCTCTCACTTTTTCATTGCAGTCCACCCAGGTTTTAATTCAGGATTGTATCTCTGTAGAGAGCTCAGGTAGACTCTATAAATCTTCTAGCTGGTGAAAATTAAATGGCCAAAGACCCAATACTTGCAGAGGAATTGTTTTCTGCCCATAAAATACTTTATTAGAGAGAAGTTTGCTTGGCTCTCTCGTGATTCTATGTCTCTCATTCAGGGGCACTGGTTTTGACTGCATCAAGTGAACTTAGTTGGCTGACACTATTATATATACCAGTTGGCTTGTATTAAGAATGCAGAGGCTATTTACACAAAGGGTAATAGCAACCAAAAACATCTTTTTGCACTAAGTGCGAATAGTGTACGATGCTATTAGTGGTAGATACTATTTAAACCCCTAATTAAATACTAATATACAGTATAGGGCATCATTGCAGTCCCAATGACCAACCCCTACCTCTAAACCTAATCCTCACTTACAAAAATGAACCATGGTTTTACTACAGTATACATAGTTTCACCATGGTATTTTGTAGTAAAATCATAGTAACCACAAAATTACACATGGATACTATATTAAAACCATATTATTGCAGTAATACCATAATTAATTGCATTAAAACTATGGCTTCCTGCAAAAAAAAACAAAAAAAAACATACAATGTTTTTACAACGTACAATATTACTATAGTAAAACTATGGTTAATTTTACCCAGAACAATCCTTTCTCTCAACTCCCGACATTCACTGTGACCAAATCACTGTGAGGATATCAACCTTTGTTATTTTTATATGTAGTATTAAAGGAAATATTAAAAGTGGAGACAGGAAACAGAATGGACTAAAGGCAGAAAAAAACACATCCACACCATCATTACACCCCACGCTACTACACTAAGGGTGTAGTTTGTCTTCAATCTCTGTGTTCCCACCAGACTATTGGTGTGCAAATAGCAGACCTGTGAAACAGGGGCTATTTACACCTAGTGCAAATAGTCACTCTGACTAAAAATACATTACAGGTATTGACTGATTTTATTTCAAACAGTTAAAAGTAACTTTACATTTGAGTTAGCAAGTTCTTGCATGTGGAAAGATGAAGTACATAGATCAAATATGTTAATATATGCACCTGGATTGAGTGAAAATAGGGGGAAAAAAAACGGGTTTAAACATTTAAAACAGGGATCTCACACATTTTTGATCAATTAAATTCCATGACATTTCCAATGACCTTTCCAGTCATTAATTCAAACCAATATGCTAATGAATCCATCAGACCAATTTGTGAACTATTCCTTGACTTAAAAGAACAATTCACTAACAAATCAGAAATCACTATGGGGTGTAAGCAAGTTTTACTCTACACAACAGTGAAATCTAGCTACTTATTTTAGACAGAGAAAAACCAACAAAAGTGTGAATACTCTATAGAAGTTTCTATGACATTCCCATGATTTTAATGTATTTTTTTTAATTGTATACATTTTCATGACATTTACAGGCCTGAAAATCATAAATCAAAATGTGGTGATGAATAGATTTTTTTAACTTGATGAACAAGCAATTGAAAACATTCACATATTGTTCTGAACCCGTATGACTTTCTTTCTTCAGTGGAACACAAAGAGATGTTCGGCTGTATGTTAGACTGTCATTCTGACTAACATCTCCTTTTGTGTTCAAAGAAGAAATACATGAGGGTGAATAAATCATTACAGAATTTTCATTTTTGCATGACCATATATATATATATATATATATATATATATATATATATATATATATATATATAGTACATTAATGTCATTCAATGTGCTTTTGACAATAATTTGCTATTAAACCGATGACACTAGTTTTGATGTTTCAGAGATTAGCAAATGCTCAACTACAGACCAGAACTACAGATCAATACATCAAATACTGATCAATAACACAGTTAGGATTTATGCGTTTGCAATACTTGGAAAGACATGAAAATGTCACATAAATATATTTCATCAAATGTAAAGCTGATCTGAAAATGAATCTTCACTATGTCAAAGGCTTCCCACTCCCATTTTAAAACTTGTTCTTGTGCCACTGCCTCATTTTAATTTAATTATACAATATATATATATATATATATATATATATATATATATATATATATAAACACATTCATTTTAATAGGTTGAATACCAATTTGTGGATTGGAATATTCCCCATACTAAAAATGTGATATAAACGCACACACACACTTTGACACCCCAATCATTATTCACACAGTGAACAAGCGCACTTCCATGCGCACTTTTATAGCATAACCCACCCTAAATCTCAATATAATTCACCTAATCACCCGTCTTCTTCCACACTACGGCAAGCGAGGGAGGACACCGGATCACTGTGTCTGAGATTAACATGACTGAAAAGGCCCAGGGGACTACATAATTCAACTGATTTTATAACAGCCTCTCATAAACTCCTGAGCGTGACCTTCATTTTTCAAAGGCCACCCTGCATTCTGTGCACTGACAAGATTTATTGGCCAGCACTAATAGCCTCGTCTCTCTTTGGTGGCCTCTCATCGATATAATGCTTCCTGGCTAGCCGGGTGAGGTGGCATGAGATAATGAATATTTTTACTTTTTGTGAAAGATGTGGATGATGTTTTGTGATGGGAATGTATGCTCAAGCAAAACATTAACATTTAAAAGAAAACCTCTACATACAACTTAAAACCACAAAGACATAGGAACTTTCTTTGATATTCACTGTCAAGCTATTCTTTGTCTATTTCTGATGTCTTATGATGTTTTCTTATTTTCAGAGATCTGTCGACAATCAAGCACACACACATGCACATACACACCCAGACGCCTTTTCTGGCATGTAGCTAAGTGACAGTGTTCCTGTGATGGAATGGCTGAACCGTAGAGGACCCTGTTGCAGCGCATTTTCTCTCTCTCGCACACGAACGCACAAACACACACACACAGTACCTTGGCCTTGCTCTTGCTCCTGAGATGCAATGCCACACTGCTCCCCCGCAACTTGATGGATGGCCATTGAACCTTCCCTCTCCTGCCTCACACACACACATAATCTCATTTGGGAACAGACTGGACACACACACACAGGCATGCAGCTGTAATCTCTTTTTGTGGCTTGCGAAATGACACTGTGGCAAAAGAAATGGAGGTCTATTGGTAGACTCCAGTCTGTTTTTTCCACTTTTTATTCTCGGTCTGTTCCAATCCATTCGACTTGAGCTGCATCTCTTCTCCATACCAATGAGGTCTCGGCGATGAGAAGCAGTCTCCTTTACACAAATATGTAAGACTTTGTGCATTATTTATATTGGCCCCGGTGTTTAATCTCCAATTATGCAGTCAAGAGACCGCAACTCACTTAATATTTCAGGCCCTAACACTGGTGTGATTTACAGTGGAGCAGAGAAAACATTAAGACAAATAAACGCCTGGAGACAGATTGTGTGCATGTGCACAGGTATATGTGTCTATTCTGTGCCTGTGTTGAAAGACATGGGTTAGATATTTGAAAACCATCTGGATTGGGAGAATTTTACATAGCATACACATGATTCATTGAAGAATGAAGATGTCACTCATACTTGGTGTGTATTATTTTAGCTCATACATTTTGATTAGACGGCCGTGGCAATGAGTGATCTGAGTCTATCGCCGCATAACAAATAGTATATAGAAACCATAATGAACGTAATGAAATGTATCATTCCTTTGTAAATTATTATAGTTGGCATGCAATCAAAATTCATGCTTTTTACTTCCAAAATTCAGCTGTTCACAAAAAAACTAAAAAATCGTCATAATCTTTCATCAAAATATAACTTGTTTTGCCTCTAAAACAACTTTGCTTTTCTTCTGATGTCACCAAGACCAACCCGTTAACAACATGTCATATATAGACCACTTTTCACGATCCAATCAGTTCCTGATAAAGTCTAGTGCCATCCCATCCTGATTCACTCAGAAATATGTCCCAATACGGAAGTCGTGAATCATTTCAGCCCATGAACTTGTACTACAAAAACACAACATTAACTTTTCAAGCAAAAGAACCATTTTCAACCATCAGATCCCTGTTTGTAGTCTTTGTGTTGACAGTGAACTATTACCCTTTATTAGTCTACAACGATGCTAAGTGGTAGTGTTTTTTTTCACAAGGACCACTTAAACAAAGATAGGCCTGGCCTTGTGAAAACAATAACCCAAACATACACAAACAGACAGACGCGCATGCCTGGAGTGACACAAATGCATATTTTCGCTTCATCTTCCTGAAACGAGTACAGTGGAAATAGAGGTTAGCAGGCATCTCAGAACCATGATGTGAACACGCCATGGATGATAATGACATATAACATGCCTTACAAAAGTGATTATTCTAATGCCACATTCTGATTAGATAAGCTGAGTTTTCTTTAAGGGAGATCTCTAATGCCATTGTACTATACACTAATCAAGAATGGTTTTCAAAACGGCAAAAACTGACACGGAAAGCAAAAGGAGGGTGCACTTTCTTAAGGCAATAGGAAGTTTTAAGGAATATTCCAGGTTCAAAACATGTAAAGCTAAATTGACAGCATTTGTGGCATAATGTTGATTACCACAAAGTTGTATATCCACTCGTCCTTGTTTATATATATATACAGTATATATATATATAAAGAAAATATTATGGTTACAATAAGACACTTATAATGGAAGTGGAAGGGTCCAATTAAAAAACATTAAAATGATGTCTGTCAATTTATTAAAATGTATAGAATTGTGTGCTGATTAATTCATCTAATTAATTGCAATTAATCGCATATACACATATTTGTTGAGAAAGCCCCTCAAATAACAATAATTCCATATATAACGATAAAATAATTATAATTATAAATAAGACTTTTCTAATGTATACAACTGCGTCAGAGGGATGCTTTTGGAGTGTCTCGCTCTGGTTGCGTTGCATCATAAACATACCGTTTTTAGATTGCTGTATCAAGTTATATGTTGTTTGAAACTTCACATCTTGAGATCCCTGTGTTTGGATTTGTGCTCCATCAAGCTGAGTTTTGAATGCAAGAAAACATTCTCATCCAGTGTTGTCAACTATTTCTCATGAGAAGTTGCCAAAGGCTTGCTGAAATGTCGCTAAAATTTGCTCAAACAAGTGATGATGTTATGTATACGTAAGACGTGAAATTTAAATGTGTAAGAGCTACGGCAGTTCTTTAAAGGAGAAGAACTGTTTTTTTTTTAAATACTTGATTTAACAATTCGTATTTAAATATTAATCATTTAGCTATCACTAATTTAACTTGTCAAACATTTAGACAGTGTGGGATTTCTATGTATTTATTTATTTTTTATGTTGTTTTGTAATTAAACTGCATTATTGAACATTGACAAAGTCCAAAATTGTGTAGTGATGGGGATTTTTTTTATTATTATTTATTTTTTAACATGGATTTATATGCCTTATAATGCCTCACGTAGAGCTGTTTTGAAGATAATATGTAATATATCTTATTTTTTTGAACATATCTTTTGTGATGCTGAACCATCAGTGTGTATTACATGTGCCAGTGTCCAGTGTCACAATGACTTTTTGACAGTGACACCTCATCTGTTCATATCACTTATCTCTACACTTTATTATATATCAGGGGTTCATATCCATTCCATTATCTCTCTCGCTAGTTGCTAGATGATTCTTTTACTCCCTAAGGGCGTCAAAAAGTCACTAAATCTAGTTCCAAAGTCACTAAGTTGGCAACACTGTTCTCATCTTGTGCTGTCTGCTGTCTGTGAGTGTGGTTTGTTCTCTGTATTCGCTGTGCTTCGCCTATACAGCTGGAGTTTTGCTCACTGCCCCCTGGAGAAAACAGGTAGAATTTCAATCTTGAATTTGTCCAATAATAGGAATATTCCTTATAATGCTCCGGGGACATGATTAATTGCTTTATTTATTTTTTTACACATTATATTTCATATTATTAATCGCACTAAATTAACATGTTAAATCAACAGCCCTAATTAAAATGTACGTATATGTAATAACATGATTACCGTGTTCTTTTTTAAAATAATTTTAACTGTTAACTGAACATAGAGGTAAGTGTATTTTATCATATTGCTGTTGCCACAATTTTATTAAAGCAATAAACCACTTGAGGTAGTGCATTACAGTTATTTCACTGAGGTAAACACTGCACAAACACACAAATTACAAACAGATCATGGATGATTTAGAATGAGAATCTGCAATGTTATCCTGACATGAACTGCAGAAAATGATAAAACTGGGAAGTGTGTGTGTGCATATGTGTGCTTGTGTGTGTGCGTGTGTGTGTGTGTGTCTGAGTCTTTCTTTACAAATTATAATCCAGTGTGCCCTGTGAGTTTGGACACCATCTGAATTGAGGTACAGATGAGGGTTAAGCACACATATCGATGACACCGGCACTTACAATCAGCACAGCAGCAACCAATCAAGAGATGATCTCACTTGCCCCCGCTGCTTCGGCCCTACTGCTTCCTTTCTTCGCTTCCATCATTTTAGCATGATGAATGTTACAAGTGCATCTACATTGCTTCAATCATAACTATTCACGTGAAGATTGAGGAACAAGAGACTATGAGATATAATAGAGAATAAAAAGAGAGGTAAGGAATGAAAGAGAGAGACTCTAGGAACACTTGAGCTACATCCTGCTGTCAACAGGCAGAAAGGATGGATTACTTACAGTAACAGAAGGAGGAAAAATTCAAAGAGACGTGGCTGTACTACTTGTAAAAGGTCAAGTGAAATCACTACTACTGCGCTGCATAAAGAAGAGAGAGAGAAAAAATGCAACTCTACATTGTAATGTTTTCTCTGTTAACTCAACCCTGCAGTGTATCAAAGGCAAAGCAGCTTTCATATTTCAGGGTGAAGTTTTACAGGTCATTTACATTACTGTTTTACATACGGCTATGTTGGCCTGTACATGCAAAGGAAGAGTTGGCCTCTATTTTTCAAAGTCACACTGATCTGTGCAGTTCTGCCTGCATTTAATGATCTAGTTGTGGAGTAAAACAAACAAACAAAAAACTAAAAAACCAGCTTAATTACATGCATATGGTCATTTGTGAAATTAGCTACATTTACATAATATTTGCAAATGAATACATTTCAAAAGTCTCTCTTCCTCGTTCTGTCTCTCTCAGAGGAAGCTACATGGACGCATGTGTCATCTTGAGTTAGATCTGTACCTGTGACATATTTGGTCAGTGTTGACCATTTAACGCTGGCATTCAACTGACAAGCTCTCCCTAATAACACAGCAATCAAGCCTTCAGCTGATCTAATTCTGTCCTGGTCTCCATTACCCTCACTGAGAACACCACCAATTCTGTGCCATCGCATGGTGTGTAATTTAATGTGACGTGACAATGATGGCTTGTAGTTAATTTTATGGTTCTGTATTGTTAAAAAATTTAATATACGGTTGCTTGTAAATGCAGCTTGATTGCTTCATTGATTGTAGGGTGATTCTCAACTTTGAGGTCACTTGAAACAGCAAACATTTTTATTAAATGATCTAAAAGTCATTTTAAAAAGTTATTTAAACAACAAAAACAAAACTATTATTAAAAGGTCATCCAGGCAAATATGTGCTTCCCTCATTGGCTTCTTCTTTTCATTTTTTTATTTTTTTGCTCTTGAACTTTAGCTTTAAAAACCACTTTGTTTTTAATCAAAATTAGCTACGGTGATTTGCATTGATGTCTCCCTGCAGCAAAACAGGGTGAGTGCAAAAGCTCACACAAACACTCATCAATGCAGTAGACGTGATCACCATTTGCATGGGTGAGTTTTTGCACTCCTCACACATGTCCAAAGTGGCTGATGTTTTGGTCCACCAGGCAGGGGTCATATGTAAAACACATGCAAGAAGGAACGAACTGCATCGTACAGGCTGAAACTACAACAGACCAAACACTGACCTCAAAAGCCTATACCAACAATGATCTCGGCAATACCCTCAGACAAAACTAAATATGGACATGGTTTAGTACAATCCAAACTGTTTCCCCCTTAAAAGAAAAAAGGATTGGATGTGATTTGCAGATATTTGATTCGTATGTTGATATTGGCTCAAATCAAACAGGCTGCTATAACTCCAGTCCTATTTGTACAAAATAGGCAAGAATCCCTTTTCATCAGTGAATTACACTCATGCTGTTCGAATGCATTTAATCGCCTCTGATCTAGAGAGAGAGACGGAGATCAGGGGAAATGATTAAAGACTGAATCCAGGCCATATTTCCATATTCATTGGTTTAAACCTTTAGCGGTTATGGATATACGCCTTTTCACCTTTTTTTCTGTGTCTTTAGAGCACTGACTCAAGAGAATCGAACAGCTAGAGTGGCCAAAAATACAGACTGGAAGGAAAGAGCACTCTCCCATTAGAGACATTATTTGTGAATAAACATTAGCCAGTTCAAACAACCAAACCAGTTTTTTGAGGTGTTTAACATTAGAAAACGCCTTGAAATATAACATTTCTGGCTAGCCGGAGAGGTGGCGTCTCCCACCTGCATTAAGTTAAATCAACGACAGCTTAAATGTCTCATGTGCAATGGGACATGGAAACACTAGAGTTGTCCGATTACCTGTCTGGAATGATATGGTGTGTGTGTGTGTGTGTGTGTGTGTGTGTGTGTGTGTGTGTGTGTGTGTGTGTGTGTGTGTGTGTGTGTGTGTATGTGAAGGTTAGGGGGATGTAGGTAACATGAAACCAGGCCAAACATTTACGAGGCCACAGCACTCGATCCCTCTCCACAAACACACACACACACACACACACTAAGAGAACTGAGAACAGTAAAGACCTTTCTCTAGCCTGTTAACAGGGCCCTCTTTCTAGTCCCTGTCTCCTTTATCCTTTCCTCCACTAGCCAGAAAACAGAGAAAGGAAGGGGAAAGAGAAAGCATCTCAGATGTCAGACCACAAGAGCTGAAACCAAATACGGTCAAAAAGAGCACAGCCTTTTCACAGGGAGTAAAACACAGGTAATTTTCATGGATGACTTCACCACAGGGAATTGTACTGTGAAGGAAAAATTAAGCTTGTCTAGAAATGGGAGAAACAGGGTATTTCAATTCAGCTACAAGATATTATTAATACCACTATACTCTATGTTCTCCATTATTAATTTAAAAGCTATATGCCAGTGTATGATGAGGCCATGAGAACCGACTTTTTGAAACTCAACAATGTTACAATTGCTTTTTTATGCTAGGGATGGGAGACAAAATCGAATTAATCTAAATTAATTCTGATTTCAATTTAAAATGCACTTATGTGTGTGCCAGAGACAAGAGTGAGATGCTAGAAACAAATGCTCAGGCAGACATAAAATAAAGACAAGTGGACACTACAGAACTGACCGCAGACTGGATGTATCAACCAAAGCGACCATTGTCCCTGACTGAAACTGCCATCTTGAAATTCATTCACAAACGCAAGCACATAGCAACTGGAGAGTTTATTCGTGATAACACGTCAACAAACAAAATAATGATGCATCAAGAATCGCCACACCTCTATCTAATCTAATCGTCACTCCTCTATATTATGCAGTTAAATGCTAAATGAAAGTACTAAGAATCTTATTTAGATGTGCATTTACAATTAAGACATTTAGCAGACTTTCTTGTCCCATTACAAAAAGTGTTCATTACTGTGTTTCAAATTAGAAACAAACTTAATACAACTATTTTACACAAGCCTTTCTTTCCTCCCAAAACAATAGTGTCCACTATTAAATACAGTTACATTAAATAGGGGAGACTAGGGCTAGTTGTCACACAACGAAGTATCAATTTGATTTTGAGTCAAAAGTCCAATCGTGCAAATATGTGTTTTATCTCGCAGAGGTTTTGTATATCAGTGTGTACTTAGGACAGAGGGTTCTTAGGACAAGGTATTTTTCATGAAAGTCAAGTCAGGGCATGTTGTCACATTTTTGTTGAGGCAGGTTTTACAATTTATAAATTACAATATTTGTTCACCAAAAAATTTTTTTTGATATTTTTGTACTTTAGCCTATAAATGGCTGTTTAATGTAGGTGTAGATTTAACAAGAGTGACAACATGCCCCACCATTGGGCCAACATATGTTTATTAAACTGTATCTTTGATGAAAAATGTATCTTTGGTGAAAATGTACAATAGCTTTTTTTGTAGCCAAGACTTCAAGGTATGTGGCATGTGAAAATTGACTTTCAAAAATAAACCTACCCTGTAGAGTAAAAAGTGTAACAACTACCCCAGTCTTCCCTATATCATACAGCTCTAAGCCTTGATCCAGTGGGACACTCAAGAATAGTCTACATGTTTTGTTCCATGATGACTGACAGATGCAGAATGACACTGTGAAGGGAAGTAGTTAAAAAAAAGAATAAGGAAAAACAAAACTACTAAGGTTACTTTAAAACATCATTCTGCTGACAAAAGCAAGCTGGGAACATATTAAGCTCAAGACATTCTAATGACTTCTCCCTGTAATGTATTTCATATAGACTATTATGCTATGCAGCAACCTAAATGGGTTTTTGTGAGGGCATGTTGGCTACTCCTGATAATGCTCAATAAAACATCTAAAGAGCCCCTGTTAAATTGTCAGCAGGGATATACGTAATGACACTGGGCTTGATCTCGCCTCTTGCCAAGGACGCCGTAATTGCAAACTGGTAATAGTGTAGAACTCTTTCGCTCAGCGCCCTAAGAAGAAGTAGGTTTCATTTGAATGGACAAACAAATGGACAGACCCCAGAAAGCATTTGTAGCTCTCAAATAAAAAGCAAATAAATAATTATCTAAGCAGAGCACTTGGACACACAATAAATGTGCCGCTGCAGTAAATGGAGTCTGTGTTTAAATATGCATGAGATGTCCGTAAGAAACATAGGCAACAGTACTCTTTTCGCAAAGAAGTGCAGACACCTAAACAAAGCGAGAGAGGAGAGAGAGAGAGAGAGAGAGAGAGAGAGAGAGAGAGAGAGAGATGCGAGGCAGAGCAAAGTTGTCAACAAAAAACAGAAGCTGTGCAAACAGCCTGAATGTGGAAGATTTGCATCAGGAAAAACATCTTAAAGGGATAGTTCACCTGAAAATGTCATCATTCACTCACTCTCATGTTGTTCCAAATGAATTAACTTTTTTCCCAATAGAATACAAAAGATGTTAGGCAGAATGTAAGCCTGAGTCTCCATTCACTTTCATTGCATTTTATTTTTTTCCTTAACAATGAAAGTGAATGAGATTTTTTAATTTTTGTGTTTAATGAATGAAAGTCATACAGGTTTGGAACAACATGAGGGTGAGTGATTAATGTCCAAATTTTAACTTAAAAAAAAAAAAAAACTTGACTCAAAGTAGATATAGAAAATCCCCCCAAAAATTGTAAAGGTGTGTGTGTGTGTGTGTGTGTGTGTGTGTGTGTGTGTGTGTGTGTGTGTGTGTGTGTGTGTGTGTGTGATGGGTACTATCTTGCAGCTTGTGTTTAGAAAGGCCATTGTTCTGGAATGCAAGGGAGGGCACTATTTACACCATGTTAGATAGGAATCAATAATGCATTAACCACCTTTGAAAACACATGAAACGACAGGGCAAGTGTTCTTTTCCTGGCAAATCTGGAAAATGAAAGGGCTGACATCATTTTTTATTAACCTCACCTAGCTCTGAATGATCCACAGGATGGGAAAATAATGATATAAACTGATTATTTCTCATGTGTGCCTTAGAATTCAAAATCTGTTTCGACCCTAATGTAACAAAGGATATATTACGCTTTAAATGATGGCATAAATGACAAGGAGAGTGAGAGAGGTATGGGGTAACAATAAAGATAAGAGAGTGTGAGATAAGGAAGAGAGAGAGAGAGAGAGAGAGAGAGAGAGGGAGGGGTGGAGCATATATTTGACTGCTTGGTCAGTAAATTGGTCCAGACACACAAGAGTACAGGAAAGTTAAATGTGACCTCCCTCCCCAATGTTCCCAGTATGTTCAGATAAGCAAGCTAAAACATGACACCACAACTAACATTACACCTTTTTCACTCTTTTCTAACTCGGCTTCATCTCACTCACCCCCCTCTATCCTCCCTCCCAGAAAAAGAAAGACGTAACCATCTTTTGATAAAAGAGCTTGGGTTATGCTGCGGCTGCAAGCCTACTGCTGAGATGGAATAGCTGTGAACCAGAGCCATATGTGATGCCATTCAATCTTCAGACACACACACACACACACACACACAAAGTCCATCACCACTGACACAACATCTGCCCTACAACTACTCTCAAAAAGACGAGGAAATGTGTCCACAGCTTGGCCTCTGTATCTCAGGTGGCCTGGTGAATATGATATCCCTGACTGAAGAATGCCTTGATTTCGCTTTGTGCACTACATCTAAATGGCACTCTGAAGCGAAGCAGGTCGATACAGGGAAACAGAAGCATCAGCTAAAAATACATATATCTAGCATGATAGTATTACAGTGTAGGCTGAATAGTGTTGGTGATTAAGATTTAAAGATTTCATAGATTAAAAATAAAGAGATGCCCTTACCTGTTTGTTGTACTTGTTCATGGTTTGGCTACTGTACTCAGAACAGTGGTCTGATCCAATGGATATGTTATCTCCAGTGCCGACAAACGTGTTGGCTGGTGGCAGGTCCTGAACTGCTTGGTGCTTTTTTCCTGCCGTGGGTGACTGTGGGTGCAGCTGAACAGTGGGCAAGGGTGAGCTGGATTTGTAATGGCGAGCAAGATCTGGGCTACCTGGGCCACCATTGACAGAGCGATAGCGGCCCATTCCTGGACTGTCTGACAGTTTCTCGTTTACGCCATCATAGCGCTGCCCGTTTGGCTTGGATGCCTCAACCGTGACAATGCTGCTATACAGAGGTTGTTTAGACTTTTTCTTATTCTTGTCCTTCTTGGGTTTCTTGCTTTTGTCATGTTGCTGTGGTGTGAAGAAGTCTTCGTGGTCTTTCTTTCCAGCCTCATAACCGTTCTTGTTCTTGGGGCGGCAGTAGCGTGCCATGACCACCACAAGAATAATAAGAATGACTGTCATGATACCTGACACAACACCTATGGCGATGCTCAATCGTTGCTTTCCCAAATCATAGTTGGGGTCACCAGCAATGTCAGCATTAATTGGCGTGCCAAGGCTTCTTGCAATTTGCGCTTCAACAATAGTGAAGTTGGAGAGTGTTTCATTTACATAGATGTGCACCAGTGTTGTGGTGCTTTGCGATGGAACCCCACTGTCATTCACTTGCACAACCAGGCGATGCAGGCCAAAGTGTTTTTGTTCTAGTTTGCTTACTAACAAGATGACACCTGTTCCTGCATCAATTTCGAACAACTTAAATGGATTGCCGCCAACTATACTATAGCTAAGATTAGCATTGACACCTGTATCAGTATCTGTAGCTGTGACAGTCCTGACCACTGTTCTTACATTGCTAGAGGGGGGGAGAAGTGTGTATGAGCTGTTCATTGGAAACGTAACAGTGGGAGGATTATCGTTTTCATCCACTACGATGAGAGACACTGTGGCCGTTGCAGACCGGGGTGGCTCGCCTCCATCAACAGCTTTGACACGGAATGAATATGTGGTTTTTTGCTCGCGGTCAAAAGCCATGGTTGAGAAGATGGTCCCTGTGTTGTTGTCAATTGAGAAAATGTCCTCTTCCTTCTCAATGTATAGACTCATGTCTGCATTTTGTCCTTTATCGGCATCCATTACTGTGACCATGCCAACAGGGCTGTTGGGTTGCAGGTTTTCCTTTACATAGAAAGTGAATACATCCTGCATGAACTTTGGCTCGTTGTCATTTTTATCCGCCACCTGGACTACCACAGTGGCTGAGCCCTGCATAACAGGCATGCCTTTGTCTTTGGCAATAATTTTGAACTCGTAGCGTTCTGTCTGCTCCCTGTCAAGTATGGTGTTGACACGGATGTCACCGGTGTCTGCATCAACGGAAAACAATCCGTTCACAGAGGAGTCCAGGGAGTAAGCGATTTCTGCATTTTTGCCACTGTCTGCATCTAAGGCCACTACTGTGACAACACGCTCACCAGGAGCATTGTTCTCAGGAAATGAAACTTCCAATGTGCTTTTGCTAAAAATGGGTGGATTATCATTCACGTCCCCAACTTTAACTAATAACGAATTGTTGCTCGAGAGACTAGGGCTTCCAGAGTCAACAGCCACAATGACCACATTATACTCCTGCACTGCTTCATAATCAAGTGGTGCTGAAGTATGGAGAAAGTACTTCTTTTTATTCATTTCACCCTCGACCTCACTTGCTGGTTTGAGCTGAAATGGAACATCGCCCACTACTGTGCATGTCACAATACCATTAGGTCCCTTATCACGGTCTGAGACTTGGACCAGAGCAACAGGCGTATCAACAATCACATCCTCCGCCACATTAGCCACGCCATCTTTGAGAAAAATGCGTCCGATTTTTCGAATGTCAATATTCGGAACGTTGTCATTTTCGTCTTTGATGTTGATGACCACCGTGGCCTTATCGGTCTTAGGAGGCTGGCCACGGTCACGTGCCATGACTGTAAAGCGAAGCTGGCTGACATCTTCGCGGTCAATTCGATGCAAAACACTGAGCCAGCCAGTGCTTTCGTCAAGCCGCAACAGTCGCCGGACTGATTCGGTGGCTGCTCCGAAAACATACTCGATTTGTCCATTCACACCAACATCAGTATCACCTGCTTTTAGCTGGAGAATGGGGGCACCAGGGGAGCTGTTTTCTGGCAGGTCTGCCTCATACACACTTTTCTCGAAGCGTGGGGTGTTATCATTCACATCTGTGATCATTACCCTAAGAATGGCTTGGGAGGAGCGTGGGGGGTCGCCCCCATCTCTAACACGCAGAGTCAGCTCATAGGAGTCACGCTGCTCTCTGTCCAGAGCCCCTTTGATAATTAGCTGCGGCTGCTTCTCGCCGTCTGTGGTGTCAGCAACTTGAAGTTCAAAGACACTGCTACGACTCGCCCCCTCGTCAAATCTCCGCTTGCCAGTGTGAGTGTCAACACTGCTGGAGCCTGAAGTGCCAGTTCGTCTGATGGAGCTATCGCCGTTGTCCTGAATTAACTCGTATCTCTCAATTCCGTTTCTACCGAAATCTCTGTCGGTGGCCGTGGGCAGGAGATAAAGTGTACCAATTGGTCTGTTCTCCTCCACTGAGAGAGTAAGGACGGGAGAGGGGAAAGACGGCGTGTTGTCGTTTATGTCTAAAATAATCACTTTGCCCTCGAAGAGATCGACCCAGCTCTGAGCTGGCCCTATCACTGACACTTCGAAATCTATAAAACATTCGTTCTCATCAAAAATCATTTGGCACTGCGGCAGCTTTTCGCGGTCTATCCGCCGTTCGTTCGTGCTCAGGTCTCCGGTCATGTTGTCGATTTTAAAGTACTCGGAGCCGGATTCTAAGGTAAAAGTCACATCCATGCCAGCCGTGATGCCGAGGTCCGCGGCTACATTACCGACACGGACATCGGCGGGACCCTCCTCAGCCAGGCTGTATCGAAGCACTTGCTTGGCTACGGGCTGACTCAGCAGCTGTAGAATAAGAAAGCAGTATCTTAAACAGTCCACAATGCATGTAGTCCTCATTGTTCCTTACGCAAAAATGAACGTTAATCTATTTTAACGTTTTTTTTTGTTTGTTTGTTTTTGTTTTTTTTTTGCTAATGATTAAATCGTTTCTTCACCGGGACACCTCTCTGTGGTGACCAAACTCAGGCAAAATAGCGCATTATTTAAAATATTGTTTTCCTCTTATCCTAGGCTCGCACTATTCCTTTATTTCCATTAATGTGTCCTTTAGAAATACATGCAACTCGTAATCAAATTGCGTCTTCAAGTCCCGTTCCTTCAAATTCATTCAATGTTAAGCTTGAAATAAACATGCCAGAAAATACTTGCTGAGACTACTCCGTCTTTGCCATTACTTGTCATCGATGGGAGTGTTTTCATTAAATGCAGCAAAGCCACATATTCAATCCATTGCGTCAAATCAGTTAATAGGCTTTTAAAATCCAGCCTTCCCAGATTCGGACTCTCTGCTCCTTATGATTTCCCACGAAAAGGAATACAAACTGCAAGATGGAACTTCTTCGCTCCTTGTGCCACTGATATAAGCAGCAAACAAACTGTCCTCTCCGCGTGCCTGTTCGTACACATAAGCGCATTGATTTTTCTCCAGTCCACGCAACAGCGTTTAATAGTTCTCTCACTTGCACCAAAAAGGGGCAAAATGTCCGCAGTGCCACTGTGCCGTTCAGTGCCACGGCAAGATGCAAAACCGAACGAGTAAGTGAGTTCAAATCCCGGCAGAGATGCTAGGAAAGTGTCTTAAATTCCAGCGCGAGGACGGTCCCTCTGTCCAGCGCGCGCCTCTCACCTGCAGCAGAAGCGCGTGTGTATCTGCAGCACTCTGCGCGCGAGTCTCTCTCTCTCTCTCTCTCTCTCTCTCTCTCTCTCTCTCTCTCTCTCTCTCTCTCTCTCTCTCTCTCTCTCTCTCTCTCTCTCTCTCCTCCCCATTCGCGCTGCGCTCCCTGTGCGACAAACAAAGCTCAACTTGATCGCTTTGTTTTAGTGTGTGACGAGGGTCGCTTCGTTTTGGTTCACAAGGTCAATTTATTGCAAAGTATTGTGTATATGGTTTACCATCCGAAAATGAGCAATTGGTGAGCGTTGGGTTTCGTTATCTAGCCTACTTAGTCCAGGGGCGCGTGCTATTTTGTTGTTGCTGTGTCAGTATTTTATTATTATTATTAATATTATTATTATTTATTTATTTATTTATTTATGTTGCACTCATAGCAGCGTGGTCTAAATAGGCTATATATATTTTCTTTCTTTCTTTTTTAAAAAAAAAAAAAAAAAAAAAAAAAAAGTGTTGCGTCTGCATGATGTAGCCTATACATAAAAACCACCGGTATTACTCTCAAAATCACAATTCGATTGCTATCATCGGTATTTCATTATTCGGTCGAATACAAATATTAAATCTTGTTTTCATCTTAATAATCCCTTCTGTCTACACTTTTTGGTCCGCGCATCCCAATAGTAGTCTAGTCTTTCGTTATCCCATTCGCATCCCACATCGTCTCGGTTACGGTCTGTTAGAATGTAAATTATGTGTGTGGTCGTTTGTGGTGTGATGCTTTTCTTCGGCAGGAGTAAAAGTCTGTGGTGTGTTCTTCTACTACTATACACTCAGCATTCCATCTGTTGTGGACTTTTTTTTCCTAGCAGAAAAGGCACCACGGACAGCGACGCCCGTTTTACTCACTGGTGGATAAGGAGTGAGTGAGTGCGGTGACTCTCGCGGATCCCTTTGAACACTCCGTGACCAAAAGTCTGATTTGAGATCATACAGTGCATGTGTCACTGCACAACACAAAGGTGCCATTTTATATTCACTAGTTATTTACCTGTTTAGTTAATATAAAAACAGCGTATACAGATTATGTTTATTTACATGTGGATGGGCGGGTTTTAAGGAATAGGTGGCGGGTTTTAAGGAATAGGTGTGTACGTGTGCCGTTTGTGGCCAGCTAAATTCTAACAGAAAGTGTAGAGCTGACTGAACTCTCAGCGTGCGGTGAGGGTGTATTGGACTGGAGCTGTCGCCTGCGAGGAAGCCTCCCCTATTCTTCGTATGAACACTGCGCCAATTGTCGCCACACAGCGCCCTCTGTTGTCCACTTGTTACTATACTGAACAAATTAGTCATTACTGCCTATACTGTATGTTGTTGTTAGGCTGGATTAGTAACACGTATAGATAGCAGAGTTTACCTGAGATACTTAGATGCTTCATCTATGCATCTGATCTACTTTCTTTCAAATGTGTGAGTCAAATTCGGTCACCACTTTCACTTCTATTCCCTGCAGTCCGTTTATGCCGTCCCTGCCGGACGTTAATGACATTTGAAATGAGTGCTTTCAAAAGCCACTAGAGGGTGTTACCCTTTTTAGTGTAGAGTGCACAGAAGTTAAGAGGTCAACATTTTAATATAGAGTTATTAAAGAATCATTATATTTCTAGGCTCTTCCCAGGTAGATTTTTTAAGCTGAAGTAGGTTTTCCATGATATTTTGCTTGTAGGTTCCTGTTCACAAAAATGTCATTTGTGACTGAAAAACAACACCTAAACCATAAAGTGAGCAGTCAATAAACTTTACAAGCACATATAAGAAAAGCTTTGATGGGATTAGGTTTATGGCTTACCTATAGGAAACAGTTAATGACACTATTGAAACAATAAGAGAGGTGTTGAGGATGTTTTAGACAATTAGAAGCCAATTTTATTAGTGTGTGTCAGCTGTAAATTATGTCAGACTATTAACATTTTCGTTAGTCAACATTTCCTATAGTTGTCTGGCAACTTGCATAGTTCCAATCAGGCTAAACAATCATTTACATTTTTTCAATGTATTCTACTATGGGTCACTTTGTTTCAAATTGTGGGTGTAAAAAAAAAAATCCTCATAATGTAACATGAAATAGTTCTTAATGTGGTAGTTCACCAAAAATTAAAATCCTCATATTTTTTGTCAGCCTCTGTTGGTCCTTACAATGCAAGTTAATGGTGATCAGACCTTTAAAGTTCCAAAAAATCACATAAAAAGCTATAAATAAAAGTAATTCATAAGACTCCAGTGGTTAAAGCCATATCTTCGGAAGGGATATGATAGGTGTGGGTGAGAAACACATCAATATTTAAGTCCTTTTTCACTTTCAGTTTCACATTCTTTCACTTTTTGAAAGTGAAAGTGGAGATTTATTGTAAAAAAGGACTTAAACATGATCTGTGTCTCACCCACACCTATTATATAGCTTCTGAAGTGTTGGATTAAACCACTGGATTTATATGGATTTCTTTTATAAGGCCTTTATGTGATTTTTGGAGCTTCGAAGTACAGGCCACCATTCGCTTGTATTGTACTGACCTACAAAGCTTACATGTTTTTCTAAAAAAGCTTTGTTTGTGTTCTGCAGAAGAAAGGAAGTCATACACATCTGGGATGGCATGAGGATGAGTAAATGATGAGAGAATTTTCATTTTTGGGTGAACTATCCATTGAATGTTCTATTATAGTCCTAGTTATACATATTATGTCATCAATATGAAATAATGTTGATTTGATTCTTTGTATTAATTTTTTTTTAAACAAAATCTAAATAAAAATGCCCCTGAAAATCAAATCCTCTGGGAAAATATGGCCTTTAATATAAAAAGTTAATTTCTAATGATGACTTTGTATTAGGACTGCACAATTAATCGAAAAAAATTATCAAGATTACAATTACAGCTGTCGCAGTTATATAATCTCACTTCATCACAATCGCGTTGTGTGCATGCATGCTAAGGCAAATCTGACATGTTTAAATTAGCCTAAAAGCAGATAAGTGATGCTGACTATCTAAATTATACTGTGTAAAATGTATTCAAAATGTGAATAACACTTTTTGTTTTTTATGCAATTGTCCCACAAAATAAGTAACTTAATGTAAATTATATTAATTGAATTGAATAGTCAATTATGATGTTTGTCATAATTGTGCAGCCCAATTTTGTATTATAATATCCTGGCCATAAAATATATATATATATATAACACAAATCCAGCAAACTGCTCAACACTGCTGCAATGGGGTTTTAAAGTACAGTTGCTAAGTTGCTGAGGGAGTGAAAGTACATTTAGCATTTTCTCTCTCCTGACTACCGTAATCCATCTCTCTCTATTTTTGACTCTTTTGGAAATTCATGGCAGCAGAATAGTGGATTTTTTTGTTTGCTTTTTCAGCAAATGGGAATGCAAAACTAATATGCTGTCCCATATCATATTACCCTTCCATAGTTCACTCCTGCCTTCCAAACTCTCAGTTCATCATGCAAACAGTTGTAGTTGTGTTGCAGATGTGAAAAGGGTACAGAGAAATGTTTACTATAATCATAATATGAAGACAATAGAGACCCAATTAAATGAAAGCGAATTAAAGTCAAATGAATAGCCTATATAAATCATACAAGTTTTTAGAGAGAAACAGAATCATATCTGTGTATGATTGATAATAAAGTGCCAAATCTCAGAGAGTGAGAGCTGGAGTGAGAATCTGTGACAAGAATAACTCAGCTTCCACACATTGCATTGAAGATGTGCCACTGAAAATTGTCACTGCAACTTTTACAAATGTGATGGAAGCTGTTCAGAGGAGGCTGTATCCTCTCATCTTAAAGGCTAGATTTAATCTAAAGTGACAGGTGGTATCTGGTGTTTTCAACCCTGTACTGGAGTTGATTAATGTGTTCACAATACAAACAAAGGGTGACAACACCTATGAGGGTAGACACCATTTCCATACCTGCTCAGTCTTTCCATACCTTTCTTCTAGACGGTTAAAAGATGAACGAAAGAAAAGGCAGTAAACAAGGAAAAATGTTGCTTCAACATCATGGCTTTTATGGAGCAGATCCTATCTTATGGTCATTTTATATGGGATCATCTTAAACTGGCAGATTGGAAAATAATTAGCTGAGCATTGTTCCACATGAAAGCTTCATATGTTTTCTCTCTGATCTGTCATGTGCTTTGCCAAACAACCATAACAATCCTCCCAGCAACAAACACACCCACACTCTTCTTTGTCTTTCTGCTTTGTTTACTGCATGCAGTTGGATAAGGTGGGTGGGCAGTAACTTACACCTGCCGCTTGCTTGGACTTTGTACAATGGTAGCACTCGTCTTAATCTCCCCAGGCCAGCTGAAGGGAACCACTAAAACTAGTTTGGTGCTTCTGTTGGGTTAAGAGTCAATGCTGTTCTTTGTGGGGTTGGAGTCGTAGGCGTAGATGTACTGTAGTCCTTGCAAAACAGTTGGAGCAGCATTTAGTAAGATGTAAACTGGGTGTTTAAAGTGCATTGATGTGCTTCTTGACTGTATTTTCAGATGTACTTTATCATATTTTCACTCAAACAGTGGCCTGTGAATTGAATTGAATTGGTTAATTGAAGCCCTGAATTGGTCATGGTTTGACCTTGAGTAAAGTGCATTACCCTGATTTATTCAAAGGGGGCTGTACAAACATGCCGCCACGCCCCCTCTGGAATATATGAGGACTCCAATGACTTTCAAATAAGTCCCGCTCTAAACAAAGTGGTAACCTGCAATTATTACCTTAAGCAGTTACCTTATCTAACCCTGAAATATTAATTTTGGTGCTGTAATCTATTGTTGTCTGGTTGATTCAGTCATATCAAATAATGATTTTTCATTGAATAAAACCAGATAACTTAAATGTTACCACATGAAGCACATTTTTATTTTATACATAAACTGGAAAAATGAACCCAGTCTCATCACAAGTTGTAAAAATAGTATGAGATGGCAAAATTGTGGCAAATGGCAAAAAAAAGACATTTGTAAGAAACTAGTTGGCTTGTACAAAAACATACGACTTACGAAAACAAACATGTTCTTACGATTTCTCCAAGCAACCTAAACTTAACACTGAATAAAAAAAATAAATGTTGAGCAAACTTTGAAAATCAAGGCAACATGATGCAATAAGATTTTTGTGTTCTCTGGACAACTGTCTTAATAATTGTCTTCATTAACATTGCTTTGTTTAGGAAATGTACATTTGTTTGTTTAATAAATGCCAAAATTCTTGTTGAGAGTACTACTAATTTCTTGTTCAGCCAACTATCAATTCGCAATATGAGCACTTTCATTTTGTAACCATTTCAATTACTTTGACATAAAGTTAACTTTAATCTTTGCCTCTGAAGAGTGGTATGTCTTACAAGGCAAGGCAGTACGCACAATTGTTTGACATAGACACAAGATAGACCTGTTGAGGAGAAAAAAATATAACATTAGGGGAATATTGTTGGTCTAACATGTGTTTTTATGTAGATGCAAAGTAATTCACATTTCATAACTGTGACTCAAAAAGAAAAAACCATAAGCTGGATAAAATGCAATTTCCTTCTTTACAGTGTAAACATAAAGTCTACCCCCTTACCCAAACCTTTACCACAGAAAGAAAAGAGAAACATCAGGGGTCTGAATGAGCATTCTTATGAAGTTTAACCCCTAAAGGCCGGTTTATACTTCTGCGTTGGACCTATGACGTAGGCTCTGCGTAGTGCCCAACACTTTGGTTTATGTTAACAGTTCTGCGTTGGTGTGTTTCCATCGTTTGTGTCCTTTTGTGAGTAAAGAGATGCTATTGTATTGAGAGAAAATGTCTGAATTTCTGAAATAACTGTGCATTTCATAAATAAACAAAGGCAGTGCAATGGTATTTGTTGATTCAAAAGTATTTATAAAATTATTGAAGCATTAAAAAGGAGTTGAAGTATTTAGGTACATATTATTTATTATATATTTGCCCACAATAAAGAGAGACCAAAAATCAGGCATATACTCTATGATTTGCCTCTTTCCCCGCCAAACACGGAATTTTCCGTGTTTTATGAAAAAACGCTTCCCCGCCAAACACAGAATTTTCCGGGTTGCCGTGTTTTAGGTGTTATACGGTAAGCAAGACCCCTGCGCATGTTTTGAAAGAGTACGCAACTCTTTGATCAAAGAAACAGACTGCGATCGTCTCAAACATGAAGAAGTGGAGTATGAGAAGCTCAAAATATCAGACATAAACATGCCTTTTTCTCAGCTTTTTGTCTGAAATGTTGTTTTTTGACAAAACCTACCTCTGTTCAAGTCGCAATAAAAAAGAACAAATGAAGATAAAATAAAATCATTTTTTTGCCTAAAAGCAGAGGCCCAGATCTTTATTGTGATATATAGCATCTTCATATATTCATGGAAGAAAATATTCTGCGGGCCATTAAAATTTAGCGAAAATCGCCAAAAACCCTGGCGGTGGCTGGCAACTTTTTTTTTAAAAATGCTGGCGGGGAAAGAATAATAATAAATAAATAATGTGGCGTATTTTGAAATAAAAAAAAATTATTTGGGTTGGCAATTACTTAATGTATGTTTGAATATATGTGTATGCATAAATTACATAATTTAATGTTTGGTTTATAAATAGATTTGAACACTACACTGTTACTTTTGTATTTGAATTTCATACTGCATTAAAAAAAACCTTTTATAATGTACTTCTACAGCTTTGGGTTTGATTAGAAAATGACAGATGATCAGATCCAATGTCCCTTCTCTTTTAGATGACAGGTTTATCTTAGTATTAATTTACAGCCTATGGTGGTCTATTCTTGAAAAACTGTGTTTATCATAAACAGCAAAAAAACTGAGCGTGTAGCACTGTTTCCCCCCTCCTATCTATATAGTGCAAAGTCGCATTTAAACCATGTGCTTGCAGATGGCAACTCGCACGATTTATCAATACGTGCAAACATCCTATTTAAATTTCAACAGTCATGGAAAGTGAGTTGAGCTGAAAGCCCGAGGGCAACGTTACCCTGGTAATAAAGATAAATAAATACATTTGTTGAATAAAGGTCAAGTTGTCAACAAACCTGTTTTGTCCAGTCCTGCAATATTCTCCGCCAGGAGGGAAGTAATTTCAAGCTTGAATCACAAAAATCTCTGTTGTGGATTGACTAGTTATCCTGAATCCAGGTTATGTTATAATTTAATTTTCTTTGCATATAGACCTAAAAAAAAAAAACTAAAGTTTCCAGGAGCACATCACAGCATTGGATTAAGCCAAATGCACTGATATAAAGAGATTAATAAATATCTATTCAAGAATGTGAATGTCAAAGTTTCAAAGAGAGGAAGTAATGGAAATGTTTCAATTTCTCAACTTGTGAGTATTTGTCGTTCACCTTCTGTCGCTCACTCGACATTGTGTCGATTGAAGCGACACTGGGGGTCTTTCTTGAAGGCCTCGGTTACCTCTGAACTTGAGAAAAGGCCAATGAGAAATTAGCAGACAGAATTTGCATGTCCCTCCCCCGGACATACGGGTATAAAAGGGGGGAATCATGCGTCTGTCCATTCAGATTTTTTCTTCGGAGCCGTGCTGTTGTATGTTCAGCAAGCTGGTGTTCCACTACTGTTCCACTCGCCTCTAAGAGCATTGATGTTGGATCCTACAGCGCATTGCTAGTGGCTTTCTCCCTTCTCTGCATGCCAGTGCAGTCCACGCCCCTGAGCGCTTTGACAGTGTTTCCTTAAAGAGCAAATAGACCTGTAAAAGAGTATATTTCCTCTAAAAGAGTATACACATTGGCATTGAACATCTTTTTAAAAACGCGTATTTTAAAAAATGTGCCTTTTTAAAGATGTCTTTCCGCCTTTGTGTAGTTCCTGGATGCAGCAAATATCTCTCTGGTTCTGACAGTCATAAGAGCTGCCTTGCGTGTCTGGGCTACGATCACACGCAGGCAGCATTTAATAAATGGTTCATGTTCTCACTGCGAGAACATTTCATGGCAACGTTGCAGTCACGCCTTTCTTTCCTCCAAGAGAAAGCCACTTCAGCCGCCCCCACGCCGCGCTTCCTTCTTACGGGATTGGGACCGCCGCGGCTGGCGATGAAGGCGATTTGGGGAGTGCAGCAGGCTCGGTTTCACCGGGTAAATTACCACGAAATTGCCCGGGCCGCCATGAACGCATGGCTTGACTGGAACCCTCCGTCATCCCTCACGGCTAGATGATTGGTTCCTCGGGTCAGGGCGCCACTCACATCCACACCCCACCCACAGTTCCTTTCTTCCCGGAGGTCCATGATGAGTTGACGAAGCCGTAGAGGGCACCTTTTACTGCCCGAAAACCGGCTTCCTCGCTCCTCGGCTCTCACTACCCTCGACCCTGCATGCCATGGCCCTCCTGCAAGTTCACCAGGCAAAGGCACTTGCGTAGTCCTGATCCTGATGTGCTGCAGGAACTGCACTCAACAACCGACCACGCCCCCCGGGCCACGAAGGTCACAGTGCGACACCCACACTTGTGGTCCAGGAAGTGGTCACTGCAATCTGTTCCTTATTGTTCTCAAATGTTTTCCATTCCCTCATTAGGCCTTGTATGTATAAATACCCTCTAGTTTAGTTCCTTCTTTGTCAGTTCTTGTTAGTTGTTGTTTGAGTTCCTGTTTGTTGTTTCACTGTCATAATTTTTATTAAACCTGCACATAGATCCTACGTCTTATCTCAGCAACCATCTATTACACAATTACAGCTGTTGTAGTCTGCATAGTTACGATGCACAGTTAAAGTTTTGAAGAGGTGCACGTCAGGCTACACTGTGTAGGCTATGGCATAACCGCCATAGCTACATGTAGCCTATGGCATAGGACGAGGCAGAAATATAAACTGGCCTTAAACCAAACCCCAAACCTAAACATAACTATGATTTTAAGATGAAAATAACTTGTGTATATCACAGAAGAAAGAAAGCATTAGGATTTGAAATTATATGAGGAAAGCATATTACAAGTTATTGGCATACATCATTAATTTACACTGCATAAATAAACATGGAATGAGTAACCAGATTTGTTCACGGATGTCAAATAAAGTGTTGGATAGCAAAAATGTTATTACTTTGAAATTCCAATTATTGAAAGGTTAGTCTAACGAATTATGAATTGTCATGTTGGGACATTTTTTAACCTAAACATGTGGTAACATCTAAATTAGCTGGTTATTTTGAAGTCCAAAATATCATATAACATCACTGTATTAACCTAAAAATGGTTAGCGCTTGTAGAAATAGCTCCTTGATTTAATGATTGCAGGTTCCCACTTTTTACAGTGTACAGTGTGGAGTGTGGAAACTATTTTGGTTTTAAGATAGATACACATGTTTTAGATGGGTTAAAACTCTGGAACCTAAATCTTCTCTTAATTAAGTCTTACTAACAGAGTATAAATTAGTTTTATTGTTCAACATTGTGACACTGAGGCAAAAGGAAGGCACATAATTTGTGCCCTTTCTCTGACTAGCGAGGGCACTGACAAGCAATTCAGAACTGTAGATTTACTCTCCAACAGCCCCAAGCTCTGACTATTAATAACTACCAATGTTTCTCCCAATTTGCTGGGCCATCAAGTTAGTCTCATTGCAGTAATAGAGACCTTCATATGCCAGCCATACACATTGGTCTTTCATGATTCAAATGATGAAGGAGACAGAGTTTGGGAGGACGAGGATGGCTTTGTGGAAAAGTTCATTAATCCAGCCGATGGCTTTTGTGCGGTAGATCTTAACATGGCCGTATGCAAATAATGTGCATGATTTGTTCTCCGGCACTGACTCATGAGTGCTTTGTTCAGTGATTTGTAAAACACATTGCTCATTTGAATGATTCAGGCATTGGAGTAATTTGTGTCATGTCATCTGATACTCTATGTCATGGTTTAGTCACGGAGAGATGACACTAGATCCTTTCTCCCACCTAAACTCTTGTACTGGTTGTGTACTGTGCTTTAACTTCTAGAAGTATTTTTCACATTGTTGTGTGTGAGTGTGTGTTTGGGTTGCACTTTGTTAGAAAAACTGCACTACATTTAGTTATGAATGAGTCAGTGTTTTACACAAGAAGCCATAGATATTTAGATCTTAAAACAAGAAGCTTATTCATAATGAGAGGGACTATATCATCACAAAGTGTGATGTAGAAGGGAACGAGAGGGCGGCTTAAAGTACATCAATGTATTAAAGTCACACCATTTGCTGAACTGTATGGAATCGTCTAAGACTTGTGGGAAGTTTACAAGCTGCAAGCACATGTGTGATGCTCTTAGCAGAATGACTTGCTATCGGCATGTTATTAGATTGGTAGTTTCACAACATACAGTTTAATTAATTCTATATCCTGTAAATATCTTAAAATACTTTATTGAATACAGACAGTTAGACAGACAGACAGACAGACTGACAGAGACAGATCATGGGTATATAAAAAAAAAAAAGAAAACTTATCCTACACTCAAATTATCACTCTAATAATTTCACGAAATCACTAATTTTGTAATTTTCTCAATAGAAAGGTTTGTTGTCCATCGTCATTCCTGGAGTAATTTATTAACAATTTCCAGGCACTCTGTACATACAAACCAATGCCTTGCAAAATTAAGTTAGACCCAAAGAACTGGATCCAAAAGCATGATGCTTCAGTGGAATCTGGTAATGACACTTCCTATTCTTTTGTGCCAGACTGGTATATGAATTGTGTTTCTTGTACATTTTAATGCCTGGTATCTAGACAGATAGTGACTCAGAACCAGTAAAAATAATAAACAGGATAGTTCTAACTCTGCATTCTGATTAGACGAGCCACATTTGAAGATGATGTAAAATGCACGACCATGATTGCACATTCTAAATTATGTGTTGCTAAGCAACCACAGAAACTGTTCAATAAGTAGAAAAATTGTTCATTCACATATTTTTGTAATAATACATATAACTCCACTTGGCTTTGTGTCTAAGAACACCATGTACCGGTGGTAAAATAAGTGTAAAACATGGCCTCTTCTGACTTATTGCTTTAATAATTGCATGATTAAAGCAATTAATGCATTCAACGCAAGTGTGTTGCTCGGGTCATTTATGACCCATTTTCATTTTGTTCTTTAATAAAATTGTATCCTTCATCTGAGTGATCCAAGACTTAATTACTTGCCATCTAAACACACACACAAAACATTTGAACTGGATTCGATTTCGAGTCCAATTTGACCCACCATAGGAAATAAATGGGAAAGACTACAACACAGAGCATTTTTTGTATTTGTCAAATACAAATCAATAAATCAGGCACAAACACAAGCACACATAAATGAAGACTATAAAACATCCACAATGCAGAAACATGCACGCACACACATACACAGGTTTGTTTGACTACGTTAGTAGTAGAGGATATCTCATGAACTTCCATTATTTCATATAAGGCTAATTCAATTTTATATTTCATTTTTCATATTTCAACCCCTAAACCTTAACCTAACCATCACACAAATGTGTGCACATCACTAGATTTGAAGATCAACATCATCTGACCCTTTTTGGAGCCCTTTTTTTCTAACGAGGACATTTGGCTTTCACAAGAGTAGAAAAAACCTGTCCACACATACCAAACAAACTACACAGGTCTAAGCCTGAGTCAGACCCCTGTGTGAAAAATGTTGATGTTTGAAATACATGACAGGTAACACAATAATTGCTGTCTTTTCTTTGTGCACAATTAGATTTGACAGTGGCAGCATGGTCAGATTTCACAGCATATTGGATCATGAAGGCAAAATATCACACCTCAATACAAGTGGTTTAAAAAAATGCTGTAAAATTTGTTTGGAATAATGTTCAGATTTTGCTGTTTCAGAAGGAAATTGGTTCTTTAATTCACCAAAGTGGCATTCAACTGATCACAAAGTATAGTCAGGACATTACTGATGTTAAAAACGTCTCGGGTTACATGTGTAACCCTTGTTCCCTGAAAAAAGCGGAACGAGATGCTGTGCTGCTAAGCGCTAGGGGAACAACTCTAGCTGTGAACCAAGCTGAAATAGTGTGTGTAACACGTCAATGAACGTTGACCGGAATTTATAGCCTCGGCTGATGTAATCATTAGATGCACCTGCGGCCAGGCTATAAATGGATACGTCACCAGGTGTCGTCAGATACTTCTTTTTGAAGAGCAGTCATGGGACGTCCCAGTGCGGCAAAGCAGCGCAGCATCTCGTTCCGCTTTTTTCAGGGAACAAGGGTTACACATGTAACCCGAGACGTTCCCTTTACAAAAAGCTTCACTACGATGCTGCGCTGCTAAGCGCTAGGGGAACGCAATACCCACGCCGCCGCACTTGGGGCTGTTCGGACCCCTATGGTTGTGCAGTGTACTCACAAAAACGCGAGAGGTCTCAGACATGAGCTTGAGATGTCGACTCAAGGGCATAAGAGCCCGGAGTAGCAAAGCATCTAAACCATTCAATTTTGATGAATGTGTGCGGAGAGGACCAGCTTGCCACATCACAAACTTGTTCAGGCATGAGCTTGAGATGTCGACTCAAGGGCATAAGAGCCCGGAGTAGCAAAGCATCTAAACCATTCAATTTTGATGAATGTGTGCGGAGAGGACCAGCTTGCCACATCACAAACTTGTTCAGGCATGAGCTGAGATGTCGACTCAAGGGCATAAGAGCCCGGAGTAGCAAAGCATCTAACCCATAAAGTTCGATGAATGTGTGCGAAGAGAACCCTATCGCAACACAAACTTGTCATAAAAACTGATGAATGTGAGCGGAGAGGACCAGCCTGCCGCATCACAAACTTGTTTAGGCATGGGCTGAGATGTCGACTCAAGGACATAAGAGTCCGGAGTAGCAAAGCATCTAACCCATAAAGTTCAAGTGCAGAACATCCAAACTAAAAAAGTCCAATGAATGTGTGCGGAGAGGACAACCTGCCGCATCACAAACTTGTTTAGGCATGGGTTGAGATGTCGACTCAAGGACATAAGAGTCCGGAGTAGCAAAGCATCTAACCCATAAAGTTCGATGAATGTGTGCGAAGAGAACCCTATCGCAACACAAACTTGTCATAAAAACTGATGAATGTGAGCGGAGAGGACCAGCCTGCCGCATCAAAAACTTGTCCAGACATGAGCTTGAGATGTCGACTCAAGGGCATAAGAGCCCGGAGTAGCAAAGCATCTAAACCATTCAATTTTGATGAATGTGTGCGGAGAGGACCAGCTTGCCACATCACAAACTTGTTCAGGCATGAGCTGAGATGTCGACTCAAGGGCATAAGAGCCCGGAGTAGCAAAGCATCTAAACCATTCAATTTTGATGAATGTGTGCGGAGAGGACCAGCTTGCCACATCACAAACTTGTTCAGGCATGAGCTGAGATGTCGACTCAAGGGCATAAGAGCCCGGAGTAGCAAAGCATCTAAACCATTCAATTTTGATGAGTGTGTGCGGAGAGGACCAGCCTGCCACATCACAAACTTGTTCAGGCATGAGCTGAGATGTCGACTCAAGGGCATAAGAGCCCGGAGTAGCAAAGCATCTAACCCATAAAGTTCGATGAATGTGCGAAGAGAACCCTATCGCAACACAAACTTGTCATAAAAACTGATGAATGTGAGCGAGAGGACCAGCCTGCCGCATCACAAACTTGTTTAGGCATGGGCTGAGATGTCGACTCAAGGTCGTAAGAGTCCGGAGTAGCAAAGCATCTAACCCATAAAGTTCAAGTGCAGAACATCCAAACTAAAAAAGTCCAATGAATGTGTGCGGAGAGGACAACCTGCCGCATCACAAACTTGTTTAGGCATGGGTTGAGATGTCGACTCAAGGACATAAGAGTCCGGAGTAGCAAAGCATCTAACCCATAAAGTTCGATGAATGTGTGCGACGAGAACCCTATCGCAACACAAACTTGTCATAAAAACTGATGAATGTGAGCGGAGAGGACCAGCCTGCCGCATCAAAAACTTGTCCAGACATGAGCTTGAGATGTCGACTCAAGGGCATAAGAGCCCGGAGTGGTAAAACAGAATCGCTCTGAAAAAAGAGTTTCTGACGACACCTGGTGACGTATCCATTTATAGCCTGGCCGCAGGTGCATCTAATGATTACATCAGCCGAGGCTATAAATTCCAGTCAATGTTCATTGACGTGTTACACACACTATTTCAGCTCGGTTCACAGCTAGAGTTGTTCCCCTAGCGCTTAGCAGCGCAGCATCGTAGTGAAGCTTTTTGTAAAGGGAACAGCACCATCACTATTTGAAAAAATACATTTTTGATCAAATCTAGACAGGTCCCATTTCCAGCAGCCATCACTCCAACACCATATACTTGAGTAGTCATGCTAAATTGCAAATTTGGTACTAGAAAATCTCTTGCCATTATATCAAACACAGTTGAAAGCTATTTGGTTCATTAAATGAAGCTTAACATTGTCTTTGTGTTTGTTTTTGAGTTGCCACAGTATGCAATAGACTGGCATGTCTTAAGGCAAATATTAGGTCAAAAATGGCAAAAAAAGAAACAGCTTTCTCTAGAAACTCATCGGTCAATCTTCTTTTTTTTTTCTTGAGAAATTAAGGCTATACAAAGCTTGAAATTGCCAAAAAACTGAAGATTTGATACAAAGGTGTACATTACAGTCTTCAAAGACAAAGGACAACTGGCTCTAACAAGGACAGAAAGAGATGTGGAGGGCCAGATGTACAACTAAACAAGAGGATAAGTACATCAGAGTCACTAGTTTGAGAAATAGATGCCTCACTTGTCCTCAGCTTCATTGAATTCTACCCAGGGTTCAGGCCTTATGGGAAGAATTGCAAAGAAAAAGCCACTTGTGAAACAGAAAAACTAAAATAAAAGGTTAGAGTGGGCAAAGAAACAGAGATATTGGACAACAGATAATTGGAAAAGAGGGTTATGGATTTTAAACCGACAGAGCTTTTGTAGAAACAGCTAGACTGTAAGGTGTATGAGAAGGGCCCGACAAGACAGACTATGACTAGTGCTACAGGAAGAGTGGGGTGAAAGGTCATCTGAGTATCTGGACAAACTGAAAGCTAGAATGCCAAGGATCTGCAAAGCTGTCATTGCTACATGTGGAGGATTTTTGGAGGAGAACAAGTTCTGAAAAAAACAATTCAAGTTGTAATAGACATTTTTCAGGTTATGAATGTCCTGACTATACATTGTGATTAGTTGAAAGACACTTTGGTGAATAAAAGTACCAGTTATTTCCATAAGAGCAAAATATATTATTCCAAACTTTTGGCCGCCAGTGTATATATAATAAAAACCACTTGACTTGATATATATATATTTGTCAGATTAGCATTTTTTTAAATACTTGTGTGTACACACAAGTATTTAAAAAAATGCTAATCTGACAAATATATATATATCAAGTCAAGTGGTTTTTATTGTCATTCAACCATATACAGTTAGTACAGTACACAGTTAAATGAGAAAATATTCCTCCAGGACCATGGTGCTACATAAAACAACATAGCACAAACACAGAACCACATGAGACTACACAGACTAAATAACATACCTATATAAGTGCATGTGCAAACGTGTGCAAAAAGTACAGGACTGTACTATAAAATTACCAAAAATTAACAGGACAATGGGCACAGTGAGAGACAGTGCAGCGCCGACCAGTACACAGTAGTGCAAAAAGATGACAGTTTCTAAAAATGCCAAATGTAAACATAACATACTATGAGATAGTGTTTTATGCACATACCAGTTATTGAGGTAGCAGCCAGGTATAAAGTGACAAAAATGTAAGTGCAACTCAGGACATATGTGTGTGTGTGTGTGTGTGTGTGTCTGTCCAGTCTCTGAGTATTGAGGAGTCTGATGGCTTCAGGGAAGAAGCTGTTACACAGTCTGGCCGTGAGGGCCCGAATGCTTCGGTACCTCTTGCCAGACGGTACCTCTTGCCAGAGTGCAGGAGGGTGAAGAGTTTGTGTGAGGGGTGTGTGGGGTCGTCCACAATGCTGGCTGCTTTGCGGATACAGTGTTTTTGGTAAATGTCTTTGATGGAGGGAAGAGAGACCCAGATGATCTTCTCAGCTGTCCTCACTATCCTCTGCAGGGCTTTGCGGTGAAACGGTGCAAGTCCCAAACCAGGCAGTGATGCAGCTGCTCAGGATGCTCTCAATAGTCCCTCTATATATATAGTGTTTTCAGGACACTGTAATTTAAAGATAATTTAGTAAAAATCCAAATAACTTTACAATTGTAAATGGTTTAAACAATGTTTTCAATGCTTGTCCAATGAACCATAAACAATTATTGAACATGCACCTCTGGAACAATCGTTAAGACACTAACAGCTTACAGACAGTTGGCAATTAAGGTCACAGTTATAAAAACGTAGGACACCAAAGAGACCTTTCTACTGACTCTGAAAAATACCAAAAGTAAGATGCCCAGGGTCCCTGCTCATCTGCGTGAATGTGCCTTATTCATGCTGCATGGAGGCATGAGGACTGCAGATGTGGCCAGGGCAATAAATTGCAATGTCCATACTGTGAGGCGCTTAAGATAGCGCTATAGTGAGACAAGAAGGACAGCTGATCTTCCTTGCAGTGGCAGACCATGTGTAACAACACCTGCACAGGATTGGTACATCCAAATATCACACCTGCAGGACAGGTACAGGATGGCAACAACAACTGCCAGAGTTACACCAGGAAAGCACAATCTATCCATCAGTGCTCAGACTGTCCGCAATAGGCTGAAAGAGGTTGGACCGAGGGCTTGTAGGCCTGTTGTAAGGCATCAATGGCAACAATGTCACCTATGGGGACAAACCCACCTTTGCTGGACAAGACAGGACAGGGAAAAAGTGCTCTTCACTGACGCGTTGCAGTTTTGTTTCACTTGG
Organism: Xyrauchen texanus; assembly: GCF_025860055.1. NCBI lineage: Eukaryota > Metazoa > Chordata > Actinopteri > Cypriniformes > Catostomidae > Xyrauchen > Xyrauchen texanus. The sequence continues at coordinate 51,253,602 of NC_068277.1, forward strand.
GGTGATGGTCAGACTCAAATTTATCGTCGAAGGAATGAGCATTACACCGAGGCATGTACTCTGGAGCGGGATCGATTTGGAGGTGGAGGGTCTGTCATGGTATAGGGCAGTGTGTCCAACGCTGTGCGTTAAAGGGAAGACATCTTCCGCCCTCATGTGCTAACCTTCCTGCAGGCTCATCCTGACATGACCCTCCAGCATGACAATGCCAACAGCCATACTACTTGTTCTGTGCATGATTTCCTGCAAGACAGGAATGTCAGTGTTCTGCCATGGCCAGCGAAGAGCCCGGATCTCAATTCTATTAAGCACGTCTGGGACCTGTTGTATTGGAGAATGAGGGCTAGTGCCATTCCCCCCAGAATTGTCTGGGAACTTGCAAGTGCCTTGGTGGAAGAGTGGGCTAACATCTCACAGCAAGAACTGGTAAATCTGGTACAGTTCATGAGGAGGAGATGCTCTGCAGTAATTAATGCAGCTGATGGCCAAACCAGATACTGACTGTTACTTTTGACTTTGACCCCCCCCCCCCCCTTTGTTCATGGACACATTACTCTATTTCTGTTAGTCACATGTCTGTGAAACTTGTTCAGTTTATGTCTTAGTTGTGAGTTTATATATATGCAAACTGTAGCATTTTTTAAACCACTTGAATTGAGAATTCAGATTTATATATACATATATATATATATATATATATATATATATATATATATATATATATATGAGCATATATAATATTTTCTGACTGGTTTTAAATATTGTAGTCCAAAGTTTCATGACCATGAGGACAATACACAAGAAGTCCAAGGTAATAAAAACTGCCAAATACACATTTTCAAACATTGTAGAACATTCCTGAATATTCAGCAAGTCCATAAGAATACCGATTTCATTATCAATGTCTTTCTACTAAAACTTTCTACTATGTATCATTGTTCTTGGAAATGGTTTTCAAATGACAGCAGAGAGACAAGCACTTCTGCCAATTCTACAATTCGAAAGCTGTAGTACATGCGAAAATGTAATTTATTTTTCGTCACTGGCCAAACTTCAGTCAAATCTTTGAATTCAGCAGTTTGAAAGTGAAAGCACGAAATTCACCTTGAAACTTAAGCTGCACAAACAGCTTAGCCATCCAGATGGTCTAATCAAACTTTGATAAACACACATACAATCTGAAATTAAAGATGTCATCAAAATACAAGTCTCTCTAACAGTCCCATGTTGAAGCATCATTCTTGATAGAAAACTTCCATGAATCCAAAATGTGCAAATAGGAATGCCAGTTTTCCCTTCCTGCTGAGTAAATACTGACAAAAAACTAAAAAAAGACAGATGGGTCAAGGTGCTACTCTGGCAATAGATATACAAGACAGGCTTGTCAATCTTATCCTTTGAGCCACATCGATTGTTGGAGGTCAGTAACCCTTGGGGACATCCAAGTACATTTATTCCCTTGCAAAACACCCTCATCCTATCTCACGTCATTCAACGCAGCTAGCTCTGTCCCTGATTCACAGTTATCACTCAACTACCACATTAATGATACATCATAGAGATGATGGACAAGAATTGCAGAACCTCTCAAATGACTTCCTCTACTGTTTCTCTCTTCTCCCACTATTTAACACCCCTTTCATTTTCATCTCCATCCAAATCTCTTGTCTTTTTATGTCTAATCCTTCTCTCTTGTTCTTTTCCTCTTCCATGTCCTATCACCTTTCCAGGATCGTCTTCATCACATGTTCTATCATTCTTATCTTGGTCTTCCCCTAGCTCTAAATCTTTTCTTTTCCTCCCACTGTAAGCCTATGCAGAAGTGCACAACATTCTCGGCCCACTGTCTATCTACACATGACATGCTGGTGCTGAGGTTGGCACTTGTGTTCAAAGCCCAGGCAGTGTAACTGCGTGAATTACACTGCCACCCTGCCCCATTCCACTGCTCCTTAATCTGCTGAATGAGAGACATAATGTTTGGGAGCATCTCTCATTTAAATGTTTTTCTACATAAATGTGTACTAGACCAACAGCTTAAACTATTATCATACATCTTGTGCCGCTTTTAACAGATGCAATGTCAAGTTATAACTCTAAAATGGAGACCCCCTATTGTGTGATTCATTCTGTTGAGCTGTTTTGATGTTGTCCAGTGTCTGGATTCACAAAAATGTTCTTAAGAAAAAAATGAAGAAAGTTCTTAGGATAAATTATAAGAAGTTTGTAAGAACTTTCCTAAGTGCAGTTCTTGAAAGGTTCTCAAATATTTTATTAAGTACCTCTTTTTTTTTTTCTTAAGAATAAAAAGCTTTGACATTGTCAGATCAGCCTGCTTATAGGCTTGCCTTGTCACATAGCCAAAGTCAATAAATTAACACTGCTAAATTGTAATGATACATTTATCTATTTAACCTTTTTAAGTAGCAAGTACCTCGCAATAATTTGTTTTTTTGTTAAGTGCGTGATAGTTTAATGACACTACCCGTCATAGGAGAATTTACTTGCTGCTAACATTTGATAACTTTTCATTTGACATGGAGGAAAAGAAAAGAAAAAAATCTTTAGTAGACAACAGCTGAGGATATTACTGAAGGGAATAATTTTTCCTTGGGAAGCTTGATAATAATATTATGTCGGAAAAGAGAGCACTATACTCAGTGCATCCATTAGCATGATTGGAGACCACATTAATAAGCTTCAAAACAACATTTATTGTTTGAATTTGGTGATACCATTTACATGCTTTAAAAGCTGAAAATAAAAATATCATTAAACACAAATCAGTCAAAATCACATTTCTATGTAAACATCCTATTGCGACTTGATACGCAGTATGAAAAACCCAGTAAATTAATTAATCATCTTACCTTTTAGAATTTAAGACAACTGTGAGGTTATCCTAAATTTAAGATTGTATTTAAGATGATTTTTAAGAAAATCATCTTAAAACCAAGCATTTCAGACAGAGGCCCAGAGACAGGGTGGGAAAAAATATTATGACTATGTGACGAGTGGTTGCAGTTTCGAGACACAAGCTCAAGTTGATTTACGAATAAGAGTCCGACTACGCCACCCTAGGAGTTAACCCCAGGGAAAAATACTCAAACATTGAGTAAAGCACACACAGGTTCGGTTCCCTCATAAAATTAGACAGGAGAGACGTGAGTACAATACAAAAATACAAATGTTTATTTATACAAAAGTGATTAAAAATGTTGGACACCTTAAGATCCACATCAAACACTGACAACCCCACTTCAGATCAAAGAAACACACAAGACAAAATAGCCATTATATATATATAACTGTAAAGCAAATACCAAATAATAACAGCAGGGCTGGGGCTCCCAATGACAGGAATCACTGTGGAGTTCGGTTTTACAGGGCACACGTTCACGCGCACACACACCCGTGCAGTTGAATCACACCATCACACACAACGTGTACACTGCACACGATAAAGAAGAACCACCACCACAAGTAAAAGCACTCCGGCCGTGGGACCCCAGTTCCTGCAGTAAAAAATAAGAACAAAAACAGAAACTATAAAAATGAATATGGCAATAGAGACGTTCCCAATAAAGCAAAGATAAGGAAAAAAACAATAACCAAAAAGGATCAAATAGTTGGTCTTGAGATTATTACAAAGGAATTTCAATTTAGCAGATTTTTACACACGCAAATGGGATGACATTAATGGGTGGCAATCACATGGATCCAGAGCTATAACCACCTGTTATATATGGACAGTTTCAATAAAGTAAAAGAAAAGAGTTAAATCAAAGAAACAAAACAAGAAATATGAAGCAGGGCACTAAAACGACACGATAAGAATCAAACGAGCAGTCCCCTTGTTAAAATGATGAATCGCGTCAGCGCGGCTGTATCAACCGCAGCGCTTTAACAGCGTGAACAGCAACAAACAAATCACGGCAGAGAACGAGAAGTCCCCTTCTGGTTATAGTGATGATCGCATCAGCGCGGCTGTATCAACCGCAGCGCTTTAACAGCGTGAGCAGCAACAAACAAATCACGGCAGAGAACGAGAGGGAGAATCCTAAAATGACAAGAGAAGATGTTACCAGTCCTCATCCGATCACAATCATGGTTGCATTTAAACACTTACCATCCGGATATCATGTCAGGTAGCACGCTTTATAGCCACAGATTAGTCACAGTCATGCCCACCAATAGCACAATGGGATACAGGGAATCACACCTATTTTAGTACGCAAAAAGAGTGTTAAACCCACACAGCCACACCAGCACTACATAATGAGCACGTCACAATAAACATACCTGCTAGACAAGCAATAAGCACATACACCAGACAGCGCGAATGGGCACAGCACCAACACGTAAAGCTGCACTACGATTAACAGAGACGATTCCACATTATACACACCACAACAATCCCCAGAAATCATTACAACAAAAACTATTACAACATAGCGTGCTTACCTACAGGCACCGTCGGCACGAACAAACAAACGGGGAAAACAGACGTGACGCATCCCGGGTGACAACCAATCAGCCTTTAAATAGAAAACACCGCTTGCTGATAGGCCAATATTGCCGTCAATCACCTAATCCCGTTACAACTAAATTAAACTGTTTCAGTCAGGGCCGGAGTGGCAATCGGGAAGATCGGGAGAATTTTCGCTGGGCCGGTCAAAAATTGGGCCGGTTAGATCCACATGTTGATTGACAAACTTTCATCATATGTTGCTTAACAATTGCCAACAATCCGTAACATCCGGTATTTAAAGGATCAGAATTGCGTTCCGTATTATAGCGAACCCAGTCTGTATTTTATCATCACACACCCAAACAAAAGAGAGAGTAGCCGTTGCTGATTGCACAGCATGGGAAGGATCACGGCAGATCCATCGAGAACAGATGGGCTACTAATAGCTGAATGGATGAATGTGCTTCAGGTACAAGATCATCACAAGTTTAATACTGACTGCAGTCTCACAGTCTCAATCAATTAATCTCTGAAATCCTCTTCCCTAGCAGTGCAGAATGATAATAGCAAAATAATTTTTTGTCACAAAATAACAGAATACTTAAAGTAAATGAATACAGCACGACACGGTATGAACATAATGGGACTTCACAGCTCTCAAAAGATTAAACTAAACAAAACAAACTGCAAAGAGTGGCTTTAATGTTGTATCATGCAATAAAACCCTCTTAAAGAGACAGTAACCATTTTGCCTTTGTAAAAACAATCACTCAACCTTAATTGTTTCACTGGATCTGTTGCTATATTAATTATGTAAAGTACAAAGCACTGACAATTTAATGTGTGAGCCTGTACATCTTGAAAGAGTTATACACATTTACAGTTCTACAGTGTTATTATGTGCCTAGATCGTCTTTAAAATAAACAGTTTACCCAAAAATAACATTTCTCTCATCAGTTACTCACTCTCATGCCACCCCAAATGTGTATGCCTTTATTTCTTGTGCTGAACACAAATTAAGCTTTTTGGAAGAATTTCTCAGTTCTCTTGGTCCTTTCAATGCAATGGAATGGTCATCAGAACTCAGAAGGTACAAAAATCACATAAATTCAGCAAAAAAATAATCCATACATCACTACAAACCAGTGATTTAAGCTATGTCTTCAGAAGAGATATGATAGATGTGGGTGAGAAACAAATCAATATTGAAGTTTTTTTTACTATAAATTCTCCTCCCTGCCCAATATACCTTTGTAAATCACCAAAAACAGAAGGAGAACTCTAAAGGGAGAAGAGCACTTATGAAAGTGCAATTAGAGACTTATAGTTAAAAATGACTTAATTATTGATCTGTTTCTCACCGCTTCTCATTTACTTGCATTGAATGGAACAACAGAGCTGAGATATTCTTCTAAACATCTTCATTCATGTTCTACAGAAGAAAGTCATACACATCTGGGATGGCATGAGGGTGAGGAAATGATCACATTTCCCTTTAAACATTCACTTATTTTTACAAAACATACAATGAAGTCTTATGACAAAGTGAAAATCTTAATGAATTTCAGATGTGGTATAATGACATGGAGAGCTTAAATAATTTATAATAAGGCACTTGCAATTTATAATAAGGCACTTGCAGTTTATAATAAGTAATTGCATATTTTTGCAGTGATCTTGTTTTATTGTAATCATCTTCACCTCCAACCCCCCTTTTGGGTTTTGGCTGACTTGGACATGACATCCCCGGGCTGAATATGAATCCCTCTCCGGACTTGGTTTTGGTGCAAAAATCTATACTAAATTATAAGTGGACCTCAGGGAAGATAATACAAATTATAAAAAAGTACATATGTATCGTGCAAAGGAAAACACAAGAGCTGGATCTAGGTGTGGTGAAAATAGTATTTAATAAAATAAAAAAAGTACAAAATAACGGAGTAAACACAGGAACAAAGAAAACATCCATGATGTGAAAAAATCAGAAACAAAGGAAACATCAACAATGGGCAAAACACAGGAACACAGGAAACATCTAAGATGTGCTCAGGAAATACACGGGAGGTCAAACGCATATCAACTGACAAAGGTAAAACAGACATCAGGGCAATATATACACACAGATAACAAGGTAAATGAAACACAGGTGAGAAACAATGGGGAATAGCTGGATGTGATCAGAGCAGGGGATAATGGGAAGTGTAGTCTGGGGGGAACAGATGACAGAGGCAGAACACAGGGCAGACAACGTAACAATATGTAATGACCCCTTTACAAAAATAAAATCATTACATATATATATATATATATATATATATATATATATATATATATATATATATATATATATACATATATATATACATATATATATACATACACAGTATATAATATTGTAATATATTAATGTAATAACGTAAGTCACTTTGTTCACTGCCATTCGGAGTGCAGCATACAGTATACACTGCCTACTTTTTTAATCAAACTAAAGATGGCTAAAAAAAAGTTCACTATGCAGGGCGACTGAAACGTGCATACTGATTTTCTATCTCTATTACTATTTCTCAAAATCTCTCTCTTCAGTCACATTCTCACTTCATCCTAATGCAACGGTGAGTGTTGGGTAAGTTATTCCAAAAAGTAATTAAATTACTCATTACTAATTACTTTTCTAAAACCCATATCAACTCTGACCAGATGGACAGTAAAAGGATAAACATCAAATTATTCTTTTAATTATTTCAAATATATCCTATAACATTAAATAAATTATTCATGACCTGTTCTTAAACTGTTCCTAAGTGGTTAATAAAATTGAAATAAATTACCCCAAATCACTCACTCTCTTTATAATTTCTTCTTCAAGCAAGTACATTTGTTGCAAAAGGCTGTATGTCATGTAAGCATCGTAGGCAACTTTCGTAACAGTATAGTAACAGTAAACAGTTTTTGCAAGGCACAGCGGCCCCTCAGCAAACCAGAGCAGCAGGGAAAAAATCTTGGCTTACCATTTATCACAACTTTTCAATCTGAAATCATGTGTAAAGTTACAACAGGAAGTCACATGAAGTCCTCTTTGACACCTGAACTTCTCCAGAACATTGAATCTTAGTGAAACCTGCGCTAAAAACAAGCTAGATGTGGCACAACAAATGACGCAGGTGTCTCAAGGTGCATTTTTAAATATTGAAGCTCTTTTTAACTTGACACAGAGTCTAAAATCCGTCAATGCTGCGTGAGACTTGAATGAAACAGAGTGCAGATGTGCATAAACACATGTTCGATGTGAACAGCCCCTCCGATCTCTTAAAAGTGTAAATCTATGTTGCCATGTCAAGTGTTGGCGTAGAAATGGGGATGTTTCCATTTATTAAAACAACCACTTATATTTTCCAATCTCTTTTCACTTGAGAGATTTTTCAACATACTGGCCAATGCATTTAAAGGGGCGGCTTTGAATTAGAAAACAAACGTTATCATTAGATGTTCAATTTCAATTTTCAATTCAATATTGTCTTATATAAATGGTTGAAAATATATACAGTTACACCCAACACTGGTGGTTAAGCATTCGATTTTAGACTTCCATTTGCAACTTCTCCAAAGGTGGAAAACTGTTTTTATGCATTGGAAGGTAAATATTGGTGTGAGGAATAGAAAGAAAGCGTGAGAGGGAGTATGAGAGAAAGAGATCGAGTAAAAAAGAAAGTATTTTTGCGTGAAAAGGACTGAGGAAAATGTGTGTGGTGTGTGACAATACATATGGTGGTATTTTTGTGGACAACCACAGGGGGGAGATTTCTCTCTCTCAGTTTGAGTCGACTGACAGAAATCGAAAATAGCGAGAGCAAGGAGAAGGTGCAAAGACGTTGAGAAAAGCCTGGAGATCATTCTACCCCCCCCGCTCCCCCCTCCTCTCCCTCTCTTTCTCTCCTATCACAGGTGTGAATCTTAAATAAAAGGCCCCACTCCTTACAACCCACTCCACAGAGTGAGCACTCTCCCTGTCAAAATGTCCTAAGGTGTAAAATACTACCTCAAATCTTTTCATTCCCCTCTCTTCCACACACTTTCTAACATGGCATGGGGAAGACACACTCAAACCAGTTTAGCACACAAGTGTGCAAGCACACACACACACACACACATGCATGTACACACAGCCTTCCTTCACACTACTTGCTCTTTCTCTTTGTCTCTCTCTCCATCTCAAATTCGCACACTCACACATAAACACACTGCTGAGAGGGCTGAGATTTATAGACCTTTTCACTGACCCTCTTATGTCTTCTTTTTTAGCTCCCTGTCAGTCAAACACACACACACACACAAATACACACACCAAAAAACTGCCTGGCGATTGACTTCTATATCTAATGCATTTAATTTAAAATAAAATTTGAGCTGTTGACTGTTAAAACTAAGTACTAGTATAAGTATCTCAAGTCTACAATAACATCAGGGTGAAAATCTAATGACATAATTAAAATATTTGGGTTTTCTATCCCTTTAGGAGTCTAAACAGATGGATGGTGAAAAGCGAAGTAAAACTAAATGAAAATCAGAAACCATTTTTCTGTGTAGAACTGAAACAAGTCATCAGGTTGTTAAAAATCCCAGGGTATTTCCCCTTATGTCACTCACTTGATGTCGACGTAGTGACACTAGGGGTTGCTCTTGGGAGCCCCAAACACCTCAGATTTTTTGGACATACGGAGCATTCCAGCAGCTTTCTCTCCTTCTGCATGATCAGTGCAGAGTACGCCCCTGGGCGCTTCGACAGCGAAGAGTATATATACCTGCAAAAGATTATATTTCCTCTATTAGAGAAAAACACCTTGATATGAACGTCTTTTTAAAGAAGCGTCTTTTTAAAGATGCCTTCCCATCTTTGTGTAATTCCTGGATGCGGTCATGGCTTTCCTTCTTCCATGGGAAAGCCACCCGCCGCACCGGGCCTTTTACGGTATGAGGCCAGCCGGCTGGCGCTGGAGGCGAATTGGGGACTCCAATGGGCGCGGTCCCGCCGGGTAAATCCGCACGGACCTCCCATTTCCCAAGATGCTCGTTTGCCCTCATCAAGTTCCGAGATGAGACCAGCTTGCCTTATGGCCAGCTTAACATCTATTTCAAAGCTCGTGAGCAGGATGAGTTCTCGATCGCTGCATCGGAGAGCATGCTGGCAAAGTCGGACCCTGAGGACTCGATTGGGCTGTCACCTTCGCGTCAGCCTGCCCAGTCTGAGGCTGACGCAGAGCTGACCGCCATGTTTGTCCGGGCCTCCACGAAACCTCCACCGTCCCCTGAGCCCTCGTTCAGCCCGCCCCCGGTTGCTTTCTTCCCAAAAATGCATGATGAACGTACAAGGTCCATTTCTGCCCAAACCCGACTTCCCAGTTCGTCTGCTCTCACTATCTTGATGGCAGGGCGGTCCATGGATACACAGAGATCACTTAGGTGGATAAGGCGTGTACCTGTGCGCTCAAATGCGGCCACCTGGCTGGATCACCTGGCACTCTCCTCTACATCTTCTCTGGCGCCCAAAGCCTACAGTGCCACTGGTCATGCTGCCTCCACTCTGCATGCCATGGCCTTCCTGCAAGTCCACCATGCCTAGGCACTGAAATTCCCGATGTGATGCAGGAGCTGTGCTCGGTGACCGCCCTCGCCCTCCGGGCAATGAAGGTCTTGCCGCGAGCACTCTGGCAGGCCCCCGACTCACGGCCTGGCACTAGTGCCCCGAGGAAGGCTCCTAAGCGCCCCTGAGTCGGATGGTCCATGGAGGGAGACATCCGCCGGAACCCTGGAGCTGGTATCTGGACCACTCCATCCCCCGGTGGAGGGCCGGGGGGTACATTTTGTGTTCCTTTTTGATTCATGTTCGCTACAACCAAAACAGGCTGCGGTACCAACATAAAAAAAAGAGCGATTTCCTTCGGTCACGCAGCTGGTCACGCCAACTGGACACCTAGCACCTTAGACAATGCGAACCCGGGCCTCCCACCTTCGCGCGTCCGACCACATCACACTCACAACCACAAGCAGGTGGTTGTGACGAGGCCATAAAAATCCCTCCTCCCCCAATGCTGGGAACATGGAGGGAGGTAAGTGCTTCGAGAGCCCCATCAGCACGGCCAAGAGTTCGAGACAAAGCAAGGCTCGACTTGGCATCTCCTGCTCCCACCACGCCGCGAGGTATGTCAGATGGGACCGTCCCCTTGTCTCCTTAGTCCTCCTTGCCCGGAGCTTGGACGCGTGGCTAGCGCTTTCAAACCCATCGCAGTGGCTGAACAGGACCATCCGACTCAGCTACACAATTTGGTTCACCAGGCTCCTGCCCCTGTTCAGGTGTCCACTTCTCCTCAGTGAAGGGCGAGAATGCCACAACCTGTGTGCGGAGTTCACGATCCTTCTGCGCAAAGGTGCGATAGAGCCTGTCCCTGCAGCCGAGATGAGGAAACTGTTCTATAGCCCTTACTTCATCGTATCGAAGAAAGGCGGTGGATTAGGGCCAATTTTGGACCTGCTGGTCCTGAACCGGGCCTTGCACAAGATTCAAGATTCTGATGCAGAAATGCATTTTAGGGCATCTGGCATCAAGATTGGTTTGCGGCGGTAGACCTGAAGGACACGTACTTCTACATCTCAGTTCTACCTCGACACAGACCCTTCCTACAGTTTGCTTTCGAGGGCCAGGCATATCAGTACAAGGTCCTCCCTTTCGGCTGGTCCCTGTTACCTCTGTTAGGGGTATAACAGTTGTGGCCCGGACCAGATATGGAGAAAGAAAACCAGGAGTCGAGAAATTCAATTAAAGAATCAAAATTTACTGAAGAATAGTTTGCAGTGAAATTGGTAGAGCCAGCGGCAAAGCCTCACGAGGAGATCGAAAAGCCAACTCATACCTTACACAAAATCTTACATCAAATATACCATTTGCAATGACGTACATTCCATTATTTTACTCCTGATTGGCTAAAAGAACATAAAGTCACAACATATAGATAGTTAAATGGCCTATCAACATTAATCAGTGCACTTGTCGTCCGCGCCCGAGATTTACGTCTGAAGTGACCTCGCAGATGGTCGCGGGGCGTCTTCGAGTCGGCCTGGTGTGCATTCCTGGTTCAAAACCTAGGTAGAAGGTCAAACGCACACACAAAACACTGACGAACGACAGTTCTTCTCTGGGCACAAGAGAACCAGAGCACACATTATCAGGCCATTTGAACCAAAACAGAGAGATAAAATATTCACTCCTCGGGCAGAGGAGAGGGTTGAAATAACATACATTTCTTTCCTAAAGAAATAATAAGAGAAAATTACACTTCTACTATTCAGGTAGTATTGCATAGGACTTTAAACCATATACTTAATCATAGAAAAGTAACGATCAAACACAGAACATATGTTTAACATTCTCCCTGCCCCCTCTCATCACAGCTAAGCTTATCCCCAAAGGACCTTCAGACTACGGGCAGGACAGAGAGAAAGACTCTGGAATGTTCCTTAAAAGACACTAGTTAACATTCCAACACACATAAGATTCAAAGTATATTTCAGTTATGCATAAGAAAATAGAATTGATTATGTGATCATGCATATAGTAAATTCATCATTTTATTAAAGAAGTTAAGCAACAGAATATAGATAGATATTGATATAAAAGGATATATATATATATGTATTGATATATCTGAAGAGACAAGGGATTTTTGACCCTCACCCTTCACCTCGCATCTTCACGAAAGTCATGGTGGCAGCCCTTGGCCCGTTAAGGGACGTGGGCATCCTCATCCTCAACTACCTTGACGACTGGCTGATTCTAGCTTACTTTCAAGACCTGTGGTGTGCACACAGAGACCTGGTGCTCAGGCACCTCAGCTACTTAGGGCTTTGGGTCAACTGGGAAAATGGGCTCTCCACGGTACAGAGCATCTCTGTTCTTGGCATGGAGTTAGACTAAGTTTCGATGATAGCGCACCTCGAGAGTGAGTGTGCGCAGTCGGTGCTGAACTGCCTGAACTCATTCAGGTGGAGAACAGCAGTTCCACTTAAACACTTTCAGAGGCTCCTTGGGCATATTGCATCCTCTGTGGCGGTCACGCCACTAGGGTTGATGCATATGAGACCTCTTCAGCACTGGCTTCAGAATCGAGTCCAGAGATGGGCATGGTGTGATGTCTGGGACCCTGTCTCTGCTCCTCAGCACAAAACCTGAATAAGTGGTTCAGAGCGAGCTCCTTTTATGCCCGTATGTCCAGGGGAGTGGCATGCAAATTCCACTCGCCAATTCTCATTGGCATTTTCTCAAAGATCAGAGGTGTTTGGGGCTCCCATGTGTGACCCCTAGTGTCACTACATCGACACAATGTCTCGTTCCCTCCTTCAGGGAACAGAGGTTACAACAGTAACCGAGACATTTCCCCCACTGGCCTTATCAATCATGGCATCCTAATAATCTTCATTCATGAATTGTCTCTATCGCTCAACACTCTCCTCTCAAACAACAGCTGGTGTGTGGTGAGAGTACTGGCACACTGTGGCCGCCGTTGTATCATCCAGGTGGTTGCTGCACACTGGTGAAGGTTGAGGAGAGTCCCCTGTCCACTATGTAATTGCTTTGAGTGTAGTGTCAGAAAAGCAGTTTTACATGTACCATTCATTCATTCATCCATCATGTGATCTGGTCATGTGTAATCTATACATTACTAGCTAATCAAACATCAAGGAACCTGTCTTTCCCTTCACCCTTTTAATGGATTTTTCATCACCTGTGTCTCAAAACTGTGGTAGCCTTCCATGCATCATCATTGGTTGTCTTGACATTATGGGAATGGGAACCTCATTTGCTCTTTCAACAGTGTGATCTGAGCAGTACAGCACTAAAGCCACTAATGCTGAAAACGAGATTTCGGATGTTTGTGCTAAGCTATACGGTTGGCATTACTTTGTGGCACTCATTAACATCTGAATGGTGTAAAGCTTTATTTGGTCTTGCAAATCTGAGTGTAAGGCCATCTGTTAGGGTAACAGTAAATGGGTGCCTTTTACCCTTATTAAAACTGATCTTAGATCACCGACCATGTAAAATACCTTTGCATCAATAAATGGAAACAGATGGTCAGGGTGTAATATTTAAAATAAAGTTCTGATTACTCACAAATCTTTGAACATGTTGGAAAGATTAAACTACATGCTCTCCCTTTGTTAGCATACAATGGAATGAAGGATATTATTCAGCAATCAGGTATAAAGTGCCATGTCAAAATGATCTCCTTGTGAATTCAGCAATAGTAGGTCACAAGTTCTTCAGCCAAAATCGGTCTGTGCTCCTAGTGTCCGAAGCTGGAGTTGTTGTTTAATGTATGAACACATGTGAGCTCAGGTTTCCTGGTAAAATGTCCACAGAGTGGTGGCAAAAGCAAGTTGTATTTTTAGTAGTAAATTATATATATATATATATATATATATATATATATATATATATATATATATATATATATATATACACACACACACACACACACACACACACAGTATATATAAACAGATACTATTTTAATATCTAAATCATTTAATTAAGAAAAGATTAAAGAACAGAACATCTTAAATAGAATAATTATGTGACACACTCACATTGTGGTTACTGCTAACAGTGAAGACAATTTGCCTCCACATAGAAACAAGGAAACAAGTACATGTGGGAAGATAATAATACTAATGATATTCATACTTAGAATCATTTCCATTTATAAGGACCTGTTTCATAAGTAGAAAGCCATCTGTAACATGCTTGCATACTGCCAACGATAGCATGATCTTATATTATTAATTCCAAGAGTTCAGCTTCATATTTTAAATTAACTTAAATGGTGGGAACAAGACATTGATCAGCCACATTGATGAATGCATTGATTGTTTTTTATTTAACAAAACATCAGAACTACAAGTATATTGTGTTGGTGTATGGAAGCCTTATTAGCATTATTGATATGCCAAAGGTGGATTAAGTATTGGAGTTCTCCTCTGTTTAATTGAATGCTGGCAATCTATAAATGTGGGTTATTTGAGAGTCATTAGAAGTCTAAGAATGCTTTTATTTGAAAAAAATAATAATAATAAAAAAAAATGTAGTCTCTTACACAAAGCTCTTGTGTATTTCTTTTTTTATATAATAAGAATAAATTGCATCATATTTTCGACTGGTTCACGTTGTCCTTTGTCCAATATTTGGTCATTTGAATCATGGCAATAATTACAAATTCATTCTTGACATGGAATTGTCATATAAAAATATATTTTATTTCACTACAAAGACCAATTCCAGCTCAGAAGCTGAGCCACTCATCTAATAGCAGAGACATGTGAAAAGATTTGGTAAGGAATAGATTTTCCAGAGTTACATGCTTTACATTTAAAATCGTTTAAAGGGCAGTGCTGTTGCGACTAATTCATCTGGATTAAGTCAATCTTGGGGATCGATCCTTGGATTATGTTTAGAGGGATGCTGGTTTTGGAGGAGCTTTCTTTGTGGAGCTTTTTATAATAGTTTTTGAGATATATGTCTCATTCACTCCCCAAAATTAAACTTCATTTGTAGGCTTTATTAGGGATAATGAAGATCTGAGTAAAACAGAGAACAGTGCTATTTGTGCACTATTTGTAATGAATATATACTGTACAGACAGACAGACAGACAGACAGACAGATAGATAGATAGATAGATAGATAGATAGATAGATAGATCGATAGATCGATCGATCTATGGCTGTGAAAAATATGTCTTTATTGTTTACCCTTTTGATCATTCATTCAAAATATTCACAAAAATCTATCTTCTAATGCAGTGGTTCTCAAACAGGTTCTGGATGCCCCCCAGCACTGCACATTTTGCATGTCATTTTTACACACCCAATTTAAGTCTTGGAGTCTCCAATAATGAGCTGATGAATTGAATCAGGTGTGGTTGATTGAGGAGACATCCAAAAATGTGTAGTGTTGAGGGGCCTCCAGGACAGGTTTGAGAACAACTGCTCTAATGGATATCAAACAATTGCAAACACAACACAAGTTTTGATATATATGTGTGGCAATCGTTTATTCAATACTTTGTGCAATCTCCCTTTGCCAAGATAACAGCTCTGTGTCTTCTCCTATAATGCCTAATGAGGTTGGAAAACACATATCAAAATCTGTGACCATTCCTCTATACAGAATCTCCCAAGATCCTTCAAATTCCGAGGTCCACACTGGTGGACTATCCTCTTCAGTTCACCCCACAGGTTTTTGATGGGGTTCAGGTCAGGGGACTGGGATGACCATGGCAAAACCTTGATTTTGTGGTCAGTGAACCATTTTTTGTGGTCATTTTGATGTTTGTTTTGGATCACCGTCCTACTGGATGATCCAACCACGGCACATTTTAATATTTCTGGCAGAGGAAGTCAGGTTTTGATTTTTTTATAGTCCATGATGCTTTATAATAATGCTGGACTAAAGCAAAGTCTCTTTCAAGTCAAGTTCACTTGGCAGTCATCTTGGGAATGATCCAGGGCAGTTATTTCTATGGATCCAAGCTACATATAAGTACAGCTCTTATCTACTTGAATGGGGAAAGACTGAAATCTTCAACAAGATTGGTCAAGATTACTATCAAATAACATTTCAAATCAGCAGTATTATCTGACAACTGTAACAGTTCAGCCTGACACTCCCAGCACTTTCACTCCACGTTCCCTCTCTCCAGAGTACTAATCACCCGCACCTGAAACCTGTTCCCACATCAATCTGCCTCCCAACATATAAGCTCCACTCTCCGTTCACTCTTTGTCTGATCTCACACGTGAACATAGACTCACTTACCTGCTCCAAGACGTTTCCAGGCTTTCATCTAACGCTCCTTGCTCCTTCGTTCCAGCGACGTTCTACGAGATTCTTCTCTCTAACGCTTCGGCGTGTTCTAAAGCTCCTTACTCTAGTGATCCAGCATCACTTTCCCGAGATCACCGTTCCGAGCTCCGAGCTCCTTCATCCCAGCTACTTACTACGAAGTTCTCCTCTCCAACACTCAGGTGTGTCCAAGCTCCTCACTTCATCGCCCCTTCATCAAACTCTCTTCATCTCTACTCCATTGCACTGCAGTGTGCACTCAGTTTCTCCAACTCCCCTTTTCCCTTCAATAAACTATACCTCCGGATTCAACACTATCTTCGAGTCTGTGGTTCTGTTACAACAACAATGATAAAAATTGTGCTTTATTTGCACAGATCATACAATTTTTTTTTTTTTTTTTTTCTTTTTCTGGCAGTTCAAGCTAAAGCATATGTGTAATCTTGAGTTAAGTGACAAGTGATGTCTGTATTTAAAGGTTATTCATAGTAATTTCATAACTGTTTAGTAACTAATGCAGTACATATGAAGAGTACAGTGTTAACTCTAGTGTTAACTCAGTGTTAAATTCACATGCAAATGAGCTTGTGATTCGCCTGCAAATGTTTGCCAGATGTTCGCAGCTCTTCACCTATAGTGGTGAACCTGCAGCAAACCACTGGCAACAATACAACATTTGCCGCAAATGTGCCGCAAAGCTCATTTGCATATGAAAATAATCAGTGGTGAATTTGTGGCAAGTTTGCAGTTGTTGTAAGGGCAGGCAGATTAATCCAGCTTTAAGAGTGTGGATTTTTTTTTCACACTACAATATACCATCTCCAGACAGACTAATCATGATAACGACAAACACCTAACTCGTAAGTAGGAGCTTGTCAGGTCCACTAATCAGTCTATGAACAGAAAACACACAGTCCCTCATGTAGAAATGAGGCTACAAGGCTACAAATATTGAGTTTGTTGCTAAATGTTTTTGTGTGTGCGTCTTGTCTCTTTTTATGTCTTAAGTGCTATGTTATGTAAAGATTGAGGTTGTGTATAGGGGAGACCAGGAATATGGTTGTCACACTTTCTACTCCAGTCAATATTTTAAAGTCATGGCTCCAAAAAGCTATTAGATGTTTTAACGGTTATTTCCCAGGTATAAAGTATATGGGATAAGTTGTCACAATTGAACCTGCCCTAGTCAATTAGAGGCTCATCAGAAAAATGTAAACAGTAAAACAAATTATGAAAAGTAACATAAAACTATCAGACAATAGTGTTAGAACAGAGTTGGGAAGTAATTAACTAAAAGCAGCAATGCTATACTAATTTAAAAGGGTCATGAGGAATAAAATGTACTTGATATTATCACATATTAGAGGTCATTATACTATATAAAAAACATTCTGTATGTTTCAGAACTCAAAACTTCCTACCAGTACAAAAAATAAATAAATTAAAAGCTTTTATTGAAACCAAGCTGCAAAAATGCCTTTACTTCCATGGTTTCCCTACGTCACTTGGGGGCTCATTTATTCATAACCGCCTCTACAGCAAGACATCTACTTTTACATCATTGCACACTTGGCCCTGCCCACTGGTGCTCAGTTGTTAAGCAAAAGAGAAGAGAGTAAGGACATTCCAGAACCCCAAAAGATACCTACACAGGACACCTTATTTTGCACATCTGGACTATTTAGAATAATATTTTGAGTAAAACATGCACTAGACAGACATTTTAGACCGTTGTCTTCCTCTTGCAAAGCTACAGTTTCAAAGCTTCATTAACACTGATTAGCATGCACATATCAAGAAAAGTGTTAGTACAGTCAGGTCATGTAAGTCAGGTCATGTAAGTCGAGCTTGCAATCCGCTGACACAGCTGATCCTGACATCTGACAATTTATCCTCCAATCAAAGTGGTCCTTTTTAATTCCTCTCTTCATTTATTCTCTCATCTGCCTTTCCTTTGCATGGATGCAACCTACAACACCCTCCTTCTATCCCAGCTCCACTTCTTGTTAACAGGTTTGCATTTAGATATCACAACATCTATCCTGTTTCTGTGCTCCTTGTAATTCCAGACTGGTAATAAATTGTCAGT
The DNA here is from genome assembly GCF_025860055.1 of Xyrauchen texanus. Lineage (NCBI taxonomy): Eukaryota > Metazoa > Chordata > Actinopteri > Cypriniformes > Catostomidae > Xyrauchen > Xyrauchen texanus. The sequence goes on from NC_068277.1 coordinate 51,272,055, forward strand.
CTATCTTCAGTGTGTTTGCAGCTTGTCCTTGATTTCCCAACTTGTTATATTTGGAGTTCTATCAAGTGTCTTTCTAAACTATAATCTGCAAATAATCTAATGTACCATGTTGCACAGTCAGAAGTGTGAAAATTGTACAGTGTTGTATTATAAATCTGCTGGATCTGTTCTGTTACCCCTGGGGGATTTAGTCGCTGCTGTCCCTGCTCCATCTATGCCCAAATCTGAACCATAAAGCCAACACTAACAGATGCTTCAATTATCTACGAGTCAATACAATATTTATTCAAGTTTTCAAGTTAGTATTCATGACAGAAATGGTAATGTATACATTTATAACATTTCAAATACATGAGGCAATTTGCGGCAACCTAACATAATACATTTGTCTTACGAAAATAGTTCAACCTATGGGTTAAAATCTACCTTCATTTTATTGTTGACACTTGGAAGAATATTTTCTGGTTTTATTGAGTTCGCTTTTGTACCCCACAACTATAGTAACATGATATTATGAAAATATGATATTGGAATGTAGTTGGAATTGGAATAGTTTGGATGGAATTCACACACACGTGATTTTTAAACATTAATACAAAACCAGTCCTGTGACATCTAGCCCCGGTCTCCCATATATATTGTCATTGTATTTTTGAGTTTTTGTGTCATCTGCCTTTGTGTGTGTGTGTGTGAGTGTGTGTGAAAGATGTTAGTAGTGTATGTCTCTCCACAGTCTCTCTGCATGCCTTCTGTCTCCCAAAGCCCTTTCCTCATGTCCTCAGTACCTTGCAGTATATCTGAATAAATCACTCAGCACTTCCCAAGCGCCTCACTTGTTGATCTTTCATCTTTTCCTCTCTACTCTCTCTATCCTTCCCTCTAGTGCTACCACTCTCAGCCTGGGGTGTGATCTGTTGTCCACCCTATTTCCAGCTGACATTATTGATTGGCACAGCTGGGCCTAATTATCTGAGTTGGGCTTGCAAAGCATGCTGGGAGCTGTGTAGAACATACCTTGTACGGTGAGTCAATACAGCACTTAGTGAAAAATTCTTGAAATGATATCAGAACGAAATGACATGGAGTCTGTTTATGTTACAGTGGCTTTTAGCATTTAGACATTCCAAAAGGACAGCAACCAGTTACACCATACCTCTTAAGCTAAAGTGGTAGTTCACCAAAAAATGCATAAAGTTAGCCTCAGTCACCACTCAATTTCATTGTCTAGAAAAGGCTTATATTCTGCATAACATCTATTTTTGTGTTCCACAGAAAATAGGAAGTCATCCAGGTTTGGAACAACATAATAACAACATAATTTGTATTTTTAAGGCGAACTATCCCTTTAAAGTGAACTTGGGAATAGACTGCTTCTACTAAAGAAATGGATTATGTAGATATTGCAATGAGAGATAATAATTTAATCAGTGTTAAGCCACTGTTAACTCTTCTCTTTTCATCCAAGTTTGAAGCATAAGTCAGTTACCATAACATGTCAGCCCTCTTGAACTGCACATGCTATTAGAGTACAAACTTTTTGAGTTCTACATGCCGTAAAGACCTGCCATTGTACATGCACAATAAAAAAAAATGTATCCCGTCACTTACTTCCCAGCTTTCATTAAAAAAATCGGCAAGATTATAAGGGGCTATTTAGTAAGGACTTGAGTTTTAAATTACACAGTCAGACCAGGCCGCAAGCCATGATTCAGGGGACGAATCACCTTTCAAGTATAATAAATGACAAGCATGGAATTTCGATCACATGCAATTCTTTTGAAATGATTTGTAATAAGTACAAAGTCTTGCGACTCACGACTTGACATTGTCCAGGTCAGTGCACCTTAGACAGCAATTTTAGACTTCTGTTTTGTCTCTTAAAAGACATATTTAAATATGACCTCTGACTGAGAATGGCAGTGAAGACATTTAAAGACTGGACTATTGAACTGGTAATGTAGCTAAGAAATGTCAAATAGAGAGCTTCAAAAAACTTGAAGCCCTCTGTGAAAAAGAAGTCGTATGCATATTTTCCTCATCATTTAACGTGCACTGGCCAACAAGTCATTAGCTTTAGCTTCGCTGATTTCAGCAAATGGCTTTAATTGAACGTATACATGTGACTCTTGAATTTCATTAATCTTAGCCAAAGCAAACCATCTAAATATGCATTTATAAGGCTACTGTTTAAATCTTCCAATGTTTGGGGTCGACATCTTTATATTTCAAACAATTAAAGCTAAAGTATGTAATTCCTGCCCACTAGCACCAACAAATGAAACCTCAAAAATAAACATTGTTTTCAAAAAGCTTTCCTGAAGCTTTTTCCGAACAAACAGATAGTAATTGCCCCAAACTCACACATTGGTTGAGTGAGACAGTGTTGCTTTGTCAGTGGTAGGGCCACTAAAACGAAAAAGTGTAATATTTTTGTAGCACCACAGACACAGTGTTTACAGTTTTTAAGAAAATCAACCTATGAATTGCTTACTTCAGACTGATCTCACAGTGAATTCGGACTTTTTTTTTTTGCTAAAATGGAGTGGTGGTGGCGTAGTGGGCTAAAGCACATAACTAGTAATCAGAAGTAATCAGAACGTCGCAGGCACTTAACTCCAGGTTGCACTGTAAGTTGGTTTGGATAAAAGTGTCTGCCAAATGCATAAATATAAATGTAAATGTAAAATCCAAAACTTGGAACACTGCCCCCAGTGGCCAAAGTTGTATGTGTTGTTGGCCATGTGGGCACATATGAGCTCAATATTTCAGGTGAAATGTTCAAGGAGGGGCACCAAAACAACTTGTGAAGTGGGTTTCAGCCGTACAGAATGTAATTCAGTAAAGATGAATGCAGATTTTACAAATTGTACTCCCCTAACCCAAACCCCAAACCTAAACCTAACCATCAGTGGAGACAAATGTAATGTTAGTGGGAAAAATGCAACCTCTAAATCATACTCGTAATTGATTATGCAAACATGATTACTTCCGGTTTTCAATGTGGGATACAAACCCTGTTCTCCCACACTGCTGGTGCATCACACTTCCAGTCACACCACAGGGCAAAGTAACCACTACTGAGCCGATGCAAACATGTCTGATGCTATATAAAACTTTTGGAGACAACATGCCAACTTTGTGTAATCATGTTGCTTACTTATAGTTGTCTTTGCATATTAAACTGATGATATATATATATATATATATATATATATATATATATATATATATATATAAAAAATACTTCAAAAAAGTTACTCACGCTTTAAAAAGGGACATTTTCTATTTTAAATTCACATACACATATCCGATTCCCACAGTAGGTTTAGAAATACATGATTTTTAAATATTTTTCCACAAACACTGCTCCACAGGAGATGCTTACAATATGACAGCACTAGGCCTTGGCCTGGAAGATATCCTCATCCTTCAAAAATTATGCTTTCCTTTTCTTTCACTCTTCAGTAGGTTGAAGTTAAGTGATGGATAGAAAGAGAGGTTGACTAGATGTGTAATTATTGTACATACTGTATTGATGTATTATTTTTTTCCGAGAGTATGTAAACAGCACCATTAATCGTGATATTACTTAATCGGTACACTTCCATGTTTTGATGACAAGTGTTCGAATTGAAGAGGGCTGGCTACACTTTACACAAAATAAAATTGAACTTGGAGGGTCCCTTGGTGTTTCATGGAAGCTAGGATACTAGAAACATTATTATTATTATTATTATTAAAAAATATATATATTTCCATGTCGAAACACAACATTGTCCAGTTTTCATCAGAAATTTTACATTTTATTCTCCCAGTTTTCATAATTTCTTTTTAATTTTATTCAGTCAGATAATTCGAAACATTCCCAAGTGCGCCGATCTCTGCTTTCTGAAGGAATTTACAGAAGTTGACTGAGTGACACTGTCAGAGCGAATACTAATTTTCACCTCACAATAATGGTAAGATATCTTCAATTAATTTAGATTGTTGGCACACCTAAATAACTAACATTAAATCATTGTTTATCTGAGATCTGAATTGTTGATAGGAATTAATGTGCATGCAGTTCATATGCATGTAGTCTTGCCCTTATTTATCTAAGGCAACACCATTAAACAGCTGTAAAATTATAACAAGGATGCTATGGGGCTAGATATATTTGTCCATCTTTTATGCTGTGCATTTAATGAGCGGCCCTCCCTTAAAGGGGTAGTTCACCAAAAATGTTTAATTCTCTCATCATTTACTCACTCTCATGTCATCCCAGACGTGTATGACTTTCTTTCTTCTGCTGAACACAAACAAAGATTTTTAGAAGAAAATTTCAACTCTGTAGGCCCATACAATGCAAGTGAATGGGTACTGACATTTTTAAGCTCCAAAAGCAAATAAAGGCATCATGAAAGTAATCCATAAGACTCCATAAGTGGTTAAATTATTATCTTCAGGAGCATTATAAAAGGTTTGGTTGAGAAACAGATACAATTTGTATTAATATATAGAATTATTCTGTACATGTTTGGTATAGGGCCTACCGTAGAGGGGTGGGGTATTTCACAATACAAACACTTCATATACTACATTGCGTTTTATACTAATATAATGAAGTAGCTAAACTAGGAAGCCACTGATGATGGTTAAACACGCGTTACCCTTCTTAAGAAAACCATGGTAACCACAGACCTCATTGGCAGATGTTTACTTACACACAAACATCTGTTCCGGAATGACTGATGCCTTTACACAATCATTAAAACATATGGAGGCTGAGGTGGTGACACACACACACACACACACACACACACACACACACACACACACACACACACACACACACACACACACACACACACACACACACGTACATACATATTCACAGATTAACAGGCCAAACTTCTCCCTTCTCATCATGCTCTCATCTGTTCATCATTCTTTCTTTCCTGACTCTCATGTGCTATTTCCCACAGCCATGTCCATTATCTGATTGTGTGTGTCTGTGTGGGTGGGATTAAGCATTTAGTCTTCTTATCTCAAAAACACATTCTCAGGTGTCATAAGTTTTACTTCGCTGATAGATAGCGGATGTGTGTGTATCGACTGTATGTGTGAACAAGGGAGAGCTAGTCAGAGAGACAGCAAGAGAAAGAGAGATTAAAAAGTGGGAGTAATAACAAAATCAGATTTAGGAGTTGTACAACCTTCAGTCTTCAAAGAGGTCAGTGTCCCCTCAAACTAGGTTATGCGTCTCTCAGAACTGAATTGAGAATGTCTTCTAAATTGCTAATACAATCCTGAATTTGAATTGAACTAGCAAACAGGGTGTGGAATTGTCATTTAAATAAAAAAAGATATAGATTTAAAATGGGATGAAATTCATTACATTTCCAAAGAAATCCAATACATTTCATGCTTTTTTGGTATGCATTACCCATAAAAATTGTATCATACATAAAACATATGGGGTATTTTTTGAAATCAGAAAAAGTTTAAATGATATTAACTCTCTGATGCAAGGTATCCACTACAGTAGATCAGTAGATCCTTAAAGGGTCTACAGTGGATCCTTAAAACCCATTTTGAAAAATGAATGGTGTGATGTTACATCCAAACCACCATGAATCATGACCTTTGACTCTTACCAATAATTCTACATTAATGTACTCTTTACTTGTTATTATATTTGTGTCAACCTAAATAGTTTTGACCAACATAAAACATGGCGACAAGAAAAAAAAAAAAGGTGAAATATTTACCTTTATCTTTTATTGTATATGAAGATGTGTTATTCTTTCAAAATACAAAGCTTATGGTCTTGTTTTGAAGTAAATAGAAATTTAGATTTGTCAACATATTGATTTAATAATCCTCATCAATAATCAATAACCATATATATATGGAGTGGTGGTGGTGGTGGTGGTGGCTAAAGCACAGGGCTGTTAATCAGAAGGTCACAGGTTCTAACCCCTGTGACCTGTGACCCATGGCCACCACCATTGTGTCCTTGAGCAAGGCACTTAACTCCAGGTTGCTCTGGGGGGATTGTCCCTGTAATAATTGCACTGTAAGTCTCTTTGGATAAAAGTGTCTGCCAAATGCATAAATGAAATGAAATAAATGAAATATATATACACTGATCAGCCACAACATTAAAACCACCCGCCTAATATTGTGTAGGTCCCCCTCCTGCAGCCAAACAGCATCAATCCGCATATCAGAACAGCATTCTGAGATGAAATACTTCACACCACAATTGTACAGAGTGGTTATCTGAGTTACCATAGACTTTGCCAGTTCAAGTCTGTCTGGCCATTCTCTGTTGACCTCTCTCATTAACAAGGGTTTCACACACACACACACGCACGCACGCACACACACACATATTTCTGTTGTTTGAATAATGGACCAAAACCCTTCAACACCATCTGATGCTTCTCTTAAGTTGATTGCTGTGTTAAATATTTTTTTAAGAAAAGTAGACACAAGTCAAAATAATTTTTATGGTAATTGATATATTGCCACAAATGCTGTCGATTTAGCTTAACTTGTATTGAAACCAGAATATGCCTTTAAGGATGTAATTATTTATGTTTGTTGAAAAACACATGCTGAACTGATGAAATCCCTCTGTTGGTATGACTGTGTTGAGTTTCTTTGATTTTCAATTCAAAAAATTCCTTTTCCTGTTATTTTAATTCAAATCCCAATTCAACATCCTGTGGGGCGTGGTCAATTCAATTCCAATTCAAACTCATTAACTGAAAGGGATTTGAGACAATTCTGAATTTGACAAAACCCTGTAACACTTACAGATACACACATACGCCAACACATATGCATGCAGTTCTTAAAGTGCAGCCAAGAAAATCATCCAAATCTTGAGAATCAAACTTGTTTGGTCCCTAAACCGGGTACCCATTATATTTGTATTTATTTTTGTATCTGCATGTGTGCGTGGGAGGTGACCATCTGAGAGTAGAAATTGTGATATTAAATACCTCTAAATAAAGCTAAGGTATGTTAAGGTGCTGGTGTGAAGAGTGCACTTGTGAAGGTGTTATTACGAGAGGGCGCATGTGATTGACACTTTTAATTGGGCTGTGAGCTCAGCTCATCTTCGTTTTGAATCGCTTGCAATCATCCTCATCAACAATATTAGTGCATTCTCTATAGACTACACTTAATCATGAGAATATACACACAATCATGATAAATGCTCTTGCCTGATACACAGAAATCGTCACACAAACAATATCACATAAACACACATGGTGATCTCTCTCTCTCTCTGACTCATGTAAATAATTTACTTTTAACATTCCCTGAAAAAATAAATAAATAAATAAATACATAAATAAATAAAACAATGGTGCCTGTAGCTGTCAGGGTTTTAGTCTGCATTTGCTAAAGTTTTCTGTGTTTTTCACATTACTGTGGTTTTTAGGGTGGTCTGGGTGGTTTCTTAAAGAAATAGTTCACCCAAAAATGAAAGTTCTGTCATTATTTACTCACCCTTATGCCATCCTGGATGTGTATGATTTTCTTTCTTCAGCAGAACACAAATTAAGATTTTTAGAAGAATATCTCAGCTCTTTTGGTCCATACAATGCAAGTGAATGGGTGCCAACATTGTGAAGCTTTAGAAATTACGTAAATCAGCATAAAAGTAATCCATATGACACCAGTGGTTAATCAATGTCTTCAGAAGCAATATGATAGGTGTGGATATGAAACATATATATTTTTAAGTCAATTTGTACTATAAATTCTCCTCCCTTTTAAGTCAATGTCCATGTAAACTTTAACTTTCACCTTCTCCTTCTTGTGTTTTTGGTGATTCCCATTATTCATGCATATGCCCCCTACTGGGCAGGGAGAAGATTTTATAGCAAAATGTTACATAAATATTGACCTGTTTCTCACCCTAAACTATCAAATCACTTCTGAGCATATGGATTTAACCACTGGAGTCTTATGGATTACTTTTATGCTGCCTTTATGTGCTTTTGGAGCATCAAAGTTCTGGCCACTATTCACTTGCATTGAATGGATCAACACAGCTGAGATATTTTGATAAAAATCACAATTTGTGTTCTGCAGAAGAAAGAAAGTCATACATATCTGGGATGGCAAGAGGGTTAGTAAATGATTAAATAATTTTCATTTTTGGTGAACTATCCCTTTGTGGAAAAAATATCCCACCATCAAGTCTTCATGATATTCTAGTTCTATGGCTTGGGTCACCGCTTAAGTTAAAGTCTGAGGCTTCATTATTTATTTATTTTTTTTGCCCATTTCATCTTCGGCCAGTTGAAAGTTAGAAAAGTGATGTCATGCCATTCTCAACAATCCACTTAATATGGGGTACAGTATGTCCATAGCACATACTATATAGGCTATTTAGCACAAAATAACTAGTTAAAAACAGTCAAACATTCTCCAAGTACCATTTTCTTAAGTGAAAAGTTTTGAGCAGTCAATAGCTTCATATCTCCGAAGTCCATATCTCACATAGAGACAAGTTGTTTGGAAGAGTCCATAGTATGAGACCGGGCCTTTTTGACAATTACTAATACAATATGCGTTGCAATTTTCTGCCTTTCATTTGTAAATACATTGTAACTGGGTCTATCTCTCTTTCTACTAAAAGCATGCGATTTCACATACACCAAGAACATACAGGTACTATAATCAATTTCTCTTGACCAAACACAATGCACAATCATCACTCTCTTCACCTCTTGCTTTCTATAATTTTCTGACACATACAGACGCAATCCTTCTTTCTATATAACTTTTGCTCTGTATAGAGAGAGCAGAGAGAGAGAGAGAGAGAGAGAGAGAGAGAGAGAGACGACTGCCAGATTGGCTTTGGAGTGATAGCAGCCTGTACCATGACCATATGGGAGTCATAACTTAAGCCTCGGATTGCTGTACAAACCATCTGCCCTACAGCAGGGGAGGAATGAAGCTGTAATACACACAAAGACACACACACCTTTCTTTCCCCAATTTGAAATGCCCAATTCCCAGTGCGCTCTAAGTCCTTGTGGTGGCATAGTGACTCGCCTCAGTCCTGGTAGCAGTGGACAAATCTCAGTTGCCTCCATGTCTGAGAGAGCCAATCTGCACATCTAATCACGTGGCTTGTTTAGCGTGTTACCGCGGAGACATAGTGAGTGTGGAGGCTTCACGCTATTCTCTGTGGCATCCACGTACATCTCACCACATGCCCCACGGAGAGCAGACCTCATTATAGCGACCACGATGTGGCTACCCAGATTGCCCAACCTACAATTTGTAATAAATAGGGATGTCCCAATTCTGATAGTGGTATTGGTATCGGGTCTGATACCACGCTCTTGTCGGCTTGTGGTAATTTACTCGGAAAAATGCTCTGATACCAAAATACGATACCATATGTTGTGCGACACAGCTGCATTTACTATACACTGGCAGCCAAAAGTTTGGAATGATGTACAGATTTTTTATGTTTCTGTAGGAAATTGGTTCTTTAATTCACCAAAGTGGCATTCAACTAATTACAAAGTATAGTCAGGACGTTATGATGTAAAAAAACAGCACCATCACTATTTGAAAAAAATTTTTTTTATCAAATCTACACAGCCCCCATTTCCAGCAGCCATCACTCCAACACTGTATCCTTGAGTAATCATGCTAAATTGCTAATCTGGTACTAGAAAATCACTTGCCATTATATCAAACACAGTTGAAAGCTATTTGGTTTGTTAAATGAAGCTTAACATTGTCTTTGTGTTTGTTTTTGAGTTGCCACAGTATGCAATAGACTGGCATGTCTTAAGGTCAATATTAGGTCAAAAATGGCAAAAACAAGAAACCGCTTTCTCTAGAAACTCATCTGTCAATCATTGTTTTGAGGAATGAAGGCTATACAATGCTTGAAGTTGCCAAAAAAACTGAAGATTTCATACAAAGGTGTACACTACAGTCTTCAAAGACAAAGGAAAACTGGCTCTAAACAGGACAGAAAGAGATGTGGAAGGCCAGATGTACAACTAAACAAGAGGATAAGTACATCAGACACTCTGGTTTGAGAAATAGACACCTCACATGTCCTCAGCTGACAGCTTCATTGAATTCTACACACTCAACACCAGTTTCATGTAAAAGAGTAAAGAGAAAACTCAGGGGTTCAGGCCTTATGGGAAGAATTGCAAAGAAAAAGACACTTTTGAAACAGAAAAACAAAAATAAAATGTTAGAGTGTGCAAAGAAACAGAGATATTTGACAACAGATAATTGGAAAAGAGTGTTCTGGATCTTAACCCCATTGAGCTTTTGTAGGATCAGCTAGACTGTAAGGTGCGTGAGAAGTGCCCGATAAGTGTAAAGTAACAAATTACAAATACTCACGTTACTGTAATTAACTACTTTTGCCCAAGAATTTTACTTTTTTAAGTACTTTAAAAATTGTATACATTTACTTTTACTAGAGTACATTTTAAGTGCTGTAACTTTACTTTTAATACTTTTACTATTTTCCCACCGTCTGTGTTTGCTACTTTCCTGTCCTGAATTATTTTTTTTCTATCAACATGATTGGCTAGGGAGAGTGACCCCATCAAATCAAATCACACATAAAAAACTTGAATGGCAGCTACAGATCCGGCACCATCTGTAATGGATGTGGAGAATGCCTCAAGCACAGTTTATAGCTGAACATCTCGGCCGCACCTGAAAGGGCTTTTCACAGTGAAAAAGGCCAATTGCATGAATGTGTCATGTGAGTTTTACATGCTCAAGCCAAATATCAGCATTCATTTAGCCTCTAATTTGAAGAAACATATCGAGGTAAATTTAATATTTCTGCTGACTAAATTCTGTGTGTCTATAATGTAGCCTGTAATTGAACTATCACTGAGATTATTGGGCTGTTGTGAGAGATTAATGCAATGATATCAATGTGACTGGACAATAAAATTATCTAGATGTTTATCTGAAAAAAGAGAGATGTCCTTGATCAAAATTTGAATCATTTTTTTTAATTTAACATATGTTCTACATCTAGAACAGGGGTGTTCATTACATCAATCGCGATAGCAAGAGCACCACTGGTTGGTTGATCTAGATGAAATATAAGAGAATTCCTTTTTATTTCCTGAAGTCTGTAGCTGTTGTTTGATTGACAGGCGGCTAATTTTTGAGCACTAATGCAGGTTCACTCCTAAATTATCAAATACACTTACGCCAATGCCCGTCTTGATGAGAATTTAATGTAAATGCAGTTGTTTATGTCTTAAGTGAATTGAAACAGTGGGAAAAAGTGTATTTGCATCAAAATGTTGAACTTGAAGTGTACATGGAACCGAATTGAGCACTGTCTAGTAGGCTATGTCATATAAAGGCTATTAATCAAACAACATTAACAAGGAAATGAGAAAACCACTCAATACTTTTGAGTATTTTATTACATAAAATATTAATGTAATAGAATAAAACAGTGATATTTTTAATAATAATAGTTTTTTAAATATTGTTTGTTTTTTAATAATACTGACCCCTGTTGTAGAGAGTGTGTTAATTGGTATAATACATTACCAGGAAAGTAATATCAGTACAATAATTTATAATTATGCTTGGCCTTTATAAAGATAGAAAAGTATCAACATTTGCATACTGTCACGATGTGGGAAATCAGGAGAAGGCAGACAGAAGGTAGGATCCAAACACGGCTTTATTGAAACCATAAATAAACAAAACACGGGAACAAAAGAAAGGTCCACAATGGGAAAACAGAGACAGAACCTTGGAAGGACACGGGGACATCAACAGGGGGAACAGGAACCACGAACGAGGGAGTAGTCACAGGGAACTTGGGCTGAAAACAGGGAGCTAACAAATACATCCATAAACAAACAACGATCCGACAGAGACTGAACAAACAGACAGGGTTTAAATACATGAACAAGGGAAAAGGGGCCAATGAACAAACAGAACTCAAACAAGGTAACAAGGTGATGAACAGAAACCAATGGCAAAGTAAAGAGGGCAGGTGAAAACAAAGAACGGAGAACACGAACGCTAACAGGGAGACTATGGAGCTACACAAGGGACAAAAGTGAAAACTAAGGAATTACAAAAGTGACAAAAAGTGATAAACAAAGGGCAACAGTGACACAAGACAAGGTAATCCTTACACATACAGCAGAGCAATACTTCAGCAGAACATTCCACCTGTCACAAACTTCAAAAAACTATTTCTGGGCTTAAAAGATACAAGAACTAAATCATTGTAGAACATTGTTTCTCAAAAGGAGCACAATGTGGCCCCCCATGTGCTACTTAAATAAATAATTCACACAAAAATGAAAAGGATCTCATCATTTACTCACTTTAATGTCATCCCAGATTTGTATGACTTTCTTTCTTCAGAAGATTTTTTGAAGAATATTTCTGCTCTGTAGTTTCATGTAAAGTAAGTGAATGGTAAACAGAACTTTGAAGCTCCAAATAAGCACATAAAAGGAGCATAAATGTAATACATACAACTCCAGCAGTTTAATCCATGACTTCAGAAGTAATTTTTTGCTAGATATTCTTATCTCTGACCAGTAGGTGGTGATATGCATGAAGAATGTGAATCACCAAAAACACAAGAAGAAAGTGAAAGTTAAAGTGGAGATTGACTGAGCAGGGAGGAGAATTAATAATAAAAAAGGAATTAAATATTGATCTGTTTTTTACCACCTATATCAAATCGCTTATGAATACATGGATTAATCCACTGGAGTCACATGGATTAGACTACTTTTATGCTGAGTTGTGGAGCTTCAATATTTTAGCACCGATTCACTTTCATTTTATGGACCAAAAGAGCTGAAATATTCTTCTAAAAACCTTAATTTGTGTTCTGCAGAAGAAAGAAAGTCATACCCATCCAGGATGGCATGAGGGAATAATGATGAGAGAATTTAAATTTTTGGGTGAATTATTCCTTTTTAAGCATGATGGAGCCCCTGTACCAAACAACTTTTCCCATGCCTGCTCTACCTCAACTATTGTGCAGGACATGATGTTCCAAGTGATCCTGCTTATTTAGCATTTGTTTTGCATTCCTTGCATTGTTTGAACATCTTTTATGCACAATAATAACACTCATTAAGTGAAATTTAGACCCTACACATAAACTGATTTTAATGTAATTGTTTCATAAATTATAATTTAAAATGGTGTATTGAAAATAACTTTTTAATCTTATAATTTCTGTTATCATGTCTCCCTAGTATTTTTTTGGAATCAGATTGATGTAGTGTTTATCATAGATAAGTGATGTATTTTAAAATTTGGCATACAGTGTTCATTATAATGGGGCAAATGTTTTGCAACTTGGTACTCAATACTCACTACTCATGAGTACTTTTAAATAAGCTATTCTTTTACATTTACTTGAGTCGTTTTTAGGACAGCTACATTTACTCTACTCGCACTACATTTTTGGGAAGTAACAGTACTTGAGTATGAATTTTCAGTACACTTTCTACCCTTGCCGATAAGATAGCCACATCTATGTCATGTGCTACAGGAAGAGTGGGGTGAAAGGTCATCTGAGTATCTGGACAAATTGACAGCTAGAATGCCAAGGATCTGCAAAGCTGTCATTGCTGCACGTGGAGGATTTTTTGATGAGAACACTTTGAAGTAGTTTAAGAACAAATTCAAATTGTAATAGTAATTTTTCATGTTATTAATGTCCTGAGTATACATTGTGATCAGTTGAATACCTCTTTTAATAAGAGCAAAATCTGCACATTATTCCAAACTTTTGGTCACCAGTGTACCTTTCAGTCCTCCTTGGTTCATACAGGGAAAACTGTCATGAGCATCGAATGCTCTGTTTAAAAATTCACTTGAGCGAATTCACTTTGTAGCGCGAGGCACAGAGTACATACTTTTTTGTTAAATCACTTCGAGTCATGTAGCAACCTGCTTTTGCAGAGTGGGAAGCTGCCGTCATGACGTCAGAGCTACTTGGTCATAACAACATAGAAACACTTCAAAATAAAAGCTAAAAAAAAAAAGTATGACAGAAAGGTAATATTCATTATTATACTACTAAAACTACTACAACAACTAATAATAATGATAATAATTAATCAATAGAAATTGTATTATATTTAAGTAATATCTTGCATCTGTGATGCTCTGTAGTGCAGCACTTTATTTGACAAAAATAACTCCAATGTGGTTTAGATTGTGCTGTGAGTTTCTGAATAAAGGCACTTTTTTTTTTTTTATAAACAAATAATACAATATCATGTTGAAAATGAATTATAATGATGATGATAGTCATTTATACTTTAGAATTTTTAAATATGAAATTTTAATCTGAATCCTTTCAAAATAATAATAATAATCATTATTATTATTATTATTATTATCATTATAAATAATTATATTGATAATAATATAAAAATGACAACGTTCTTTTGTTTTTTTAACAAATTTTAAATTTAAACTGTAATTTTATATTTTGCTGAATCATGCTGGACAATATTTAAGCTTTTGATTTATTGTTCACTGATGTTAATGTTGTAATAGATTGTTATGATTCATGAGCAGTAACCATATGGTTTGAGCTTCAAATTTACAGTAGATCTTTAAGCACTTGTTTTTGTTCTCATTTCGTGCAATAAACTCCACAGTGAAGTCATTACTGAGTATAGCCGTAATGAAAACTGATCAGATTGCCAGAGAGCTTACCTAGCAACCGTTAGATTGATGACACTGGTGCAGTTGTTTTTGCTTTAATGTGGGACTAAAGAGAGTGAGAGCAAGATAGAACAGATGGAGAGACAGTGAGAAGAGAGGGGAAGAAGGAGAAAGAGAGATAGGAATTAGTGAGCTTAAAGGGCATTATGTCAGTATACAGAGGATTTTGTGCTTTAGGTGGGATTATGGTCCTATCGCTTTGATGGAGAGTGGACTGAGCCTTTAGTTTGAGACTGACCATTATTTTTTCCTTTCTGGAGTGGGTTGGAGTAAAAAAGTGGAAACCTGGCTGGTCGTCAATGAACACTGAGGATGTGCCCATAGTTGTCCATATTAAATAAAAGAAACTGCTTAAAAAAATGCTTTTAGCAGTTTAAGATAGTTTCCTTGACCTATCTGATTTAAGCTGGTTCAGCTTCCAGCCTGACCAAACTGATCATCATCTGGTCTCCCAGCCTGGCAGGCTCACAAGTTCCCAAGACCCCTGTAAAACCAGCAAACAAACCAGCATGGGGTATTGATCTGTTTGCTGGTTTATACAGGGGTTTATGGAATTTTTCCCAAAAGGCTGGGAGACTAGCTAAGACCAGCAAACCAGCTTAGGCTGTTAAAAGCAAGGAGATGGGCTAGATTGAGGTGTTAATGTCACTGATAAAGCAGCAACCCACATGTTATGAAAAGTGAGTGTTCCATATAAAATTAGTTATCTTTCTTTAAAAAAAAAAGATCTACATTCCTTTTCGCATGGAGTTTGAGATTTTTTCAATCAAGCCTGATGAAGTTACAGTCACCCTATTTCACTTGCAAACATCAAACATTCAATTGCTTCCAAGAGCCGCCTTCACCCCTGCTTTGACATTTCAGATCCATGATGATAGGTTGCCCCTTAATTATTGAGTTGAGTGTCTGACTGTTGGGGTATATAAGTGCATAAAGGTGCAAAGTGAGCCAGCCTGCATTGATCCACTGGGTTGAGAAGCCTTCACCTCAATCAGTCTGCTGGTCACCTTATCCCCCTGTGTTCATAGCACACTGCTATGAAGAGAAAGCTCTGACAGAAATTGATGAGGAGAGACAGAAAGCAACACTGTAAATGATTTCTGTTGTGTTCATAGTATTATTGCTGTCTAATTCATCATTTACTGTACAAACAGTTTACAGTATGTTGCTGTGAATTTTAAAGCTTTCACAGTATTATTGCGGTATTTCCAGCTTTGTCCTACTGTAGAAACTATTTACAGTAAAGCTGCTGTCAATTATTATATTCTTTGGAAAAAACAACAGAGTGGGAAAATAATTACAGTAATCTTATTTTACTGTTAAATTAAATACAGTTATATTCCAACAGACAAGCCTGACAGAGGCTTTATTGTGGTAATTTCAGTTTGGGAATTTTTTAATACATGATCATTTTATAAAGTAATCCATACAGTAAAGCATTTAGCTTATAGTTTAAGAACAAATGTGAAATATTGTATGTGCTTCAGAATTGCGTGTCCTTACGGTTGCCAGATTTTGTTACAAACCCAACTAATCTCATAAGGTTATACACAATTTTGTGGCTGGGAGACAGGATATGTAGTCCCATCCAATGATCAATAATATAGGTAAAATAGATAAAATCCATCCCCATGAGATTTTTTTTTACTTTGCTTTCTATTTACACACTTAAATACATAAAGAGCGGATTCGCATGGGATAAACACCTGGCAACAATCATCTAAGCGGCCAGCCCACCACAAATAATCCTTTCTTCGGCCTGAGCCTTGGAGGACAGTGAACCAGGTGAGTGCAAAAATTTTGTTCAATATTTTAAAGTTGTCTATTTCTAAATACTCTTTTTTTCCCCCAAATGTGAAGATATTCGTTTTACCATAAAATACTTGGTGGTGATGTTTTTAGATAAAAAGTATTTTTAATGCTAACATTTTAGCCATTTAGCCAAATACTAGTTATCAAGGTTCGCTATTAATGTCTGTTAATAATTTCAATAATTTCAAGTTTAGAGTAATCGAAATGTTCTTGTTTGTGAACATTTATTGTGTGTACACATCGTGTGCCTGTGGTCAGGCCTCATATGCATCGCTCCTACCCCTACAAGTCTGTTTTCCAAATTGCCCTATTACACCTATGTAATGCACAATTTGATGGGACAACCATTTGTAGTGTATTCAGTCATATAATACATTTATAAAGAGTGTACAAACGATGTACACTAAAAGGTTAGTGAATGCACAGGCAGTGAAAGCCGAACCGAATGAATTCCCGCGTCTCGGCAGCCCTTCAGAAGTTCACAGGGTTCAATTTCATTCACTCCTTCAAGTGAACTATATTTAGTTTATTAATGTAGGAAATACATAACGACGGCATAGGGGGCGATTTTGGATACAGCCACTGCCTACAGACTGCGGTTAAGTTAGTTTTATATTTGACATTTGTTTGATATTCGCCAAAATGTCCATTATATTTCCCTCATTTAACTTTAACAGCACAATCTCCTGATTGAGTGTATTGTGGTTCCATAAACTGTAAATTAAATGAAAGCTGTTTATCACATTGATGACAGTCAAGCTGTAGTGCAACTACATTTGTTTTTGTTTTGTTCTCTATAGGCAGCAAAAATCTGGGATCTGCATTGGCCCTGCCGAGTGTGGAGAGTGTTTTACAGTTTAATGTTCAATTTTAATAAAACGCTTTTAAATGGACTTCTGAGAGTTGTCGTAATTGACGTGTGACATCTAATAATCAGTAATATCACTGCGTAAACAAGACTTCATATTTCATTCTGTTTTAAACATTTAACAGATTGTAGTTCGTTATAATCTATGGTTTACTGTAAATGTAGCAAAAAAACTACCGTAATCAATTATACTGTATAGTAACTTTACAGTATTTTAAAATACAGTAGGACAAACAAGAACTGTAATTAATTTTACAGTATAAATATACTGTATGTTTATATACAGTATGCTGTGAAATACTGTAGTAAGCTTTACAGTAATTTTACCATGGAATAAAATACAAAAGCTTGCTGGCTATTTGTTGCCAGTAAGTTACTGTTGATTTTACGTTAAATGTTTTACAGTGAAGGACTATGGGTGCCCAACTAAGCCAATCAAATTAGATTTTCTTTTGGTATAGTGCATTAATGATTTGCAAAACCTGTTATACTGTACACTGTAAAAAACAAATAAAAATAAAAATCGTTAAATGCTGACATAGTGTGTCAAACATTTACCATAAACTGAAATAACAGTTTTAGACCATGAAGTAAATTAATATGTGTGGACTGCAATGTGAAATAAAACTGAAATAACATATATAAATTGTAGTTTCAAATAGCATGTGAACATTGTAAGTGGATATGACATGTTTAAAATGTAAAAGTAAGTGTATTCTGTTGTTAAACATAAAAACATTTTTACCTTTATTTATACGGTAAAATCATGCTTTTACAAATAAAAACATTAGGATGATATATTTTATATCAAATTTATGTCTAATTGAATATATTATGTTTTTTTTTTTGTTTTTTTTACTGTGTATGTTAAGGTTAACTACCTGTGAATCAATGTATTTATTATTTACTACATTTGTACATTGTTTTTTCTGTTAAATTACGATTTTATTTTTACAGTTGTAGAAATCGCCCGCCCAGTTTTAATACTGTAAAATAAATTGTGCCAACACAAATGGATTAAGTAAACATACATTTTAAATTTCTGAGTGTATTTCACTAAGTGAAGTATATTGCACAAGCAGAAAAAAATATTTTACTTTGGAGTTTACTAAACTAATTCATTTTGACATTTGAAATTATTTGTTGAGTTTCTTTATTTTTATGAGTGCAGCATAAACTCAATATCTTCAACTGTAAATACAGTAACATCAAATTCAATTCAAAACATAACTTATAAGTAAAATCTATTAATTTTCATTTTGTGTGAATAGATGTATTTTTTTGTGGATTTTAACGTTTTTATTTAACATTTAGTACAATTTCTCCATTTTCTCTGTAAAAATAGATTTTTTAGACTGGAAGAAAAACATTTTATAAACATATTTTTACAGGCATGTTGTGTCAAAACTAAAGGTTCACATTTGAAAATCATGATGTTTACCTTCATTTAAAGGAGAATACCTGTTTTTTGTTTTTTTTTCAGTAACAAATAATCCGTTCAGCAGGGCCGTAACCACAATATACTTTGAGGGGGACAAGTCCCCTCCAATAATCAGATATGGCCAGATTGTCCCCCCAATAATTGATATCCTTGGTGCTTTCTGCTGCAGTCCATTATGCACCACTTTCTTTTTGTCATTAAGTTGTTGCAGGAATAACATAATGGTTTAAAAAAAGTTAAATCATCAATGTCATTTGAGATAGCCAATCAAATCGATGAATTTGGGACTTAAATTTAAGAAGCTAAGTGGAAACCTTGTGGACAATTCCAGCGCCGTGCATCAGTAAGCAGTTCAGGTTAAGACTGTTTGTGTCATGTGAGATGTAAGTACTGTATCTAACTAAGCATGCAATATTTGACCACTGTTTTATGATTGAAATGTTGTACTCCCCGACATTAATTTCCAAGGGTGCAAACTATTCACCATTTGGTGAACTTTGCCGTTTTAATTTAAAATATGTCATGTACAGTATGTGATTTGTATGTCATTCATAACTGTGAATGTAAAAACATTAATGGAGCAGTTTTCATCATGTCAGGCTTAAGAAAAAGAGTGAATGTGTGCATATTGTAAAATAATTGAATGAATGTGGTAATCTGGCAGGCTTTTGAATCAGCTTTTTAGAAAATTCTCTTGACATTGTCTAAGAAAATGATCTATAAAAAAACACAAAGTAGAATTGATCACCCTCAGATTAGAACTAGAACATAGTAACACCTGTGACTTGTTATTTATATTATACTTTTAGGTTTAGGCAAGAACAGTGTCATATATTCTTTTATTATTCTATTATATTATAAGAATATATTATATTGTTCTTATCAAATATTATTAGGTAATAATTTAAAATCAATTTACGATTTTCTAATTAATTTCTTTATGTCTTTAATTCATTCTGAATTTTGTTTAGCATCTCCTAAGTCTTATTTTAAAGAAACCATTTCATTTTGATCATTTCTTGTCAGGTTTGTGCTAAAAAAATTAGCCACCATTTAAAGGAGTAGTTCACCTATAAATGTAAAATGTACTTTTACTCACTCATTTACTCACCTTTATGTTATTCAAAGCCCATATGTTGTTACAGCTCTATTCCATAGAATAACAGTTTATAGTGAGCAGGAGCTGTCAAGCTTCAAAAAGGACAAATACTATTGTAGCCTGTGGGCCTGGTTAGGATTGGGTCCCTTTAGTTTACTCTCGTTCTGACTCTTTCATTTTCATGTTTAATCACGTCACTAATTGGTGGGTGGAGCGGGCATTTAGTAAGCCATCAAACGCGATTGAGGCAGGCTTCTATATAAACACCTGGTGTCCTTCGACTGGGACAGTGTAAATGTACTGCTGGCTCTGGTGTGGTGAATCAGCGATTCAGATGCTGTTGGAGTGTTGAGGTATGTTCAAAAGCGTTTTTCTTGTCTGTCGTTTTTCACTGTGGGTTAGATTGCCAAGCGAATATTTGTTTTAATACTATGAAGCACTATTAAAGTTTCAGTATAAAGACATCATAACAGTAGCCCATATGACAAGTGCACTATATCCCAAGCTTTCTGGGGCCAACAGCAGTGGTCAATATGAACTGTTTTTGTATGGAAAAGAGCAGTGTAAGAATTCTTGAAAAAAATATTGTTTATAAAACAATGAGGGACATCTTGACGGTGGTAAATAATCTTTATGTATTTTCTTTTTGCTAGACAGCTGACATAGACATGAAGAAATTCAAATTATATTTGTATTTTCTTTGAGACAACACAAAAATGAAAGAAAAGATGAATGCTAGCAATGCAATCATGTTGGTTTGTATTGTACTGTGTGAACTTTAAAAATACATGTATCTTTTAAAACCAAAAATGATACATTTTTGGGCCTTTATCGCATTTTACGCTTTTCCTATATTAAAGGATCAAAGAGGGCCATTATATCTGTGGCCCCCCACTCCCAAAATGGTTTGTTCCCCCCAATGTTTAAAGCATGGTTACGAAAACTGTGCACATCAAGTACATTCACTGGAAGTGATGTTGATGTTATGTTAATGTGCTGCATGGTTAAAGGTTAATTATTTTGGGGCTACCATTTGTACATATCTGTACTACAGAAGTGTATATTAACCGCTTGTAAATGAACCCTTTGTAGTCTACCCCTCTCAAATGCTAAGCACCATTGGAGCACAGATTACCAAACTCCCTATTTGAACCCCTGGAATATGATCCTGGCATGAAAGCAAAGTTCACAGTCCCAACAGAAGCAAATAGGTTGGTGCAGTTTGATGGTGTTTGTTATATTATGGTCTGTCAGTTATAGCAATTAGAAACTAAGCTTTTAGACCTCATCTGAAAAGTGCCCATTTTTTTTAATAGCTAACAATTGGTCAGTGCCAACAATTGTTCAAGTTTAAACCTTGCTCTATCTACTTTTATCTAGTGCTCATCAACAAACGTGTTATTGTTTTTAAGGATTACATGACCTCTGTTAGAAAACGTACTCATCTGTGTATGTCTCTGTTTTCATATAGAACCGGGTGTGGGTGGGGGATAAACCAGAAGTACTAAATAAAATGCCAATTTTTAAATGTTACTCTTATATTTATAATTTATATTAATAAAATATGCCTTTTCAAAAGAATAATAATATTAATAATATTTAAAAAATATATTATTTTATTTTATTATTTAAAAAAAATTACCAGATGAAGCTGAATTTGTGGGCTACATTCACAGTGGAATATGTTGTGGCTTCTCCTGGTATTTCAGATATTAATATCTACATGAAAAATAATTTTCGTTTGACTGTGCATGTATAACATTCCCCTTCTGTCACTCACTCGATGTTGTGTCGATTGTAGTGACACAAGGGGTCTCTTCTGAGAGCCTCGTGTACCTCTGAACTTGAGAAAAGGCCAATGTCAAGTTGGCAGACAGAATTTGCATGCCCTGCCCCAGACATAGGGGTATAAAAGGGAGCGGACGAGTGAATGTCAGACAGATTTTTTCTTCGGAGCCGAACGGTTTTGTGTTCAGTGAGCTGTGTGTCACGATTGCTTCACCCACTCTGCAGAGAGCTTCTCTTGGATCTGACGGTGCATTCCAGCGGCTTTCTCCTCTCTGCACGCTGTGCAGACTCTGCCCCTGGGCGCTTCGAAAGCGCTTCTCTCCTAAAAGAGTTGACTTCTTTGAAAGAGTTTATTTTCCTCTAAAAGAGTTTGTTTCTGGTAAAAGAGCAACATACACAAGAGTGCGTTGAATGTCCTTTTCAGGACGCGTCTTTATAAAGATGCCCTTCCGCTGCTGTGTAGTTCCTGGATGTGGCCGGTATCTCTCCAGATCCGACGGCTATAGACGCTGCCTCGTGTGCCTGGGTAGCGATCACACCGAGGCAGCATTTGTGAATAGTTCATGTTCTTACTGCGAGGACATGACCATGGCAACTTTGCGGTCACGGCTTTGTAACGGAGGCTACAACAGTAACCATGATGACATCATTATTCTGGAGACAAGAGTTGTCAAGTAAAATGTGAAATGTCATGTACACATTTTGCAGAGTATAATCAATAAAAATACAAACATTAAAAGAAATTTCAATAAAATCAATATTCTTCCAAATGGGTGAAAGTCCCATAAGTCTATACATTTTTGTGATAAGGAACCATTATTTAGCAGAATTATATTAATAATAATAATAATAATAATAATAATAATAATAATAATAATAGTGTTAAATGTATATAGCGCCTTATGGTTGCATAGTTTAAAGAAGAAGAAAAAAAGATGGAGCATGTTTCAGTTTCTTCATTTACATATGGAGAAATATTCCTAATAGATGAATAATCTATGGAGCATTTAAACCTTTATGGAGCACTTTAACTTTTAGTTTTTGTGGAATAAACTTTTAACCAGATAATTTCCATAATCGCTGATATGAATATAAATGTGGTCAACTTTAAAAACAGATATACAAGCTTTGACGTGAAATAATCACTTCAGGTCAGAAATCTAACATCACGCTCAGGTTTAGGTTATAAATAAATACGTAAGAATCACGTGTGAAAGATGTAATACATGAACGTAGACATTTCAAGAAGTGAAAAGATGTATATGATGTTGTATCTTAATGTTACACTTGATAAGCAAACAGAGATGAGTCCGCGCCCATTTGATCTGAAATCACAACGTGCACATTTCCATTCATAAGGTTTACACTTTCGAAATATTGGCTGCACAGATTCATGCATTCTTTGTAATTTTGGATATGTTTATTTAAAATATCACTTTATCTTCGTCCCTCTTGGATAATACGTAATTGGAATATTTTTTTATATTATTCGGATGAATCCGTTATTCGTTTTGAAGTCATTATTTGTGCCTTTCTGAATAAGGTATTCAGCTTCGGGCACATCCCTAGTACGTGCCCATCTCGAGTACTGGATAAAGAGATTAAAGCATTTTAACCCTGCAGGAGACAAACAAACCATCCAATAATCCATCTGTCTCCCTTTTGTACTGTTCCAGATAAAATAAAATAATAATAATAATAATAATATGTATCATATTTGTCAAGTATTGAGGCCTTTATTAGGTTCATATGTTGAGTATTGTAAAATATATAGAAATTTTTTTAAAATATTCAAATCTACAGTGCCCTAATTGAAAGCAGAAACTAAAGAAGATCATATAAAAATAGATCCTACATGGCTGAAAAGATTTAAGAGAATAAAAACAAATTTAGAAAGGTTGGCATGAAAATACCCTTAAAGGCCGTTAAAGCTGAAAATCTGAGGACTCTGTGAGATTAGTACAAACATCAGACTCAGATGAGCCTTAGGTCAAGCTATCAGTACTAAGATATAGTGCTCCAGATGGTCTAATGTACGTCTCTTATAATGTTTATTGTACAAATTCTGTTTTGTATTGTGTGTAGTAGATCTGTATGTATCAGTGAAGGAGTATTTCACCCAAAATTAAAATTATGTAATCATTTACACACCCCCATGTTGCTCCAAACCCTTATGACATTCTTTTTTCCATGGAACACAAAAGGTGATGCTAGGCTCAGTCACCATTCCCTTTTATTGCATCTTTTTTTTCCATATGATGAAAGATGATGATTGAGGAGGTACTTAACAGTCTGCCTTTTGTGTTTCACAGCAGAAAAAAAGTAATACAGGTTTGGAACAACATGAGGGTGAGTAAATGATGACATAATTTAAATTTTTGGATGAACTATAACTTTAAGTGTCATAATCGGCCATCTATTGTTGCTGAAGGAAACCTAGTGTTTGTTTGTTGGTGGCTGTCCATAAAACTCCAGGGTTTTCCTTTATTTAAGGGTTTAGTTTATCACACAAAAGAAAAAAAAAAAGGCAGCATCTCCCAATATGTCATTTGCTTCACAGTTGTTTTAGGCCATCATTACTCAGGGACTTGTCATCATGCTAACTGGAGGAACATTGGGAGGATTAGTGATTGAATAAACACAGAAAAAGGGGAAGAGATGCAGATAATGGCCCAATGTGGCCATCAGCCTCTTGGTTATCTCTAAAGGCCCACTGTGTTTTTTGTGATTTTAGTGCTTTATGTTCTTTTAAACATGGATATAATTGCTTTTTAAACTGTAGGTGAGGGCCTCAACGGCTTCTAAATGATCCCTCAGAACATTTGACACATGGAAGCTAGGCTGACTCTGACAACATGCTGTGTTTTTTGTGTCTTGTGTCCTCTCACACTTAGAGTTTACTATTTAGGTGGCCAGCTGGTGCATCTTATCACCCATCCACCTCTGAAGATGTCTGATTAATCGAGCCACGGGTTCAATTAAAGAAAAAAAGTTGGGGCAATAATTGCACATAATGTGTTTCTTGCTTGCAGGCTCACCCTGTAAAATAAATGCATTAGGTAATGTTCCCTGATGTTCCCTGATGTAAATAGATCAACAACATTTAATTCATTCTTGACTTCCGCCATCAAGGAGATAGGAGGAAGTAGATATTAGCAAGGCTAAGGTCTTTCTTTAAGACAGCATGGCAAAGTACTTTTGAATTTAACCCAGGCTTAAGTTGTTGCATAGACTAACGCGTGGTTAAAGGGATAGTTCACCCAAAATTCTAAATTTAAACATAATTTACTCACACTCATGTCGATGGAAAGCTGTATGACTTTCTTTTTTCCTTGAAACACAAAATGATACAGCCTCAATCACAATTAACTTGAAGTATATGAAATGAAAACGAATGGTGACTGAGGCTGTCAATCCTTAACATTCTGCCTCCTTAAAGTCATAAAGGTTTGGAACAACATGACGCAGAGAAAATAATTACAGAATTGTCATATTTGGCTACCATCCCTTAAATCACTGTAGACCACAAAGTTCACAGCTGGGTCATTCATTGGTCTGCAGGGGTGTTATTTACAATTTGGATGGATGGGATGGGTCCTTACCACTTTTTGCTAAGGTAAGTGTCAAGTTTAGAATAAACATCTCCAGTTCTTGAGAAGAAGTTTCCATTTCGTGTAAGTTTTATGTGGCGATCCAGTTTTTTTTTTTATTGTTATGATGAATGCTCATTGCAGCTGTTATCAGTGGTGTTTTTAACATATTTCTTAAAATGCTATTCAGGTCTTAATGTGTAAAAACATATTTATATGCAAAAACGTACTTAGTGCACCTATAAGGTGAATTTTAGATGAAGGTTTTAATGAGAAAACTTACTTCCCTAACCTAAAACTTTAGCCTAAACCTAACCGATTGTGTCTTAAAAGCAATTGTGAGGTGAACAAAACAGACATACTAACCCTTAACCAACACCTAAACATAAACGAAAGCCAATGTGACACGAAAAGCACATTTTCTTAAGCAACCATGTAATTTCGTGTCGCTTCTATGAAACTTTCGTATCACGTCATCTTGCGGCCTTGATTAGGCTCAAAACACGGTCTACTGAGTCCAAAGTCCAACACTCCATCTGGTGAGCTACAATGAAAGCTATTCACATTGGAATTAGTGTGTACATGAAGATGAGTTTGTAATACAGGCGAAAAAATATTTAAAAAAAATCAAATGTTGTGTTACTGTAAAAGTATTTTGATATCATAACATACCAGTGTGCAGGTGAAAAATAAGTGTTTATAAAGTCATAATCAGCAATTGTACTCATGATATGTGTGAAAGTGAATGAAACGCACAATTGTTGTAGCGCCTCTAGTGTAAATGTCTCCAGGAAAAAGGCAAAACGTAGAACGAGGAACATAAACTCAGTTTGCAAAAATGTATAGTAACTTTCATGCCTAGTACTGCCAGTGTTAGATGTATGGATCAAGTTATTAAATTAATTATATGAAATATTAATTCGAGTGCTTTAGTCATCTGAAGCACAACTGTTAACACAGGGCACGATAAACTATCAAACAGACATGAAAATTTAAATATTCATGAA
Source organism: Xyrauchen texanus (assembly GCF_025860055.1). Taxonomy (NCBI): domain Eukaryota; kingdom Metazoa; phylum Chordata; class Actinopteri; order Cypriniformes; family Catostomidae; genus Xyrauchen; species Xyrauchen texanus. The sequence goes on from NC_068277.1 coordinate 51,298,408, forward strand.
TTTAATGGTTTACTGCCCATCTCACTACCTTGAAGTGTTTTTAACTGCCCCGTCCTTCAATAACAGTTCCTTTGAAAAGCTTAAATTGTATTTTAACAAGTTTACAAGCAATCAATGTTGACATGTGCCGATAAAAACGAACACATCATAGTCCAAAGAAAAGTGAAATTACGCAAACACATACTGAATGCGCACTGAGGAGCACATTGCCAGAAACAACAGAAATGGTCAAAGACGTCCATCGTCAAAGATGTCCTATGTTTACCTACACCAATAATTAAAAATAGTGCAGATGGCGAAAGAATGTGTCCATGACAGAGGCAGTAGCTGAATAAGAGAATTTCTTCTCACTTTCATAGTTGTAACTTGACACAGCATCTTTTAAAATTGGCGAGATACATGGTAGTGGTCAAAGAGTCTGTGTAGTTCATGTTCATATTCAAAAAAAAAATAAATAGTTCAGAGGGATCCCCTTTGGTGTTATGTTAGGAATAGTTAACCACACAAGGCCTGCCACCTTGACTTGAACTGCATGCTAGTGGGTGGGGCCAAGGGTGCGACGACGCATGTTTTGGGATGTATAAATACAATTGCGAAATGTTTCATGTCACGAATAGACAAATTTCAAAACGAGATATTTAAGCAGGGTGGTGACTATAAATGCTTTTTTAGACGGAAGCTTTGAGGTCTAAAACTGACACTTTGTTTTTAAAGTACAGTTACCTCCTATATGTCTAAATATCAAGGACATTTTTATTCTTCATTTCATGTAGTCTTTAATGTCACTGGTGTTCTAATTCAGTGCAATCAAAAGAGAGAACCAAAAATACAGCGAATGCAAGCAAGAGAATGAACAATGGGTAGTGAGTGGCCACTTTGCTGCACAGGCCATCTGACTCACGATTTTGGCACTCCCTTGAACCCATTGCCATATGGCGGGGCAGAGTGGAGATCTCAAAGCAAAAATGATCTACACTCTAGCCGTGCCAGCCCATGCCATCAATGCAACTTCCCAGTTAACACACAGTCATTACACATCTCACAGAGGGTGGCACATGGCCATTAGTAAATACTGCAGAGATGGAGGTCTCAGCACAGCCACTGTAGAACACTAAATTCCTGCTACACCTTCGACTAATTCAACTGAATGTGACCCATGTTTGTTCGAATTAAGTGGGAAAGACACCATTAGGGGCAAATTCCCTTAATGTTTACACAATCCGTATGAGTAGACTAATGCTTCTCATGAACTAAACAAAGAAAGTCTGTAGAAATTACACTCTAGGCAAGGTTTCACTAACAAGAAATGCCATACTATTGATACAGTATATATATATATATATATATATATATATATATATATATATATATATATACACACACTGTATATATCTCAGGAAAAAAAACAACAGATAATTTTGTAAAAATCCAAATAAGTTATTTTACATATCTTAATTGTAAAGTGTTTAAACAATGTTTTCCATGCTTGTTCAAAGAACCATAAACAATTATTGAACATGCACCTGTGGAACGGTCGTTAAGACACTAACAGCTTACAGACAGTTGGCAATTAAGGTCACAGTTATAAAAACTTAGGACACTAAAGAGACCTTTCAACTGACTCTGGAAAACAACAAAAGATAGATGCCCAGGGTCCCTGCATGAATGTGCCTTATTCATGAGGACTGTAGATGTGGGCAGGGCAATAAACTGCAATGTCTGTACAGTGAGTTGCCTAAGACAGTGCTACGGGGAAACAGGAAGGACAGCTGATCGTCTTCACAGTGGTAGACCACGTGGAATAATGCACAATCCCTCCGTCAGTATTCAGACTGTCCGCAATAGGCTGAGAGAGGATGGACTGAGGGCTTGCAGGCCTGTTGTAAGGCAGGTCCTTACCAGACATCACCGGCAACATACGTTGCCAATGGGCACAAATCCACCTTCGCTGGACCAGACAGGACTGGCAAAAAGTGCTCTTCACTGACAAGTCGCGGTTTTGTCTCACCAGGGGTGATGTTCGGACTTGCGTTTATCGTCAAAGGAATGAGCGTTATGTCCGTGAACTTGCAAGTGCCTTCACTGTAAAACCAGATAAGTTGAGAATACTCAAAACTTTTGTTGTATCCGATTACCTAAAAATATTGAAGTACCTGAATTACATTTTTTTAATTAAACTCTAATTTTAGAAATAAAAAAATGTTCAGCTATTTTTTATGACAGAGCTACAGGAGACAGGAAATTACAGGGGAGAAGAGTGGGAATGAAACTCACAAGCCAGGATTCAAACTTAGGTCACCTGCAATGCATCCACACCACATGTCATGAGAACAGCCCGCTAGGCTACGGCTCTGACATGTGTCCAAAAGACGTTGGTGATGTCAGATGCTGCATGACTTTGATGAGTGGTGGTGGCGTAGTAGGCTAAAGCACATAACTGTTAATCAGAAGGTTGCTGGTTCGATCCCCACAGCCACCACCATTGTGTCCTTGAGCAAGGCACCTCCAGGTTCCTCCGATTTTCCCTGTAATAAGTGCACCGTAAGTCGCTTTGGATAAAAGCATCTGCCAAATGCATAAATGTATGCTTATAAATTATGATGCAGTTGGCAAAGTTTACTCAAAAACATAGACTCAAATCAAATTAAAACATCATTACATTACAAAATGTAGAAGTTTATTGTTGGGTCAACTAAATAAGATAAGATAATGTTTATGTATATATTTTTGGGTTTACAGTGTTGGTGGAAGAGTGGGTTAACATCTCACAGCAAGAACTGGTTAATCTGGTGCAGTCAATGAGGAGGAAATGCTCTGCAGTAATTAATGCAGCTGGTGGCCAAACCAGATACTGACTGTTACTTTTGAATTTGACCCTCCCCTTTGTTCAGGGTCACATTACTCCATTTCTGTTAGTCACATGTTTGTGAAACTTGCTCAGTTTATTTCTTAGTTGTTGAAACTTTTTATTTTCCTACAAATATTTACACATGCTAAGTTTGCTGAAAATAAAATCAGTTGAAATTGAGAGATTATTTATTTTTTCCTGAGTTAATTTATGGGTTTTTGTTCATTTTTGTTGATTCAGCATAAAATTATATATTTATTTTTAGTAAATTTATTGGAGCCTATATTCACTTTTAAGTAATTTCAGAACTATTTTATGTTCCCTATTATACAATAATTTATGTAACAACTGTAGGACTCAATAACTTTTTTCTTTGCTAAATATCAAATTTTGAAGATACTATGTTGATATTCATAGAATACCTGTCCCATCTTGGGCACCATGACAGAAAGAAAGAAAGAAAGAAATCATGGTATAACATTAATTGTTTTGTAAATAAAAAAAAAAAAAAATGTCTAGGTTACTATTGTAACTTCCGTTCCCTGATGGGGGGAACGAGACGTTGTGTTGAAGAAGCGACACTAGGGGTCTCTCTTGAGAGTCTATTGTATCTCTGAACTTGAGAAAAGGCCAATGAGAAATTGGCAGACAGAATTTGCATGTCCTGCCCCCGGACATACGGGTATAAAGGGAGGGAAATGCGTCTGTCCATTCAGGATTTTGCCCTGAGGATGAGGTTCGGCCATAACAGTGGTTCGGTTCAGCGATGTGGCCGGTACGACACAACATCTCATTCCCTCCATCAGGGAACAGAGGTTACAAAATGCTCTGAACCAGGGCGAGCTTGCTCTTTTTCCAGTTTACCTGAAGCCCTAGGCGGCTGTGGACGCATAGTAAGTCTCGGGAGTGGGCAAGGATGAGCCAGTCGTCAAGGTAGTTGAGTATGCGAATGCCCACTTCCCTTAGTGGGGCAAGGGCTGCATCTGCGACCTTCATAAAGACGCGAGGGGACAGGGACATGCTGAAAGGGGACAACCTTGTACTGATATGCATGGCTGTCAATCGCGAACCGTAGAAAGGGTCGATGTCAATGCAAGATCAAGATGTGGAAGTATGTGTCCTTCAGGTCTAATGCTGCGAACCAATCTTGACGCCGGACGCAAGTTAAGATGTGTCTTTGCGTGAGCATTTTGAACAGGAGTTCAGAAAACTCGCAAGTTCAAGATCAGTCGTAAGCCGCCGCCGGTGTGATGAAGTAAGGGCTAGAAACCCTTCTTTATCTCAGCTGGAGGGATAGGCTCTATCGCGTCTTTGAGTAAAAGGGTCGTGATCTCCGCACGCAGGGTTTTGGTGTATTTTCACCGGCGAAAGGGGGCGGGGGCCTGGCGAACTGGAGCGCATAACCTAGTAGGATGGTCCTGGCCAGCCAGCGTGACGGGTTGGGAAGTGAAAGCCACGCATCCAAGCTCCGTGCTAGGGGCACTAAGGGGTCGATAGTTTTTGACATACCTGGTGGGGCTTCACAGCGGGGCAGAGCAGGCAATAAGGAGCTAGGGGGTCGGTTACGGGCTGTAAAAGGTGCCCTCCACGACTTCGTCAGCTCATCATGCAATTCCGGGAAGAAAGGAGCGACGCGGGGGGGGGGGGGCGGCTGAAGTGGCATTCCTTTTTAGGAAGGAAAGCCACGACCGCAACGTTGCCATGATAAGGTTCTCGCAGTGAGAACATGAACCATCCACAAACGCTGCCTCGGTGTGATCGTGGCCCAGACGCAGGCGCGGAGAGAACTCGACTGCATCCAGGAATTACACAGGGGCGGAAGGGCATCTTTATAAAGACACGTCCTGAAAAGGATGTTCAATGCCACTGTGTACTGCTCTTTTAGAGAAATAAACTCTTTTAAAAAATATTCTCTTTAATGAAAAGCTCTGTCGAAGCGCCCAGGGGCAAGGAGGGCCTAGAAGGAGAAAGCCGCTGATATGCGCCGTAGATCCAACAGCATACGCTCTTTCAAGAGATGAAGTGAACAGTCTTGTGAATGCAGCTTGCTGATCACACAACCAGTTGGCTCCGAAGAAAAATTCTGAATGGTGTTACGTCCAAGGACGTATTCATTGTGTGTCTGTAACATACCAGGAGTGTTATGTGCATGTGTATTTTTCTTTTCTCTCTCTTTCTCTTTTCTTTTTGTGTCTTTGATAGGATTAAGGGCTACCACCTGTGCTCGTTAACTCGGGAGAGCTGTCCGCGCACTGATTGGTGCGTGATTCCTGAGGAGTCAAATAAAGCAGCAGAGAAAACGCTGAGAAAGGGGGGAGAGATATCGCGGCGTTTGGGGTTGTTCCGCTCTCCAAGCCCAGACAAGCGAGTGCTGGTTGCGCTCTTTGGTGTGTGTGTGTGTGTGTCACAATGTGTGTCCTAGTGTGACTTGAGCTTACTTTTTTTTTCTCTTCTCCTTTTTTTTTTTTTGTATGATTAGTTAAGAGTTTGTGGGTAATGTAGGGTGGAGGATACCCATAATCTTTCTCCTGTTTAAAGGTTAGTTAGGGAGTGAGGGAAGTTATTTGTTCTTTTGTTTTGTTTTCTGCTGTGTATAGGTAAGTTAATGTTATTTCCCCTTTTAGGTAGACATTATTTTGTTTTCTTTTGAATTGGGCCCTCCTCCCGAGGTAATACTTTTTGTTTTGGATTTATTTGTAATGTGTTTCCCCATTTAATATTAATTATTTTCTAGCTTCGGCTAGAGTGTAGAAATAAAAGGCAGACATGCCATTTCAAGGTGAATGTTGTTTGGCTATTTTGTGAATCTGGGACTGGAGAGCTGGAGATCCTCAAAGTCTCTCCACTGTTTGTTCGTCGTTCCTTATTTTACCCCTAGACAAAAGGGGAAAGACGTAACAATGGACAGACGCATTTCCCTTCCTTTTTACCCATATGTCCGGGGGTGGGACATGCAAATTCTGTCTGGCAATTTCTCATTGGCCTTTTCTCAAGTTCAGAGATGCGCTAGGCTCTCAAGAGAAACCCGTAGAGTCGTTTCTTCAACACAATGTCGAAGTAAGCGACAGACGGGGAACTGTGTTTCAGTTGTGACCTTGATGTTTTGGTAGTGACATTATTTTAATGGAACACACTTATTTGTTATACACATCAAGTCACATAATGACACTTTAAGCAAGTGTGTTCAGGTATGTTTGGGTTTCATGTATGTTGTGGTCTGGTGTACGTTCACCTTCAACATCTGCCTGTATCAGTCTACAAGTTAAAACATACATAGATTTACACTCACTGAGCAATTTATTAGGAACATTACAGCCTTAATTAAGTGTCCAACTAGTTCTTCTGCTGTTTTAGCCCATTCACCACTAGTATTAATGTGTTGATCATTCCGAGATGCTATTCTGCTGTTATCTGAGTTACAGTAGCCTTTCCGTCAGCTCGAACCAGTCAAGACATTCTCCGTTGACCTTTCTCTTCAACAAGGCATTTCTGTCCACAGAAATGCTGCACTCTGGATTTTTTTTTTGGCACCATTCTAAGTAAACTCTGGAGACTGTTGAGCATCCATGGAGATCAGCTGGCACCAACAATCATCCCACTGTATTTTCCCCATTTTGATGGTTGATGTGAACATTATTTGAAGCTCCTGACCCGTGTCTGCATGCTTTTGTGCGTTGTAATGCTGCCACATGATTGGCTGATTAGATAATCACATGAATATGTAGGTGTACAGGTCTTCCTAATAAAGTGCTATATGTATTTAAGTATTATATGTATAAATTATGTATATTTAAAAAAAATACTTAATATCATTAGCAAAACAAATAGCAATAACAACCATAGCTTGTTCGGTAATGACAAAACATTTTTCAGTATTGACAATTGACATTTGATGTTTCGGCTTTGACAATTCAAGCAAATTTTGTCCTTATATTAAAATGTCAGCACAGTAGAATTCTAGACATTACTCATTTGAACAGAGGAAAGACATGAAAAACTCATGTAATTTTTTTCAAATGTCACATTTTGTGTTTTATAGCATTCAAAGTTTGTGAATGACACTTTTAAAAACACATGCAGGTTTTCTGGCTTTACAACACTATTATTTCAAAATGTTAAGATACATCTGCTCACCACATGGTCCGGGGAAAGGAAATTGCATAATTTGTCTTCCTAGTCACATAGTTTGTGGTGTAGCCAAGTTTTGCTTCAGTCCAGAGAGACTTTTTTGTATTTGTTTTGGTATTGGCCAAAAAAGTTTTGGGGACACAATGTTTTCACTCTATGTTATATTTATTTTGTAAAGCAGAAAACTCATGTCAACTAAATTTCACTTGACAAGGTGCATTATGTTTAAGTGTTTGAAAATATATGAAAAATCATTTAGGTGTTTAATTTTTAAGTGTATTTTTAGGGTTAGATTGGGGGCATATGACACCCAATAGAAAAGAAGATATACACCACTACTTTCTAAAGATTTTTAAAGTTATAACATAAATTATTTCTATTGGCTCTGTTAGAACTCAACTTGAATTTGATAAATATGTGTCAGTTGCCTATATATGCCCTTTTAAATATATATATATATATGCGATTGATAGCATTTTGCATCACTACTATAGAATGACCCATATATATATATATATATATATATATACAGAAAAACAATATTTAAAGTCTCATTAAGAATAAAACTTTTCGCAGTACATCATATCAAAGTTCTAACTAGAGAAAAGAAGTTATGCTCCAACATGCATTTTCGTAATAAATATATTGGTTGTAGCTTTCTATGCAATGTTAAAGCCTACATTGGTTAGCATTTCTTGTAAAAATACGGTAACCTCATAAAGAACATTTTCATGTAATCATGTATTTGTTGGATATATGTTTCATCTGTCAAAGCGTTACTAACTGTTTTCTTGTTAATTTGTAGAAACGTGATGCAACTCCTCTATTAAGCTCCCAAGGGAAAATTTCTCAATGACGGGATATCCACCTTTTCACTCACAACAGTGTGAACTTATATATATATATATATATATATATATATATATATATATATATTACCATGGTACTGCCACAGTACTGTTGTTGGAATACTGTAAGAGTTGGAACAGTGTCTAAATGTGGAATTGGAAGGATTATCTGTTTCATCCTCAGATAATGTTGTTGATATTAAACATTTCACCAACCGTGGCCATATTAGCATGTTAGCGCCTAAAGTTTAAATATTTAAGAGGCTCTTCATGAATCACTCTTAAACATGTTGATAACCAGTGTCCTCCATCACGATTAACAAAACCGTCTCCCAGCACACTAGTGATTAACCTTCATTTACAGACAACCCAAAAAAGCCATCAACTCTCTTCTCTCACCAAATAATTCACCTCAGAACATCCCCAAAATCATGTTTTTGTATAGATAGCAAGTTAATTTGTTCACAGAGTCATCATGTTATGGGAATAAATGAACAATTATCTTTATTTTTCTTGTCGTCATACACCAGTGCCCATGACTTGGCTGGGCTGTATGTGAATTTAGCAGCAGCAGGCCCAGAGGAATGCAAAAAGCTAATTGCTAAACTAACGATTTTGAATATGGTCTGTCAGCCTCTGCCACCCTCTCACATAAACAAATGTCTCAATTTCTTGTTTGTTTTTCCATTAAAATGGATTTTTAATTTAGATTTAAGAGGGAAGACAGACACCATTTTGATTCATCAAGTGTGTGGGTTTTATGTCTCATTGTTCTGTTCCTAAATCAAAAGAAAGTGAATGTGTATGTGTTCTCACTTCCTTTCTGCTCAATCTGAACATGCACATTGTTCTCTCTTCTCGTTTGTGTGTGAATGCCATCTCTATACCCCTGCTACCACTCCTCTCACTGTAAGAATTATCATCAGCTTATTTACTGTTTGCTCTATAATTAAAGGCATTGCAGGGTTGAGTGTAATTAACCTCTCTCTTTCTCTCAAGCTATGTAAAAGCCAAATGTCAGACATGGTGAGTGAGGAAGAGGCTTTGGCACATTGGGCTCAGCTCCAAGCCAAAGGACAGTAACAAACATAATGCATAAATTTGGGTGAAATAAAACCAAAATGTGAATAAGACCTGTATGAGCAGCATGGATTTAGATAGGTAGGTAGATAGATAGATAGATAGATAGATAGATAGATAGATAGATAGATAGATAGATAGATAGATAGATAGATAGATAGATAGATAGATAGATAGATAGATAGATAGATAGAATAATATATGGATGGATAAAAACTGCATGCATAAAAAGTTTGTAGGTCAAAGGGATTTTCCCTCCAAGCCAAAGGTACTTTGCTCACAGAGAACACAAAGCTCTCTGATATCATAGTAAGCATTAAAAGTTTTTCATTCAAAACTGCTTTGCATTAAGTGCTGCTTATCACATTTTCCCTCCCTTTTCAGAAGTTTAGAAGTGCATATTGGTCCCCTGCTAACCCCTCTACTGAGTGAAGGCAAAAAATCATTGTCGGCAAACTGTAACAAATAACAGAAGGGTTTATGATTAAGCACTACCCCTTTTCCTCTCACTATGTCCGCTCTGGAGAACATACCACTGGCTCTAATTTGTTTTTCTCATGTGGCGACTTTAATAACATTTCTTCCCCACAAATCCACTCAGATCTGGGGTATTATGAGGCCTTGAGTCCGATTATAATGCTACCTTATGGAAAATGTCTAAACTCATCTGCCTTAATCCCCACTGATGAGAGATTTTCCTCTTTGACTCATAGAGTTTGCCGCTGAGACCCTGATTCCAGAGAATGGAGAAAGAGAATGTGAACACTCCAACATGCCAGCTGCAATGCCCAGAAATTGCAAAAGATGCCCTACTGAACCATATGTGACCAATGTGACCCATTTAAGAAGGCCATCAAAGGTCACAAAGGACATCGGGATTAGGACACTCAATACAAAATGTTTAGGCTAAGACTAAGCAACTGTAAACAAATGAAAAGTGTGCATTTTAAGTCATGACAGTGGTTCTAATGCCAACAAACAAACCATGCATTAAATTAGTTTCAAATCAAATGTTTACAATATTAGCCAATGTCAACAATCATTTGGTTATACTGAATTTTAAGCAATTTGTCTAGTTAATCAGGTAGGTAATTAAACTCTTTGCTGGTTGTGAGAATGCAGACCACAGGAGACTTCCATTACAATGTGCAATTATGAAGAAAAAAAATAAACTTTGTTGCAAATCATCCTTATTACCAGAACTGTGTAATTACTTGACAAGCGCATGCTTCATAAAGTACACTCATAAATCTATCTATGCCTCCCAACGTGATCTCTGGTAAGTGCACACCCACACACACCACATTTGTGTGTGTGTTTGTGTGTGTGTGTGTGTGTGTGTGTGTGTGTGTGTGTGTATCCCCGCAAGGATAGTGAAAACTAAAAAAATATTTTTGTTGTGGCGACGATCAGTTGGTCCCCATGAGGAAAACGGTTTATAAATCATACTAAATTATGTTTTTTGAAAATGTAAAAATGCAGAAAGTTTTCTGTGAGGGTTAGGTTTAGGGGATATAATATAAAGTTTGCACAGTATAAAAACCATTAAGTCTGTGGAGAGTCCTCATAAAACATAAAAACCCAACGTGTGTGTGTGTATGTTTCTGTGGTTTACGAGGACAATTTTTTAGGTAACAAACTGGTAATTACAAGGGTATTATACTATAAATGTGGTTTATGAGGACATTTCTAGTGTCCCCATAATTTAGCTTAAAAAACATATTAAACTATGTTTTATTGAAAATGTCAAAATGCAGAAAGTTTTTTGTGAGGGTTAGGTTTAGGGGTTATGTTAGATTTAGGGGATAGAATCTATGGTTTGTACAGCAAAAAAATCATTATGTCTATGGAAAGTCCTCATGATGATAGGGTAGATCAACATTATAAACAACTTTATGCATTTTTGCATTTTCAAAACAACATCTTTTAGTATGTTTTTTTAAGTGATTTGAATTATGGGGACACTAGAAATGTCCTCATAAACCACATTTATAGCATAATACCCTTGTAATTACCAGTTTGTAACCTAAAAATAAATGTCCTTGTAAACCGCCCACACTCAGGTGTATAAATGCAGGGTTATTTGTGCATCCTGACATTGGAAGAAAACAAGTTACCTACCCTGATCAAAATCAACACAAAAATGTAATTACTACCATGCAAAAAGCAACCATTTTATTCATGCCCCAGTGCATACTGGGAAGAAGGTAAATGGGACAGAACCACATTAAAATTTTGTGTATGCAAATTTTAACAATAATTTATGAATGAATCATTCAAAGCTTTTTTTTTATTATTTATCAATTAAATTATTAACTTATATATTTATATTTTTGTAATGTTTCTGGAAATACACCATTTGTTATGCATCTGATAGTATCACAACATGTTTCAAGTTTAAACATGCTAAAAATAAAATTTAAAAAGCAATATGAATTTATTTAAATTGCATTCAATTTTAATTCTACTTCCTTAAATTCAAATTCGAAATGCAATTCTACATAATTTTGCTACCTTAATTCAAATTCAGCATTCAGCAATGAATTGGCATTCTTTATTCAATTCTGAATGGTATATATATATATATATATATATATATATATATATATATATATATATATATATTGTAAACTTTACCATTTACTAACTGGTTGGCTGTTTGCAAAGAATGAATCCAGTTAAATATTTTTGGACATCCCAGTTGGACAGACAGGAAATTTGATATGACAACATGCAGAGTGTTGTAGAGAGAACTTTAAGAGCACTTATTCTATCTGCAAGAAAAGCTGATAATTTTTTTCTTTTTTTTTTCTGCTGAAACACTCCTTAGAACTGCATGAATGGACTTGTGGCATCGCCAGTGCAAAAAGGTCAGAATGTTGATGTTTACTAACAAACACATTTGTTATCAGCATGTACCTCTTTCCTTCTAATGGACAAACACTGAAAGTTTCCCTTAGTTTTCATCAGTTTTAAAACCTGTGATTTAGAACTATAACCATATGATATTTTTCTGAGTTCTTCCCACAATTCATTTTCCTCTGTCATAATTGAATTATATTTTCAAATTAAACTCCCATATACATGAAGTGGCCACTGAAACAAACACTTGAAAGCTTCAAAATGGAAAATTTTCAATCATTATACCAAGGGTCAATCAATTATAGCTGACAATGACTCTGTTCTATGCCTCTCAATGTGGCTACATTCATGCCATTTGTAAAATGACCACTTGCATCCTGTTGGATATTGTGTGGATGTCAATACATTAATAAAAACATGAACCTTTCCTATGCTCCTGAAAGTTTTAAATCTGCTTTCATGATGACAGTCATGTTTGTTTATATTTTGTTATTGAAAGGCAGCTATTGACAGTCATGTTCCCATTCTGTCACTCACTCGAAGTTGTGTCGATGTGGTGACACTAGGGGTCGCCCTTGGGACCCGATGCATTTTCAGATCTTTGACAAAAGGCCAATGAGAAATTGATAAGTTGAATTTGCATGCCACTCCCCCGACATACGGGTATAAAAGGGAGATCGGAATGCGGATGCATTCATATTTTTTCTTCAGTGCTGAGCAGTCATATTACAACCAGCTGAATACCACTGCCGATCCCATTCACCTAGACTCTCAAGAGCTTCTGCTGTTGAATATACAGCGCATTCCAGCTGTTCTCTCTCCACTCTGCACTCTGCTGCAGATTACACCCCTGGGCGCTTAGACAGTACTTCTAAAAGAGTTTTTGTCTAAAAGAGTGTGTTTTCTCTATTAGAGCAAGGCACAGTGACATTGAACATATTTTTTGGCATTTGTGGATGGCTCGTGTTCTCACTACGAGAACATGACTGTGACAATGTTGCGGTCGAGACTTTCCTTCTTCCAAGGGAAATCCTCGCTTGGCTGTCCCCCTCGCGGCTCCTCCTACCTATGTGTATGAGATCGCCTCGGTTGAAACCACAGGCAATTTGGGAGCTTCAGTGAGTACGTCTCCACCGGGTAAATCCCCATGGACTGCCGTGAGCATTGGGCTGGATTGGAATATTCCACCCGCCCCCCCAACAATCGCTACTGGACGACTGGTTACTGGGTTCGGCACGCCGTTCACGGCCACACTGCCCCCCTTGTCCCATTCTTCACGACGAGCTGACACGATCGTGGAGGGAACCTTTTTCTGCCTGGATGCGGCCCTTCAGCTTGTTTGCCCTCACTACCCTCGATGGGGGATGGCCGAGGGTTTTGCCACGATACCCCAGGTGGACAAAACAATCACCACACACCTGTGCCTGCTGAGCGCTACCACCTGGCGGAGCGTCGTCACTGACGTCAAAAGCCTACAGCGCTGCTGGGAAGGCCCCTTCCACTCTTCATGCCATGGCCCTTCTCCAGGTTCATTAGGTCAAGGCTCTGAAAGAGATACACAAGGGTAGTCCTGATTCCGGTGTGCTACAAGAACTGCGCTCGGCTACTGACCTCGCCCTCTGAGCATCTAAGGACAAGACGTGTGCACTCGGGCAGCTGATATCCTCGCTTGTGGTCCAGGATAGCCTCTGTGGCTGAACCTGGTCGAGATGAGGAATGTGGACAAGGCACGCCTCCTGGACAGCCCCATTTCCCAGGTCGGCCTCTTCGGCGACACTGTTGAGCACAGCAGATGCATTGTCACGGCAAGTAACGATCAGGGGAGAGTGTAGACTTCACCCTCAGGCGGTCCAGCTGATTTGGAGTTGATTCGGCTAGGCAAACACCTGTTTGCCTCCCTGGAATACTCCCACTGCCCACTCCGGTATGCCCTGACGGGAGCTCCCCTTGGTACAGACGAGCTGGCACACAGCTGGCCCGAGGGCTATGTAAGTATACATTCCCCCCAGTGAGCCTACTTGCACAGTTTCTGTCTAAAGTCAGGGAGGATGAGGAGCAGGTCACCCTCGTGGCTCGGTACTGGCCCACTCAGACCTGGTTCTTGGACCTCACACTCCTAGTGACAGCTCCTCCCTGGCGAGATCGTCTTTTACAGGGACGGGCACCCTCTGGCATCCACGGCCAGACTTCTGGAATCTCCATGTCTGGTCCCTGGATGGGATATGGCTGATTATCAGGTTCCCAAGAGGCGTCAGGAGGTTGAATCCCCTAGACCGTGCCTCATTCCCTCCTGGGACCTCTCTGTGGTCCTCTCGGGCCTACAGAGAGCTCCCTTCGAGCGCCTTGAGGCCTCCCTAAAGACCACCCTCCTGACAGTGCTCACTTCCATCAAGAGGGTCGGGGACCTGCAAGCGTTCTCTGTCATTGAAGAGTGCCTAGAGTTCGGTCTGACTAGCTCTCACGTGATCCTGAGACCCCAACCGGGCTATGTGCCCAAGGTTCCCATGACTCCTTTTAGGGATCAGGTCGTTAACCTGGAGGAGGCACACTCCACGAGAAGTGTGGCATCCTTGGGGGCACTGGACAATGGCACTTCTCTTGCAGACATCTGTAGGGCAGCAGGCTGGGCAACACCCAAAACATTCGTGAGATTCTGCAGTCTCCGGGTTGAGCCGGTCTCGTCCCGTTCTTTCAGGTACGAGCAGGTAAGTTTCGTTACTGGCCGGGTGTATCGCTTGTGAATAGTGCCTTTACCCTCCAAGGTAGGTGAAACCATGCGCTCTTTCTCCCATGCATGTTCCCGACTTGTGAACCCTGGATGCTCTTCCTCCTAGCCCTCTGACTCACGAATTCAGTGGAGGAATCCGTAGTCAGACCCAGTTTGTGTGCTAACAGGCCATGTACTGGGGCAAGTGCTCCACAGTTCACGGCTACCCTAGTGGCCTCCTGTGTGTATTATCCATGATACGGTCTCCCTTCTTTGTTTCTGTAGACCCACATCTCCCCTGGCAGAGTCTCCTCTGCCTGGCTGCTGTGGTTGTAGAAAACTCCTCCACCACGAAATGTCAGACCTACCACCGCACCTCTCCCATGTGTGGCCCGGTGGGCCCATATGACGTATCCGTCACTTTCATACCCTACCCCCAAGAAGGGCAGGGTGTTCCCCCTGAAAGAATAGTAACGGAAAAGAATGCCTTCCCCGGCGCATTTTCTGAGCATTTATTGCCTCAGCCAATTCTAATTTCTAAGTGGAGAGAAAGACTTAGAAAGAAAAGGCCACTAATGGTGCTATGGGGAAGTACCCGACATTTTGAGGCATCTGCGGAGGCTCTGTGCAGCCTGAATGCATCTGTTCTTCCGCTCGTAGTAGCTTGCCTACACCTGCATCAGCAGTTCAGCCTTCATATGACCAGTTCAGCCTTTGTGGCGTTTGATATTGGGACCCCTAGTGTCAATACATTGACACAATGTCCCGTTTCCCTCAATCAGGGAACAGAGGTTACAACAGTAACCAAGACGTTTTCTTGAATGTAAAAAAATCTCTTGAAAATGTATTTAATTATACCATTGTCTGACCAAAGTCACTGACAGGAGAACTAATATGTGAAATTGAATGAAGCATTGTCAATGTCAGTTTAAACATATTTGGTACCTTTCTGAGTAAATTGTAAATACAGTTGTGTCTGAAAATCCCAGGAGATCAGCAGTAAGAGAAATACTCAAACCCTCCTGTCTGACACCAACAATCATGCCATGGCCCAAATCATTGAGATCAAATTTTTCCCCATTCTGATGGTTGATGTGAATATTAACTGAAGCTCTTGACCCGTATCTGCCTGATTTTATGCACTGCACTGCTGCCACTTGATTGGCTGATTCGATAATGATGGATGATTGTTGGTGCCTGATGGGCGGGTTTGAGTATTTCTGTAACTGCTGATCTGCTGATGTGTTTTTTTTTAACAGGTGGGTTTGGGATAGTGATATGTTATGATGTCAACATTTTTATAAAAAAGATCAAATTAAAATACAAAGTACACATTAATTTTAATATGTGTTAAAAGCATTTTCAAAAGTATTCACTGGTAAAAATGTCTCAAGAATCAATGCCTTGATTTGTAGGTGTCTGCAGATGATAGAAAGAGGAGTCCCATATAAACATGCAACATGAAGTGCCATGGTTTAAATATCAAAAACAAAGTCCAAACTATTTTGTAATTGCATCTGGAATTTTGCCTTTTTTCTAAGCCTAAAACTGGTATGCTTGAAGATAGGCCCATATATCTCATTTAACTTACAAAATAAGGCTTAGTCACTTTAATAGAAAGCAATAAGGATGAAGTTCTGTGGTTTCAGCACTTAATGTATGTCACAGTGAAAAGATTCTTAAGCTCCCATTTGATCTGTTATTATGGTGTTTCCTTTCTCAGTTGCTGTCCTCACTGAGATCCACATACCCACCTGACTACTAAAACCCTTGGAAACCTGGAGCATGGCATCATCGTTCACTTGGTAACCATCTCCATAGAGACAGAACCAAACAATGAAGAAGAGGTTACCTAAGTCTTAATAAACCAAGTGATTCTTTCTTTGTTTATGCATTCCTTTTTGTATGTTTAAAACAGGGGTTTTCAAAGATTGGGGCCCCTGAGGGGCACTAGAGCATGTCAGGGGAGACGTGAAGAGTGGTAAATGTTTTTTATAAAAACATTATATGTATGCATGTATTATATATATATATATATATATATATATATATATATATATATATATATATATATATATATATATATATATATATATATAATTTATATATAAGTTTAACTATTATATTATATTTAAAACATTATTTAAACAGTTCTGAAAATAATAGGCAATAACAACTATTGTTTTTATTATTTTAACTTAAATTTTGTGAAGAATCTCTGATATTTGTCAAGCCAGCCAATAAAGCAGACGTGACGTATTTGTCTGTAATTATGAAAAAATTTAGTGAAATTCGAATCCGTCAGTTTCAGGGGTCAAACCAGAAAGACGATGCTATGGTGAACAGTATTTAAGATAAGGATTTACATGGACAGGATCAGTTGATGCACCATGAATTTATGTGTTATTTGTCAGGAGATTTTAGCTAATGAAAGCTTGCAACCTGCTAAACTCCACAGACACCTTGACACCAAGCATGCTGAGGTAGAGGGAAAATCCCTAGAGTTTTCAAAAGAAAACTTCAAGTCTTTCAAGGTCAGAAAAAGTTGTCGGAGAATTTTTCAAATTAAATGTAAAGGCCACTAAAGCTTCATATCACATTGTGCTGTGTATTGCCAAGGCAGGCAAAGCACATAACATCAGCCAAAGATATGTGTTCCTTGATAGTAGGAGAGGCAGCGGCTTATAAGCTTGATTCTATTCCACTCCCTGACAAAACAGCGGGTCGACACAGCTCTGACATGG